>NC_140584.1:1053534064-1054134064 GCF_964204655.1 Triturus cristatus | reverse complement strand
ATTTTAAAATCTGCATTCAAAAGGCTAATTGGTCTATAAGAATTAACATCTTTTTCAGGCTTCCCCTTTTTAACAAAGCTAATCAAAATAGACTCTGTAAAAGTTCTGGGAACCTTACCACCCTGCTTAATATAAGTAAATATTTTTTTAAAAAAGGGAATTAGTGTCTTCTTAAAAGTTTTATACAGCTCAATCGGGAGCCCGTCCGCTCCACAGGCTTTTGCCCCTGGAATTGATCCTATGGCCTTTTCTATTTCCTCTTTGGATATATCCATGTGGAGCTGCTCTACCATTTCTCTTGTAAGACTGGGTATCTCGACCTCCTCATAGAATTGATCAATCTGCTCTACTCCAACCTGATATTGGGTTTCGTATAATTTAATGTAATGTTCCAAGAATGTTTGTGCAATCTCTCCTTTTTCAGTTAAAAGGCCATTATTTCTAGGGTCAAAGATTTCAGTGATCATTGCTGACTCTTGCTTAGTTTTAGTAGCGCCAGCAAGCATTTTACCAATCAACTGATTTTCTTCATATACTCGTTGCTGGTAAGCTCTTGAACTAGCTATCTCTTCCATAATAAAAACATATTTTAGTTCATATTTAGCTTTAATGAGATGCCTTTTATCCTCCTCTAACGCTACAGACCGATTATTTACTGCCTTTGTTGCCTTTTCAACATTCTGTTGGAGATTATTGATTTTTTCTCTCCTCTGCTTCGTTTGGGCGGCCGAGTAGGCTATTATTTGGCCCCTTAGGGCAGCCTTGAACCCCCCCCAAACAGAAAATATGTCTGCCGTATTCTCATTTCTGTTGAAAAATTCTTCTATCCATTCCTCCGTATTATTCACCCACTGACTGTCCTGTAAGAGGAGCCGATCCATTTGCCACTTGGATCTTGATCTCACCTCTTCATTAATTTTTATCTCCACTTTGATTAGGGAATGATCCGAGAAAGGGTTTGTCAATATTTCTGTATTCTTATACCCCAGGGATTTAGTTATTAAAAAAAAATCAATTCTAGATGCTCTATTGTATTTATTGGAGTAACAGGTAAATTCCATCTTAAGGTGATTAGCATCACGCCAAGGATCTATTAAAACATGTTCTGTTATTAAACCTTCTAACACTTTTTTGGTTTGGGGGTTTCAGCTCCTTTTTTTTCCTATTTGAGGTATCCTTTTTTAAGTTTTGGATAAAATTGAAATCTCCACCCCAAATAATTTTCCCCGGTCTCCCCCTAAGTGTTTCCCCTATTTTAAGTAAAGCTGTGTTATCATCCATTACAGGAGCATAATAATTCACAAAATTAAATGTAGCGCCCTTTAATTTAGCTTCAACCCGGATCCATCTACCTTGAGGATCTCTTACTATTCGGCCGAATTCCCAAGGAAGATTTTTGCCAAAATATATAGCAACTCCTCTGCAGGCCAGTCCGGCAGAGGCGAAAAAGACATGCGAAAACCAACGAGGAAGAAATAGATTTGGAGAATTTGATTTTAAATGTGTTTCTTGTAGAAACAAGACTTGAGGTGTCAGGGAGGTAAGCCATCTAATAAGGGCCCCGTATTTCTGTTTATTTAAGATCCCGTTAACATTTAGAGAGTATATGTTACACAAGTTTGTCATCTCCTATATAATTCAATATTCCTTCCACCAATTACGTGAAAAATATATCCTATCCATTGCCTGCCTACCATCCATAACCTAACTACTTTAACCTTTTCAACTTCTGCTCTGCTTCTGCTCATTATTATTTTGTTTTACACCCCCCACCTACTGACCTGAGGTCCTCCCTGTCCCCAACACCTACCACTTACCCTCCCCTTACAATGTGGAAACCCCCCTAGCTGCCACGCTGCCCACATTGCACCCCTCCCAAAAACCTTATGGTCGTCTTGGAGTTACGCCCAGGGTGAGCCCGCATTATCCCCAAATCCCGCCCATTCTAATTTAAAAAAAATAATTTTCTTCATATATTGATTTATTTTTTCCCCTCCTGTATCGTGTGAGTGATATACAACCCTATGTGCTCAACCCCCTACTTGATCCAGCAGTCGTATTAAATCCCGGGCCTATCCTTGAAATCACCTGGTGTATACAACAGCACTTTTTTCCGTCTCACACCCAGGATCTCTTACATTACATCTACCAACCAACATCATCAACTAGAACCTTCTGAGATTTCCTTCAACAGGGCCTGAGCCTCTTCCAGATCAGAAAACAAAAAAAACTTTCCTTTCACCAGCACTTTAAGTTTAGATTGGTGTGCAATTATAGCTTGGGCGCCATGCGCTTTAAATAGATGAAGAATTTTAACAAATTCTTTTCTCCGACGAGCAGCAGCTGCTGTCATGTCTGAGAATATTCTACATTTACAAGTCTCTGTTACTGGAAACTGTCTCTGCTGGAACGCCTTTGCCAAAATTCTTTCCTTTATTCTATAATCTGCAAAGTTTAGTAATATTGTTCTAGGATATGTAGAATTAGGAAAGGGTTGCGCTGGGACTCGATAAGCTCTTGTTATTGTAAGATCTCCATCAAGTTCTGGCAGGACTTGCTTTTTAATGAATGAGGTCACCCACTGGATTGTTTGGGCTCCTTATAGCCCTTCCGGAACCCCCACAATTCTGAGGTTCGATCTACGAGAATAATTTTCGAGTTCCTCCAGCTTAGCTTCAACAGTGAGTGTCTTTTTTTTTTACCTCTTTGACCTCTCCCATAGCAACAGATACTTGGTCCTCTAGCATTGAAACCCGAGACTCCACCTCCTGCAGTCTATTCGGGAGCCCTGCCATTGTCTCTTCCATCTTTCCCAATCTTGTGTGGAGTGCAGCGATCTCAGCTTGTTGTGTATTTTTCATGTCTCGTATTTCTTCGAGGATTAGATTTAACATATCCTTAATATCTAGTTGATGCGTTTCCTTAATCTCAGCACTCTGGCAAGCGTTGGTATGTTGATCTCTCATGCCCACATTTACCTCTCCTGCCTTGGAAACTGCTTGGCTCAGGAAAATTGAGGGGAGAGCTACGATCTCAGCTGGGGCAGCTCTCCTACTTTCCCATGGAGTGGCGGCCGCTAATCCTATAAATGGGCTTGTCGGTGCCTTTGTCATAGAATCACAGTTGTTATTGAGTAGAGCTCCTGAAGTGAGTGGTCGGTATTCTGTATTTCTTTATCCATTATATTCGAAGAATTAGATGTCAAGCGATTTTGCTCAGTCTGCTTTGCTCGTACTTGAAGCTGAAGCTGAGCTTGCGGTCGAGGTTGCTTCATTTGGGTATTAAGCTGTTGATGTGGGAGAGCCACTGAGCCAGATAGTCTGTTGCGTCATCCCGGGGTGACTATCAGCTCCTCCCATGCCCATTTCTGTAGCTGATGTATTATCCGGCCCTAGAGTAGATACACCTAAGGAGGAGGGTGAAGGATGTTGAGATTTAGGGGTGGATTTACTAGTGAATAGCGGAAACTCCTTGATTTCCTTTAATTCTTTTTGATCACATCTTTGATTTGATATAGAGGCTGGTGTGGTTGCTTTAGGCAGGCCTGGCTCTGTGTCCACAGGGGGTGGGGCCTGATCGAAAAGTCCATCGTCCTGCAAGGGGGCTGGGTTCCAACTGGAACGGCATGGTGAGCAAAAAAAACGATGGATTTAGGCCCAGATCTCTGTACTGGGGTGAATGTATGACATTGTTCTGCATTCTGTCCATCAATTGTTGTTTTTCCATTTGTCGCCCGAGTGGGAAGGGTATGCCCAGACGTGGGTCCCTTGCTCTCCATGCCAATGGAACCAAGCTATCCTGGCTGAAGAGGGGTGAAACCCCGAAACCGGTCCTAGTATGCTTGTTTCCAGTCCAGGGAGGACCTGGCTTGGCAGTTCGGGCTGGACTGTTCCCATGAGGCACAGGGTCAAGACTGATTTGCATATGGCTGGGTTCCAACTGGAACGGCATGATGAGCAAAAAAAACGATGGATTTAGGCCCAGATCTCTGTACTGGGGTGAATGTATGAAATTGTTCTGCATTCTGTCCATCAATTGTTGTTTTTGCGTTTGTCGCCCCGAGTGGGAAGGGTATGCCCAGACGTGGGTCCCTTGCTCTCCATGCCAATGGAACCAAGCTATCCTGGCTGAAGAGGGGTGAAACCCCGAAACCGGTCCTAGGATGCTTGTTTCCAGTCCAGGGAGGACCTGGCTTGGCAGTTCGGGCTGGACTGTTCCCATGAGGCACAGGGTCAAGACTGATTTGCATATGGCTGGGTTCCAACTGGAACGGCATGGTGAGCAAAAAAAACGATGGATTTAGGCCCAGATCTCTGTACTGGGGTGAATGTATGACATTGTTCTGCATTCTGTCCATCAATTGTTGTTTTTGCATTTGTCGCCCCGAGTGGGAAGGGTATGCCCAGACGTGGGTCCCTTGCTCTCCATGCCAATGGAACCAAGCTATCCTGGCTGAAGAGGGGTGAAACCCCGAAACCGGTCCTAGGAGGCTTGTTTCCAGTCCAGGGAGGACCTGGCTTGGCAGTTCGGGCTGGACTGTTCCCATGAGGCACAGGGTCAAGACTGATTTGCATATGGCTGGGTTCCAACTGGAACAGCATGGTGAGCAAAAAAAACGATGGATTTAGGCCCAGATCTCTGTACTGGGGTGAATGTATGACATTGTTCTGCATTCTGTCCATCAATTGTTGTTTTTGCATTTGTCGCCCCGAGTGGGAAGGGTATGCCCAGACGTGGGTCCCTTGCTCTCCATGCCAATGGAACCAAGCTATCCTGGCTGAAGAGGGGTGAAACCCCGAAACCGGTCCTAGGATGCTTGTTTCCAGTCCAGGGAGGACCTGGCTTGGCAGTTCGGGCTGGACTGTTCCCATGAGGCACAGGGTCAAGACTGATTTGCATATGGCTGGGTTCCAACTGGAACGGCATGGTGAGCAAAAAAAACGATGGATTTAGGCCCAGATCTCTGTACTGGGGTGAATGTATGACATTGTTCTGCATTCTGTCCATCAATTGTTGTTTTTGCATTTGTCGCCCCGAGTGGGAAGGGTATGCCCAGACGTGGGTCCCTTGCTCTCCATGCCAATGGAACCAAGCTATCCTGGCTGAAGAGGGGTGAAACCCCGAAACCGGTCCTAGGATGCTTGTTTCCAGTCCAGGGAGGACCTGGCTTGGCAGTTCGGTCTGGACTGTTCCCATAAGGCACAGGGTCAAGACTGATTTGCATATGGCTGGGTTCCAACTGGAACGGCATGGTGAGCAAAAAAAACGATGGATTTAGGCCCAGATCTCTGTACTGGGGTGAATGTATGACATTGTTCTGCATTCTGTCCATCAATTGTTGTTTTTGCATTTGTCGCCCCGAGTGGGAAGGGTATGCCCAGACGTGGGTCCCTTGCTCTCCATGCCAATGGAACCAAGCTATCCTGGCTGAAGAGGGGTGAAACCCCGAAACCGGTCCTAGGATGCTTGTTTCCAGTCTAGGGGGGACCTGGCTTGGCAGTTCGGGCTGGACTGTTCCCATGAGGCACAGGGTCAAGACTGATTTGCATATGGCTGGGTTCCAACTGGAACGGCATGGTGAGCAAAAAAAACGATGGATTTAGGCCCAGATCTCTGTACTGGGGTGAATGTATGACATTGTTCTGCATTCTGTCCATCAATTGTTGTTTTTGCATTTGTCGCCCCGAGTGGGAAGGGTATGCCCAGACGTGGGTCCCTTGCTCTCCATGCCAATGGAACCAAGCTATCCTGGCTGAAGAGGGGTGAAACCCCGAAACCGGTCCTAGGATGCTTGTTTCCAGTCCAGGGAGGACCTGGCTTGGCAGTTCGGGCTGGACTGTTCCCATGAGGCACAGGGTCAAGACTGATTTGCATATGTCTGGGTTCCAACTGGAACGGCATGGTGAGCAAAAAAAACGATGGATTTAGGCCCAGATCTCTGTACTCGGGTGAATGTATGACATTGTTCTGCATTCTGTCCATCAATTGTTGTTTTTGCATTTGTCACCCCGAGTGGGAAGGGTATGCCCAGACGTGGGTCCCTTGCTCTCCATGCCAATGGAACCAAGCTATCCTGGCTGAAGAGGGGTGAAACCCCGAAACCAGTCCTAGGATGCTTGTTTCCAGTCTAGGGAGGACCTGGCTTGGCAGTTCGGGCTGGACTGTTCCCATGAGGCACAGGGTGAAGACTGATTTGCATATGGCTGGGTTCCAACTGGAACGGCATGGTGAGCAAAAAAAACGATGGATTTAGGCCCAGATCTCTGTACTGGGGTGAATGTATGACATTGTTCTGCATTCTGTCCATCAATTGTTGTTTTTGCATTTGTCGCCCCGAGTGGGAAGGGTATGCCCAGACGTGGGTCCCTTGCTCTCCATGCCAATGGAACCAAGCTATCCTGGCTGAAGAGGGGTGAAACCCCGAAACCGGTCCTAGGATGCTTGTTTCCAGTCCAGGGAGGACCTGGCTTGGCAGTTCGGGCTGGACTGTTCCCATGAGGCACAGGGTCAAGACTGATTTGCATATGGCTGGGTTCCAACTGGAACGGCATGCTGAGCAAAAAAAACGATGGATTTAGGCCCAGATCTCTGTACTGGGGTGAATGTATGACATTGTTCTGCATTCTGTCCATCAATTGTTGTTTTTGCAATCATCCATTACAGGAGCATAATAATTCACAAAATTAAATGTAGCGCCCTTTAATCTAGCTTCAACCCAGATCCATCTACCCTGAGGATCTCTTACTATTTGGCCGAATTCCCAAGGAAGATTTTTGCCAAAATATATAGCAACTCCTCTGCAGGCCAGTCCGGCAGAGGCGAAAAAGACATGCGAAAACCAACGAGGAAGAAATAGATTTGGAGAATTTGATTTTAAATGTGTTTCTTGTAGAAACAAGACTTGAGGTGTCAGGGAGGTAAGCCATCTAATAAGGGCCCCGTATTTCTGTTTATTTAAGATCCCGTTAACATTTAGAGAGTATATGTTACACAAGTTTGTCATCTCCTATATAATTCAATATTCCTTCCACCAATTACTTGAAAAATATATCCTATCCATTGCCTGCCTACCATCCATAACCTAACTACTTTAACCTTTTCAACTTCTGCTCTGCTTCTGCTCATTAATATTTTGTTTTACACCCCCCCCCCTACTGACCCGAGGTCCTCCCTGTCCCCAACACCTACCACTTACCCTCCCCTTACAATGTGGAAACCCCCCTAGCTGCCACGCTGCCCACATTGCACCCCTCCCAAAAACCTTATGGGCGTCTTGGAGTTACGCCCAGGGTGAGCCCGCATTATCCCCAAATCCCGCCCATTCTAATTTAAAAAAAATAATTTTCTTCATATATTGATTTATTTTTTCCCCTCCTGTATCGTGTGAGTGATATACAACCCTATGTGCTCAACCCCCTACTTGATCCAGCAGTCGTATTAAATCCCGGGCCTATCCTTGAAATCACCGGGTGTATACAACAGCACTTTTTTCCGTCTCACACCCAGGATCTCTTACATTACATCTACCAACCACCATCATCAACTAGAACCTTCTGAGATTTCCTTCAACAGGGCCTGAGCCTCTTCCAGATCAGAAAACAAAAAAAACTTTCCTTTCACCAGCACTTTAAGTTTAGATTGGTGTGCAATTATAGCTTGGGCGCCATGCGCTTTAAATAGATGAAGAATTGTAACAAATTCTTTTCTCCGACGAGCAGCAGCTGCTGTCATGTCTGAGAATATTCTACATTTACAAGTCTCTGTTACTGGAAACTGTCTCTGCTGGAACGCCTTTGCCAAAATTCTTTCCTTTATTCTATAATCTGCAAAGTTTAGTAATATTGTTCTAGGATATGTAGAATTAGGAAAGGGTTGTGCTGGGACTCGATGAGCTCTTGTTATTGTAAGATCTCCATCAAGTTCTGGCAGGACTTGCTTTTTAATGAATGAGGTCACCCACTGGATTGATTGGGCTCCTTCTAGCCCTTCCGGAACCCCCACAATTCTGAGGTTCGATCTACGAGAATAATTTTCGAGTTCCTCCAGCTTAGCTTCAACAGTGAGTGTCTTTTTTTTTTTACCTCTTTGACCTCTCCCATAGCAACAGATACTTGGTCCTCTAGCATTGAAACCCGAGACTCCACCTCCTGCAGTCTATTCGGGAGCCCTGCCATTGTCTCTTCCATCTTTCCCAATCTTGTGTGGAGTGCAGCGATCGCAGCTTGTTGTGTATTTTTCATGTCCCGTATCTCTTCGAGGATTAGATTTAACATATCCTTAATATCTAGTTGATGCGTTTCCTTAATCTCAGCTCTCTGGCAAGTGTTGGTATGTTGATCTCTCATGCCCACATTTACCTCTCCTGCCTTGGAAACTGCTTGGCTCAGGAAAATTGAGGGGAGAGCTACGATCTCAGCTGGGGCAGCTCTCCTACTTTCCAATGGAGTGGCGGCCGCTAATCCTATAAGTGGGCTTGTCGGTGCCTTTGTCATAGAATCACAGTTTTTATTGAGTAGAGCTCCTGAAGCGAGTGGTCGGTATTCTGTATTTCTTTATCCATTATATTCAAAGAATTAGATGTCAAGCGATTTTGCTCAGTCTGCTCTGTTCGTATTTGAAGCTGAAGCTGAGCTTGCGGTCGAGGTTGCTTCATTTGGGTATTAAGCTGTTGATGTGGGAGAGCCACTGAGCCAGATAGTCTGTTGCGTCATCCCGGGGTGACTATCAGCTCCTCCCATGCCCTTTTCTGTAGCTGATGTATTATCTGGCCCTAGAGTAGATACACCTAAGGAGGAGGGTGAAGGATGTTGAGATTTAGGGGTGGATTTACTAGTGAATAGCGGAAACTCCTTGATTTCCTTTAATTCTTTTTGATCACATCTTTGATTTGATATAGAGGCTGGTGTGGTTGCATTAGGCAGGCCTGGCTCTGTGTCCACAGGGGGTGGGGCCTGATCGAAAAGTCCATCGTCCTGCAAGGGGGCAGAATAACTTGCGGGAGATTCTTCCTCGGAACTTTCTGAGGTAGTTTCTGCGCCCGGTGAAATGGAATTATCTCCCCCATCCTTAGCCTTAGCACCATGCAGTATCGCCTTTTTTGCCAAGGTCTGGCAAAGATTTTCTAAGACGGGCTATAGTCTCCTTTTTAGCCTTATTAGAGATGTTACAGTCTTATAATTGTTTCTCCATCTTTTTTCTCTTTCTCCCCCTTTATGCGCCGAAAGTGACTTTTCTATCTACTATGAGCCGCTTGCGTCTTTTTTTTTTTTCTCCCTCTCCCCCTTTAAATAATTCTTTTATCTTTGTCCACACGTTTCCTAGCCTCCTACCTTTCAGCCTCAACTTTTTCCACCACCACTCCTCACCTCTCTCCTCTCTCACGCAGTTCAGGATGTCAGTTCCGTGGCTTCTTTAACCCTTTTCTTCCTTTT
The DNA here is from genome assembly GCF_964204655.1 of Triturus cristatus. NCBI lineage: Eukaryota > Metazoa > Chordata > Amphibia > Caudata > Salamandridae > Triturus > Triturus cristatus. The sequence continues at coordinate 1,054,124,633 of NC_140584.1, read as the reverse complement.
TTTTTTTATCTTCGCCTTATTTCAGTCTTGTAAAGGCAGCCGAAAATCATTTACCAAACATCCGCGGAAAAGTATCAATGTCCTCAAGACCTCCACCTCCACCACCTCCGTATTTCTGTATATCCGCTGTAACAATATAGCGGCTGAGCTACAGACCGGGCACCAAAACGCCGAGATTTCTTTGGTCCGATAGGCTCCTGTTACACCTCAGCGCTACTCCCAGCACTCACGCCTTTCCTTGCGTCGTATCGCTGCATTTCAAGAGCGGGATCCCATCTATTTTCTCAGCACAAAATGGCGAGTTGCCATTGCCGTTAGAGCCTGGGGGCGGGACCTGGGTTTCAGGTCACGGGTCACCTGCCGCTACGTAGAGGCGTGGTGCTCCGTAGCGGTCATCGTCTGTCCTCCACGGGTGGTCATCTTGAAATGGTTTTTGTAATAAAACACCATTCAGATACAAACAAGCATTGACAAAACGAAAAGGTCTCCATCCAGTACAAGATGTATTTATTGGCTTTGCCAAAGCTTGTTTTAGTTTGCGGTACTTTTCAATGTTGTAGTGAAACCATGAGTGGAATACATTTGGCAATAACATGAAACAATGAAAAATCAGTCCGCCATTGCTGAGGTCCTGTTCTACATTAAGTCCGCTGCAGGTAGCTGCCTTATGCCGCATCACAAATGGCTTCAAGAGCGCGAAAGGCTGCACCAAATTGCCTCATAAGAGTGCAGGTTGCTAGGACAATGCAGTCTCCCAGCATAAAAATGCGATGTTATGTTGGGCCTCGATAACCCTGTCATTTGAGGTCCCTTTACTAATACAATTTGCTAGTTGTAATTGTAGGGAAAGATCTATTGTAAACATATCACTGCATGAAATACGGAGCACCGCTACATAGGTAGTCCTCCAGAATTAGCACGGTACACTATGGGCGAATAAAGAAGAAAGACTGCACAATGCACTCATATTTTGTGTAGAAAATATGACTACAAAAAATGATGCTCTAGCCTTTAACATATCATTGACATAAATATTTCTCTCCCCACTTTCTTCCTTCTCTGGACCTCTGAAGCATGTAGCAGAATCACAACGAGCTGGTTGGCCTGCATCCCAGTCCATCGCTTTTTTGCTCTCCAGGCCAAGCACCAACCATATGCAAAGCAGCCTTGGTCCTGCTCCAATTGGAATAGTCAAGGCCAATCTCCCAGGCCAGGTACTCTCTGAACAGGACCACAGGAAACTTCCTGACCAGTTTCAGCTTAATTAGATCTTCTCAGTGAGGTACAACTTGAGTCCTGTGGGACAATGAGCAGGAGGCCCACGTCTCGGCATGCCTTTTGACTTGAGGCCAAAGATAACAAACACTTGATGGGTAGAATACCTGAATTGTCACTGGTGTTTATTCAGGCTGCATCCCAGTGCGTTTTCATGCCCACCATGACATCTCAGGCTGGAACCAGCCGTTTGCAATTCAGGCTTGGTCGTGCTACAATAGGAACATTCTAGCCTGAACTGCTAGGACAGACTGTCTGTGAATAGGAATACAAGCTACCCCGTGTCTTAGGTAGTCCTCCCAGTGAGGAATGGTTTGATTCCAGTGGCACAGTGAGCAAGGGACTAGCATTTAGGCATAACTGTCGCAAAACAAAGTCATGAAAAGTCATGGTCGGAATGCTTCAATTAATCTCAGCCATTGGCAATTACTTGGGCCACATCCTAATCCATCTTTTTTGTTTTTTTTGTCCACCATAATGCCATCTCAGACAAGAGCCAGCCAGATATTACCACAGAAAAAATATTTATTAGATCAAGAGAGGGTAGCGATCGTAGAAACAGATCCAGAGAGGGTGAAGACAAAAGAAATATCGGGTCAGGAGACGGCAGAGATCAAACGAACATTAGATCAAGAGTGGGTGAAAACTGAAAACATGAGGTTAAGAGAAGGTGAAGAAGAAAGAAACATTAGCTCAGAGAGGGTGAAGATTGAATAAATAATAGGTCAAAAGAGGGTGGAGCAGAAGAACATTGGATATCAAAAAGGCCAGAAATGAGGAGTTGGATGGGAGGAAAGAAAAGATAATTTTCCGCAAAGGGAAATAGATAAAATAAAAATACCTTGAAAGGCTTTAAATGCACACTTACAGAGGTCCAGCCAAGCACACACCATACTTGTCAGTGACAATCACCTGAAGAGTGTAGGAGTCTGCAAAGGGAATTGAATAAAAGGAAAATACAGCAAGAGTGGAAAAAGCAACTTTTAGAAATAACAAACCAACTTCAAGGGCAACACCGGAAACTGTGAGACGAGAATTCTAGATGCAGCAAAGTGACACTCACGAAGGACAAGAAGGGAAAAGACGTTCGCATGAGTCTTGCCCACAAATCGCTGTGATCCAAATTATCTGGAAAGAATGGTTGGTCTCCTCTTAAGACCAAAAGTAGTGGGAGGCTCTTAGAAATCTGGTTACTATAAAGATAAAAAAAATCAGAGGCATATTATCAAGGACGGTGTTAAAAATTATCGCTGGTTTAGCGGCAGAAAACTGCAGCTAAAGCGGCGTTAATGTGGCTTGATAATATGCCCTTGAGAATTCCAACAGAAGTCCATGTTCTGGTGTGAACATGGGCTTCTATTGGAATTCTCCAGGGCATATTATCAAACCCATTATCGCCGCTTTAGCTGCAGTTTTCTGCCGCTAAACCGGCGATAATTTTAACGCCGTCCTTGATAATATGCCCCTAAATTGGTTGGCGACAGGGCAGTCATTTACACGCGGCTGGGACAAGTTGTGTCTGCAGAACACTTGGAGGTGGTAAGTGGATTCAGGCCGAGAACTGGCCAGAGACAAGTGCTTGACAAGCAGCCCCAGTGTCTCAGTCTCAAACTGAAATGCTATCTCCTGTTACAAGAGAAGTCCCATGTGACACTTCCGGTAGGAATGAGAAAACTAGATAATGGTGGTTACGTGGTCACATCCACACATAGGGATGCACACTGGTACATTTATGTCATGGCCTCCTTCTAAGGACAAGGTTTCAGGTGCGCCCCTAAATTCTGACTTGTTCAAGGGTCGCAATTCGAAATTTGCTTCCATAACCTCCCTTCACAGTCTTGTCCTGGGGAAAGGTCTAACCTGCTGACATTTACTGGATGGCAGCATTCAGTAAATTTCGTTATTGAGCAACTAAACATGGAAAACACATGATTCTGCACTCAATCCCTCGTTTTTCCGGAGAAAACCAATAATTTGGAGGCTTTTACTTCACCTGGTAAATACTGCACCCTCCAGTTTCGGTATTTACTGGGTAAATTACGTCACCACCTCCTGACACCCACTTGGATTTACGTGCCAGTATACCCTTATCCATTCCTGCATATGAGAGCTAGAAATCACCCATTGCGTGACCAATACCACGCCAAGACTCCGTTTCAGGACTGTGGTAGTGCACACTAGAGGAAATAGGGCAGCTGCCATATAACAAGGTGATGAGATGGCCCCAAGTCACCAGAATATAACTTTCCTATTCCTGGAATTTGCTTTTACACATCAATGCATTCTGCGAGTTATAGTCTTGCTTCATTTTTATTCAGCATTTGGACCAACACTCCTGATAACAATAATAGGTGAAAGCAAGGTCTAGGAATAAAAAAGTGGTGTTCCGGTGACGAGGAGCCATCTGGTCACCCTACATGTACAGGATACTTGCTGTTCAAGCGCCGGCTCTTTTGTCTTTTTCGTGCTGCTATCCCCTGGTGGTCGCCGTATGCAGTAACCAGGAGGGCACTCAGATAGTGCAGTGAACAAAACCAAAGGGCATATTTACAAGCCCCTGCATCGCTCTTGCACCATGCAACGTGGTGTAAAGGTGATCGCAACTCAGAAATGAGATTTATGTAGCCACGCAAGGCCACTTTGCATGGCCCTAAATGGCTTCTTAAGTCTCCAGTAAAGCAACGCTGCGCAAATCGCTGCTTTGCCTTACTCTGCGCCTGGGTGGTATTCAATGGGTGTTGTGTTCCTATGCAACATCCATGGATTTTGATGGATTTCCAGATTTTCCAGAAGTGGTAGACCTCCGAATGCACCAAAAGCCTACACCTTCCCAGGTGAGGCGTAATGAGGAGAAATATGTTCTTCCCTTTCTTAGCTCTCGCTGAGCCAGCGCAGGCGCTGTCTCCGCGAGACATTTAGTGTGTGGGTTTTCAAACTGCTGCCACAGGCTTTTGGTGGCCTCAAGCTTGCATGCACGCCATCTGTCTTTCCTCTGCTTCTCCCCCTCCCCCACCACAGATCACTTTGCTGGCCGCACTTGATCGCAATCACATTCACTTTCACGGGCCGCGCGGCCTTGTCACTTTCACGGCCGCGCGGCCAATGCTTGTTAATCTTTCTTTGCAGTAGAAGGCACAGTGCCCATTTAACAATCCTCGTGAAGCCCCCTGTGCAAGGCCCGAGCACTTTGCACTTAGCGCGGCAACTCTTCCATTAGTTCACAGCACAAAGCAGCCAATTGAATGGGGGAGCCGCTTTTAAAACACACCCTGTAGACATGCCCCATAGCTGGAAAGCCCCTGGTGTTCACTCACTTTACAGGCAGTGGAAGCGCATGTCTACAGGGTGTGTTTTAAAAGCGGCTCCCCCATTCAATTAAACACAAGCCTGTGAATCTTGTTTCTGACATTATTATTCTATTATTTGGTAGTTTTTAGCTGGAGCTAACATCCGCTCTCCGCCGTTTCATGAAGCGCATGAGTCACTGAAACTGACCCTGCTTGTGTGCACGTACTCCCCCAGAGACCGAAGCCTCCTCCCCTCCTGCTGCTGCAGCTTGTCCTCCGAGACTTACATTATTGAGCGCTAAGCGGGCTTGCATTAGTTACCGGACATGCAGTTAATTAATATTTTTGACATTAGAAAGCACAGTGCCCCTTTAACAATCCTCGTGAAGGCCCCCGCCCCACCCTGCAAGGCCCGAGCACTTTGCACTTAGCGCGACAACTCTTCCTTTAGTCCAAAGAACAAGTATCTAGGGTATGTTCACCAGGAAAGAAAGCTACAGAGTGAAGAACTGGTGATGGAAATGGACAAATTACGTGGTAAGTTTGCCCGCATTAATTTGTGTTTTAGCTCCAAACAAAGCTTCTTGTAAAATCATCTTCACTGTTTGTTTGATAAAGTGGAATGCCAGTGTAAAACTATGCTGCACAGCTATATTTGTGCAATCTGAATTGAATAATAAAGGTTTCCAGCATTAAAGGTTTCCCAAGTAAATGAGCTTTAAACAGCTGTCTGCTGCTATACGACTCCCATGTTCACATAAATATTCTTTTTGGTAATCTATCCTTCACCAGTCTCCGTAGAATAAATGAATCTATTAGAGCAGAGCCTTGGTCTGCTTTTGGTTATGCAAGAACGAACCTTAGGCCGCACAGGCACAGTGCAGGTAAACTAGACACCTCTTGACTTGACTACTTTAAGGCAGGTTGTCATGTCTTGGGATAGTCTTTCTGATTTTTGGGGGCTTGGTCCCATCCTGTCGACCCTTCACCTTGTAGAGATAGGAGCTGCAATCTGACTTTTTTAGGATTACGGATAAAGTTATGCAAAGCAGTGGCATCATACCCTACCACATTAAGATTCGTCGCAATCGCTCTTGTTAGCCCTGATGAATCCAAGGCAATTGGTTCAGTTGCGCTCCCCCTTCCCATTGTGAGAATATAGCCTGGAATCTGCCTTTTGCAGTATTGGAAGATTAAATTATCGTGGGTCCTGCCTGCCAGCCAGCCAGGAAAACAAAACCTAGCCCCCTACCACATTACGGCTGGGCACAGTCTAGCCTGGCTGATTTCTGGTCAGTTGGTCTCGTCTTTCTGACTGACAACATTGCAGAGATGTCGCCCACACCTTGCCGCTATCTGTATTTGAAGCGGACATTCATTGAGACCTGCATGCTGGTCACTTTAAACACCCCTAACTTTGACCATAAATATATTGGTGGCAGGGGTGTTGCTTCTCACGTGTTCTAAATACAGCCTTTGCTCACTTGTAGTATTGTAGCATTTGTATTGAGCTTTATACCCCTGTGTTGGCACTGAACTGTTCACCAACATGGAAATCAAGCTACACATTGGAGAGTGTGTGGTTGGGACGGTGTTGAGTCTATATAGGAGGTGTTGTTATGGCATGGGTGATGACTGCCGAGGTATGGTTATGCTTTTTAACTAAAGGTTTTGCCCTATTGATCTATGATTTTTGCGTATTGATTCAATCTGCTCCCTTGTATTTGTACCACGTATTTCTATGGTATCTGCCTCTGGTTTATATTTAAACCCATAATATTAAGTCAAAGCCTTTATTGCCAAATCATGTTCCTAACCTAGTGGCGTTTTGCCTGAGAACATGGCCGCTATTGGGCACAGCATTTAATGTGTAGTCTTGCAGACAAGGGACGAAGTGCTACTGATGCCGTCAGTACTGTGATGGCTGTCATATTGTGCAGCAGCTGTCATAGCTGTGTATACTGTGTACTCTGGTCTTCTACTTCACTGTACTCTGCTTGCTCTACTCACACCAGATGGCCTTCCACGTCCTCCCTCATTTATGTTCCCAAAATGTATTTGTACATTGAAATGACCTGGCGGATCAGTCCTAGGATTTTCACACAGATAATCTGTTTGGCATCCTGTGTTTAGCACAGACTTCATCAATAATAAACTCTGCTTGTGTGAGTTTTTGGTTTGCATCAGCCAAACACCTTAAGACTTGTACCTCTCATTTGTTACAGATATCCACTTGTGTTTTGCTGCCAGTATGCCTCAGGCTAGTGCATTCTCCATATTCCTAAAGAAACGGAGTAAAAAAGGTCCATGGTTAGTTTCTCTTCAACTCTCACCTCATTACTCCTACGCAGAGATTTATCTTTCATTCCTGTTCATCGCAGCTGTCTTTTAGAGCTTACAAGAGCTCAGTTGTACATAATGTCTTCTTGGTTATATAAATAAGGTAACAAAAGTGCGTATAACACTTTTTTATTGTAGCTTTTCAACATGCTGCACAGGAACCACAATTTCCTACGACATAGCTTAAAGACATTGGCAAAACCAATATCTGTCTAAACACTTCTAAGGTCCCAAAGGCGAGACCTGTTGGCTATGCCAATGCTTGTTTCTCTTTCTTTGTGTGCTGGATTCTGCAACACACATAGAGGAAAATGCCTCAGGGGAATGTTTTTGTGCAGGAAGGTGCCCCTTCTTTCTCAAAACCAATCCACCTTACAGCGCAGGCATCCTTATAACATTGTGCAAGGGTGCCTGCGTTGGCGCCACTAGAATCCTTAAAAAGTGTTCAAGTTAACACAATACGTGCATCACATTTTAAACAAAAAATCAAAAAACCTAAAGAAAACATAATATGGAAAATTATACCAATGAAGACACAGAAAAGGAAAAAGGAAAGAGAACAAGGAGAAAAAGGAGAAAACCCATGTTTAAATACATACAATTCATAGAAAGAGTTGTATTAACAATAATAAATAATTCAATCTTGAAACATATAAGACAAAAAGCGCTCAATGCAATACACAAACAATCATAACTTGAACCCTTGTTAGGATTCATGTATTGTTTGCCCCTGGTTCAGGTTTTCAGGGCTGCCCCTGTTCTTGATAGCTGCGTTGGAGCGAGGCAGCCAAAACAGCTCATTTAAATACGGCGCATTCATGCCCTTTTCCAGCCGTGCGGCCCAGCACAGCAAGGTGACTTCCTGCACTGTCTGACTTTTTCATAAATATGCCCCCAACTTTGTTGTTGCCTGCCTGATGCTCCCACCCTGAAACACCAAACCCAGGGCTATGCATGAATTTCCTTTTTTAAGCTCCCTGTATTCCAGCTGAGGTCACTACTCAACCTATTAGTGCTGTTGCTTCTGTGCTACACTTTTTCTGTGCGAATGAGAAATGCTTGGTCTTCTGCCTGACCCGGCGCCCCCATCTTGTCTACATGAGGAAAATAATCACTGAAGCTGTCTTAGCTGTAGCCAGCCAATGACTATCACTTGTTTGAGAACCCCGGCAAAGAACAATCTGGCACGGGATTCAGATCCATGTTCTCAGGATTCAAAGGGGCAGATTTACAAGCCCCTTGTGCCACTATTCCCATGTTAAAAGTGACGCAAAAGTGGCGCAAGGGACTTGTAAATCTGCCCCAAAGAGTGAGAGTCTCTTAAAAGGGCAATGGTTTGAGTGCCGTTTAATACTGGGCCCCACACAGCTTTACTTAGATGAAATAACACCCCACTGCCCAAACAAGAAGGCTCGATGGAAACAGAGCAGGCCAGATCCACCATCGGTACCAGTAGCAGGAGGCCTGCCCGCTATAGTGCTTCGAGCTGGCAGTGGGGAGGAGGAGGAGCTGCATCTTGGGATGACGGAGGCTGCACAGGAGCTGCATGCAAACACCCATCATACAGGCTGGTGCGATGGAGCAGATGGGCAGAGAGTGGTGGGCAGGGGCAGCAGCCGAAGGCGTCCGAGGTGCTGGAGGTGCCGTCTCCCTTTCAAGTGGCTGAAATGAATGCCTGCAGGAACTTTGCAGCACTTCTCAGTAGTGTTTGTGAGGCGCCTCACCGCAGGGCTACAAGTCATTTCGATGATGTACCTTCAGTTACATCCACTTGCTAGGTCAAAGGTCATGGCAAGCTCCTGTCAGGCACTTCATGCGGGTTTCATGGGCCTGAGAATAGAAACAGCAGAGACAGCAAATCCGTTGCCTGCCTGCCTTCCTGAAGAGCCATGTCAACATCCAGAGGCATCTCAAGGCAGCAGGACAGGCTGCAGGGTCTGAAGGTAGCTGCCTGTGCAGGGCCATAATAATGTAATTCCTGGTCAGCCTTTTTAGGTCTCGCCTGACCCAGCGCATGCGCTGGTCTGGCGAGACATTTAGTAGGTGGGTTTCGAAAGTGCTACCCACATTTTTGTGCTGGCTACAAGCGTCAGTGCACGATGGCGTGCACGCGGCCAGCTGCTCCCCGCATTCCCCCTCCCTTCTCGCCCAGCCATCTGCCTTTCCTACGCCAGCCTTCAGCCCCATACCCCTCCCCCGACTGCTGCGCGCGCATCCCTAGCATGCGTCATCGCGATCACTTTCACTTTTAGAGTGATCGCGATCACGATGAGGGATTGATAGCTCCTTCACACTGAGGCCACATTTGATTGAATAAAATCGTCTTATGTTCTTTAAATTGGGGTGCAAACGTTCTATAAAATTCAGAGGGAATCGAATCAGTACCTGCAACATTACCAAAGTGGAGACAAATAAATGCGGAATAAATCTCATCCCATTGAAATGGCCCTTCCAAGAGGTCTCTCTTTTCTATAGTCAATTTATTTAAGGCCTCTGCCTTAAGGAAGTCAACTATTTGCTTGGTATTACTTTTAGTACTGCCTCAAGTGTTTGCTGTGGATAAAGTAACGTTTGGATCAGTCCGTTGCTTTGTCTTTCTTGTCAGTCTCGTGCTATCTTCTGTGGTTTTCCTCATCTTTTCTTGTCCTGCTCTTAGATCATAGTTTCTTTCCTATCCTTTTGATTAGATGGCTTGTATCCTTCAGCTGCTTATATTCAGGGAACTACGATTTTTTTATTTTGCTAATTAGCACTCCATGGGAGTACATGTATTTTTGGGATCTCTCCACGATGTGCTGCTTCCACCTTCACGTGTTGCGCCCCAGAAAGGTAGTTGCTTTCTATCCAGCTTGCCCGATGCTTCCTTCACCCCTCATCCTGCTTGTCTTTTTTTGTCTTTTTAGACCTACTCCACCTCCATTGCTTCCTCCCACCGGACTTCACAAGCGTATTTCCCCCCACCCCCGGTATTAGTCGTCCAGTTTTCCCCCCAAATTATTCTGATGGTCCCGACAGCTGCAGTTCGCTAATAGGATGCTTGTTTCTAAAAAAAAAAAGAACAAAAAAATTCTGCACTTTTTATTTAATTTGACACTCCAAGATCAACCACCACCTAGTAAATGTAAATTAAAGCAAGAATTGGCATAGCCAATAGGTCTCGCTTTTGAGACCTTATAAGTGTTTAGCCATGCAACAGGTGATGTTGTTGCACCAAGGATATTGTGCTGCATAACTAAATACTTATAAGATCCCAAAAGTGAGACCTATTGGCTATGCCAATGCTTGTTTCTTGGAGGCACACCTTAATTGACCACAGCGCCAGGGGCTGTGAATTGGGCTACCACTTGCTGTAGATTTTGGAGTAAATTTGTTTTTGAGAAGGTCATTATAGGGGGAGGAGCTTAGCGCGCATCCAAGATGGTCGCGTGAGCACAGGGCTCCCCGGACCCTCGCCGCTCCTCGCTAATTATCCTGATGATATCCTGATTTCTTGGACAGGCTTTCGAAGGCGAACCTAGACTGAGTCCACAACTCTTTCCAGAATTTGAATCGGACTTGAGCGACCGAAATTACGGCATTTTGAACTTTTGAGGCCCACCCTGAGGCTGTGCCGGGGACTTGGTGATCTGTGGAGTCGGGGCGTAGTTGAACAACAACGGCATTGGGACCTCCTCAGTGGCCGTGTCCCCACTTTCGGTTTCGCTTTCGGTTTCTGGCGTGGTCTGATTGAGGGCCTGTTTCGCTCGGCCGGGGACCAATCCAGCCTTCTTCTGTTGTTATCGCTGCCTTTACATCACAGTGTACTGGGTCAAGTCGCGCCTCTCTCCGGACCTCACGAGCCAGCTTCTTGGCCGGCTGGTGCCTGACCTGCCGGCGGCCATTTTCACTCGGTCTTGTGGGCCCCTCCGGGGTGCATCTTCCACCATGGCGGGCAGGGGTGAACCCGAGAAGCGGAAGACCAAGACGTCTCTCCGTGGGGGACAGTTCCAGACAAATGTTATGAACCGCTATACTCAAGACAAAGGATCCCCCGGTCCTTCCAGCAGTACTCCGGAGGACGCCAGAGAAGACCTATCTGCCCCTGCTGACTTGTCCCTGCAGGATATTATGGGCGCCATCACCGGCATGAATGAGACCATCGGCCAGCAGTATGAGGCCCTGGCTCGTAAAATTGACACGGTCGCCATTGACGTCACTCTAATCAGGGCTGACCTGTCCAAAACTAACGAGAAGGTGAAGTCGTTGGATTTGAAGACCTCCAGCCTCACGGCCGATGTGTCGGGACTTCTAACAGACCTTGGCGCCCTGAAATCAGCCAACGACTTGATGTCCCATCGGCTGGACGATTTTAAGAACAGGGCAAGACGCAACAACATCCGTGTCATAGGTGTTCCGGAGAATCCCGAGACTCATTCTGTTGACCTCCTGGTTGAAGATCTAATCCTTACTCATCTTGCCCCTTCTGGACTCAGCAAGTTCTTCGCTGTGGAGCGTGCACATCGTGTTCCGGGCGGCAAGCCCAAGCCTGGCGCTCCCCCGAGGCCTATCATTGCTAAACTTTTTCATTTCAGGGACCGTGATGCGATTTTGCAGGCCTCGAGGGTGCACGGCCCGGTGAAATTTGAAAACTCCTCTGTCAATTTTTTCCCGGACTTCACTCAACTTGTGCAGAGACAGAGGATGGGCTTTCAGGGGGTTAAGCAACGTCTTTGGGACCTGGGCTTGAAGTATGCCATGCTTTTCCCTACCAGGCTTCGAGTGGAACATGAGGAACGGACCTTCTTTTTTGAACGACCGGACAATGTGAGTGACTGGTTGGATTCCCTGCCTGGCCGGGGCGATCGAACGGGGCATCCTGGCAGTGCCGAGGGTGGTGAGCCTCCACAGAAGTGACTTTTCGGTCCCTAACCTTGATAATCGGACATTGCTCAGTTGGGTTCTACCTCTTTTGTATATTTTGTCTGATAAGTAGTTCGCGTCTGGGTGGCGGGTGGAGACGGGCCTCTCTCCTCCTCCTGGGGTCTTTTTGTAGAATGGGATTGTTAGGGCGACAGGCACACTGCATTTTGGGGGGGTTTTGTTGTTTGCAGGGGTGCAGGGAGGGGGGAGTTGTAATGGGTTTTGATTGGGGTGTTTGTGTGGTTTTTTTTTTTCTCAAGGCGGCATATTGGTTCTTTCTTTGCTTCTGGTGTCCTGCTCTCTGGGGGGAGACTCCTGCTACTTTGGTGGGGATGGGGGGTAGTGGGTTGAGGTTGATATCTTGGAACGTCAATGGATTGGGGGATCATATCAAACGGGGTGTGGTATTGCAATATTTGCGTCGTTTGACTCCTGATGTTGTACTCCTGCAGGAGACGCATTTGGTTGGCAATGTGTGTCATGCTATGAACAGGTGGGGATACCGATTGGTTGCACACTCTGGGTTCACCACTGGTTCCAGAGGGGTTGGTATTCTTGTCCGGTCTTCCCTCCCACTGGAGATTGATAATGTCATCCTTGACGACAGAGGGCGTTATGCTGCCCTAACTGGGAGGTGGGAGGGCAGGACCCTTTCCTTGGTTACGATATATGTTCCCCCAGGCCTTCAGACCTCTACTTTCTCTGATGTTGGCCGGATGTTGTTGGAACTCCCCGATAGTCTTCTCCTCCTGGGTGGGGACTTTAACTCGGTGCTATCCGTTGATCTCGATCGTCACCCCCCCAGGGCCCTTCCCGTTTCCCAATCATGGCTCGGTGGGTTCTTGGACACCTTTGGTCTGGTGGATTGCTGGAGGTTAATGCACCCGACGCAATGTCAATACACCTTCCACTCCGGGGCTCATGGGAGTCTCTCTAGGCTTGATTACTTCCTCATGCCCACGGCCCAGTCCACCCACGTTGGGGAGGTTCGGCACTTGGCCCGGGGCATTTCAGACCACTCCCCTGTGTGGCTGCTTTTTGACACGGGGACGCAAGCTGCGGGGCGGATCGCCCCTATTAACCCTTGGTATCTGCGCAACCCCGGTACTCGCGACAGCCTCATTAAGTCGCTCGACCACTACTTCCTGGAGAACGAGGGGTCTGTCCTGTCCTCAGTGTCCCTGTGGGAAGCTTTCAAAACTGTTATTCGTGGACAGGCCCTCTCTTTAATAGCTGCTACCAAGAAAGCTAAGAATGGGGAGGTTGTGAGGCTGGAGGCTGAAATACTGGGGTTGGAGGCTGAGCTAGACTCGGGTGTCACCCAGGATACGCTCCACGCCCTTGGCTTGAAACAGTTCGAATACAAATCCCTTGTTACTGATGCTGCTAAGACACTGTACAGGGAACAGCAAGGTAGACTGTATGATGTTGGGGATAAGGCGGGTAAACTGATTGCGTGGCTCGATAAGAAGGAGAGAGTGAACCGCGTGGTCCCTGTGCTTCAGGATTCCGGCGGTGTGCGTGTGACTGACCCTGGTGAGATTGTGGAGTGCTTTGCTGATTATTTTCGTGTGGTTTACTCCCCGGTGTCCGACAGAGATGAGGTTGACTCTCGTTCCTTGTTGAGGGATATCGCGCTACCTTGCCTGTCTGAAGAGGATCGTGAGTGCATGGAGGCATCGTTGTCAGCCGACGAGATTGCCATCGCGATTCGTTCCCTTCGTACTGGTAAGGCTATGGGCCCCAATGGATTGCCTATTGAATTGTACAAATTGTGTCCGGATAAAGTCGCGCCTTTTCTCCGTGATATGTTTTTGGAGTCACGTGAGCTTGGTTCCCTCCGTAGTGACCAGCATCTGGCCACCATAGTTGTGATTCCCAAGGAGGGCAAGCCTCGTGATCGTTGTGCCTCATACAGACCCATCTCCCTACTGAATGCTGAGCCAAAGATCCTCGCCAAGGTCCTCGCTAATCGCCTACTCGCTGTTATCTGTGACCTGATTCATCCTGATCAATCTGGTTTCATCCCGCACCGGAACACCGCTCTCAATCTGCGGCGTTTGCATGGCGTTCTCGCCAGGGCGGAGTTTCTTTCCGAGCCGGCCATCTTGGCTTCCTTGGACGCCACGATGGCCTTTGATACTATAGAATGGCCATATCTCTGGGCCACACTGGCGAAGTTCGGTTTCGGGCCGGGATTTATTAGTTGGGTCAGACTTTTATATACGGATCCGCTGGCTCAGGTTGTTGTCAATGGGAGGGTGTCCCAGCCCTTCGCTCTCGGGAGGGGTACTAGGCATGGGTGTCCGCTGTCCCCCCTGCTCTTTGCTCTTGCTTTAGAACCGCTTGCAGCCTGGCTGCGATGGGAACCGTTGATAAAGGGCATTCAGTGGGCCCCTGGCTTTGAGGACCGAGTCTCGCTGTACGCCGACGATATTCTTTTGTACCTCACCTCCCCGCATGAATCCCTTAATGTCCTTTTTGACGTCCTCACTTCTTTCGGGAAAAACTCCGGGCTGATCATTAACTGGTCCAAATCCTGTGTGTATGTTATTTCCGGTGACCTTCCCCCCTTGCCGAATAGGTTTCCCATTCAAATTTCGCAATCCGGCTTCAAGTACTTGGGGATCTACGTATCGCTGGACCTGGTGGTTCGCCATGAACATAATTTCCTTCCTCCTCTCCGGCGACTGAAGTTGGATGTGGCTCGCTGGCGTAGGTTGCCGTTGTCGCCACTTGGTCGAGCGGCACTTTTTAAAATGATGTCCCTGCCCCGATTTCTCTACGCACTCCAGAACTCCTTTGATATTATTCCGGCGGCCTACTTCCGGGAGGTGGAGGTTCTACAGAGGAGACTTATTTGGGATGGTCGCGCTCGTATCGCGCTTGCAAAGCTGACTCTCCCCTGGTATTGTTAAATGGTAGCGGCAGTTTCAGTCGATAACCCTTCAAGTATTGCCCGGCGGTAATCGCCTCTCATACCATTCGATAATTTACCAATGAAAGAGGCAGGCGCCGGAGACTGGAAGGCAGGAAACAAAGTTTTTATTCCGTCGGAGCAGAACACATCAGATCAGACAGCAAGGTATCGTCACGAGGTGCTCTAACTGCATCTCTGAGGCCTGGCCTCTTATACACAGGTTTATGACTTTATTGCAGGTTTATCATACATGGCACATTCTTGAGATTGTCTTGGAACATGAAAGAACATCCTCGGAATCCCCACTTCGAGCTTGTTCCCACACATATCTACAGTGGAAGTCCCCACCCCATCCACAGTAGGAGATGGCTATCACACAGCTGGACATTCCGCCAATTCCCGGGGGTGTGTGCGACCGGCCGGGTCTCAGGGGGTGGGGCTTTGATCTACTGTAATCCCTTTGATGTGGGGTGTTTCCCTTACAGTAGGGGCAATAAACTGCATCCGCAGGGCTAGGTGATGGCCTGGGATCGATTCGGACAATGGGGCGCAGAGGAAGGGGGTTATCAAAAAGAGATGCATGACCATGTATGGGATGTCGGTCAGGCGTAGGATGTGGTTCCATGGCCGGGTCGCGCAGAAGGAGAGGGTTTATGGCCCGTGTATGAGAGAGCGGGGGTGGCCGGCGCACGGGGGATGCTTGCAGCGCCAGGGGAACGCGCTGGCGATCGACAATGAACGGGGGAGAGAGTGGGGTGCCTAAAATGGCGGCCGTGCGTTCGCTGTGCGTGGCGCTGGGGAGAGGCAAGATGGCGCAGATAATGTTCAGTTACAAGCTAAATTTCCACAGTCCTCCCTTTTAACATATCTCGCCAGCTTGCCTGGCCGACATTCACCTTCGTTAACCCTTCAGCTATAATACCGTTAATGTTTTTCATACATTTCTTAAAGATACAGAGTTTTTAGGGCAGGCAGGAGTAATCTGACACATTTGTACATAGTTACATACAGTTGATAAAGTAGGCGAGGAGGTAGTACATACAAAATTACATCAGCTGCGCCGCATGTCAGGCCCAGGGATAGGAGGAGGGGAACTTGTTTGAGCACAAACAGGATACTGTAAAGCAAAAAAAAATGTTTCTGGCAAAACAAGGGATGTTTCGTACATTACTTAAGGCCCAGACTTCGTGTGGATCAAAAATAGTCAGTACAGTTGTGTGCATGGCTGGTGTTGTATGAACGTCATTATACAAAGTTGGATTTTCTTAACTTCTCAGTGTACAGTCGGAGGTGACTGACGCAACATCATGAAAACTCGATAGGAAGATAGTTAATATAAAAAGGTGGTTGGGAGAGGATTTTCAACTTAACATGGGTTCTTCTTTCCAGTGTCCTATTATAAAGAGCCATCACTGGTATGCTCTTATTGTTGTTCTTCTTTCGTTGGCACTGTTGAGCACCGGCGGTGGAGCTAAGGTCCAGCTCAAATCCAATTTCTCACGTGGCAGGGTGTGACCATTCGCTGTTCTCCGATCACAGTCCTGTTCCCTAACACAGTTCATCATAGGTACTTTGAGACAGGGTACCCGCTTTTTGTTCTTCTGTAGTTAGGTCAAATTCATAATCCATATAAAAGAGGGAGTGAGAGAGAAGGGTGTGACGTGCTTCGGGATGCCGAGGGAAGAGGGGGTGGAGTGAGATCGGATCAAAAATGCGGACCAAGGAGAGCAGAATCTTCCAGCACTGGGCCCATCAGTCGGGCCCGACGGGTTGGGACTTCAGGCACGCTGGTCAGTGAGCAGGGGGCCTCGATGTAGCCCTTCGTTCTATCGCTTATCATCCTGATAATGGTGCCTCGTCTCACGCCCTTTTTGCTTCGTTGCTTCCCCCTTGGTCGATGCCATAGATGTTCCATGGTCTGCAGCCAGGCTGTGCGTCACGTCCGACCCCTCTCTTCCGATGGCAGCACGTTATCTTTAAATGAGTACAAGAAACAAAATCTTAGAGAGTTGGCAGGGAAGACATTTACACACTTCATCCTCTCTCCCAACTACCGAGTAGTTGCGGAAATGCTTTTATCGGTTGCTGTATGATTGATGTCTATTAACTCTGATGTTAGTGTGCGTGTTACTAATCTATTAATCATTGCTGTGGTGCAGGTTTCTGTGGGTGTCCCTGTCCATCGTCTGGCCTGCTAGGTGTCGATTCCTGCGCCCTATAATCGTTGCAGGAAGCCTGACATCTGTCAACCTTCTGATCTATTAAAAAATTCGAACCGGCTTCTCCGGTAGAGACTCGTTCATCTCAACACAAGTTCTGTTAATACACATTTTTCCTCCGAGGACTGCTAAGTTTATGAAAAAAAAAGTGCGAGGTGCTACTGTCATGGGTTCATAGGTATCTATTTCGGGGAGGGACATAAGCTAAACATTTTTCTTGCTGGAGACAATAGGTAACCCTTATCAGTTTAGGCGATGCATTTTTTTTTTTAGAGAATAAGGTCATCAGCTGTTTCGTTCGAAATACTCTGAGACGGCTAGTATAGGGCTGGGGTTATTTTGGGAGAACGGGGTGCTTTAGACATTCTATTTCGGGGAAATTGGGCGGGGGCAATTCTGGGCGGTGGAGATGGTGTTGTTAAAGCTCTAAAAACGAAAACCACTGACATATAGTCCCCGTGATGAGGGCCAGATTGGGAGACATCAGTCGTCTTACCTGTCCTTTCTTTCTCAGCCAATTAAGCTCAACATTTGCAGAAAGGAGAGGTAGTAACGTGGTAAAGTATGGTCGTTTGGTTTCTGTCAATTTGTTCGAACACCACCGTGTTTCAGGCCAATTATACACTTACCGAAGAGGTATGTGTCGTTAATTTATTTCAAAAAGAAAGAGGGTAAGAAAGCCTTTAGAGAGGGAGGGAGAGAGAGAGAGAGTGAGAGTGAGAGAGAGAGAGAGAGAGAGAGAGAGAGAGAGAGAGAGAGAGACGTGTGCATCAAGTAGGCTATTTGGCATATGTACGACACAAAACGAGAGAGAGAGAGAGAGAGAGACATGGGTACGATAATAGGCCACTTGGTGCACACACAACATGGAGTGGCATGGGTCTGTTCTATGTAAGAAAACACAAGCGGGGAAAAGACATAAATTCGGTGATCACGTACACACAAATACCGGATAGGGTGTGACAGTACATGCATGAAGCGCAGAAACTTAAGACGGAGACTCAGGGCTACGTTGAGTATGGGGACCTCTCCTTTCCTGTCCTCTTCCCTATGCATGCTGCGTATTTTCAGTATTTTGTTGTTTATCTTGGGGGGGGTGTCGGACCTTTTACTCTCCTCCCTTTGATCGATGGACGAGCACTTCAATCATACGGTGACGCCCTCTTCAAGTGACCCAAGCATGAAATGCATACACATTCATACCGTATAATCGTAGCACACACGCACAATCATACCATACAGTTTCCCATGTTCCCAATGATGGTCTGCACTTTACGCACTATCCCACAACGTTTGTCTATGTTTTTCCTGATATTGAACACGGTGCGGTCCATGTCCACTCCATTCTTCAGTCGGAACTTCGCCGTGACCTATAGAGGGGAAAAAGAGGGGAGGGGATGTGCAGTATTCAAAGTACCTTAGCGCGCGTAGACATGAAAAAGTTCTACTTACCACGTACCAGGCTAGCCGCAGGAGTGGGTAATACCACAGACCTATTATTCTTTTCTTCCGAGACAAAGATGCTCTATTTCATTCATCTCCTAAATTCGGGTTCCCTGGTCGTACATGCATTTCTCAATCGGTCGTGTATTATGGTGCAAGATACCATACCTTGCATTCGGCATATACCTTAAGCTATGGTTGACCATTTTCTGACAACTCTTGGAAAAGACAGGTGTGACGGGCACAAATTCCATTAAAAAAGATTCATGTAAATGGGGTCTGCATTATCTGTTTTCTATTGATTGGGAGTAACAATCATTTATTCAAAAGAAAAATCTTTATCAACCTATATGATTTGTCATGACACTGATTCAGTAATCCTTTCAAGAAGCCCTTTATTTAAAACAATGTCAGTATACAAATACGGGCCTACAACCGTTCAGGCCGGCCACGGCGTGAGAGGCGTCGAGTATCATGAGCAACACTATCTTAGCTAAATAAAAATGGGTAGGTCAGCAATCAGTAAGGTTGTACGTATGCTCGGTCAGTACCCTTCCCGTCCCTCTGCTCATCATGTGTGGAAACATCACATACATATCCTTTTAACACAAATGCCACATGACTGGAACGCCACAAGGAGTTGTAGGCCTCTCCTACATCGGCGCCATTTTGGGGCGAGGTCGGGCCAGTGTACAGTCTAAGTCTTTCCATGAATTAGCTGTTGGACCAGAATTCCTTTCGGTAGTTCGAGAACTTTCGTTAGCGTCAGCTTGCGTCAGCATGGCGTCACCGCGATCTTGTAGCAATGCCGTGGTCCGTTCTTGGGGCGGGCCAGCAGGCGGGTTCTTCCGCCGACGCCTTGAATCAGTCTTTCTCACTGCACCAAGCGGAGGCAAGGTGGCTGCCGCCTGGGGCAAAGAACAATGGCGGCGGTTTGTCCCTACCGGAAGTCCGCGGGAGTCGAGTGCCAATGACTCCCACAGACTCTGCAAAGCTGAGGGGGCGTTTTGTCAAGGGTGGGGCCCACGCCCAAGCAGACAAGCTTTCGAGTCCAGAATCGTCTCACGGTGGGCTAGACCTGGATCCGAAGAACCGACCGCCGGAGTCCAAAGGCAGCAGCAGCAGCAGCTCTTCGGTACAGCCACCGGGGTGGGTCCAGTAGCAGCGACAGCAGCAGTTCGGATGGTATCGCCACCGGGGTGGGTCCCCGATTACTCGGCTGCGGGGGCCCACTCCTCGCGTCGGGCGCTAGTGGCAATCCTGGTGAACCCGTGCTTGGGTGGTTGTCCAGCGGTCGAGTGCAGGGGCGCCAACTCAGCCGAACGGCGAATGAATGGTTGGGGTGCCCTCATCTGCTGGTGAGACTCCACCTGGGGAGGCGGGGGAAGCCCGTCCGCGTCGCTTCCCCCCGCCAGGGCACCCTTCGTTATTGAAGGAAGAAGAAGAAAATGGGAAGATCCGCTCGGCGTGGCAGACTCCGCCTTGGCGCTGCCAGAGCTTCGGCGCTTCGTGCAGCCTCCGGCCTATTCGCACAGTCATCCGCCACTGATGTCAATGGATTTTTGCATGGCTTTTATAGCCCAAAACCGACTAAAAGGACCGCCCAAAACAGGCCAATGTTGCAACTTCGAGGAAGGAGAGGCGAGGACGGTGTCACGTGGACGTAAATGCTTTGGGATGCAGGTCGCAGCAGACTGTCATGTAAATAGTTGTTTAAAACGTGTTTTAACCTGTTCATCTTGTCGGAATGTTGTTATACCTATAAGTTATTAAAATGTTTAACTATACTACTTTGTTGGAGTGTTGTACATATTTGCAATCTAGTTAGTGTAATCGGAAAATGGCATTGTCCAATGGCGCGTGATCCTAGTCAAGTTCGGTGACGTTGATGGTGGGTATCAACAGACTTCCGGTTGTGTCTATTGGGCGGGGTGGGTGGTAGGGCAGACATGTTTAGGCAGCGAGAGCGATGGGGCCGGGCTACCTCGTGGCCGTCTTGACCGTGAGCTTGGTTCCTTCCCCTAGTTCCATATATCCTACAAAGGGCTATTTCCTAGCGTTTCTTTAGTTTTGTAGGGTCAAAAAGGATCCTACCAGTGGCCACTGACTCTCGGGGTCCCCCTTTGTATATTTTATGCCATAGCTTGCTATAAACTACGGCGATTAGTTCGTATTTTAGTGAACATGTCCTTATTAGGGGTGCCTTCCAGAGGAGCCGGATGGTTCACCTCTAATAAGCGGTCCGGGCAGAACCAACTATCAATCAGTGGGGAGAAGATAGGCATGACGGGTTTCAACGGGGACAAAAGTCAGCACTACCTATCTTTTCACTGCTTGCAAAGACTAGACAGAATATCTCTATTCCACGTTATTTGTAAGCAGAGAATATCTCAAAGAGCACTATTCTTCAAAAACAATCAATGTTCGGACAATCAATCAGTGGGGAGATAAAGATAGGCACGACGGGTTACAACGGGGACAAAAGTCTGCGTTACCTACCCTTCACTATCTGCAAAGGGAGAGAGAGAGAGTATTTCTACTCCTCCCCGTTTGTAGACAGCGAATATCTCAAAGAGAACAATCAATGAGCAATACTAGTATTTCAAATAATCAATCAATTATTTCGCAATTTGTCGTGTTTTACGACCTTACCCGGACCGCGTGGACAGTTTCTCGTCTTCCGCCTCCAGCGCCCGATCGTCCTCTACTCTCCGTATTTGCCGCGGCACTCCTGATGGTTCCCAGTCAGGACCGTAGATCACTCGAGAGAGGTCTGCTCGGAACCAGTGAAGTTCGGATGATCGGCTGCCAGACGAGGGTCTATTGGGCAGGAGCTCTCCCGATCGTTGCAGTCGTTCACTCTGTCGTCGGGACCTCTCCCACTGGATCCACGTGTCGCTGATGGGCCCCACGTTGGGCACCAATTGTTAAATGGTAGCTGCAGTTTCAGTCGATAACCCTTCAAGTATTGCCCGGCGGTAATCGCCTCTCATACCATTCGATAATTTACCAATGAAAGAGGCAGGCGCCGGAGACTGGAAGGCAGGAAACAAAGTTTTTATTCCGTCGGAGCAGAACACATCAGATCAGACAGCAAGGTATCGTCACGAGGTGCTCTAACTGCATCTCTGAGGCCTGGCCTCTTATACACAGGTTTATGACTTTATTGCAGGTTTATCATACATGGCACATTCTTGAGATTGTCTTGGAACATGAAAGAACATCCTCGGAATCCCCACTTCGAGCTTGTTCCCACACATATCTACAGTGGAAGTCCCCACCCCATCCACAGTAGGAGATGGCTATCACACAGCTGGACATTCCGCCAATTCCCGGGGGTGTGTGCGACCGGCCGGGTCTCAGGGGTTGGGGCTTTGATCTACTGTAATCCCTTTGATGTGGGGTGTTTCCCTTACAGTAGGGGCAATAAACTGCATCCACAGGGCTAGGTGATGGCCTGGGATCGATTCGGACAATGGGGCGCAGAGGAAGGGGGTTATCAAAAAGAGATGCATGACCATGTATGGGATGTCGGTCAGGCGTAGGATGTGGTTCCATGGCCGGGTCGCGCAGAAGGAGAGGGTTTATGGCCCGTGTATGAGAGAGCGGGGGTGGCCGGCGCGCGGGGGATGCTTGCAGCACCAGGGGAACGCGCTGGCGATCGACAATGAACGGGGGAGAGAGTGGGGTGCCTAAAATGGCGGCCGTGCGTTCGCTGTGCGTGGCGCTGGGGAGAGGCAAGATGGCGCAGATAATGTTCAGTTACAAGCTAAATTTCCACAGTATGACGGGGGCATTGCGCTCCCGGACATCAGGAGGTACTATTGGGCCTCCCAGCTGTCCGCTGTCAACCATGCTACGTATGCACCCGGCCCAAATCCGGCTTTCGAGATGGATAAATATCAGTTGCCTGGTGGCAACTTCAATAGAGCGCTCTATTCTCGGACGGCGGGGAGGAACCTAACGGGACCCACTAAGATTGCAGTGCGTGCGTGGAAGGATGCCAATGTGGCCATGCGTTGGAATGATCGCCTGACACGAGCGACCCCCCTGTTTGCGGCGGACGGATTGGGATGCCTCTGGACGACGAAAGGTTTTGAGAACTGGGAGATGATTGGCATTAGCAGAGTGGGTGATCTCTGGGTGAAAGGTTCTGTCAGGTCCTTCGCTGAACTTCAGAGTGAGTATGAGCTGAGTGAGAGGGAGTTCTTCAGGTACGCACAGGTTCGCCACGCTTTGCTGTCGGTTTTCAAGGCCGGTGCCACGATCCCCGCAGCTTCACCACTCGAGGACCGTATACTTGATGGTCATCTGCCCGATAGTACGATTTCTTTGATTTACAAGAAGTTAATCAACAGTCGGGCGGACCTCCTTGTGCATCTTCGGGAGGCCTGGACCGGAGACGGGCTGGAGTTGGATGACGAGGACTGGCAGTCTGCATTGTCTTCCCCGAAAGAGGTCGCCATTCCTGCCCGACTCCGTCTTGTCCAACTTAAAATTCTTCACCGTGTGTATGTGACGGGTCCTCGTTTGGTTGCGATGGGTTTTTCTTCTGATGGGCTGTGTAGGCGCGGCTGTGGTTTGAGTGCCACCTTCCTTCATATCCTTTGGGAGTGTCGCGGGGTTGCGGCTTATTGGCGCCGTGTGCATGCGGTAATGGAGTGTGTCACTGGGGTTGCTCTGTTGCCTGAGGCTCGTCGCTGTTTGCTGAATGTATGGGAGCCAAATGATTACAACGTTGCCCAGGCCCGGTGGGCGGCACTTGGGAACATGATTGCAAAGAGGGATATTGCGCAGCTTGGGGCTCCCGGCGGCCTCCCGCCGTGTCAGTGTGGAAGGAGAACATGGACTGGTGTATGTTCAGGGAGAAGACGGTATATCTGGTTCGGGGCAAGCCTGGGGCTTGGGGTAGAATTTGGGGTCAGTTGAACGCCTACCGAGGTAACATTTGTACGCCCCCTTTTGAAGACACTTCTGATATTTCCCTGTCCCCCTGATCCTGGGGTTCCTTGAATACTGTACTCTTTACGCTGATTGTTCTGGCTTCCCCGCTGCCTCCCCCTCCCCCCCCGATCATCTTTATTGATCTCCTGCTTCTTTACCTGGCTGGGTGGGGTCCCCACGTCGGCGCTTGACACTGTCAGACTATTTCTCGCCTTGAATTTTTTGTTTTTCTTTTTTGTTTGTTTTTTTGTTTGTTTTATCTTCAAAATTTAAAATATCGGTATTCTGTCTAACTACTGAGTTGCCGAGCATAACTTTTGTATTCCCTGCTGCGCCTCTGGGGATCAGTCGCTGCTTTGTGACGTCACGTAATTGGCATGCATGTGCTAGCGGCCGGCCCTGGTGGTTGTAGGCCCATGTTTGTACTGCTGGTTTTCTGCACAAAAAAATCTTTTACACAAAAAAAAAAAAAAATAGAATGTCATTATATTTTTCGACCTTGCCTGATAATTCTGAGTGCTAAGTACAGTGAAAATACTGCTTCATTCCTTAAGCCTTATAAATTGCCTCCACTAGGGAAGAAATAAAGTGGACTCTGTGGTCAATGGAAAGACTTAGCGTGACCCTGGAAGGGGGTATGAAATCCCTAAGTAACTCTTAGTCACTGTGACAGCATCCCTGTTGGAGCACAAATATGCTTCAATTTAGCCAGAAAAGAAAACATCATGAGTACATAAGAGAAGAAGCAACAGATGGGCATTTGAGCACAGTTAATCTGCAGATGGACAAGGGGTCCTAAGGAGCCGGTGGCAGCAGGTCTGGGGTTGCTGCGGCTCAAATCAGGACATCCCTTCCAACGTGGGCATGTCTATGGTAACGGCAGGCAAGTTTAGGGAGCAGGTATTAGGGCCACCAATCTGCCTGTTCCATCCCTCCACACCGCATCACGGTCGCTTTTCCCACTTTGTTTCATCCAGGTATATTTCTCATTTTCAGATGCTTTCTCCTGTAATGTGGGTACAGGAAAGTAATCCCATGCATAGCACTCTCATAGTTTGGAGTCAATGCAGCAATTCTATTGACTACTGCATTTCCTCGAGACACCTCATTGGTGTACATCGGTGGTCAGCACATTTCACAATGGCAACTTGGTGAGACCACTTGGAGCATCTAACAGACCCAGGTGTTCCAGCAGAAGTAAGAATAGCCCTCTGCATCAAAAGCAACGTAAAGCCATGGGCCACTCCTAATGCATACTTGGAGTTAGTGAGCACAGTAGCAATCTTGCTTTATAGTCCTTACAGCGTCAACACCCTCTGTCTGTTGTCATCCAACATTCCTACCTACCTTCTTCCTAAGAAACACACCCAAAACAACAGGACTATATTGTCATTATGCTCTTTCAAATATTGCCAGTTTCTTAACTTTTGTTTTTATAATAGTACCTCAGTCGTGGCTGCAGTGAGTATGTCCCAGCTTCTTCCTTTTCTGAATGATGCTTGCAAACCTATTATTCCTTTGAAACAAGGGACACAATTCAAATCATATCCAATCACAATTGGGGGAGAAAAAGTTTTGCTTCTGCATAAGCAGCATATTCTATTGTATAATTTAGGAACTGAAGCAGGAAAGTCTACAATTGTCTACAAGAACAACCACTGGGTGGGGGAATAGGACTTGATGCTCAAATGGATAATTATCTAATTACTTAAAAAAAAATTAGAACATTTTGGTAAAAGAATTAATATAGTATTGGAAAGACATAAATTATTTGGAAGAGTTCAAAGGGAAAATGGAAATGCAGCCCCATATGTTGCTGTACATAGAGAACACTCAACTATGTGTAAATGTAGCCCACTTTGTGACTTACTTATATGTGATCAATTAGTTTGATGTACTAAAAATCCAGGTATTCCGGAAAAACATTTAGCTATGAATGTGTCCTTTAGGATGATAACATCGCTTAAGGAGTGGAACACACTGAAAATTGTGTACAAGAGATGGAGACATTAATGGACATGGTACTGTGGTTAGAAATGTAGGTAAAATGGAATTATCCAATACACAAATAGATAATCCAGTAATGCCAATTACCCAGTTTAAGGATAAAGCCAAGAGTTACAGATTTGGTAATACCAATCTCCTGGCTAACATGCATCATGCCATGCTAGGAGTGGAATGTGTCACAAATGTGGCAAGAAAGGCCATTTTGCAAGGCTATGTAGAGAACAAGCAAACAAGAATGTTACCTTGGTAGAATCTGTAAGACTCAATAATAACGACATTAGATTCCAAGTGGTGGATTACAATGAGAAAGTAAAACTTTCCATTGGTGTTATCAAACTGAATGATCAGAATTTGTCTCCCCTAGCTGGTTCTTGTTGCTCTTTCACTTTGTTAGACAGTCAAAAGTATTATCAGTTGTTTGATATTAATGAATATGTGTGGCAACAACCTGAAATCAATCCAGGAGGTTATAATGGAGTCCCCATTCCCTTGGAATCTGAGGCAGTCTCTTTTTGTTGGGTCCACCTTTTGTGGGGATGATATATGCAAAGAATATTCTGTAGTATTTACTGAGAAACTTGGTATGTTAAAGAATTATCAGGATCATATCAAGTTAAAGTCTAATGCCAAACCACTCATCCATTACGTCAGCCTAATTCCCAATATGATGCATGCTGCCCTTACACGGAATTAGGCAAATTACTAACATGGGGGAGATTCTACCTATTTTTTTCTTCAGAATGGCTAGCCCCTGTTGTGATTGCTACCAAATCAGGAGATGAAAAATCAGGGTTTGTTTTTAACTTACACAATCTCAAAAATAACATTTGGGTGGACAGTTATCTCCTTCACAGAATACATGATATGCTGAGTTTAATCAAGGATGCAAACATTTTTATCCTCCTTGATTTATCCTCACCATATCACCAAGTTGAGCTACATCCTGATTCACATCATCTTGCTTCATGAATAAACTCTCTAGGATAGTTTAGATATGTCAGAATGTCTTTTGGACTTGCATCCGCTGCTGCAGGTTTTCAACAAATAATGCAACATGTTCTAGAGGGAGTTGAAAATATACTAAGTTTTCAGAATGACACTTTGATCTATATCATTCCATTAGTGCTTATAATGAGTGCTGAAAGGTTCTACAGGGCATTAAAGAGGCTGGTCGTACTATAAAAAAAGAAAACTCTTGTATTGTTATTGGATTAGTTAACTATTTTGGTCATACCATTTCTCAAGATGTGATCAAGCACAAAGTAAACCTTGTTAAAACCATATTGAAAGCACCAGCTACCTCCAATAGGGATAAGATAAGATCTTTGTTAGGCTTAGAAGAATTTTACTCAAAAAATGCGTACGTGGCTTTTCTAACAAAGTTAAACCTACGAGATGGCTTTTGAGAAAAGGTGTTCACTTTGAGTGTAATTAAGAATGTCAAGACTCATTTGAAAACACCAAAACTGCTGTGTATAACGCTCCATCTTTAGGTAAATTCAATTGTTTCTATTGATGCCAGCAACAAATGTATTAGTCCTACTTTGACTTAAGTTGTGGTTGGTAAAGAGAACATAATTGTTTTTGCTTCACATGTCATGCAAGTTTCTGAATGCAACTATATGAAAAAAGAATCTCTTGCATGCTTTTGTGCTGTAAAACACTTCAATTTTTGTGGGGTATTCCATTTCTTATTAGGAGAGACCACAAACCTCTTACTTATGTTTTCATCTCCAAAGGATTTGAAAATGCCACCTCAGCATTTCTAAATGGATTCTGGGATTCACTTTTGTTAACTTCAAAGTTGAGTATTTATCTGAAGGAGAATTCTGTTGTGCATATCCTGTCTCACATGCCATTGGAGTCTGAGGAAGTGGAAGTAAGAGTAATTGATGAGCATATTCTTGTGGTGGGGTTACCATGTTTGAATAAAAAAGTGTGGATGGGATGTATAGACCAAGATAATAAACTTAAAGCACTTTGTTCAAGAAGTATCCCACAGTGGCCTAATAAGCACAATGATCTTCCAGAAAGTATAGTTGGATATTGGAAGGTCAGGACTGTATTAATTTTGAATGCAGGAAGTTTTTTCAGAGGTGAAACGTTGAATGTTCCTCCTGGTCTTAGAGAAAGGATAGTTGGCCTTGCTATTGAACGGCACCTAGGGAGGAGTTTAACCAAGAGCAAAGTCAGATGGAATTATTTGTGACTCCTAAGTGGAGACCCAAGTCATGTTTTGTTATAGTTATCCTAATAGTGGCAAGGCTACGATGACCAGTAGCATTCCTCTTTTACCAGTTAATGTTCTAAAAGAACCATGGTCACAATTAGATCTGGATGTGATTTGACTTTTAGAAAAGAAGGAGTTTAGGAGGGTTTTAAGAAAAAGTATTTCATGTTGCTAATTGAATATCCCTCCAGGACACTCAGTGCCAAGTCCATATGTATTTTACACCACAGCTAGTATACTTATAAATTTTCTGCATGAAGTATCCCCTCAAATTCTTGTTACAGATAATGGAATCCAATTTACTTCTGAATGTATGAAGAACTTTGTGAATGGAATGCCAATTATGTATCACAGCACTGCATTATACTGTCCATGAGCACACAGCATAGTTGTAAGAGCAAACTATTTGATCAATGACTGTACGCAGAGAAATCGTATGCGTAATGAGCCTGTTGAGTGGGCCTTACAAGATTTAATGTGGTCTTATAGGATCACACCTAATTAGCAAATAACATTGTGCGCCATCAAATGTACTATAAACAATGGCATTGAGGAGCAGAGATCCGTGTGTCTCAATTGCTTAGTAAAATCATCAAATAGGACTTTACACTGGTCGTATGGACCTTTGAATGTCGACTTGAAGCATGAGAAAGGAGCTAGCATCAGCAATACATTTCAAATGCAGTGAAATCAATGAGGCTCCACAGAAATTACAAAGAGGATGATGTCCAGACCATAACGGTTTTATCAGCAGTTTAGTCAAATCATAATCCAAATCAGTTAGCAAAGGTTCAGTAAAAGTATCACAAGAGCGTACATATTAAAATGATCATGCAATCCAAACTTTGCATATTATGAGGAAAAAGATGGAAAATATAATCCCATAGGAGAGACAAAACAACAAATGTAAATATTCCATAAAGGGGCTTCCCTATTCTGAACAAAGGATCAAAAGTAGCACAGGGATTTCTATGAGGAAGGTGTCAGCATCAGTTGAGGCAAGTTTAAGGTTCAAGGGAGAGAAAAAAAGTGCCCAAGCATGAAGCTCAACACTCTGGGCAGGGGAAATCAGCAGAGTTAAGAAGAGGTCTTCTCTCAGATAATTTATGACAGAATCTGCTCGAAACTATTCTAAGAAAACATAATCAAAAAAGATTCTCCAGATCAATTCCCACCAAATGGACCAATCCGGAGACAGTGTTCTCTGGGAGCAGGGAGACTCCGTAGTTTCCCAGCTCTTAACAATGAGGTACACAGCTACACCATCTTGGATCTAACATCGGCTTGGATCTAACATCGGCCTGGTCTGCCTGGTATAGGAAGCTCTTTTCCACCATCTCAATCTGCATGTCTGTAGCCAACTTCTCATTAAATTTCAGCTACCTATCAGTCTAGTGCAGTAGACAGTAAGCATATTCTAGCTAAACAGGCACACAATAAGACACCGGCAGAGTAGAGACAAACAAGACTGTAGCAAAGCATTTAATAAAATTAAATTCATGTTATTCAGACCTGGTTACAAGTCAGGCCAATGTAAATGTTGAAATGGCTTCCAAGCAAATACTGTTAGTATAAACAAATACAGTTATTGCATTTAAAGAAATTATACATTATTCTATTTAATGAGGATACACAAATTATAGTTCAACTAGATATATAGTTGGCATCTTATTAAAGCAAATATAGCAATCTACTACACTTGGTTAATGAAAGGCACAGAGATTAATACTATTAAACACACAATGAGTATATAAATTGCATATAAAGGGGTGAAGCAATAAATTATGCTGCTCCAGTATGATAAAACCCATAAAGGAAAGGCTCCCAAAGTCAGACTAGGAGATTTGATGTTAGTGAGGAACACAAGGGGACTTAAAAGGAGTTTTATTTTAAAACCTAACCAAGTTAAAAATGTGGGACGCAATGTAGTTACTCTGACAAATGGCCAGCCTTGGAGTTGTGATACAATTCCCAAATGTGTGTGCACCAGAAGGTCAAATGAAAAATGTCACCTCAGATATAAGTAGGAAACATAATGTAGAAAACAATATGCTTATGCACTTACCTTCTTGTTATGTTGCTCAGAATGTTAGGGGAGGCTGTTGTTCCCCGAGGAGACTATCGATGACCTGTGAATAAACTATTAACTTCCACAAAGCAAGGTTTCTCCTTTAATACAACATTTATGTTAAGCATCATCGGCATTGAATTGAAAAAGGAAGCTGTTTTTTATGAGCAACAGTATTATGACAGTAGTTTTGACTTTTCCATTTAGTTTACATGGGGGACCTTTGGAAGGTGGTGGCCTGGGACAATTTGCCCACTGTGACAATACCATTAAACGCTCCTGCTTCTCTTAGCAGGTGGAGAATACTGGAAGATATTCTGAAAACAGTAGATGGGTCAGACCAGTCAATGTTCAACATATTTCGCTTGAAACTTATTGTCCATGCCTTTACTGCAGTATATAATGAGGCTAAGGCCATAAGGGCGTGAGGAACGCCCTTCATCATTTGATGGGGGTTCAAAAAGGTTCCTGTGGCTTCCTTTGGAGAAGTTGTCAAAAATGCCAGTTCATAAAAAGGATGCACCAAACCAAGAGGAAATGAAACCATAAAAAAGCACATAGAAGATAGCAGACAGTGACTGGGAGACCTTGCCAGATGCGTCTGTGTTTTCTTCAGGGAAATATAATTTTTTTGTAATTCTTTTTCTAATGTTATATAGTGTTAATCACATAGTAAAGGAAGGGAAGCGTAACACAGTAAAATCATAAAATAAAAAGTGTCCTTCAAACTGTAAAAACAACACTTTCTATTGAAACTAGTAGGCGTTAGTGAATATTTTGAAAGGTTATCTCAGGGCACAGAGTTAATTTGTTATAACACGGGTAAAATAGTGGCCTGATCTTTGATATGAGAATCACTTTAAAGTTTGTTTCTCAGTCTCCTGTGATCCCATCTTCTCAACACCAGGCTCTACCCATCCACCGGAGACCATTCTAATAAATACAACACAGCAGACCCCAATAGTCTACACCACCCTCATTCAGATACCAGACACTCACGCAATGACATCACCTCCACCGAGAGAGGAGACTCTGCTGTGTCTGGTTGCATGTCACTTGGTCATCTTCCATGCTGCCGCCAGTGATTTGTATTATGGGTACATTTTATAATGTTAACTTTCAAAGTGGGAGTTCAGTTGATCCAGGGATCGTATGCTTTCAGGGGCCACCGTGTGCCTGTTGTTGCTCCTCGGTGTAGTTGGTTGTTCCAGTAAAGCAAGTCAGTCCTTCTGATCTTTCAGTCTTTTCTTAAACTCCAAACTTACAACAAACATAATCATTCACATTACTTTTGATGTGAGTTGCACGCAGAATGTATTCTCCAGTTTCTGCAGGTAGAAAATGTTATCCACACATCATTATTTATAAATGCAGCTGTTCACTGTGGAGCATTTGAACATTTCTGCTCCTTATATTGTCTCTGAATTGTTTCTTTAGTGATACTACACAGGCAGCTATGTTTAGAATATTTGTTTTTGCATAGATTCTATCACACTGTTTGCATGCAAGGTGGGAGATAGTGAGTATGTATACAGAGTCAAGACCAGCGTGAGATAGGGATGCGTGATGTCTGCGTTGATCTTAAACTTAATCATCAACTGGGTGATGCGAACCACAAATGAAGCTCAAGCCAGAGGCATCAGAACGACCTTATTCTCTACACTGGAGGACCTTGACTATGTGGATGACCAACCCTTGCTCACTCACACACTTGCATATGCAGGAAAAGATCTCTCCCCTCAACTTATATGCACAGATCAACATGAAAAAATCAGAAGTCACTGCACTCATTATCCCAAACCCTTCACCAATCAAGGTGAATGGAGAAAATCTAGCCATGACTGAAGACTGCACCTACCTAGGTAATATTTAAGCCTGTGCGGAGTTCAGGGAGTTCCATTATGCGGAAGTCCGCAAAGTGACAAAACAAATCTGCCAAGCTACGCAGAGTTCCACAAGCGGAAGAGTGGGTTACCTCACACCGTTCGCACTGATGTTTAGTGCCGGGTGTTTGTCCCGTACTATAAAATCAGTGCGAACGGCATCTCACACTGGGCAAGAGATCGCTGCTTATTTTTGCTGCTCGAGTAGAAGTTCTACTCGAGCGACAGCTTCCGCAACGTGAATGGGAGGTTTCCCAATCCGAGTAGTAGCGACCATCCGCGACCTCCCACGTTGAGAAATTTCACTGGGAAGTGGTCTAGCGTTGGATTTTCCTCACTCGCACTTGACAACTTACCGTTGGCGAGAGTGAGCAAGGAGAAAATCTCTGCAGAGCGGAGGTTTTCAGAACTCCACAAGCCCCTCGGAGTTTGAAAAACTCCGCAAACTGAGCAGAGTTTACCGCCCAGCATTAACATTGTTATCAGACATGATGGTGAAGCAGCCAGTGATATCAAGAGCAGACTGAATAAGGCCACAAATGCCTTCAGGATGCTGAACAATGTGCGGAGGTAATCTCAGTACAGCACCAATATCAAACTGAGGCCATACCAGAGTTGTGTTCTGTCCACACGCTTGTATTGATCAGAATGCTGGCAGATGACAAAAAGAAACATCATTAAACTGTCAGTCTTCCACACCAGTAACCTGAGAAGGACCTTGCACATTTTCTGCCAGTGAACCATCTACAACCAGGAACTGCTCACCAGGGGCAGGCAAGAGGTAGAATGGACTCCGTCATAATAAGAAAGAGCTGGAGATTAGTGGGTTACACCATCAGAAGAGAAAAAGAATCCATCACAAGAACAGCTCTGGATCTGATGAATGACATAAAAACCGTGTAGGCCACACAACAAATATGCACTGCTCCATCTATGGCACTCCGCATAGTAGCATGATACCCCTTTAGCAAATGCACTCTGGCACCTTGTTAGAAGTATGAAGTACTGTATAAATATAACTACAATAAAATACAACATCCTTGAACCCTACACCACTACGAGTCCATAATAATGACAAAACAGTGCTAGACAAATCCATACTGGCATCACCCATCCCTCTTATTAGCAGACAGATTTTACTTCGATCCTGATTCAATATGTGTTTTAAATTCCATTCCTGTGCCGTGAGGGCAGTGACACCCTCTTCAGAGCTCTGCAGTCTTGCTGAGCGGCCACCATTTTTTAAGCATTCACTCAGAAAACTTCTTTCTTTGTACAGATAAGATAAACTCTCAAAGCAGGAGATTGTTTTCTTAATTCACGAACCAGATGGCCTGACGTTCAGGGAGCTATCTCCCCACATGTGGGGGCCATTCTGAATTGTCTCTGCCTGTATCCTCCAGGCCTCAGGCAGGGGAAATGAGTGATAGCAGACCCACCCTCAATAAGATGGGACGACCACCCTATTGAGATGGACAATGGAAGTGCAACCCTATGTGGCCTACCTAGATCAAAGGTTGCTCCTCTAATGGCTTCTTTTAACTTTGCTGCAAGACTCATCACAGGATCTAAAAGATACAACCACATCACTCCTGATCTACAGGTTCTAAACTGGCTCCCATAAGGGGGAAGGACTGAATAAAAATTGCCTGCATAACCGATAAAGCCCTACGCTTCAATACCCCTAATTACCTGGCACAAAAACTGGAGTTATCTGTCAAAGTTCTACTAATGAACACATTTTTGCTCCAAGGCTCATGTACTAGCCGGCCACATTAGACCTCACTTGCTATACCTATGTAGAGTATTGGACTTCCATTATCGTGTATATGTATATGTAGCAGGTGGCATAGGCTCTGTGATGGCCTCATTTTTGGGTCCCTCCCATCCTGTTTCTCTCTAGATGTTGTTATCTGATTTACTGTTTCTTCCTTCTTGACCTCTTGTAAAGCACACTGATACCGTTACCCTCTTTGGGCCATGTTCACGCTATATAAAACTTTATGAATAAATAACAAATTGTGATTTGGTAGACCCTTGGCAGATGGGCCACCAGATCATAGGTTTGTACCAGCAGAATAGTCGAAATTTCCACCAGTGTAAACACGGCCCTTCCGCCAAATATAAACAGAGAGGGAGAATGGCTAGTACGGTAAGGCATAATCACCCTGCCCAACCAAACTCTAAATGAGGCCCTTTGTTTTACATCTGACTGTTATCCTTGAAGGGGGGGAGGCATTGTTTGTCTTGATTTCCAATGGCAGGCCAAACATTGCAAACACCTTTCCGAAGATGGGTGTTATCTTATGGAATGAGTTGGAGGGCATAATCTCCACCCCAGGGTACTTAAAAATGGATGTTCATGATTAATACGGTGGTTCAACCATCAATTATACTCCCAAAGTCCATGCTCATATTTGTCCGCGGGCATGAGCATGGAACAGGTTACCACTCCACCATGTGATCTGGCACGGTCCGCACAGTGTAAACTTCTCCTCCAACATGCTCTCCATCCCCTGAAATCAGCCTGGCCTTGGTTTTTGCCTCATCCTGATGCCCTTGTTGTGCAAATCTACCAATCGAGTCCACATTGACTGCGGGACCACAATCCGTCTTCCTCGTAGCACCAAACCCTCGGGGTGCTGCCCAGCTTCTCTCGCAGTCCCCAGATTTGTGTCATCATGAGCTTCTCTGACTGGTTCCATGTCTTCACTGAGTCTAGGAATCGCTTCCACTGGTGATGTTTAATTACCTCGATTGCCTTCTGGAGGCTCGTGTCTCCCATCGCCGCTTCTGATAGTTTCTCCAGCGTCACTGCCTTGGCACAAGCCCCTGAGCAATGCTTCGGATAAAATCATCCAAGGTCGCCCTTGTCAGGCGCATGTCGTCTGCAGGAAATGAGTGAGGACCTGCAATGCTGAAGCTGGTACCAGGTTACATCCACGATTGAACAGGAAACCACATCTCCCATGAGGCAATGGGTGTTTTTGTAGTTTTGATGGGCCAATCCCGGGCCGTTAAATAGGGGACAAGGCATATTATTTTTCCTTTCCTGCCAAGTCTTCGGGGGCTGGGGCCATGGGGGATGAGAGGTGCAGGAGGAGTGGTAGGGCACTGTTGTCAGTGCGCATGATGGCTTGGCTAGCCAAACCGTAATGCAGACTGATGCTCTCTCTAACCTGCATTGCCGGGTTGGAGACAGCAGGCACAGGCTCCCAGTCTCACTGGGAGCACAAATTCACAGTGCTCAGCCCAATCCTGACACTGCTTTCATGCTGCCATTAGAAGCATGAGAGCAGCATCTGGATTGGCGCAGTGGAGTCTGGAAGCCTGTTACTGAAGGAGAGTAGCAGAAAAGCGTGACGTGGCCGGCTGCTGGTACGTTTAAAAAAATATATATTTTATTTTGGTCCCCCGGGCCCTTCATCCCCCTAACCGCCCACCCCCGCCACTCTTTGTTAACACCAGTCGCTACTGCCAATACCCCTAGGGGACAGATCTACCTCTGGTCGGCTGTCCCCCGAATCCCTATTCCGTAAAAAGAGGGCACAGCACAGACCACTGACACTTTAATATGTGTGAAAAATGGCCATTATATTGCAACAGGTGCTCATCACAAAATTACCTAGGCATACCACCTTATAAAACTAAAACCTCACTATACAAGTTTGTCAACTACCATTCCTACACCCACCCCTAAGATCCTGCCTCCCAATATAACGCAACCCTTCAATTCTACACATCATGACATACGGCACTCGTGTAATTGTAACATTTTAACTTCCCCCACCGTTTAACAATGATTCTATTAACATCTACTAAACTTAACTTCCTATAACATAACCTTTAACTTACTGCTTCGTTCCGGTGTGACCTTGTTCACACCCTCCCTTTCAGCCTAGTTCACCTATGGCAACAACAATAATCTTATCTAAACCCCTGCAAACTTGTGGGCCAACCGCCACCAGAAAAAGTCAGTAGCTTCAAGTTTTCTTCCCCCCCACCTGCCGCCTGACCAGCTCACCTCCGTATTCTTAATGTCCGTGTTAAAAATTCCTTAATTTCCAACAAATATAACTCCATCACGTACCATGAAAGATGCCCCCCATCACCCCGATATCTGCCCTCTCATACCTCAAACCAGAATGCTCTACCCGGTCTAGCCCCTCGTCCCTGCAAAATCTTCGCATCTCTCTATTAATTTTTTTCCTCACCTTGTCGATTGCTGCTGGGTTGCTAGCATCCCTCCAATTCCTCCTGTGTATGAATTCCTCCCAAACTACAAAATACCCTGATCATTGCGCTTTGACTTCCTTCAGATCCTTCTTCATTGCCCTCAATAATGGCTAACACTTTTCTACAACTATATAATTTTCACCTATGTGTACTAACAACATGTCAGGAGCATTCTCACCCTGAATCAGCCTGTTCAGGGTAGGAAGCAGCTCTCTCCAGTGCATGTCCCCTTTACCGTGCCAAACAACTGAAAGAGAGATTGGGTGGAACCCTATATTTCGTCCATAATGACTCTTGCCGGCTTCCAGGTCTGCCCATTTCACAAATGAATGCAGCACGATCCACACTCCCAAGCCAGCAGACTCCGGGCCCGAAACTGAACCTAGAGTGGGAAACAGCAGGGGCGTGGCTTGCAGCCAACTAAAATGGCCACACCCTAAGAGTGCTCCGGTAGTCACCCGTGGAAACCCAAATTATCACTTGCATTAATTCGTATGACAGCGTTTGAAACCCAGTCATAAGGTTCCGCCAAGCTCCGGATTGCCAGAGTTGTTTTTGGAGCTCCGATCAGGCTTGGTTGAGCTGCAACGGCCTTTGCCTGCCGAGACACTGCCTCCTGCCGTCCCCATCTGAGAAAGCTGCTGCGTCATCCCCCTGGAGGAGCGACGGAGCGGGTCCGGCCTCAGACTGGAGTAGCCTTGAGGCACTGAGCGGACAGACCAACCAGATTCCGGTAGTGCAGTTACGAGGCGGGGCGGGCCCTACCCTGAACCGCGAGAGCTCCCGTCCTTGCGATGGCTGCCCTG
Organism: Triturus cristatus; assembly: GCF_964204655.1. Classification (NCBI taxonomy): domain Eukaryota; kingdom Metazoa; phylum Chordata; class Amphibia; order Caudata; family Salamandridae; genus Triturus; species Triturus cristatus. Next base: position 1,054,088,076 of record NC_140584.1, on the reverse strand, counting down.
TCGGCCAAGAAAGAGGTGAGCGTGGAAGCCGATCAGCCCCGGCGGCAGAGGCCTACGCATTGTCTAGATTGCTACAAGTGGCTGAGTGAAAGAGAGCCCATCAAGGAGGTGCCGGTTTTGGGGCTTAATAACGGAGGTGTCATTGTGGAAGCGGACTGCACTACAGGAAGATTAGCTTGACTTGCATTGAGAACCCTGTAGACAGTATCCGAGCGTGACTCTAGAACTAGCCAGACCACAGGTGGCTATCGGCGCGATAGGCGGTGAGCGAGCCTAAGGTGCGCTAGCAGGAACAGGACAGTCCGGGCTGTGTTCACCTATATGGTTTCAAAGGGAAACCTAATATGGCTGGGAGAAGCTGAGCAGATTGTTTATTTTTCAAACTGCAGTATTCACCCAAACATTCTAAAAACCCAAACCCACACCTAGTCTGGCAGTCACAGAACATCATGACGTGGAGAACTTACCCAGTGAGCACGTTCTTGGGGCACGAAGTGACGGGGAGGTGAAGTGTGGGGCGAATTACTGCCAACCAAGATGCTGACACATAAAGGAGCCAAGCTGACACACCTGACCAAGCTCGATAAATTCACCCATCCCAAGCTGAATACCCTCTCAGAAGCGGGAGATGATCAAAGACAAAAGCAAATGAAAGAAGAAGGAGCGCCGCCTACCCGACAAGATATAATGGCAGCAATTCAAGGTGTGCGCTCGGCGCTGGAAAGCAAGATAGACACTGTTGCAACAGAGGTTACACTGATGCATGCAGACCTCTGTAACCTGGGAGAGCGGGTGCAACCTACTGAAGATTCTATTCTTACGCTCCAATCAAGTACTAAATCTCTTGAAACCACTGTTCAAAAGTTCCAATTGCTGATGAAGACCATGGAGGAGAGGCTCCAAGATCATGAAGGAGAGGCTCGAAGATCATGAAGAGCATGCACGTAGAAATAACGCGCGCATTTTAGGGGTACCGGAGCGTGCTGAGGGACCATCTACAGATCTTTTCGTGGAAGACCTCATTACAAAACACCTACAGCCTCACGCCCTCTCTAATTATTTCTCTGTAGAGCGGGCCCACCGGGTGCCGAGAGTCCAGCTGCGGCCTGGGGTGCCCCTACGTCCTGTTCTGGCCAGGGTTTTTTACTTTAGAGACAGAGACGTCATATTGCAGACTGCCCGCACAGCCCCTCCTTTGAAATACGAAAAATCTACAATAACCTTCTTTCCGGACTTCATAGCCTAGGTTCAGAAAAAGCGCTGCTCCTTTCTGAAGATCAAAAAACTGCTTAACGAAAGAGTCCTGAAATATTCAATGCTGTTTCCGGGGAAGCTTCAAGTGGTGGCAGAGGGGGAAACCATGGTTTTTCGATTCCCTGGTGGAAGCTCAGGAGCGGCTGGAGGGTTGGAGGACAATGGATAGGGCGCGTTCGGACCCGCATCGACAGCAAGATGGAAAAGAGAGGTGACACCCACGACATCAAGAAAAGGAAGTATCAGGAGATGGGAACTGAGACACAACTGCTCAACCATAGCTACAGCGATAGCTACATGGGAGGTCATCTGTGACACTTGTAGCACCAAATTGAACACAAGGCTTGTGCAGCCAGCCCAGAGGGGGTTGGCCACCTAGAGGCGATGAAACCGACTCATCCTAGAACTGATCACCGTTTATTGGGGATAGGCTGCAGAAAGGGTCAAAGATCCTATTGGACTCCAGCGACATAGTCTTGAACTGGTAAAATTATCATATTGTTGTGTGAAGGGTTGAAGCGGGTGAATGGCTGGCGGTGACACGCTCCCCGACAGTAAGTTATGAGAGAGGGGTTACACAGGCACTCTGTAAAGTTGGGGGGGTGGGCAGTTCTAAGTCTACAATTTAGGGAGGGGGGTGGGGGGAACTAGTTTGACGGTTGGGATTAGTAGAATTTTTAGATCCACGAACTGGTTTGTAATGGTAGCAATGCAAGATACAGGTCTCAAGAAATTAAGGGCTACAGAACAGGAGGTCGGCCTGAAAACCTTGAAGGTAAAAGTAAAGAGACCCCCTATTGGGGTCCCCTTGGCATCTCTCCCTCGAGCGACTTGGGCATATACACACTACCATGATCAGAGATAAATCCACTAGGAATTTTAAAATCCTATCATGGAACGTCAAGGGCCTTGGAGACAAAATGAAAAGGTGGGTGGTATTTCAATATCTAAAGCGTTAAGTGCCTGACGTTGTGCTGCTACAGGAAATGCACATACAGGGAGATTCTCCCAGAAATACAGAACTCTATCACCCCCAAGCAAACTTCACAGAGCCCTGTTAAACTCTGGCCCGCGCCCCTATCAATTTACTACATTAATACACGTTCCCTTGTCAAGCACCAGCTTGACATTTTCCTCCTTTTGCTAACTGATAAACCTGATATTCTTCTGCTGACTGAAACATGGCTCACCTCTGACTCTGCCCCTAATATGCCGGCGGCGTTACCCTCTGATTATTATATCATTCATGCCAACCGCCTGCCTGGTAAACCGGGGGAGAGGGGGGGTTGCAGCCGTTATTCATACTAATTTCAAGTTCAGTTCCTTGACCTGTCTCTCCCTCCCTGAGGCGGAGAACATAGTAATTCAACTTGAATCTGCTGCCGACACCTTTGTCTGTGTACTAATCTACAGGTCACCACATCAGATGTCCCATTTTACCCTATCACTCAGCTAACAGATTGCTAATATCGTCATTGATCATGCCAAGGTCCTCCTCGTAGGCAACTTTAACTATTGGTACAATGATCCTCACGAAGGACCACAATCTGCTGAGTTGTCTGATCTCCTTACCAACCTAAACTTCACCCAACAGGTCTCCTCCCCCACCCATCTGAAAGGGCACATCCATGACCAAGTCTGGACTAACGGCCTGACAACATCCACCCCCATAATTTTTCCATGTATCTGGTCTGACCACCATTTACAAAAATTTACGTTGATACTTCCTACCATCGATAAAACCAGCACGGTCGAAGGCGAATCTCTCTCATTGGCTACTCGAGACCAGTAATAAGCACGCACCTCTCAAAAAAGTTAAATTAGCCCGACGCGCCGACGCCCAGAGATGGTTCTCTACAGAACTTAAAACTCAGAAACTGGTCTTGCGCCAACTAGAGAGGCAGTGGCGACAGAAGTACTCCCTTGACAAAAAACCTCTGTATACCACAGCTTGGAAAGAATATATGAAGGCCATCCTTTCAGCCAAAGCTGCCCACTTCACCACACGCATCCTTAACTCCAACAAAAGTTCTAAAGAAATATTTATGATAATGAATGAACTGTCCAACCCAGATAGAATCCTTCCGATGGTTACGCCCTCCCAAGCACTGTGCGACTCATTAAATGACTATTTGATTGAAAAAATCACCACCATCAAAGCCAGACTTCCTAGACACCCCCCCAAGGTGAACTCTTCTGCCATGCACAGTAACAACTGCACGCTCAGCTGCTTCCCCACCATTAGCACCGAGATATTTCAGGACCTCCTAGTGAAAGTTAAATCAGGAGCCCCCTCTGACTGCTGCCCACCTCACATACTCAAAGAGTGCCTCTCAGTCTACCCGGGTCCTGCCCTTGCCCTCCTGAACGAGTCACTTTCTTCCGGCCAAGTCCCTATGGCTTTTAAGAAAGCCATCGTGGTTCCCCTCCTGAAAAAACCTGGAGCTGATCCCACGCTTCTGCCTAACTACCGTCCCATTTCCCTGCTCCCTTTTCTGGCGAAAGTGCTAGAGGCCCATGCAGCCAAATGCCTGTCCAACTTTTTAGAAGAATCTAAATACCTCGACCCTTATCAGGCAGGGTTTCGGCTGGCTCATTCCACTGAAACTGTAATATTAGCTGTCCTGGACACTCTTCGTGACAACGCCGACTAAAGCTCCCCCCCCGCACCGGTGTTACTGGATCTCTCCGCCACCTTTGACACGGTCGACCACACTAGCCTTGTTGCCGTGTCAAACATGCTGGCATTCAAGGTGCGGCTGCTCGCTGGCTCACCTCCTTCCTGGAGGACCGGTCTCAGGCCGTCCGCCAAGGCCACTTTCTGGCCCTTCCACGTAAAACTACTTGTGGTGTTCCACAGGGCTCCACTCTCTCTCCTCACCTATTCAATCTTTACATTGTTCCCCTGAATCAGTCCCTCAAAGACAGGAAGGTGACGGTCTTCAATTATGCGGATGACCTGCAATTAGTCTTCCCGGTTGACAACTCGCACAGCTCAGTCACCGAATTTCAGGCCACCATGCTGCATTTTCAACAATGGATTGACCATAACCACCTTATGTTAAACCCTGGCAAGACGGAGCTTGTTCTCACGGGGGGCAGCCATAAGTTCTGGGGCCCACACTACTGGCCATCAGAATTTAGGACCTCCGCCCACTCCCTCCCCCTCGGCTAAAACACTAGGAATCACCCTCAGCAGTGATCTGTCACTGAAAACTCAGGTTGGCTCGGTCATCTCTTAAATGTTTTTTCCAACTGTGGAAGATTAGGAAGATACATCGCCTACTCACACAGGAAGCCTTGATCCAGGTCGTAATAGCCACTGTCCTGTCGCACCTGGACTATGCTAACTCTGTGTACCTGGGCATGCCAATCTCTGCTCAAACGGCTACAGATGGCCCAGAATCACACAGCCAAACTGATCCTTCGCCAACCAAGATGGCACCCAGCAACCCCTCTGCTGAGGAAATTGCATTGGCTCCCCATTCCTCAACGTTGTGCCTTCAAAACAGGCTGCCTTTTCTTCAAATCCCTGCATGGCAATAATCCTAAATTTATCAATAACCTGATACTCAGGCACACCCCCTCTCGTAACCTACGCTCTGCTCACCTATCACTCCTCACCACCCCTGTGTTCAAATGGGTACGTCAGGGCAGCCTCAGATTTGCAATCCTCGCCCCCAGACTGTGGAACTCCCTCCCCTTGGAGATTCGGTCCTGCACTGACCTTCTGCAGTTTAGGAAGTCACTCAAAACATGGCTTTTTGCACAAGCCTACAATTGATGTCTCCACAGGTAACGAACAGAGCCTTTCACAGTGCCATGAAACCACCCGGTGCACGTGCGCTTTATAAGTCATTTTTAACATTAACATTCTTACTGTGCATACATCCACTCTCGCAGACCTGGGCTCTCACATTATCAGCTTGACGCAGGGGGAACTACTGATTGGAGCCGACTGCAACGCCTCCATTAATGGAGATATAGATTGTTGGCCAGCCAGACAGTACGATATCTCTGGAAGGGTCTTGGTTGAGTTCTTGTCAGCCCTGGGTCTTATTGACGTGTTGCGGACGCACAACCCCCAGGCCCACCAATTTACATTCCACTCCGGGGCCCACAGCAGTTTATTCTGTATAGACTACATGTTTGGTGTGGCAGGACAAATCCCGCTATTTGATGATGTGGTCCACCTCCCCATGGGCATCTCCGATCATTCTCCACTGAGTGCAACCTACAGGGGAGGCACAGGGTACAAGAGTAACCTGATGGCAATTAACCCCTGGTACCTACAAGTGCCATCTGTCAGAGCAGTCTTAGTGACAGAAACCATAAATTATATTGAAAAAAATAAGGAGTTGGTGGACTCAGCCCAAATATTGCGGGAGGCCTATAAGGCAGTCGTCAGGGGCCAAGGAATCTCCTTGATAGCAGGCCACAAGAAAGAAAGACAAAAACAACTGTCAGAAATAGAAGAGGAAATTAAAAATTTAGAATCCGAGTTGCATAAATTAATCTCCCCAGACATGCAACATAGATTACAAATTAAGCAGAGAGCGTACAAAGACATTCCTGAAGAGGCAGCTCAAGTGCAGAACCGTGCATCCTAACTTCGAATTTATAAGATTGGGGATAAAGCGGGCAAATTACTGGCATGGCTGGATAAGAAGGAAATGGCCTCCAGATGGGTGTTTGAGATTAACCCAGATACTGGCACGCCATTGAGAGGTAGGCTAGAAATCGCAGATGCCTTTGCGACATACTATGAACATCTGTATACCGCATCACGATTGACCTCTCAGGCCGATGCACATGAGCTATTGGCCACTGTACGTCTGCCGTCCCTCGGGGGGAGGACAAGGAGATCCCAGAATTGGACTTGACTGACAGCGAAATAGTGTAAGCAATAGGGACCTTACGACCTATCAATTGAACTATATAAACTAAATGCGTCTGCAGTTGCCCCACAATTAACACGTACATACCAAGAACGCGTTAAAAAAGGAATACTGACTGACGACCAGCGATTAGCTAATATAGTTGTGATACACAAGACTGGGAAGCCACCAGGAAAATGTGCATCATACAGGCCGATATCGCTGCCAAATGCAGAAGTCAAAATATTAGCAAAAATCCTGGTGACACGCTTGGCTCCACTGCTGCACAAGTTGGTTCAACCTGACCAATCACGATTTATACCAGGAAGAAATACCTCATTTAACCTTCGGCGCCTCCACGGTGTGTTGGGAAGAGCCAGTACTATCAGGGAAGACGCAATTGTAATGTCCCTAGACGCTAAAATGACGTTTGATATGATAGAGTGGCCCTTTTTATTTGCGGTTCTAGAGAAGTTTGGATTTGGGGAGAAATTTTTGGCATGGGTTAAACTTTTATACTCAGAGCCCCTAGCACAGGTTTTGGTCAATGGGGGCAGATCAAGACCTTTCCATTTGCATAGAGGGAAGAGGCAAGGCTGTCCCCTCTCCCCATTGATCTTCGCCCTAGTTCTGGAACCATTGGCGATCTGGATAATAGGCTACACGCTGATAAGGGGACTAAAATGGATGGAAGACTGGGAAGACAGAATCTCCCTTTATGCTGATGATATCCTTCTTTACCTGGCGAACACCAATTCTTCTCTACATAGGGTATTATATATCTTTACTCTATTTAAAAAAATACTCAGGATACACCATAAACTGGAACAAATCGGTTCTGTATGTTATCTCCGGACCCCCCCATCCCCCGACTTCCCAGATCCTGCACGGTGCAAATCGCTATGGAGGGAGTTCGATATTTGAGGGTCTATATTAGCATAGACCCGAGGGTCTTTTAGGACCGCAATTTGGACCCGCCACTGCAATGGTTGCAGGAAGACGTAAGACACTGGAGGAGCCTCCCCTTGTCATTATTGGGCAGAGCCTCCCTATATAAAATGATGGCAATCCCCTGCTTTGTTTATATTTCGCAAAATACGCCCTATTTGGTACCCCCAAGATACTTTCACGCTGTCGAGGCAGAGATACGTAGGCTTCTCTGGGACAGGGGAGTCCCACGAATAGCACAAAATAAGCTGATTAAAGGCTGGTACGATGGCGGGATCGCCTTCCTGGCGCTCCAATACTACTATTGGGAAGGGCAGTTAATAGTGGTTAATCGATGGGCTCATGTAGAGCAGACTGAGCCTGCGTATAGACTAGATAAACTTAACATGAGACCAGTACGTTTCCTTAGGGCCCTCTATGGCGGGAAACAAAGCCTGGCGGTACACACCCCAACATCTACAACGAAAAATCTGGCACATGGCATCAGCGTCATTGGGATGGAAGGACAAGGTTACTTTAGCAACCCCGTTGTGCGATTCATTGCGACTAGGACTGTTAGTGCACCAACCAGGCTTCGATAAATGGGACTGCATCGGTCTCTCCAGGGTAGGAGACCTATGGGCGGGGGGAGGGGAGAAATTAAACCCTTTGCAGACCTACAGAGGGAATATGAGCTGTCTTCAACGGAAACCTTCTGTTACCTTCAGATACTACATGCCCTATCAAGAGCAATCCAACTGGGTAGAGTAGTCCTGGAGTCCTCCCCGTTGGAGGATAGACTTCCTGATGACTACCTTAGAGGCAAGGCAATATCATTGACTTACCGCAAATTGCTTTACAACTCACCGACTCCTTACAGAAAATCCGGGCAAAGGAGGAGGAGGATGTGGGTACCTTTACTGATGAGGAGTGGCAAGAGGCACTTGCATCCCTGCGAGAGGTAGCCATACGCTCCTGAATCAAATTAGTCCAATAAAACATTCTACACAGAACATATTATATACCTACCACATTGGTTAAAATGGGTAAACTTGGCTCACTGCAATGTCCGAGACAATGTGGGCAGACAGGGACGTTCCTCCACTTATGCTGGGATTATCCAAGAATACAAGAGTACTGAGGAAAGATCACTACATGTATGCTTACGGTGTGTGAGAAACAGATGGAGAAGTCACCCCAGTGATGTTTATTAAACGTCTGGGAGAAAACTGACCTAATGGCGGGAGAAAAAATCTGGGTTGCACTGGGCTTTATAGTGGCTAAGCGCACCATTGTGAAAAAATGGAGGGTGGACTTGGCGCCAACATTGAAAGACTGGAAAACTGACATGGATTGGTGTATGCAGGCCGAGAGGAAAGAGGCTGCCCGCATAAATGGACCAAAATATGGGGAAAGTGGAATTCAGTGAGGGGGTTGCTTTGTCCGCCTGTTAATACCAGTTTTCCCACATTCAGAGGAGTGAGAGCACAGCACAGTGTAAATAAATGTTGTACATTGATTACAGAAATGGGAGATAAGCTATATAATATGAGGCCAATGTTGATAGTCCTGTTGTAAAATCGTCGTGCTACCTACGAACATTTACCAATATACGACTGGATTTTGTATTTAGAATGTTTCCACATGCAATAATAAAAAGAGTATAAAAAAAAATAGAATGGAAAGCAGCAGTATGAGAAAAGTGCAGCAGATGTTCTCTGAGCACTCTCCCGCATCCATCTGACATAAAGCTTGAAACAATTCAAGGACCATCTACCCAGGCCCATTATTCTTTCTCTGGACCGGCCCCACTTGCCCGCCTCATTAGCTGAACCAATGCAAAATGAGTCCATACCTTAGTCTGCTGCAACTAGCCCCAACTTAAAGACCACTTTTCTCACAATTGCCAATAACCAGAATGCAGTAACAGGCTCCTCTTGTCCATGACTGAAAACTTCCCCTGAGGGGGACACTCGCCGCTCCCATAGCTGCCTACCCCAGGCGGCCCAGCAGAAACCCTCTACTGGCTACAGCAGCAGAAGTGCAAACACCCCGTCAACCTTTTTAAAAAAATTCTTTTTATTATCCAGTCACTTAGTACACATCAAAGTGGGCATTTGTTGACAATATTATGGATGACACTTCAAGATGGAGAGTCAGTTCGTCATGACAGTTTCAGGCATTGACAAATGGCATACAGATCATATGGGCATAAATGTAAGTGCAGATAAACATTAATGACTTCATCATTGTTGAAACCACTGACCCCCATCCCTCTCTAGACTCCCAGTCCAGACCTTCATGTTTCCCTGTATAAGCACCATTTGTCCCAGACTTTCTCATGTTTCCTAGGGCAGCCCCAACTTTGGTAAATCTCCAGTTTTGCTTGTTGACACCAGTCCAAATCATCTAACCAGTCTTGGGTCCATTTACACGACCTCTGATCCATTTTTGAACCGTGCAGCCAGACTCCTACCCCTGTCTCCTGGAACCCTACTTCCTCCCATAGGAGTCCCCTGCTACCACTGCCCCCAACAATTACGACACTCGGAATGCTCCAAAAAACATTCAAGTTGGTGCAGCGCTCTGGGCCAACCCTCTTACCATTTGTCCTATGATGGACCTTTTCTTCGCTGCCTGAGAGGTTAACATTAGATCAAACAATTTCAAGTAACAGTGTAACCCATCACGCCAGTGAGATCGAAACGCTGGCAACAATGTGCTGGGCCTGGACCAAACTCCGAAAGTACCTGCGCAGCGATATTCTCTATTCCTCCCACATACCCCAGTGGACAACCCATGGCCACCACTGATGGCCTAACCAAGAACACACTAGTAAAGCACAGACTACACGTGGTAGGGGACTTGTTCAGGGACTCATGCACCCGCACGGATACTGAACTCACGGCCATTGTGGGAGCGACCTACATGGACAATTTCATACTGCATAGAGTAAGACGAGCCTTGTTGAGCGTTTACCGGTTACATATACTGAGCCAGAGGATTTCCCCCCTCTCAGTCTGCTCATTAACTCATCGGATTGCACTCACTTGGTCTCTCGATTATACCATCTGTCGCGCACTATGCACCCTGTTACAGATCCCAAAGCTAGGGCAGCCTGGGCACAGGATTTGGGGGGCATACTAACGGAGGAGGTTTGGGCATATTGCTGCTCGCAAACGCGGCATGTATCCCCCAACTACAGACACAACTCCTGCATTACAAATATCTCCAAAGAATGTATCTTACCCCTCAGCTGAACCCCAGAATGCATCCGGAGGCCTCTGATGCGTGCCCCAAGTGTGCAGCGCCAGATGCCGACTTCTGTCACTTAGCTTGGAACTGCAGACTCATGCAGGCTTACTGGGATGGGGTCTTCCATCATCTAACACTTATGACCAGGCAACCCCTGTCGCCCACACCTCTCCTGGCGCTACTAGGATATGTTAAGCCTCTCAAAAAGGGTATTAGGAGGTTCACTGCCATGGCACTACTGTTGGCTAGAGGTCAGGTCTCTCTTCATTTGGGCAGAGCTCACTTCCCAACCATTAAGGAGTGGCTGCGTTATCTACTATACTGCAATACAACAAGTGACGACTATGCTGCACTGCTGCCACCAACCAACAGGCCCCTGGGCATATGGCAACCACTCAAGGACTACTTGCTGATGCACCCTTTGGTTGAGAATTCGGAATGATCAAGTGGTTTCTTTGTAACGTCTGGAGGGCCGAGCTAACTGGTCCTCCTCTTTTCTGCTTTCCTTTTCTTTATATCCCCCCCTCCCCTCGCCTGCCTGACTGATAATACTGGACGATCTCAGCGGATCTGACGCTGTGCATCTTTTGAACTCTTGCCTCAACGATACCGTTATTTGAATTAATTTATCATACATGCACTTTGATTTACTACTGATTATGTATATTGTATTGCTCCGCAGTTGTTGTAGTTTAATTTTTGATATATGCAATGTTTTTGCTTTTGTGACCAATTGGACTGTATTCAAACACCACACCGTCTAAGATCTGTATGTAACGTTGGCTGTCTTTGTGAGCAATAATAAAAAAAACAGAAGAAAAAAAAACAGTGTAACCCATTTGGCTACACAATAAAGACCAGAAATCAGTGACTATAGTTAAGAATTTTTATTACAAATTAGCAGTCAGGTTTAGATAAACAAATCTTAGTACCATGCTGTAAAGATACAGAATAACAATGAGGTACCCACCTGCCAAAGAAGTTTAGGCGTACCAGTAGAAGGCAGACAAAAGATCAACAGCAAAATTCGATGATCAGAGAAGAGTTTCAGATTCTCTATTCCATACATGAGTAAAATCTAAAATTATATAGGTGATAGTCCAAACTAAGAGGATGGTTCAATAGTCTAAATAGATCTAAAAAAGCAGGGAAATGCAGAAAAAGAGGAAAATGCAGGGAAGAGCGGGAAGGTGCCAGAATTTTAGAAGCTCAGTCAAGAGTGTTTTTGGGTCAGGGAAATGAGTCTTAGCCTAAGTCAAACTCAGCAAAGAATCAAAGTGATTAAGCATAGAGGTCCAAACCTCTCAAGGTCCAAAGGAAAGTAGCCTAAACTCAGACAGTGTGAACTCTAGCTATTTCCATCAAAATTTTCAGACCAACACCCTTTTTTTCACCTCATCAGGGGCTTCGTTGTCCTTTCCATTCTCACGCTGTAAGGTGCAACATTCACCAAATTTCCCGGGCCGAACAAGTGAACGGTATTGTTTTTTGTCAACTGCAATTGTTTGCAACAGTGCTGAACGGACACTTTCAGTAACGCTCTGCCTCTCCATGTTCGTTGTCAAGGTCTTCTTCACAGACTCGCTCTCTATCACTAGTACATTGTTGCATCTATTCTCAAACTAACAAACCATGTGAACTTACTTACAAGGAAAAAGGCATACAAGCAGAAAGTGGAAAACTGCATTATGTGCAAGAAGAAATATAGGCCTAGTCAGGACAACTTAAATAATAAAATCAATGGTGCACATTCAACCACAAATGAATATACATTGTAAGTACATTAAGACATGTCACAAGTGGCATATAGTAAAATCTTGAATACATGTGTCTGACTAAGAACTACATTTAATGCCATATTTTAATGTGAAATGTGCTCCCCACATAATTTCTTTTGTGTATTACTTCTTTATTGATCAATGAATGATAAGGATATACAACATATGGAATCATCATCCTTCCAACAGATATAATAGCCGAATATAACAGTAATGTGGATGACCCATACTTTCCAATAACAATAAAGGATAGTGGGTTTGTGCAATAGGAATTGGGAAGGGAGAGAGGCCGGGAAAATGGATCGAAGGGGGCATCTGCCTGAGAGGAGGGAGCGAAGGATGCTATCATAAGGGTGTGAGGCTGGGTGATCTTTGAATTTGTATCCATTGATATGCAGTGGAATATTATCCCGTGTAATCGGGGATACAGGAACGTGTCAGTATGTGGTCCAGGAGTTTCATCATCCCGTTGTAGGGGATGAGTCACCAGGTATTCTGTGGTCATGTCTCTGGGGGTGATTTCTTTCGCTCTGTATCACCGCTAGTGCATCTCTGGTGGCGCCAAGCCACATCTCTAGATGGTGGAAGGTAATTGGAAGCCTGGGGGATTTGGGGAGTGTTGTCGGGGGTCAGATATACATAATTAGCCGGGCATTTTCTGTGATCTTCTTTGAGGGTCTCAGGTGGGATGGGGGAGTCCTGTTGTCTGGGGGCCCACCGGTCCGTGCTTAGCGTGGCCAGGGGGAGGGGAGAGGTGGAAGGGTGGTGGGGGAGGGAAGGTGGGAAGGAGGGGCAGGGCTGGAAGAGAGGGTGATTAAGGGAATGAAGAACTACATTTAAATGCAAATATGAAACATTAGTGCACACATTACATAACTCATTGTAGTTTCTGAACTAACTACATTTGAATAGTATGAAGATGGTTTCTATTCAATCATCTAAACAGTAAATGTCATTTAATGAGTTAAGGCATAGAGAGTATATATGAATCGTTAATTCTACAGTGAATGCACTTCAATAGTGATGTCAAGTACAACACTTTACATTAATATCATTGGGGCACGCAGAAAACAAGTGCTAAGTGCAGGTTTATGTTACGTATTTGTGATGTGTAGGGTGGAGCTACATTTACGCTGCTCCACTGTTATCAAAGTAGAAAACAGGATAGCCTCTCATTCCGAACTGCAAATCTCTGGCAGAGCACCAATCACCTTAGTGAAGACCTGCCACGTAAGCAGCTTCCGCTTTGTTCCTGAACGAACCTGTTCTCTAGCCCAACCTTCAAGCATACTCTTACCCAGTTCCTCTGCCAATGGAGCATAGCCCCAAAACAACTTTCCCATAAAGATAATGGCTGCTAACTTTCCCACAATTGTGATTGAGAAATCCCTCTCTCTGTCAGCCATAGATTAAACTGTACCACATTCTCCACTCTTTCCTATTCACCCGACCTCCTACAGGCCCCTGTAATGAGAAATTCCTCTCACACCTGTGCATATGCTTTCCAAGTGGATGCAACCAGAGACCCTACCACCAGCTGGAACAACCTCTGTCTCCTACTGTCCACAGCTCCATCGGCATATGCGTCTTGTCCCTATCCACCTCCGTGGCCAGCCCATGAAATTTCTCCCACTGTGAATGAGACACAGAATCCGCAATGTCATTGTCCACGCCTGGTATGTGTTTTGCCCTAAACAAAATATCATGTTTTAAGCAAGCAAGCACAAAAACCTGCAACAACTTTAGCATTTGCATATCTCTGGAAGATTGCCTGTTAACAGCCTGCACCACTGCAATGTTGTCAATGCAAAACAGAACTTTTCTGTATGTCAGCTAAGTGTTCCACGGGGTGACTGCCATCACCAGTGGGGGCAACTCAAGAAAAGCAATGCTGCAGCCATTCCTCCAAGCACCAATGCCCTTGCCAGTACAAGCCAAAATCTATACTCCCTACTGCGTCTGAATAGATCTGGACATCCCACTCAAACTCCCGCACTGTACACAGGGGAATACTGTTGAATGAACCCTGCCCTTCACACGTGTAATTATTAATGTGATAGTACTGTGGCATCAGGAAGGTTTCACTCTTACATCAGACTGATAAAGAGCCAGACGAAGACCTCACTGTGTCTATCCCTGGACAGATTTATCAGGTCCATATAAGGTGTAAACTAGCTGTAAGGCATTTACTATTGCACTTGTAGATTATTACTTCTAGCGAATCGACACGCGCCGTGTTCGATCTCCTGATACGTCAAGCTTGTTGAATTTTCTGTTAGATGTGTTTTCAAGTGATGGTTGCCCACAATCTCTGGTATCGAATAACGGGGTACAATTTGCAACTAAGGGAACTAATGCTTTTTGAAGGAAACATGTCTAAACATTCAAGGATTTTAATTAATCACCCTTGTGTATAGGATATGTGAATGGACAAACAATCTATTTTGTGAATACGTACAGTTGTCTGTTGCTAACCAAGGATTCCCTACAGATGCCATGCATCTCATGAAGTAGAGGCAGCATCACACACAAGTCCTTAGTGATGGTATTATCCTCGCATAAGAAGAATGATTGGAGGAAGATGGTTGTGGATTTGAGTGAGAGAGTGATGAAGTGAGGCAAAGAGGTAGATCCCAGCAGAAAATTAGGTGTAAAGACCAAGAAGTAAAAGGGGAACTTTTTTAATTATGAGATCACCACATCTGATCAAAAATGAAAAGGCCACATTTTCTTATGCCAAGGTGGTTGCAGAGGTGAGGGAAAAGGCAGAATGCTTCAGTGGAAATCAGAGTGAAGGCCAGGGTTAGAGTTCTGGGTGCCACTGATCCTGAGTTAGGATGCAGTGTGTATGAAATTAGATAAGGAGTATGCCATTATGATAACTTGTGCCAGATTTTCCTTCTTAAAGTATTTATTACAATTGTGTTCTTGTGCCCTTTTCCTATTCTGCTTGGTCTAGATTAATATGTGTATTGTTTCTGATCAGTGGTGCCTGTGTCTTCTGTGTCTGTTGCTAAGGGTATCAGAGTGCAGGATCTGGTTGAATGTTACCTTCGCCTGTCACTTGTAGCCAGTGTTACCTTCTACATTGGTGGTTTGGAAAGTTGTTTTTCAATCAGGAGTTTCAGGTGTTGTTGGATCCAGATGTTGGAAGGGTTAAGGTTTATCTGGTGCTGCTCCCAGGTATGGATGTTTCTTACAATCAAGCATGTAAGTACTTGGGCTACATCTAACTGTTTAGTGAAATAAACATTGCCCTCTCATATGTCCTCTTCGTCACCTTTGTTACCCTGTCAGAATCCCCACATCCCAGACAGAAATTTTATCATGGAAATACAAATAGTATTTCTTTTACTTTTGCCTCTGTTGTCGTCAGCAAGGGCTCCTACCTCCTTCCGCCCACCTGTATGTTTTTCTGTCTCACTGACTCAGGTAAGTGCTGCGCTAGTTTCTGACTCTGTAAATGCTTTTATGGCCATTTTGCTGAGCAAGCTGTTCCTGTCTCACACCAACTGCTCAGTACCAGGCTGGGGTGACAGGCAGCCTAGTGGGCTGCAATTGGGCTGTTTGGGTGTTGGAAAGCCATGTCCTAAGCCTTCCTGTAGTGCGCTGGTAGTACGTGCACCAAAGGGAAGGCTGCACAAGGTTTTCTGGAGGTCAGGTCTTGTGTTAGGCGTGATTTAGGCTATTGGCAATTCTATAAAACAGGTAGGTTTTTGCACTAGAACGACCTAGTTTGTCTAAAAATGGCCACATCCACCCCATTCGTTTTGCCAAAGATGGAGGTTGTGTCTTCTCATTCATTGTCCCTAAAGCCTTCAATGAACTCCACTACCACATCACAGCTGCCAGATCCACCCATGAATTCTGGAAGAAACTGAAACCCTGGCTCTTCCAGTCAGACAAATGCGAAAAGCCTATGAGGCTAATTAGAAGCTTACGCCTTGGTACTTTCCCCAAAGTGTTGAGACCAGCTACACTATCTTCCAGTAGGGCCCTAGACAGAACAGAACTGGACCATCACAGGTGCCAGGATACCATCCTGGAGATTGTAGTGCTGGAGGCACTCTTGTGGTTTGAGACCCTGTGATGACCTTTGACTACCATTATTTTAACTAATTTTAGGGTGTTATTTCACCCTAGTCTGGATGTACGAAGGTCCTGCATATGCCTGCATCTCTTCTTTCTTGTAATCTTACTGTCTTTCAGTGGGAGCTGTCACAGAGTAGAACAGCCTTGCCAAGAGCAGAGCGTGTGGGATGTGCATTTGAAAGCATGAAAGGGAGAGAGAGTTGTGGAATGTACTTTTTGGTCTCGAAGTGCAGTGTTGTGAGCAGTGATGCACACATGTGCTCGGTGTTGTGCATTGAGGGATGAAGTGTGTGAATCAGTTGTGCACAGTTGTGCATTGTGTTGTACATTATTGAGAATTATTAAGTGCTTACTATTGGCTTTGACATGGCCTCATGTCATCCTATTTTCCTGGCTTTGCCTTGCTTCAGCTTTTCTGCACGCACAGCAGTGCTTGCAAGTTGCTTGGGTTATTCACGTTCAAGGTCTTTCTGTTTTGGTGAGGGATTGTTTATGTACTCTGAAAGGCTTTTGCGAGCTTCGTTGAGATAGAGGCTGGAACATGTGAGATTTGGAGAAGGGACGTGGGAGCTCTTTCCTGCCGTGGGAATGCTTGCTTGGAACCTGGCCAGTTCTGGAAAGATTCCTCTGGCCCAGTGGGAGGTCTTTCCCGAACCTTCTTGTCAGCTCTGATAGCTTCACATGTAGATTATTTGGTACCTCGGAGTTGGTTCGTTGCAAAAAGGGTTCCACCTCTTGATCATCTCAATTCTGTAAGCTATTGCAGCACAGAAGGTTGATTAGATCAAGTGAGGGAAGGAAAGGATGGGGACAACAGGGAGGGAGACCTGTGAAAGAAAGCAAACGATTAGACACCATTAGCTAAACGCTATTCTTACTCTTAAGAACTGTTCTAGGTAAGTCGCTTACACTCTCTAGTACCTGTAAAAGAAAACAACAACACCTGGTCTTCATTATCATCATGAAATGCATATGGTTCTTTCTTGTCTTTGTCTCTTGTAATTCAATCACCTTTTAAGACATGAAACAAATAGGAGCATAAATACACTAGAACGAAGAAACAGTACATAAGCGGATTGAGAGCGTATCCAGTAATAAAGAGGAAGGTGTATTTCTCTTGTACCGACCCTTCAACTCAGGGCACTGTGCTTCACAGGGAGCTTCTCAATACGTCCTTCTAATGCCCCCTGTTACTCAAAACACAATTGGTAAAGACACTGAATCAATAGAAAACACGGTTTCTCAACAGCACCAAAACCCAATTAGTGGGATACATCTGATAGGATATGAGCCAAGAAATATTCACAGTTGTAGGATATATCCACCGTTTCTCAACACGGCTTTGTCATACCATTCCAATGTAGCACTGTAAATGTTGCTGTTTCTAATCCTGGCTTCGGCCATTAGTGCATCCTCCAGAATACCACGCACACACGTACATCGGTGTTCTCTGTAGGTTTATGAACACCCTGCAAAGCTAGAGTTTGAGCCATTTCTGTCACTGCTGTTATATCACAATCAATGCCCAGCACATTCGGAGTTACCGTAACTTTGCACGTTACTATTAATGACACACAAACTAAACATCCCCGCTGCTCTCCGTAGCAGTAAATTGTGGCGCTGCTCTTTTTTATCCAGCAACCTATTGTGTGTCCCAAAAACGAAATCAATAAAGTGTCACCCACGCCATTTCCTTCATTGCCGAGTGTAACAATGGTACCAATTAGCACTCACCCAAAAATACTCGTAATTGAAGGTCGGTGCATGCGCACCCTTACCCAACGATTACAGTCCAAGAACAGGAACCAGCAACCAGCGTCTTAGCAGGATAGAGGAAGAATAACCGGCATTGCCTGTTCCCCCTGGACTTCCTTTAATGCCATCTTGACGCCAGAACATACGTCAGGACGTCTCGCGTGCGTTGCAATGCCCGATGGGAATTGGAGTCCCAACTCCTCAGGCGGTGACGGGAAGCCCTGACAATGTTCTTAACGGGCTCCTGTAACACTTCTAGTGTGTTTAAAGCTGAGGGTTGTAGACTTAGAAACCAGGAGTTTGGAATGCGAATGAGGACGGACGCGTCTATCTCGGAGCATGGACCCTGGTTGCTGAGGCTCTCAATCACGGCTGTTTACTTTCCCAGTTTGAGATGCAGTGTTTTGCACCAGGTGATGTATTGAGTTTTGGTTATTGCCATTGTGATGTTTGGCCAGTGGCTTTGATCATTTGAGGTGTTTTCTTTGTGATGTAAGAGTGAGTTGAGGTACACATCCAAAGTAATCGTCTTATGTATATATAT
Source organism: Triturus cristatus (assembly GCF_964204655.1). Taxonomy (NCBI): domain Eukaryota; kingdom Metazoa; phylum Chordata; class Amphibia; order Caudata; family Salamandridae; genus Triturus; species Triturus cristatus. Next base: position 1,054,069,594 of record NC_140584.1, on the reverse strand, counting down.
ATTCCCTGAAAAAACCATAGGTTTCACACACGTTATAGTTACGAATTAGCATTTAAAAAACCTTGCAAATTCACTTAAAAAACCATAGGTTTCACACATGTTATAGTTAGCTGGACATTTCACTCGTAAAAAACCAATGAAATTCCCCCGTTATAGTTACTGCAGGCAACTATAACTCACGCGACCGCAATCCTCTGCTGATGACGTCAGATATTACATCACTGTATTTAGACACTTATTTACCCATGTCTTCTTCCAATAATCTTTAGCTATACATATATTACAAATATTTATTTTTCCTAAAGACACATATGTCATCAGTGATGTAATATCTGACGTCATCAGCAGAGGATTGCGGTCGCGTGAGTTATAGTTTTTTTTAAACCTGCGTGCACGGTGCGCTTCCCGCACCGTGCGTGCGCTGTGGGCGCTCGGTGCGCTTCGCGCACCGAGCTCCCACGGTTCGCAGTGCGTGCTGTGCGCGCAGGGTGCGCGCACCTCGTGATTTAAAAAAAAAGAAAAAATAGTTTTTTTCTCCCTTGGGGGTCCTTCTGTGACCCCCTGACCAAGGCTAGGGGGTCAGGAACTGTCCACTCTGCCCCCTTCTCACGTTCTCCACCTTTTTTTTCACCCCCTCAGACTGCGAGAGACAAAATGGCGGCCGACACTTCCTGGTTTCGACCGATTCGAATGTTTACCGACATCTAATAACCAATCAGAACTGCGCTCGCGCACGGCAGGGTGCGCGCACCGTGCGCGCACGGTGCACGCGTATAGATATTGATATGCTTTTAAATGCTCTTTTCTCAGGAAATACTGAACAGATTTACACCAGACCTGCAAAAGGCACTTCCTTGACCTTATGGCTACCTCTCTGCCAAATTTCACGTAATTCTGTTCAGCCGATCAGGCTGTAGCTGCGACTAAAGGTCCTATGGAAAAATGCATGGGGAAAATGCGTTTTGGGACCCCCCTTTTTCTCGGCCCCCGCTTGACGAATCACCCCGAGACTTTCAAGGTAGGAGCTGAGCGGAGCGCCCCATTAGTTTTGAAAATTTCGCGAGGATTCGTCAACCGGCGCCAAAGTTATTCAAAATAGAATTTTGAGATTTCCTATGGAAACTAGGTTGTAACTATAACTATCTACTGGCGACCGCCAGTGGATATATATATATATATATATATATATATATATATATATATCTTACTGATTTCTTGCGGGACGTACAGTATATTTGCTTGAGTCTTATCTCATATTATTTGCTGCTTGTTTATTAATCAGTATTATTCACGCATTTAGATTATTGTTTGCATATAAACATATATAGATCTCTTTGTATATTTGAACCTTCTGCATTTGACATCTGGGAAAGCCTTTCTGTTACAGAGCATTGTGTAAAATAAACCCCAAGCCTTATTCAAAAGAGAGAGAATCCTTGCATTTTGTAAAATAAAACCCTTTTTAGGTCTTGCTGGCGTTGCAGCGCGAAGCGCTGCCGCCAACGAGAACTATTGTTACCGTGATGCCTCTCAAGGGAGACAGACCGGGGCACGCGCAGCGATCGGGGTCTGTGGACGCGCTTCTGAGAAGCGCAGACGCACACGCCCCCAAGCGCGCGCGCGCCACGCTCCGCCGATCGCCGGGCTTGTCTTTCTTGAAAGTGTTAGTTGGGAAATGCCATCTTTACCACTTTACATGTAATGCCAAATCATGCAGACTTTCCAACTTTACGAGTATGTTCTTCCGTTTGCTTTTGAAGCAGCATTCCTCTGATGTGAGCTAGCTAGGCTGGCCGACGTCTCTCTGTCTCTTTTGCAACATGTATCCACCCCATCACGTTTTCCCTTTGTCGTGAGCTCGGCCTTGCGTGATACGGCGCACACAGTCTGCACTCATTGGCACCTGCCGTCTAAACTGGTTACGTTACGTCTGCCTTGAAAACGACGCCGATTGAAAGTGCATGGGGATCATGTTTACAAACACTGTGCACACTCTCAAAGAGCGAGCACACATCTGCAGGTCTGGGCTTCGCACATTCTCAATGCAGGAGTGGACTGAAGAATGTTTTTGGCAAAATAGCGTGGTAGGCGGTTAGCTTTGTTACGTCTGGTTTTAGTGACCGACCTCTTGTTTAGAGATCAGAAAACCACGTCTCTTTTCCGGGTGAATGTTTTTGTGCCTGTCCTAGGTGTGTGTTATTGAGTCTTTGCTAGTAAGAATTATGTAACAGAAAATGCAAAGTATTTGGCGAGGCGATTCATTTCATAATGCTGCCACGTTTCTTCTGACTCAATATTTTTGAGATTGTTCCCCTAGGCGCTTTGTGTTCTGTGAAAACTTCCGGCTGGTGCGAGATGGCCACATGTAGGAAAATCCGTCAAAGAGTTGGCCTGTGGCACTTTATTGAGATTACCACATCACCTTGACCAGTCAAATGTTTCTACTATAATCTCCCTAGCGTCTAGGAAAAAGGCATAGCCAGGGGCGAACAGACTGCAATCTGCCGTCAGTATAGATATTCCTGGTATATTTATTAGTCTTTTAAAAAATATTATTTTATCATTTTGTTCTGTCGCTAGAAGTATGCCAGGAATCATCAGATGACAGGGTATTAGCAGCCAAGACACACCCGGCTGGGTGCGTCACTGTTGACCAACCTCTCTATTCACTGCCTGGGGACATGATCATCTGTCTTGTAATTAGAGAGCGTGGTAATATTTACAAAACAGTATGGAACAGAGTGATGCACATGAGACATCACCCTGAACTTGTTGCATGTTTACCCAGCCCACGTTTGAATGAATTGCTTGTTGAAGCAACGCAGTTTGACTTCTGTAAACGAGCCTGTCTCTATGAACATTGCTATCTTTGGTCAGCGCGTAGTGCATTGTTTGGATGCAAATGTTATAGCTCCACGATTCTAGAAGTACTGCGGGGGCGTTTTGTTATGAACAGAATCACTGTCCACAAGTATTTCACGCTGGCTTGTGGCTCTTGCATTCCTGGCAGCATCTCTATGTTCAACTTTGTGACAGAAGTGGGAGGTGGTGAAAGACTTTCTAAACCAACTAACATTCTTGAAATACTCATTTCAAAGCTGGGTGTTTTGTGGTGTTGTTGCATAAGTTATGCTTAGAGTTGCAATTAGTCTTTTTTATTTTGTGTTTACATTGCCTTGAGGGTTTAATATTTATGAAATGTACAGTATATATTACACCAAATCTTAGATTGTCTGTCTATGGTTGATGGTTTTAATTGTGTGAGATATATAATATCAATCTTTAAAGGAGGTATTGGCAGATGCAAAGTAAATGTATCTTTTTGAACTTTAAAATATATATATATTTCTTTTGTGATGGGTAAATCTTCCTGAAAAATAAGATGTTCTAGTTTCTTGAATTAAGTGTGAATGCTTGTTTTTGTAATAGAAAAATCATATTTAAAAATACGTTTATTTAGTGTCTTAAATTGAGGATCAGTGCTGCTAAATTTTAAAATGTCTGCAAGATTTTAAATTGAATATGTTGTCTTGTTGGTGCTGGCCTGTGGAGTATTTAACATTTATTGGATGTGGCCCCAGGAATCAAGAAAAACATTGCCCCTCTCACTGTGTCTTAATCGTTGTAAATTCACCTGGTGGTCAAAAGGCAGCATGTGATTCTGTACAAAAGTTAGGAAGAAATAAGAGAATGCTTTTGCCTCAAATGCTTTTTGGCTGAGGCAGAGTGACATATAGGGCCTTCAAAAGATACCAATGGATATGGATTCTAATTTTGTTCACACTTTTTCATTTCTTTTGAGGGATGTTTTGCCTGTTTTATCATTTTTATGTCTCGCCTGCCGACAGTGTGTGCACTGTCGCTGCGAGGGTTATTGTGTACTGTAAGGGGCTTGGAGACCGCCCAGTACTTATCATAGATTGGCTTCATTATCACTCTTATTCGTTACTTCCTATTTGACCAGCTCCTGCAGATGGCACTTCCTGTTCAACAGTTTGAAGCAGCAACCATGTACTGATTGATTTACTTTTATTAGTGTCCTTCTGTTTTCCTTCCACTGCTCACTGTGCTTCAGGTACTATTTTATTTCTGCTTCCCATACTGATTCTGCCCCACAGGTGTTCATGTTGCTTTTATCCCACCACGTCCACCCTTCCATAGTCTGTGTGGCTTCTTCTCTCCCACCACCTGCTGTTTTGCCCCACACCCACCACTATAAGAAAAAAATAGCGCTATGACACGGCAATTTCTGGAAATGTCATAGGACTTTTATTTTTTTTACCACCCTATTGCTCCTTACCACCCTCCATCCCGTTGTCTATGGAGCCTACCCCCACCAGAAGTCAGAAAAAATAGCTCTATGTCACGGCCTGCGTTGCCGCTTCATAGTGCTTTTTAGGTCTCGCAGACCTGCGTTGTAGCGCGCATGCGCTGCTCGCTCTGCGAGGCTTCTTGTAATCTGGATATTTCAGAAGTGGAGTTTAAGCCCCGCCCCTTGTACCCATTGGCTTGTGTCATCGTCCATGCTAAACGCAGGCTTTCGATTGTAAATGAGGCTTCTTAGTCCCTCCTTGTTACCGCCCTGTCTCCATTTGGCCCCGCCCACCCGGACTTGATCTTTTACTTGCGGCGTTACACAGTGTCTTTTAATTACTTGCGCAATGGCGTGGTGACAGCTTATTCCGATTAGTAGCTGTGCGCTCACTTGCGTAATTTAAATTCCAAAGTCACAAAATCGTAGCCGAACGGTGATCCAATGGCTTGTGTGCGTGTGCATAGCCAGGAATGCCAGCAGAATCATAAACATTTACTAAATGTGTGTGGAATTACATACAAATTAGAAGTTCATCAGTTAAAAAATGTATAATCAGAACCCAGCTCTCGGTAGCACCCGGTGCTGCCTGACTCTCGGAGGCAGACTGAGGCCTTTTGTTTTTGTGTAGCTTTTGTGATAATAGAATGTGTTCCTCTCCAGTCCTGTGTACAAGCTGCAGCCATAGCAACACGTATGGCATTGCACGTGATGTTTATGTCACAGTTCCTCCTTTTTTGGGAGACCTTGAATTAAATGTATATTTTTATCCGGTAACAAAAGAAACTTTTGGACGGAATCATGTCGTTTGCGTGGCCGGGGTAGAGCAGTCTCTATCATCACTAATTGGGGGCTCACAGCCCGTCGCCGCCCGTGCAGATATTCCATCAGCCGGTGAGTTGCAGCCTGTCCTGGATCTGACCTGTTTCTGTCCGTGCGAGGCACCGTGATGTGTATTCAGCCCCCCCCTCATCTGCTGGGATCTATGAAGCATATTAAAGACAGCCCCCTCCCCCCATAGCTAAATATGGCTCACTCGTCAGGTGCATGACGAACTGATGATGTAATGTGCAAGTTACTGAAAGAGGTAAAGCTAGGTTTTTCCCACTAGCCGCATGAATGACTCACAACGAACAGCTTCAGGTGAATTTATTTCACGTGGTCGGAGACGGGTCAAAGCTATCGATTGTGCAGTAGGTGCAGTTGAACTGGCTCCGGATCTGTTTAAACATAACAAGGAGCTTGGGGTAGTCAGTTTCCTTGTTGCATTATGTATCTTGGCACCCTTGCTACGCCTCTGGTTCGGAGGCCTAGGAGTAGGTGATACCTGATATCTCCAATGTAGACTCCAATGAGTTTGACAGCTGATCAGAGTTTACATGTTTGACAAGGACAGAGCTGAAAGTTTGATGGAAGGGATTCGGAGGAAGCAAGGATCACTGATCTGAAGGGAAGTCTAGCTGGTGTGGGCTTCGCTGCCGGTCTTTCAAGCAGTGAGTATGACTTGGGGTAGGATTGTTGGAGACAGATGATCCTACATCAGGCCTTATCATAATCCTGCTCCGGGTCCTATGAAGCACAGTATTCAACTAGCATTTGCAAAGCAATAGGTATCGCATTTAAGCGAGTTTAAGTTATTGGCATTGTAAATGACAATGACTTTTATTGACGTTTTAAAGATCAAAACATAAATAAAAGGCATTTTCATTTACAATGCCAATAGCTCAAACTCTCATAAATGCGAGACCTATTGCATTGCAAATGCTTGTTTAAAGGTGCTGTGTTAAGGTGTTTTGACTGCCCCGGGTGTTGGGCTACCGTGTGGAAGATTCTGTATTATCTGATAGGCGCAATCAAAACAGAGATATGTGCACCCTGCATTTAAGAATAACATATCATAACGTAACAAAGAGAATGACCAAGAAACACAATATTGAGGAGTAGGAAGAGGAGGAATTCCTCCATATTTTAAGAACAGACCTGGGGTCTATAATTAAAGATGCAGTGGATTTTGTCATGATTGAGTCCCAAGTCAAAAGGCAATAGGTGGACCCAGATGATGATTAGGACAGTGGCCTTAGAGGGCAATATGCCAAGGGCACTCCCCTCCAAGATTTACTATGCCAAATTAGCAAAGTCTTGGGGTTTGAGCAAAAACCTCAGGAGAAAGGTTTTTTTTTACTCATAGTACAGTGGCTCCACAGTGGGTGATTTGCCTTTTCATGAACTTATAAAAGGAATCAATTGTAAAGAATGGAAGGATGTGGTTAAATCTAGTATCTCATGTTTTCTGAACAAAAGGTATTTGATGGAGGGGTTCGAAGATATTTTTCCACAGACCTCTGAATTGAATACTATTTTGTCTTCTATGGCGTCATTCTCTTCTTTAGCATCAGAGGAATCCATGTTGCCTGCTGTAATAGACAGGAAAACGGAGAGCACAATGAAAAGGTCCTATGCTGCATCAAACATCGCCTAGTACATATGCGGCATACACGCATCAAGTTCTCTTGAAGGATTTTCAGACACTGTATGATTGCCTACTGGAGAATAGAGACCTCAACATCAGTATATTTATTTATTTATTTGAAAGGTTTTATATAGCGCTGGCTAGATCCGGAGGTATCAGAGCGCTTTACAAGAGAAGAAGCAGTCAAGAAAAGCAATTGTTCAGGGTCAAAAAACAAAACAAGCAAATACATATACAATTAAGTTAAAAGGGGGCAAAAACGCACTTTACATGAGTAGAAGCAATAAAGGAAATCAATTGTTCAGGGTAATCAAAGCTAGCGAGTACCTACCAATCAGTTTTGGGCACAAATACAATTGCTGGTGCAATTGTTTTCGGATGTAACATTTGACTATCTCTGGGCATCAACCTCCTCAGCAAGGGCAAGGGTAACAGGCAGATGCATTCTATGCATAAAGCCGTGGAACATAGACTTTAATCAGAGGTTGTTGGTTCAGAAACTTTTTTATAGGCCTAACCTCTTCAGTCCAGGGTTGAATGAGATAGTTCAAAAGTTGGCAGAGGAAAAGAAGATCCTGAAACAATTCAAACACTTTACGGGCAAAAAATCTTTCCTGGAAAAGCAATGGTCTCAAGGTCAACAGGACAATAGACGTCCCTTTCATGGTGGGCCTGTGTTCGGAGACCATGTTTTCTAACAAGTCTGACCACAAACGTCTCAGTCCCAAGAGCAATGTCAGAAATGACTATATAGAGATGGGAGGAAGAATATTTTTTCTTCAACTGAACCACAGGATAACTGATATATGGGTCCTAACCATGATCAAACAGGGTTGTCAAATAACCTTCAAGTGGAGCACTCCAAAGAATTATTTCAGGTCTACTCAGTTACCAAAAGATGAAGAAAAAAGACAGGTAATATGTTTTGGGGTGCAGAAGATGCTTAAGAAAAAAGAAATTACTCAAGTACCAGAAGATCAAAAATGGAATCCTGTTCTTGGGTCCGAAGTCGGATGGGAGTTATCGACTGGAAATAGACCTAAAGACTTTGAACAAGAGTGTTCTAGTGGAGACTTTCAGGATGGTGTTGCTCCAAACAGTCATTGCTTTGGTTTCCAAGAGCGATTTTCTAGGAATACATGATTTACTGGACGCATATTTTAATGTTCAGGTGCATCCAGGAAGTCATCTGTTCTTGAGGTTTGCGGTAAAAAAACATGCACTTCAAGTTTCATGCCTTGATATTTGGTCTGTCAACATAGCCAAGAAGATTTACAAAAATATTCGCACCTGTGGTAGTGATTCTTCAATTTTTCTTTATCCTAATGATTGGTTATTGTGTGCTTCATCCTTCTTTAATGCAAAAAGAACAGATGATGAATGGAATGCTTGAATTAATCAAACATTCACCCCCAGTCACAGATCTGGGTTAAATTAATCATTTTCTTGCATTCCACACCATTCCAGTTTAGACCCAGTCATATGCAAATCATTCTTGACCCTGTTCTCCATAGGAACAGTCCAGCCCACACTGCCAGGCCAGGTCCTCCCTGGACCAGAAACAAGCATCCTGGGGTCAGTTTCAGGGTAACACCCCATATCAGCTAGGCTAGCTTGAATATGGTGGCAAATCGAGCACAGAACCCATGTCTAGGCATACCCTTCCCACTTAGGGCGACAAATACAAAAAGAACAGATGATGGACGGAATGCTGAATTAATCAAACATTCACCCCCAGTCACAGATCTGGGTTAAATCCACTGGTTTTTTGCCTTCCTCGCCATTCCAGTTTAGACCCAGCCATATGCAAATCAGTCTTGACCCTGTTCCCCATAGGAACAGTCCAGCCCGAACTGCCAGGCCAGGTCCCAGGTCCCAGGATGCTTGTTTCCGGTCCAGGGAAGACATGGCTTGGCAGTTCGGGCTAGACTGTTCCCATGAGGCACAGGGTCAAGACTGTTTTGCATATAGCTGTGTCTGAACTGGGGTGGCAATGTGAGCTAAAGAATTATGATAGATTCAACCCAGATCTGTGACTGGGGGTGAGTGTTTGAAAAGTTTCAGCACTCTGTCCATCATCTCCTTGTGTTTGCTTTGTTCGCCCTAAGTTGGCAGGGAATGCCCAGACATGGGTCCCTTGCTCACTTTGCCAATGGATTCAAGCTAACCTAGCTGAAGAGGGCTGTTAGCCCGAGACCGGTCCCAGGATGCTTGTTTCCGGTCCAGGGAAGACATGGCTTGGCAGTTCAGGCTGGACTGTTCCCATGAGGCACAGGGTCAAGACTGATTTGCATATAGCTGTGTCTGAACTGGGGTGGCAATGTGAGCTAAAGAATGATGATGGATTCAAAACAGATCTGTGACTGGGGGTGAGTGTTTGAAAAGTTTCAGCACTCCGTCCATCATCTCCTTGTGTTTGCTTTCTCCCTGGACCAGAAACAAGTATCCTGGGACCTGTTTTGGGGTGACACCCCTCATCAGCCAGGCTAGCTTGAATCTGGTGGCATAGTGAGCACCACCCACGCATGGACAATATTTCCACTGCATGACTGGTGACTTGATCATCTGTCTGCCCCTGCCTCTGGTAGAAGCGGCTAGAAATCTAGGTAAAATTTGACAAATTACCTGTCTTTTCGACCTCAAATTCTATCAGTGGCTGGTATGTGTTTTTCCCTGATTAAATCACTTTAAAATGTTTTTGAATTTCTCCCTTCGGCAGCGAGGAAAACTGTAGCCTTTGTGCTTATCGATTCAAAGCTGGATTACTGCAACAGCCTCTACCAAACCATTGCTAACCACTTACTCGTAGACTTAAAGTGGTTCAAAATGTAGCCGTAAAACCTGTTCTATTAAGCTTCCGCGCAAAAGCTCCATATCCCAGGGGACAGAAAATTGCATTTGGCTACCTATTCATAAGCAGGTTCTTTTAAAATCCCTTGTTTTGATTTTTATAGCTTTCCATCTAACTGACCCAAAATATCTTTCAGATCATTTCTCGATTCACAGAACTCAAAGGGTTCTCGGATCTTCTAGTGTTAAGTTACTACAAAGTCCCAATTTCAAACTGAAATCCAGAGATGGGAAAAATATTTTTTAGGATCTGGGGCCATATGTAGGTAGTAAATAGCTGCCGGTAACGGCCGAAAATCGGTAATTTTCCCGTTACTGACCGGTATTTAGCCCTTTCTAATGTAGGAGGCAGGTTTTAAGGATTCGGTAATTTACAGATTCCTTATTTTAAGGAATCGGTAAAATACCGAAACTTTATTTTAAGGAATCAGTAAAATACCGAATCCTTAAAAGCTATGTAGGAGGCACTCAAGTGAGTGCATTTTTGCATTCAGGATTCGTTATTTACCACCAACTACAAGTTGGTGGTAAATACCGAATACCTTTAAGAAAGCAATAATTTGCTTTTCTCAAGGTGCCATGTGGCACACATACATGCCATTAGGGTATGTATGTGCGCCACATGTGCACACATGCACGATTCAGGGGTGCAACAGGGTGTCAATGTGACACCCTGCCACCCTTGAATATGCTCCCCCTATTACCGATTCGGTATTTACCGAAATTGGTAATAGTGAACGGCTTCCCATTCATTCCTATGGGCCTCCAGGCCCATATGAATGAATGGGAAGGTGATTCCTTATTACCGAATCGGTATTACCGATTCGGTAATAACTAATATTACCGATTCGGTATTTTTTACCGAATTATTAGCTACATATGAAATACCGATTCCTAAATACCGAATCGGTAAAATTCGGTATTTAGGAATCGGTATTTCATATTTACCTACATCGGGCCCTTAATGCCTGGCATCAACTTCCATGTTCCCTTAGATTTGCAGAAAATGAAGCAGCCTTCTAGAAATGACTGAAAACTTGGTTTTTCTTGGACCCAGATGAGTTGTGTAATTGCCTGATTTAATCTGTTTTACTAAGGCTTTGCTCCTTACTGAATTATTGTTTGGGTTTTATTGGTGGTACTACGGAGGATGGTGAGTGATTCTTTGATTGAGTTAGCACCAGGATGCTTTGCTTTGAGTGACAGTGTGCTTTATAAGTACCTTCATTCATTCATTCATTCATGTTGTCAACAACAGGTGTAGTTCCTTTGTCATAATATCACCTCAAATTCCTTGTCAACCATCTTTTAGATCATTTGCCACAGAGCTCCTTCAATTATGAATGCCGGATTCTTATCCTAAGCTAGCTCAGGCTCTGAGTTGGTGGTAAGAAAGGGACACTTTGGTGAAGGGGCTCCCTTTTCAATACGCTTGACCAAAATATTTGACAACGGATCCCAATATCTGGGCCTGGGTTGCAGCCCTGGAAGATCAGGAGGTATAGGGCTTATGATCCGAGGAAGAGAGGACTCACTTTCCGATTTGAAGGGAATTTTAAGCTGTGTGAAAAGCAGTACAGGTATGCCACCTCGAAATGGAAGGGAGGAATTTAGGTATCAGGTAATGAGATGCTACTGAAACTTTAAAGAAGGTACAAGGAACAACAATCTGAACAACACTAAAAATCAGATTTGTGGTTGGAAGATGAACCATCTGGTAGCTCTGAGTTTGGTATATAGTCAGGGGAAGATGAACTTCCATCATCTGTAATATTTCATCCAACTCATCTTCAGTTCAATTAGATTTAATCCCAAGGGCAGAGCTTGCCTGGCCTCAAGTTGGCCGCACAGTAGGCAAGCTCCTGAAACCGTCATTACAATTCAACAGGAATCCTTGCAATCCATTGCTAAAATTCAATTCGATGTAATCCCAAGGGTGGAGCATGCCTGGCCTCAAGATGGCCGTACAGTAGGCGAGCTCCCGAAACAGTCACTACAATTCAACAGGAATTCTTGCAATCCATTGCTAAAATGTGCACTACGGAGGCATACTGAACAGCGCTTAGCTGCCGCAACCAAAAGATACCCCCGAGATCACAATATATGCCGGTAAACGAGATTTTATGACCCTGTTGCGTGTGCGGCGACATGGCCTACCTGGTGCTGGGGGCTGCGCACCACTGATCTTGCTGTGAACGGGGACCAACCCGGGCGCCCACCGAGCCAGTGTAAGGGCTAGGTGACTCCAGGAGAAGAAAGTATGACCGGCGGCCGCCCTGGAGTCGGCGGCGATCATGAGTTGCTGGGTTGTGCCATCCGGAGCTCTGGCGTGGTGCAGTGCTGCTGGCGCCGTTGTGGCCTGCCTACCTCAATCAATCAAGGGGATTGTAAGCGCGCTACTCACCAGTGAGGGTCTCAAGGCGGTGGGGGGTAGCAGCTCCGTTCACTCGAAGAGCACGGTCTTGAGAGTCTGCCTGAAGGTGTTCAGGGAGGGGGCGTGTCTGTTGTCGATCGAGAGCTCGTTCCAGGTCTTGGCTGCAATGTAGGAGAAGGTTCTTCCACCTGGTCTGGCTCTGCGGATGCGCTGGGTTTCGGCGCGGTCAGCGGATCGGAGGTTTCTCTTGGGTAAGTGGAAGGAGATTCTCTCGTTGAGGTATTGGGGTCCGATGTTGTGGAGGCATTTATAGGTGTGGTGAGTATCTTGAAAGTAACTCTCTTCTCGACGGGGAGCCAGTGCAGGTCCCGCAGGTGTTGAGTGATGTGTTCATGTCGAGGGAGGCAGAGGCCGAGTCTGGCTGCGGTTTTCTGTATGGTCTGGCGCTTGCAGAGCAGAGACTTGTTGATCCCGGCATAGATGGCGTTTCCGTAGCCCAGTCTGCTGGTTATGAGTGCGTTGGTGACGGCCTTCCTTGATTCGGGGGGAATCCATTTGAAGGTCTTTTGGAGGATGTGGAGGGTGTTGAAGTAGTTGGAGGCGACGGCGTTGACCTGTCGGGTCATGGAGAGGGAGGAGCTGAGTACGATGCCGAGGTTTCGGGCGTGGTCCGGGGGGTGGAAGGGCTGCCGAGGGCAGTGGTACACCAGGTGTTGTACCATGCAGAGGGGGTGGGACCGAGGACAAGGACCTCTGTCTTCTCCGAATTGAGCTTTAGGCAGCTGCTGTTCATCCAGGATGAGACGTCCTTCATTCCTTTCTGGAAATCTGGTGGTGATGTGGTCCTTAGTGAGGGAGAGGATGAGATGGGTGTCGTCGGCATAGGATACTATGCTGAGTCAATGCTGTCTGACAATGGAGGCGAGGGGGGCCATGCAGATGTTGAAGAGCATGGGGCTGAGCGATGATCCTTGGGGTACTCCGCAGTTGACTTCCATGGGTTCGGAAAGGATGGGTGGCAGTCTTATTCTTTGGGTTCTGCAGGTGAGGATTGAGCAGATCCAGTCGAGGGTGGTTCCTTGTATGCCAGCGTCATGGAGTCTGGCGGTGAGTGTGCAGTGGGAGACGGTGTCGAATGCTGCAGAGAGGTCGAGTAGGATCAGGGCCGCGGTATAGGGCCGTGGTATGTCCTTGGTCAAGGAGGGTGTGGATGTCGTCTGTGGCGGCTACTAGAACTGTCTTGGTGCTGTGGCTGCTGCGTAATCCGGATTGGGAGGGGTTGAGGCTGGAGTTTTCTTTAATGAATAGTTGTGCATTGACGGTCTTCTCTGTGACTTTGGCCACGAAGGGGAGGAGGGAGATGGGTCGGTAGTTCTTGAGGTCCATGGGATCTGCTGAGGGCTTCTTGAGCAGGGGTCACGTGACGGGAGAGAGATCGAGGACCCCCCTGAGGGGCAACGGAGACCCAGCAATCGGTAAGCCCGTGGCGCTGCTGTGGAGGGCCAGGCCGGCAGTGAGTGCCCTTCAGACCCAGTGAGCTGTTCACATTTACTGCAGCCCAGCACCCTGGTGGGGCCTGCAAGCACATACTTTGCAGCACCCCTCCAGCCAGCGCACGCAAATAGAGCGAGCCGATTCAGAGGCACTGGGCCCTCCCACGCAGTGATCCTGAAGTCAAATACATGGCGGTGACCGACATAGAAGCAAGCAGGCATCCATCGAGGGCCAACTTTGCCACCTGGGCCAGATTGCACAATAGACTAAGCACTCCTCATACTGGCATACCACTGCCCCAGATATTTGGCAGTAAATAAGCTATTGCAGTGGACTGCAAGTCTTGTAATCGGTGGGTTGGTGATTCACATAACTTGCACAGGTTGATACCGGTGATGATCCAGGCTGCGCAATGAGGACTGCCTCACAAATGATCACCTTCTCAACACCACTGCTGCAGATACAGGTATTGGCAAGTAACTGGTAGGGTAAACACTGCACCCTGGTATAAGGTACTGACTGGGGTACACTGAATATTGGTGCAGGCCGTGAACACTCCGGAATATTCAAAGCGAAATAGAGGAGCGCAGAGTTTCGAGGCTGAGGATCAACAAGTAGAAACTACAAAAACTCAGAAGCAAATAGGTAAACTGCTGGACACGTTTCAATCCAAAGCTGAGGACCTAGAAACGTGATCTAGATGCAACAATCTACGCATAGTGTTCCTGCCGGAATCCACATCGACAGGGAATATGGAACTGTTCGTGGAATAGCTACTAACAATGCTACTGGGCCAAGATACCTTTTCACCGATATTTGTTTTGGAGCGGGCGCATTGTTAATTGGCGCCTTGACCACCGCTGGGGGCACCCCCGCACCCACTTATAGCCCGAATACTAAACTACAGGAACAGGGATGCAGCGCTGCGCAAAGTAAGAGAATTACAGTCACTTCACTATGAGGGCACCGAGTTATCCCTGTCTCCGGATTTCACCACCAAGGTACAAGAGGCGAAACAGAGATTTGCTCCCCCAAAGCGGAAATTGGGGGACTTAAATATCAAATATGCAATGCTCTATCCAGCCTGCCTAAATGTCACATTGGATGGCAAGTTTATGATATATTCGGACCCTAACAATTTGCAGCAGGGTCTCAAAACCTTCACCAATGCCAAGCCCAGCAGACAGGCACCAGAAACCAACGAGGCGGACGATCTCAGCTCCAGCGCACTGGATCAGCAGGATTGATAGAATTACAGCACTTTTTTCGTATGTATAATTGCCAGTGGTAAAGACAGTCAGAAGGTAACTGGCTGGTCACATTGTTAACTGTATAATCCCACACCAATGGCTGCCCAGTAGACTGCTAAATGCAACAAGATAAACGCATATCTGCACCAAACGGAGGGAGAAACTAAGCGCACTAGCACACGATGACCTCCCAGCCATGATAGAGTATGGAGGTCCAATCTATAGTGTTCAGGGCCTTGCACCCTCATAGTCAATGTTTGTACAATAGCGAAGGCAATGGATAAGAAACATATGTTTAACTGACGGTTGAGGTGGAACCGGAGCTTAAGCATGCTGTCGCCCTCATGTGTAATGCACACCGGTATGGGGGGGGGGGGGGTCTGTTGGGATGTTCAAAAGGGTTATGGGAGGGTGGGATTGAAAAGACATGTTGTAGTTTGGGGGACATGGCGTGGGAGGGGCGGGGGCATGTTACTCATGCAAGTGTGCTGTAGATGTAGCCCTGATGACATGATTAAGAACAACTTGAGATGCAGCAAAGTTATAGTAGGATTAGTTAAACATTATGAGAGGGAATCGTAATCAGATTCCAGGACAATGTGGTGCTTCACTAAATGTTTTACCATGGAATGTTAGAGGTCTAAATGACCAGCGTAAAATACGTAAGGTGGTGTCCTACTTACAAAAACACCAATAGGCTTATCTTGCAACTCACACAGGCTTATTAACGCAGAGAAGAATGGAAGGGGTATATGTGGCAGCAGGATTCACATCCCACACACGTGAGGTACTGGTTTGGGTAAGACAGGGTACCAACATTAAAATACAGGCATTAGACATGGATCCAGGGGATAGATATATAGTAGCACACTACCATAAGGACAACTTTAATGTGCGAGTGGTGGAGATATATGGACCTAATTACGACGACCCTCAGTTTTCTCAAACACTACATAATTACATAATAAACATTACTATGTATACGTTGATGCCTACACTTTAGGGGGGGGCGATTTTAACTGTGTACAATCCCCTGAACTAGATTGATCAAGAGGTCCAACACAGAAACCCTCATCAGCCGCTAAAGCCATAGTAGCAATAGCTCTCCTTCTACGTACCCAACAGGAAACTCCGCTCCGCAGACCTCTCTCTGGCTACCGTCCCACGCATCCGTAGAACCACAGCCGGAGGCAAATCCTTCTCCCACTGCGCCGCCAAGACCTGGAACACCCTCCCCCTCACCCTCCGACAAACCGAAGACCTTCTAACCTTCAGGAGACAACTCAAGACCTGGCTGTTCGACCAGTAGCAACAGCACCCCCCTCTCCCCTCCCTCAGCGCCTTGAAACCCTTGCGGGTATGTAGTGCGCTTTACAAATTATTTGATTGATTGATTGACTGAATAGCAGAGGCAGATGGATTAGTAGATGTATGGCGTCACCGCTTACCTCAGGGCAGGGAGTACACTCATTACTCCTCAGCACACGACATACACACACGCATGGACTTCTGGTATGCTTCACGGGACCTGGTACCATTTATTCCGGAATGTGAGCACTTGCTGCGCACATATTCAGATCACTCTCCAGTTAGATTAAAACTAAAACTAGATGAAATGTTGCCCAGGGCTCACATTTGGCGTTTCCCACGGTACTCGCTACTAGATACAGTATTCAGAGAAGAGCTCTCACAGGAGTTAGACCACTACTTTCAATAGCAACCTAGGTAGCGTCTCCAGGATGGCCACTATTTGGGAAGCAGTTAAAGCTTATATCCGCGGGGTGGTTATATCAAAACAATCTGGGATGCTCCACTCTATTAGGGGTAGATTACAAAAATTGGAAACTGAACTTGCTGAGTCAGAGCCAAGATCACTGAAAGGCTCCACTCCAGAGGTGTTAGCCCTGATCAGAGAGAAGATAGATGAATATAACGAAGTAGCACAAACTGAAGTGACTCACCTGGGAAAATATGCCACTGCTAAGGTGCACGGAGAAGGCGAAAGACTTAGTGCTATGCTTGCTGCACTGACTCGGCCAGTAAATGGCACAAACAAGGTAATAAAAATAAGCGTCGAAAATGGTGTGCTGATATGCGATGCGTCACAAATAGTTGATAGATTTCGTAAATACTGCACAGATTTTTACACCTTTCGTCCCTCAAGTTCAGAGGAATCAGCAGACAACTATTTGGCACATATCAAAATGAGCTAGCTGACAGACGCTCATAGAACGCGACTGCTGGCTCCACTGCGCCCAACTGAAATCATTGCTGCACTCAAAGACATGCCAATCACAGAGCTCCCGCCTAAGACGGCCTCACAGTAGCCTTTTAAGAGGCCTACTAAGATCAACTGATGCCACATTTGGTAAACCTTTTTGAAGAAATGGCCACAGATGGCGTTATGCCCTCCACTATGCGAGAAGCTACACTAATCACATTGCTAAAGTCTGGTAAGCCTGTGGAGCAGTGTTAAATGTACAGACCATTGTCTCTACTTAACACTGACACAAAACTGCATGCAAAAGTGTTAGCAAACAGGCTCGCCCCCTTGCTCCCATTAGTAGTAGCCCCTGAACAATCCGGGTTTGTGCCGGGCCGATCCCTTACTACTAGTAATCTACATACGATATTCTGCACCATCACACACTTTGTTCCGTCCGTCCAGGCTGTGGCAGTATTTCTAGATGCCAAAAAGGCTTTTGACTCGGTGGAGTGGGAGTTCTTGTTGGCTGTGCTTAGAAAGATTGGGGTAGGAGAGGTGTTCATAAAATTAGTTAAAGTTCTATATGCAGAGCCCACTGCTCGGATACACATGAACGGACTGCTCCATGCCTCAATGAAGATTGCCAGAGGGACCAGACAGGGATGCCCGCTCTCTCCCCTTTTATATGCCTTAATAGCTGAACCATTAGCCTGTGCCCTGAGAGAATATCACAGTCATCGTGGTATATGATTTCCCCAATACAAATAGTTGTAACTGCGTACGCGGATGACACTTTACTCTATGTACGGAACCCTCAACGGAGCCTGACACCAATGCTACAGGAGGTGGAGTGATTCAGGCACCATTCGGTAGTAAGTCGCTTTTATTCCCACTAACCACAAACACTACCCCACATCAGACAGACTACCCTATAACGTGGACTTCAGATCCCATATGCTATCTTGGGGTGCAGATTCACATTGGTCCAGAAGTGGTGATCTGGAAAAATTATGGCCGGGCAGTACAGAAACGTACAGAGGCGATTGAGAAATTGATCCATTTACCATTCTCACTGTTAGGGCATATTTGGCTCATGACAATAATCGTTCTTCGATGTTTCCTATTTTACTTTGTAAACAACCCAATCCCACTGCCAAAAATATTTTTTTGCACGCTGCGCTCACTAAGAATCAGACTTGCTTGGGCTGGGAAGCAACCATGAGCACAATGGGAAACATTTACTAAACCATACTCAACACGCGGACTGAATGCACCAGATTTTGAAATATACATTACTGTGCAGCACAACAAATACATGCATTACATTGGTTACACGGCCCCCATGAGGCCCCACATTAATACATAGAGAGAGACGAGGTAAGCCCATTATCACTGCCACAATATCTTATTGGTAAGTCACAGAGAAGATATCATATTATAGACCCAGTAGGGGATACAAGACCCCAATTGTGCAGGGCGGCAGATCTACAGAAGATCACATTCCTAAATTCCCTGAAATTGCCCATTGAATGGTGCGAGTGTCCACAGACCCACAGGAAAAGGCATTCATACATGCAATGCACATGATAAATATAAGAATCATAGGAGACTCTCTTTCTGAGGGGACTGTCAAGACATGGGATCAGTTACAGGTACGACCAACAGGCGTAACACAGCCGAGCCGTGCAGGGGAATTGCATGCAGGAGCCACGGAATTACACTTCACTAACATATCTACTAAAGGCCCGCTCGCAGCAGTGCACAATTTCAACACTATGTATACTCATTAGGTTGGGAACCAACTCAATGCACACGAAGGCGCTGCAGGAATGGCGTGACAAACTAGGCATAGACATAACGGAGGAGCAGTGGTTATACTGCTGCTCTAGTACGAAAGATGTATCGCAGAATGGTAGACACTGCCTTACACATTTTAAATTCTTGCAAAGGGTATTCTACACACAGGTTAGATTGCATAAATACGATTAAGAGAGGATAACTGTGCCAGATGCTGGCTGTAGAGGCACACTTCACACATTTAGCGTGAGACTGCCATGGGATCCGTAAATATTGGTCGGAGGTCTTTGGAGCTCTGCAGTGAACTGGCTGGGACTCATATGCCTATGACACCACTGGTGGCCCCTCTGGCATATGCTAAAGAATTACCTAAGGGAACTAGGAAATTGATAGCACTTGGTATATTAATAGCTCAAAGGTGACTGGCTATGCGATGGATGAAAGGCCCAACTCCCACATTATCAGAGTGGTGTACAGAGTTATCCTTTTGTAATACACAATCAGATAATTGCAATGCCCTTATACCAACGGGTTGCAGGCCAATGAACATCTAGGGGCCATATCAGGCATACCTCACCCGCAGAGCTGCAGAGGAAGAGGAGCCGGAAGGACATGACAGAACGGGGATTGGCTAGACACATTTGTAATTATTAAGTCTACAAGAGGTGTAATAGTAATAGGGGAAAAATATTGACCTACAGAATACAGCGAGTAGACACCACGCTGAAGAAGCTGAATAATTGAGAAGGGTGCTGTGCTAAGGGATACGTCAAAATGCAATAACTCAAGAAGATCATTGTAACGTAACTTAACAAGTTAAATGTTATGGTAATGTAACTTTATGTGATAAGTAATGCTGCATACTCTTGGTGGATAACGATTGTACATGAGGAGGGCTACTGTAATGTTTGTATGTATACAAAATGAAAATAAGTTTAAAAAATAATTGAAATTGAAATGGATAGCTCTGTTTACATCCCAGCCCAATGCCATTCTTCCCAACTTCTGCAAAGAAGTGAGTAGCCCCAGGCATGGGCAGTAGATTTCCTATTGATACCACGCCCCAGGGGCTTCCATATGCCTTTCTGCACTAGTGATCGCCCATGTCAGGCTGCATTTTGAAAACATTTAGTTCGCATGTCTGCCTTTGGTCCTCATTCAGCATGTCATTATTTTTTGCAGAACTTGTGAAAGTGTTATTTTTTTTCATCTAAATAGTAATCTGTTATTCAATTGTGTGGCACAGGTCTGACACAAACAGTAGATATTTAAAGTAAACATGTAGTCTGAGTTGCTGTATTTTTTATCGTGCTGTTTTAGGCTGGTTGCATCTTGGACTTTGGAAAATCCACACTTGACTCTACAATGCAGGCTAAAAGTCGATGGCCAATATTCCATATAAATCCCAGGAATTGACCATTAAAGTGGAGATGCCTTTGCACCTGGTTATAATGAGAGGTCTTGCCAGACTGACAGAACAACCACTCTCATGGCAAGAGTTGAACCAGGTATGAGAGTAGCTGGGCCGAGCTGTTGTGTGTTTTCCTTCAGAAAGGCACACTCTCTTCCCAGCTGAAGGCTGATAACACAGCTGATTTGCTGTGAATAGGTATGCAGTGAAAAGGGCCGCAGGAAACTCTTGAGGCAAGTTAGCTATTCCATGCTCTCGTAGTATAGCGCAAAGAAGTAGCATTAGGGTGGTAGGCTGCTAGGAACATTCTAAAAACATGTTACAACTGTTCATTTTATTTTCCCTGCCAGCATTATGTACAAGTGATGTTTACTTATATTCTGGGTGGTTAATATTCATGTACTAAGTAACAGTTTGAGACTGTTGAGATAAAAACTCTAAAATATATAGTGTCTTTCTTAGTGCTATGCTTGAGAGCGCTATTCTAAGAACAAAATTGGGTTTAATATACCATTATGTCCCTGAACCCCTTATGAGACTGTTAGTAACCAAGAAAAAACAAATGCCACACTTGCAGGAATGCTCAGTGGGTTGTGAGGGGCTGCATTTAAAATGGACTTCCTTATTCAGAGATGGTGCACTGAATTAAGTCCTTGACCCATGGGTTAAAAAACCCAATCCTGCAGACCTGGGTCCTAGAACCTGGAATTTGCAACACTGCTAACTCCCCTCCTCCTGAAGATGCTACAGAACATTCGAGAGGAGAAACTGACATTGATCCCAATTGCGCCCTTTGTGCCATGTCATCCATGGTTCCCCTTTCTAATGTGTCTGTCTGTTGGCGGAGGGGGAATCATTACCAGTTCCAAGAGAGTCTATCACAGCTGCGATTTTCAACTTTGTCCTTAGTCCATTACAACACCTGAGGTTGACGGCTTGGAAGTTCAGAGGCTGATTTTGGAAACATTGGATTGTTCTAAACAGGCAGCCTTAGACATACAATTGCCTGACAAAACCCTCAAGTCTTTCATCCTATAAAATAAACACTAGGGTTTGTTTCATAAGTGGTGTTTAGTAACCCTGGGCGGAGTTGGCGCAGTGCCACTACGTGCAGTTCCACTGAGTTATGAAAAAAATTAGTGGAATAGGAGCCCACGTCCTGCGGCCAGCTAAGGGTCCGTGTGCCCGGGACGGGAGTCTCTCGTGCCCGGGCTGGCTCCCAGATCCCCCGGCCTGGCTGGGTCGAGAAGCAGAGACCGGGTCTGGGCCCGGGGCCTGGGTTTCAGGCAGGGCCTGGGGTGTGGGATCCCCCGTCCTGGGGCCTGCCAAGGGTCCGTCTGCCTGGGACAAGGGTCCCTGGTGCCCGGGGAGGCTCCCCCCTTTCCGGCTTGGCTGGGTTCAGAAGCAGGGACCGGTTCAGAGGCCTGGGCCCCGGGGGACCCTGGGGTGCAAGAGCCCACGTCCTGTGGTCAGCCATGGGTCTGGGTGCCCGTCACGGGTGTCAATCGGGCCGGGCAGGCCTCCCCCGCTTCGCCTGCGTGTCAAGGTTCCTGCAGGCCCCAGGTCAGAGTTCTGTTGGGGCCCCCCCTTGCAGTCCCGTGCCCAAGACCATAGCTAAGGGCTCTAATGAGCCCCCAGGAAGCAGAGCCCTCCAACTGGCAGTTGGGAAGCCCTCCCGTGAAGGCTCGGGCGGGCAGATTGGCGTCCTTCAGGCCCGTCCATCTGGTCGCGCCTTTCCCCTCGGCCATCTGGTTGTGCACAATGCTTTCCAATGGGGGCCACCAGATGGCTGGGCTGGAAGTCCCGATGATGGCTCGCTCGCCTCCATGATCCCAGCCAGGGCGCCAGGAGGTCGTGTGCTGCCCGTGCCCTGGGACCCCTCCGTCACTCGGTGCGCACGGGTTACCAGAAATAAGGGTAGCTTTCCTCCGGATTACTAGGGATAGAGTATGCCAGAACCGCTCTCAGCCAGGAACCAGATGGACTGGGACCGGGCACCACCTTCCCCCCTGTCCGGGGCTCTGTCCTCTGGCCCGCCGCGTGGCAAGTGCCTGGGCTGGCTCCATCGTTCCAGGGCAGTCCTTCCCTGGGCTTCCGGGCCCGAGAGCTCTGGCCGGGTGCTCCCATCCCTGGGCTGCGGGCGGACCTTCCCCAGCTTTGCTGGGTTCAGGGGCATAGGCCGGGGGCCCTTGGTGACATGACGCAGGCCCGTGGAGGCCTCCCCGCCCACGTCCTGCAGCCAGCCGAGGGTCCATGTGCCCGGGACGGGGGTCCCTTGTGCCCGGGCAGGCTCCCAGATTCCCCTGGCCTGGCTGGGTCGAGAAGCAGAGAGCGGGTCTGGGCCAGTGGCCTGGGTTTCGGGCAGGGCCTGGGGTTTGGGATCCCCGTCCTACAGCCTGCCAAGGGTCCATCTGCCCGGGACAGGGGTCCCTGGTGCCCGGGGAGGCTCCCCCCTCCCCGGCTTGGCTGCGTTCAGAAGCAGGGACCGGTGTGGGTGGTGGTGCTTGGCCGTTCTTAGATGGTAAACCGGAACAATACCGCAGTGCCATGGAGCCTCGGTTGGCCTGAGATAGCCGGACTCTTTCAGGGGGCCGATGCTTAGAGCCGCTCATTTGGGGATCGGAGCGCGGATGAAAGGGGGCCACCTCCATCGCCCTTAGTGCACCGCATGTTCGTGGGGCACCCGGTGCTAAATCATTAGCAGATGACCTGATTCTGGGTCAGGGTTTTGTAAGTAGCAGAGCAGCTACCTCGCTGCGATCTACTGAAAGTCATCCTCTGAGCCAAGCTTTTGTCTTTTCATGCATGGGCGCCTGTGGATGCCCTCCTCCACCACAACCAGGGGTGGGTCCCTCTGCCGCCGGGATGGCGGGAGTGACGCAGAGGGGGTGACGTGGGACTGTGGGAGGCCACCTCCACCACGTTCCCTCCGGCACGGGGAACTCTCCCTCCGTCCCTGCCCCAGTGGGGTGCAGGGATGAGGGGCACCATCCCTTGTGGGTCAGCAGGGTGACCAGATGGCCTGGGCCAGCCGGGCCCTCCCCTTCCCACTGCTCCTACGCAAGTCGAGCAGGGAGGCAAGCAGCCCCGGGGAAGAAGCCTCGCGAGCAGCGGCCTCGGAGCGCCTGCCACCCTCGCCGTCGGACTGCAAGGGCTACTGGGTCTGGCTGCCTCAGGCCATCTGGGTGCTGGGCCATCCCGGGCCATCTGGTCGCCTGGCTGTGCGACCAGATGGCCCTGCGGGCTGGGTGACCGGATGGCCCTGCGGGCCAGGCGAGCAGATGACCCTGCAGGCCGGGTGACCAGATGGCCCTACGGGCTGGGTGACCAGATGGCCGGAAACTTTTGTCATTCCCCAGGGTTCTGTAAGCTGTGTGGGGGCCTAATAGTTGAGGAAAATGGGCTATCTGGGCAGGCCAGCGGAGACAGGACATGGCCTGGGCTTAACCCTCCTTGGTTCCTGCCCCACGGGCTCCGGGAAGGTGGAAGGCACAACTGCCCGAGTCAGAACCCTGACGCCCACGGGTCTGGGTGTGGGGGGTGACAGCCAGTAGCCAGGGCAGGGCGGGGCAGCTGCAGAGCAGGGAGGACTGCCTAGCTCTCTGCTGTCTCTGGGGCGAGGAGCAGCAGGAGGCCAGCCCGGCATGAAAGGGGGGCCGAGCTGGAGATGGAGCCCCTGGAGAGCTTGTAGAAGCCCTGAGCAGGGGATGCCTCGGCCTGGTCTAGGATGGCAGCGACTTGCAGATGTCCCGCGCTGCCCAGGGTGGTCCACCGGGGAGGCTCCCCCCAGCCTGGCTAGGGTACGGAAGCTGGGACCGGGCCTGGGGCTTGAGCTCCGTCCAGCGGGCCCCAGGATGCAGGAGCCCTCCATCTTGCAAGCCAGCCAGGGTCTGGGCGCTGGGGGCCGGGATCCATCGCGGCCTGGGGAGGCTCTCCCTGGCCTGGCTAGGGTTCGGAAGCTGCGACCAGGCCCGGGGCATGAGTTCCGTCCCGCGGGCCCTGGAGTGCGGTAGCCCCCCATCCTGCAAGCCAGCTGAGGGTCCGGCGCTGGGGACGGGGATCCACAAGGGCCTGGGGAGGCTCTCCCTGGCCTGGCTAGGGTTTGGAAGCTGGAACCGGACCTGGGGCTTGAATTCCATCCAGTGGGTCCCGGGGTGAAGGAGCTCCCCATTCTGCAACCCAACCGAGGGTCCGGGCGATGGGGACGGTGGTCCATCGCGGCCCGGGGAGGCTCTCCCAAGCCTGGCTAGGGTTCGGAAGCTGGGACTGGGCCCGGGGCTTGAGCTCCGCCGGCGGGCCCCAGGGTGCGGGAGCCCCCCCGTCCTGCAAGCCAGCCAAGGGTCTGGGCACTGGGGTCTACCGGGGCCCGGGGTGGCTCTCCCTGGCCTGGCTGGGGTTCAAAAGCTGGGACCAGGCCTGGGGCTTGAGCTCCATCCAGCAGGCCCCGGAAGTGCGGGAGCCCCCTGGTCCTGCAAGCCAGCCAAGGGTCTGGGCACTGGGGTCTACCGGGGCCCGGGGTGGCTCTCCCTGGCCTGGCTAGGGTTCAAAAGCTGGGACCAGGCCTGGGGCTTGAGCTCCGTCCAGCAGGCCCCGGGAGTGTGGGAGCCCCCTGGTCCTGCAAGCCATCCAAGGGTCCAGGCGCTGGGTACGGGGGTCCATTGGGGCCAGGGCAGGCTCACCCGACCTGGCTGGGTTCAGAAGCAAGAACCGGGCTTGGGGGCAGAGATGGCTGGCTAACTGCTACGCTGGCAGAGCAGAGTTCAAACCAGGATCCTATTTCCATTGACCCTTTCCAAATACTGGAATTTTTGTGGAAAGGCTTCCTTCAAGGTCTAGCTCCAGCTACTCTCTCTGTGCAATGGGCTTTCAAATAAATAGGTGGGGACCGTGCAAAGATAACACCATTAGCCCTTAGACTGCTAAAACATTTTAGACTGAAGAAACCAGTCATACCTAAACCAGTCCCTACATGGGATTTATCAATCGTTGTGACAGAGTTACGTACAAAACCTTTTGAGACTTTAGAGAAAGCCCAGTTCATCTTGTTATATCCAAATGTACCAATCCTAATTGCAATAAACTCAGCAAGAATGCCAGGTGAATTGGGAGCTCTGGTGATATTATACCCTTAATTTAGGGTTTTTTTACGCACAGGGTGGCTTTGAAGGCAGATCCTAAGGTTACCCCTATGAAACATTCCCGTTTGCGTCTGTCTCAAGAAATAGCACTTCAGGTATTTCAACTAAACTAAGAAATGGAAGTAGCCTCATATTTGGATGTTAAAAGGGCCTTAACGACTTACATAGACCATACTTAAGAATTTAGGGTTTCTAAATTTTTATTTCATATGTTTCAGTCAACAAAGGGAAACAAGTCTCCACCTCCACTTTGAGTAGATGAGTGGGTCAAGCAATAACCCAAGCTTACAGTGGGCGAGGCATCTCAACTAATATCATGGGGTATTTTACCAGAGCAATCACACCATCCTGGGCGGAGCCAAGTGGAATATTCGTGCATCATATCTGTAGCGCAGCAACTTCAAGTCATCCCATCAAACGTTTGTCAAACATACCGTTATACATTAGACCTTACTGAGTCCTTAGTAAATAATTTTGGTTTAGCAGTTAAAAAATCAGCAATGAAGTAATTGTTGATTTCTATAATTAGCATCAGGTTGGTCCGTGCAAATTTACTTATGCACTTCCTCAGAGGGTAACGACTGGACAGGGTGGATGTATGAGGGGGCAATCAAACCATTGCTCACCTATAATTTTTGTTACCCCCAGATCATAGTCCGCCATGTTCCAGTCCACATCCCTCCGTCCTGTCATTTGTACTTTCAGCTTACTTACTTGATTCACAAAGGAGGCAGGGAGAAGCCCTTTGTACTGATGACAACATGGGCAAATATAAAAGAAATACTGTTGGTATTTGAGTTGTGGTAAACTTCCTGTCTGGGAGGCAGGGACTCCTCATAGGGTGACTGGAGCAAGATGGACAATGATTCAGGTACTGAAGATTACTACCAAGTAATGGTTATAACTCCCCGCACCCTGAGACCAGAACCACCACTGTAACTATCCTTTTCATGTATATTTTGAACATGAAAACCTTAAACGGTTTTCTGTGTGAAGAGAACGTCAGCCAGGCCTATAAGCTCTCCAAATACTTGCTGGAAAAAAAGAGTTCAGTGATTAAAGTGCTCTGTGGGTTTACTGGATAAATGTATAAATATAGTGCTGTCTGTATACAGAAAATCTAGCTGGAGACAAATGGGGTGATACCTCAGGATGAGATTCAACAATGTTTACAAGAGAGAGAGGCTGCACGTAGGTTCCTTTGGGACAGAAAGTGGTCTTTGAAGGGATGCGTCTTTAACATTCTCTATTTAAGGCGGGTAAGAATCATTCTGATGTCGTCTGAGATGATGTTTCAGATCGTGGGTGCGTAGACAAAAATGGCCTGCCTTTTGGTGTTTTCCTTCATGCATCTCTTCATCTACAGTATGAAGATGTCCTGGCTCCAGGTTGGGTGGTGTCTGCCTAAAGTGGTTCTTTTCTTCACCAGCTATAAAGAAGTGCTGTGTATGATGGACATTAAGTGATGCAGTTGTTGTTAAGGATGAGGGAGGTGCACTCTGAATAGAGTCAGTCAGGAGACATGCGTTATCAAAAAGTCTTCTTTTATTAGCGTAGTTTGGTTAAAACCGGCACAGCCAACACGTTTTGTTCCCTAGTCCCACAGGAACTTCGTCAGGGCTTATTCGTAGTACAACAGGACATTTATGACCTAAGCGCAGAACAGATGGTCATCAGTATACGATGACGCCGATTCAAATCATCTGATGTATACAATCCAAACGAATCTATTTATCATGAAGGTACCTATACAAGCTTGTACCGTCCTATTGCCGGTTACCATGCCGTTGGGGACCGTCTGCGTTTGCAAATAGAATGCAATGGGGCTTCTTGGTTAGCATGCCATATAGGTACCTTCATGATAAATAGATTTGTTTGGATTGTAAACATGAGACGATTTGAATCGGTGTCATCGTATACTGATGACCGTCTGTTCTGCGCTTAGGTCGTAAATGTCCTGTTGTACTACGAATAAGCCCTGATGAAGTTCCCGTGGCACTAGGGAGCGAAACGCGTTGGCTGTGCCGGTTTTAACCAAACTACGCTAATAACAGAAGACTTTTGGATAACGCATGTCTCCTGACTGACTCTTTTCAGAGTGCACCTCCCTTTCTTGTGGACTTTCTATATTAACCGACATCCCTCAGCAGTAGTTGCACTCGTGTAAAAAAAAATATAAAACTGGTGGGATTTAATGAGCTTGACCGTGGTCTGCTGCTGTATGTGTTTTTGTGCGTTGTTAAGGATGATGTGGGCTTGGAGGGGGAGCCAGTGTGGGTCCATCAGTTTCGTGGTGTGGTATTTGAATGGTTACAAGTTTAAGGAAAGATGCTGCAGCATGCAGGATACCATTGAGGGGTGCCCGAGTGGTGTCATGAAGGCTTCTGAAAAGAGAGTTGCCTCCACCCAGGTCAGAAAAGATGAAAGGTTTTCGCTGTTGGCCTGATCATGTTTTTGGTAGACACTGGTTCCGTCTTTAGCCAGTAGCATGTTCTCTTGGTGATAGAAGGTGAGTTCTGTGTACTAAATATGCAGAGGTACAGGTTCGAATCCATCACTCTGCAACAATGACCGAAATAACTGCGGATTTGGTAAAAAGGTAACAAAAAAAGGTATCCATTCTAGAGACATGGCAACACTAGCCAAAAGGGCTCAGGGTTGGACAGTGCTTAGCGACTATGAAGCTCTCAAACCACAACCCTACTTGAAAGTGGGAGTCAAAATAAGGACAAAAGAAAAATTCTCAGTTCGACTGGGCATCTTATCGACTCTCCCACACCTTCCGCGAAAGGAGATCAGGACCACAGTCCTGCCGTTGATGCGAAATAGGAAACGAGGATCTTGTGCACATCATCTGCATCTGCCCTAACTTAAAGGACATAAGGAGCACCCTACTGCGACCAATATTCCAGCAGAACGGCATCAGGGCTTCCAGGCAGGCAGTGAAACTGCGCTTTCACCTGGCTGATACACAGTTAAACTGCCGGCACACAAAATTCTGTGCCATATTAACTGTGAGACTCAAACATGCATCGCAAGTGGACATCGGCTAAACAAAAATAGCTGGGCGGGCCTGTCACTGTTGCTTGTCCTGGCAAGCTTTTGCTACTGCACCTCATGGACACACAGACACAACTAATTTGACGAAGATTGTAAGCGCAAAAAACGTAAATTTCAATAGGACATATAACGATGGCTGCTTAAAATTGGCACAGCGCCCGTTAGCCCAGCTCTCCTTGACGCACAATGCACTTTAGATTTGTTGAAACGTGCAATGTCTAAATGCGAGTTTTAATATAATGCATTTTGATGACCTTTTAACACTGCTTTTACTCACTGAATTACTATGGAATTTTATTATTGTGTGTATGCCACGGTTTTAATTAATCATGCATAATAAACTTGCTTACTCACTGCGAATTTGGGAAACTGAGTACCATTGAGGCGGGATGATTAAATTAACCAGGTGTCTCCATGTCATCAGACCCACAATGCCCCGCTCCCGGGGTTTGGCAGCCTCGGGGTTCTCTCGTCCTTCTTATTCACAGTTATAGATTGCAGCAGATAAAAGTGTATTTTTAGAATGAAAACCTGGAACGGGATATTTTGTCTTCGTCATGGCCATCTGCTAATCTTATGCCTTGAGGTGCTGTGAAACGGAAACGAAAATGGTGTGACAACCCAAAATATTATTTAAATTAGGAATCGCAGCTTCCTTTCAACTATTAAATGACTGTTTCTAGTCTCATGGGGTGGATTCCAGCCAGGCACTCTATCACTAACCTGCCCCGCTGAAAATTGCCGTTGGTGTATATATCAAAATGCCTTACATAATTAGAAAGGCGTTGAGAACAGCTAATAGGCGCTAGAAATAGATTACTAAGCACTTCCATGCACGAGCGAGCGATCGGTGTTCACATTGTCTGCTGCAGTGACCGCCCCGTGATGCATTTGCGACATAAATACAAAACATCACTTCTACGGCATGGGGAGTATGTATTGATCCCGAAATGACCGGTCCGATCAGCAAGCGGTTCTTGCAAGGGTAGACCGGTCCCAGCACAGCAGCAGACAAGCACGTGACGCGGCAAGCCCCGCCCTCTGATGTCAGCTGAGCAGCCTGCACTGAATCCCTTCAGATAACGGATTACATTATCTCAGCACGGGCTGCCTTTGTCTCTCTGTACAGAGGGGCAATGTTTACATAGAGCGGGGCAGGAAAAGCGAGAGTGGGGCTATAGCGGCGCTTATAGCAACCTCGAGAGAGTTCAAGTCAGTGGTATTCAGTGAGGGGGCAGCAGGGAGAAAGGGAGGGGCCGTCGGCAGCTAGGGTGTGAGGGGGACAGAGGGTGAGGGGCCAGGGGAACGTGGTAAGGGTGGGACTGGCACCAGCAATAGACTGAAAGGGCCAGGATTACACCGCTCAAGACTAGGAGGTCCAGGCGCACACAACCAGGCACCGGTCAGACACGGACAGAGGGGTCAGGAACACACAGCAAGATCCCAGAGTCGGGACAGAGTGAAAAGCGTCAGGTACAGACAGCGGGGGGTCTGCAAAGCCAGGTGAAAGTGAAAGTCAAGGGGTGCTTCGAGGCGCCAGATACAGGCTGAGGAGGGCGGCGGCAGCCAGAAGAAGCAGGCACCTCGAACTAAGGGGCCAGCAGCCGCCATGGACTGAGGGGCCCCTAGCCTCCAGAGACAGGCTGCAGCCACGGACTGAGGGGTGACCAGCAGCCGAAGGCTGAGGACGGGACCCAGCAGCCGCCAGAGACTGAGGGGCCTGCTGAGACTTGGGACTGAGGACCGTGCTGCTGCGGCCAGTGACGCGGGCCACCTGTAGACAGAGACGGAGGGACCAGCTGCCAGAGACCGAGGGGGGCAACCAGACTGCGACGGAGCTGGAACAATCTATGTGATAAATAGCGGGGGACAAAATATTCCCGAGGTGAAGGCGGCAGCACCCAGGGAGAGAGCGAGAGGGGGCAGCATCGCCCAGAGGGGGAGAGGCGGCCAGCACCCTCGCGTTGAGGGCGAACCACACCTCTGTTTCGGAGGATGTAGCTGTCGCCCCCTCCCTAGCAGGGCCAGCAGCGGGCAGAGGATGGTGGCAGTGTCGGACCGTCTCGCACACACCCCCGAAGATGCCATGGCAAGCTCGGACAGCGAGGATGGCTTCAGGGAGCCGACGGTGCCCTCGGCCACCCGGGCACAGAACCTGCACCGGCAGCAGGTAAGGAGTCCCGCATCCCTGCACCCCCACTTCAAACTTAATTTGGTTCCACGTGGGCCCGGAGTATTCCCTGGGTCAGTGTGGTATTGCATCCCAGCAGAGCCGGCCAGGGGCCCTGCACCCCTCGGCAGGTAAAGAGGCCACTCCGTTGTACAAGTTGGGGGTTATCCACCCGTCACCCTGCACGCACTGGGCACCGCACCCCTCCACAGCGGGTGAAGGGGTCTGCACTATGCACATAACCCCACAAATGGCACACTGCTCCTCGGGCGCTTCATAGCAGCTATGTGCCCCTCTACTGCAAGTAAGGGGTCCTGAACACCTATCTACACCCCTCCAGTAGGAATCGCCCACCAGAGAACCCATGCACTCGCCCCCTCTCCACTCCGCTTCCCTTCGGCACAGGAGTGCCCGGGCACGCCCCTGCACAAGGCGGCCGCAGGTGAGTGCGGCCTACAGATAAACAAGCTGGAAGCGGAGCCCTGGGGAGCAGTCGGCAGCAGCTGCCGCCTCTCCAGAGCCTCTGTTCGCGCCTGCCGAGCGGAGTGAGTCCGGCTCTACCTCCGGGAACTTGGCGGCAGGCCTCTCCTGAGCCCCGTCCCAGCCGTGCACCTGACGCCCCGTCCTAGCCGTGCACCCCAGCCGTGCACCTGACGCCCCGTCCCAGCCGTGCACCTGACGCCCCTAACCGTCTCACCCACCCTGCTTGTCTGTCGATGCAGGCCTGGCGCCCTAAATAAAACCTGTTCCAAAGCCCTGCACACCTGGTCCCATTGTGGCCCCCCATACGCTGCTTACGTCTCTAGCCTTAGAGCTGTAACAACTCCCTGCAGCGCAGCATCCTTCCCCAGCATACAACTACAAGTGCATTGTGTAGAAAGGCGTGGAGGGGCGTGCGCCTTACCTACTTGAACCACAGTTATGTGTACATGTAAAGCGCACTGTCAGCCACGAGGGTAACCAGGCGCTGAGCGTGTGTGCCTAGCCCTGCCTTTGGTAGGTTGGTTAATTGAAAAGCCAGGTCTCCAGTTTCTTGCGGATTTCAAGGTGAGAGGGGGACGCTGATGTGCAGTGTTTTAGGAGCGATGGAGAGACTGTGTGGGATGTGTGAGAGTAGGAGTCCAGCTGAGCGGAGGTGTCTGGGTGGTTAATGGAAGGAGATGCAACGGTTCAGGTAGGTGGGGCCTACGTTGTGTGATTCCTTGAATGTTTGTGTGAGCAGCCTGAAATGAATGTGTATGGGGGAACCACTGGAGCTCCCTCAGGTGTGGTGTGTTTGTAGTCTTCTAGTGAGTTGTTTGGTGCCCTTGGCCTGGAGAGTGTTCACATAGTCCAACTTGCTGGTAACTATGGTGTGAATGAAAGTTTTTCTAGTGTCACTTGGGGGCCATTTGCAGATTTTCCTCAGCATCTTTGGGTGTGGAAGCAGGATGCAGTGACATGTTGTCATGTCCAGTTTGCTGTTGATTATTACTAAGAGGTTCCTAGCATGAGTGCTGGATGTGAATGTGGGTCCCAGTTCAACTGGCCACCAATTTGAATCTAATTGTGAGGTTTTCTTCCGGAAAATAACTTTTTCTGTCTTGTCAATGTTGGCTCTCATCCAGGTAGTGACTTTGGTCATGCAGGCAATGAACTTTTTTCTTCTTTTGGTGGTCTTGTCCGAGAGGGAGAGTATTAGTTGCGTGTCATCAGTGGAGGACAGGATGTTGATGTAGTGTCTGTGGATGACGTTGGTTAGAGGGATCATATATGCTTTGAAGAGGGTAGGGCTGAGCGATGAACCTTGTGGCACTCCACATATGAGTTTGCAGGCTTCCAAGGAGTAAGGTGCCAGGCTGACCGCTTGTGTCGTATCCATTAAGGAGCAGATCTAGCAGAGAGTGGATCCTTGGATGCCAACTCATGCGGGTGCCTGATGAGGATGGGAAAACGCATTCAAATGCTTCAGAGAGGCCCTGGAGAATGAGGAATGCCATGTCTCCTCTGTCAACAATTATGTGGATGTTGTCTGTAGCGGTGAGAGTGCTGTTTCCGTACTGCGTTTTGACCTGAATCTGGACTGCGTGCCATTGATGAGCTGGTGGTTGCTGAGGTGGTCGGCGAGGAGTTGGTTTAATTTCTCTAATACCTTTGCCGGGTATTGTAGGAGGGAGATGAGTCTGAGTTGGATTTGAGTTGAAACACTGACGGGGTTGATGGTCTAAGTTGCTCTATATGAAGGTTCCACATCTTGAATCTTTTGCTCCCTCAGCTCCCCCTGCCTTGCACCTTTTTATCTTGCATTGTTGAGCTCTCCCCTCGGCATCCTAAGGCCCTGCAACCTCATTGCAGTCCTGCATCCTTCATCCTCGCATCATGTAGTACTTCACCTGCTCCCCAATATTCTGCATCTCTAAAGGTTCTTCCCCTCATCGTCCATTCCTCCACCATCTTATCAAGCATGTGGCCGCCTCGCACCCCTTTTTTCAATCGGCAGCCCTGCACCCTCCTTCCACTCTGGAGCCACACATCTCCACTTCCCTCCCCACGTGGCCCGCGTTGTCTTGCATCCTGTTTCAAGCATTCCGCCCTGTGGCCCTCTGCGTCAGATTATAGCCCCCTTTTCTTCAGGTTGATTGATGTCCGTGAAATGTGTACTTTTTCATCTGCTCTTAATGATCCCCATTAGTATAGGACGTATCTTTTCCATTCTGAAGTGGAAGTGAAACACCCAGTCAAAATTGGATTTGGCAAAACATAACATAACACATGTATTTGTAAAGCGCACCTATCACCCATGGGTCTCAAGGTGCTGAATAACAGATGTTTATTGTTACCCAACTCAATGGTACTCATTTTATCGACCTCAGATGGATGAAAGGCTGAGTGGACCCGCTGGAATATAAACTAGGGGTGGGCGGAATTTGCGAAATTCACTTTCGCAAATTATCACGAAAATGTTAAAAATCTCCGCAAACATGCGGAAATATCGCGAAGATGTGGTAGTTTTTTTCCCGCCCGTTCGCGGTATTTTCTGCGTGGTCGCGGCTTGCCAACTTACCCATGCGGTTGCTCGCGGGCGCGGCCATCTTGTTTTCGTTTGTCTCGCGGTGCATCATCGCGAGAAGAAAGAGGTGATCGCGCGACGAATGACGTTACTGCGGGCGCAAACTGTCACGATACAGCGCAAATGGCTACCAACAATCCAACATCTCGTGGAGAACGCAACCGGATCGGGAAAACTTGTCGGCGAACGCGGGGATTCAGGTAAGGCGATCGTGCGCACGCGAGAATGTATTATTTTACAGCACGAGCAAGCAAAACATTTCCGGTAAAATGCGGATTGTGGAAATTTTGACATTTTCGCGCTCTCCGCGGAACGCGAAAATGTCAAATTATTGCAATTTCCGCGAGCGGAACGGAATTTCAGCCCAGGCCTAATATAAACCTGTGACCGTGAGGTCGAACACAGGCCCCTGCAGTGGATGCATTAGTCCACTAAACCACCAGACCCGGCTTATGTGTTTAGGTTCTCTTTGCGCTAATGTTCATGGTATATATAAAAAAAAAAAAGATGGATGTGTAAACATTTACAGTCGGCATTAGAGCTAAACTGATGGATCCGCGTTTGTGGCCATCCCTCGTTAAGCCACAAACCCAGGGAGTAACATTTGTCGGGTTGTTGCTCTGAGCTGTACTCTGATCCTTACCTTCACTGATGTGAGCCTGGCCATAAGTTGTGAAAGGGTTCCTTCCAATTGGGTATTTTCCTTTGTCATTCACATAAGGTTTACTCACTGTATTGCTTCCTCTCCGCCCCACCTCCTTTTTTGGGATCAACAAATGGGGATCTTGTTATGAGTCGTAGTGTAAAAACCCACTTTTCTATGAAAAGTGGGTCTTCACTTTATACTTATTTGCTGTTGTCCTAATGCAGGCATGGGAGTGAACGGACAATGTTCCTTGAGGACATATGAGTAAAAGAAGAGATGAAAACGTGTCTTTTTGCGTTTTCGCACAGCTCTGCTTCCGCAGCAGAACCTGTGCAAACATACTATTTGTTTGCATGCATTTAATTGTCATGCTACTTCCTCGTGGACTGCAGTGTAAGCCAACCCAATGTTTATCATTCCATTGTAAGTCACAAAATGAAAACTTACATAAATCATTTTATGTGACTAATATTTGTAGGATAGGGTTGGGGGATTGTGGATAAGGATTAACGGTAAAGGTGTGATTTAAGGTAACTGGGCAAGGGGCCAGTAGTTAAGGCTAAGGGCAAGGGTCAGCAGTTAAGGCTAAGGGCATAAGGGGAAGAGGGTAACAGGTTATTGATAATGCATTAAGCGTAAGGTGGTGTAAGCAGAGGGTTCAGGGTAGGGTGGGGTAATAGCAAGAAGGTAAAAGTAAGATGTTAAAGGAATATGAAAAAATGGGTTAAAGGTAAGCATTAAGTGGGTAGTGGTAAGGCGTTGTTAGACTTAGCATATTTTGGCGTGTTTCCCCTGAGTTTTTGCTTTCTGACCTCCCGGTTTTTACATTGTTTTTGCTGGCGTAGTGTTTCTGCGCCCCTTTTTCACTGCTGATCAGTGTTAAAGTGCTCCTGTGGTAAATTGTTTTATGGATTGGTGTTTCCACGATGGGATAGGTTTTTTTTTTTTCTTTTTCTTTCTTTCTTTTAATCCTCATTTGCCTCTGAAAATACCACTCCATTTGCACCCATAAATGGAGGTACCATGCCCCTCTGTGCCTATTTGCTGGAAGCAGGAGGAGGGGAGGGAGGGGACATCTGCTTCGAGACTTTGCCTCCCTGGTTTACATGGAGCATCGTCGTCCAACTTCCACCTCCTTGCTATCACTCCACTGCATTCCACCATGAGCCTAAGCACAGATTGGGAAGTATGAAGGGAGAAAAAACCAGGATAGCTAAACGAGGCATAGCAGGCATAATCATTGGATATTAATATTCGTTTGCTGCTCACACCACTCCAAAACGGGAGACCAAAAATTGTGATTCTTAAAAGCCCTCCTATCTAGACTGGCAACATGTTTAATAGAGGACAACCAATCAAAGAACCTGGGAGGATATGTGGATATCCACTGCTTGCAGATTTCTCTGCGTGCCAGAAGCATGGAATAAAAGAACAGCTTTGCTTTGGTCTCTGTAATTCCTTCAAGGGAGTCTACACAGCCAAAAATGACCGACAAAATGCTTACCTTGATAGTAGTGCCCAAAATCATGGACAACGCCCTACTCGCGTCATTCCAGAATGACTGGATCTCAGGACAGTCCAAAAACATGTGCACGTCATCTTCTTTCAGACCACCACACTTAGGGCATGCCACGTCACCTCTTCTTCCAAACTTAGACAGCCTCTGGGACGCCCAATAGGCTCTGTGGATGGAGAAAAGGTGATTTCTTCTCAGGTGCGCAGATTTGACTGTTTTAAAAAGCATAGACATTGATACTCGCCACTTATTTTCCAGTGAAGACTCCGGCAAGCATCTTCCCCATAACTCTGTTGGCAGAGTAAAGGCTCCATCCTCCGACTCAACCATCAGCCAATAGATCATCGCCAGCTCTTTGTTTAATAGTTGCCTCTTCCATAAGTCTATCTTCCAGTTCATTTGGGTTTCCTATCACCGTACTTGGGTCTTGAAACCAGCTTTGTATTTGAATATACTTGAATCTGGATACTTGTTGATTCGACAGCTGATTGCATATTTCCCAGTTTATTAATTGGGTTTCAAGTAAGAAATGGTTCCATCTAGTTAGACCTGCCTCTCTCAGTGGTCTAGCTAGGACATCTTTTGTCCAACCCGGTGAGCTTGGTGAGTCCCAGATAGGAGTCATGGAGCTGTAATATGGTATCTTTAGAGCTTTTCTGACCCTGTACCAGATCTCTGCCAGGCCTTTCAGAATCTTCAGCCTAACTTTCTTAAAGTATTTGGGGTCTGCGTAGTCAAACATAAAACCCTGACTGCCTCAAGGCTCCTGTCTTGGTATGACACCTAGCAGTCTCCCAAGTTCCGATGTTGTGGGGGTATTAAACAGCATTTTTCAATTTTTTAATAGGAATGCCCATGAATAAAATAACAAGTCCGGCAGAGCTAGGCCTCCTTTGTCCACCCTCCGTCTTATTTTCTTCCAGGCTATTCTTGGGCCTCTGCTCGACCAAATAAAACTACTTATTTGGCCTTTCAGTTTTTTGAGTGCTTCACTTTCAAAGGGGAGGGGGATAGTATCAAACAGAAAAGGTAATTTTGGGAGAATCATCATTTTTATCAAATTAACTCGGCCTAGCAGAGTAAGCTGAAGATGTGCCCAGATTTTTAGGAGCCCACAGATCTTTTTTTTTTTTTTGCCTTCTCAAAATTTATTTTTGTTAATTTAGAGCTATCTTGTGAAATCAAGACTCCCAAGTATCTCATTACCTCCTTTTTTAACACCTTCCCCCCACTTCTAGATTCCAGGATATGATTTTGGTCTTACTACTGTTTATATCATATCCCGATACCTTCCCAAAATCCATTGTTAATGCATTAATACGACCTATAGTATTATGCAGATTGGTTGTATAAATAAGAAAATCATCTGCATAAAGGCCCAGTTTCTTATTCCAGCCCTGAAATTGAAAAGGTATAATCTCAGAATCTTCCCTGATTCTTCTAGCCAAAGGCTTTATATACAAATTAAACAGGAGTGGCGATAGAGGACACCCCTGCCTCGTGCCTCTACTAATGAAAACTGGGTCCGTCAAAGAGTCATTAATCAGTAATCTAGCTTTTGGTGACCTGTATATGGCTTCCAATATTCTGCAGAAGTTTCGACCAAGGTTTACAGAGTTTGCCACTGACTGTAAAACGACCCAGTTAACTCGGTCGAAAGCTTTGGTGGCATCTAAAGCTATTACCGCAAGTGGAAGCTCATAGGTGGATGCCAGGTCTATCGAACCTATCAATGAGTGAGTTAATTCCTTTAGGTACCTTCCACAAATAAAACCTTTTTGATCTGTATGGATCAACTCTGGCATGGGACCATTCAGCCTATCGGCCAATATCTTTGCGAAGATCTTGTAATCGCAATTTAATAAAGATATTGGCCGATACGAATCGCAGTTTGTTGGACATTTACTGGGCTTCAAAATCAAGGAGATGTTTGCCTCATTCCACGAGGCTGGCATTTCAGCCCCATTAATGAAGAGATCATTAAAGATTTCTAAAAGAATGGGTATTGGTGTATTTACCAAAGCTTTATAAACCTCAAAGGGCAAACTGTCGGGGTCTGGGGCTTTAGCCTTCTTTCCTTGTCTTAATGCAAGCTCAATTTCCCCTTCCTTAATCTCCTGATTCAAAAGCCTGGTTTTATCAGCTGTAAGAACATTTTTTGTACCATGACCTAACCATACTTCGACCTCATCTTGAGTGGGTTTTAGATCTTCTTGATAGACCTTGCTGTAATGTTTATGAAAAGCTTGCTTGATCTCCTAATTATTATTAATGAGGACATCTGTACAATCGCATTTGATCTGGTCAATTTGATCTGGTCAATCCTATTCCTCACCTGTTCTTTTTTGACTTTCCAGGCCAACAGCTTACTACAGCCTTCACTATATTCAAAGTGGGCCAGTTTGCTGGCCTCCCACTTTTTACTCACCCTCTCATGTAAAATTATTGTCAATTTGGATTTTTCTCCTTGCACCTCTTGGAATAATTTTTCCCGGGCTTCTTCCTCCATCTTAGGGTCAGTTAGATCTTTCTCTAAGGTCTGAACCTTTTCCTCAACTGTTGACACCTCCTTATAATATCTACGTCTTTTTTCAGCTGCTAATGTCCCTAACCTACCTCGCAGAAAGACTTTGTAAGCGTCCCAGATTACTCCATATGTGGCCGAACCCTGATTAAACAGAAAAAACTCTTCTGTTCCTCTAGTCAGTGTAGCTATAACGTCATCTTCCTGTAGAATTGTACGGTCTAAAGTCCATCTTGATTAGGAGGCTTTCTCATATAACTTTAGATGTATAATCACTGCCGACTGATCTGACAAATGGGCACCCACATGTTCGACCTTCTGAATCCACTTAATCAGATCGCTATCGGTGAGAAAATAGTCTATCCTGGACTGGTGTCTATTTATGGTTATAGAATGTAAAACCTTTTTTTTTTTTATTTCCGGCCTTCTGTCTCCAGATATCACAGAGTCCCAGCTGGATCATTATTTGTTTAATGAACTTTGACGTTTTCGGGTTTACACGAGCTCTGCTGCGTGAAGTCCTATCTAGAGTGTGGTCTAAAACTGAGTTAAAATCACCGGCCATGATGATTGGATCAGAGGAGTCCACCAATTCAGCTAATAAATCACCCAAAGGGGAGACATAATTGTTGTTAGGGCCATAATATCACACTAGAGTGAAGGGATAACCTAAAACCTTTGCCTTAACCACTAACCATCTTCCTGCTTTTTCTGAGGTGTGGGCCCCAAACACCACTTGCGACCCTCTTTTAGCTAAGATCGCCACGCCTTTTGTTACAGCCGACTGAGATGTGCAAGCTACTTGGGAGATCCAATTTTGGCATTTAAAGAGATCCAGACCCTCCTTTTCTGATAAGTGGGTCTCTTGCAATATAATAATCTGGGCTGGATAGTCTTTTAAGTATTGTAGAATTTTATTTATCCTCTCTCGTACCCTAAGGCAATTTGCATTCCATGAGAGAACTTTTATTACCTCCCTTCTCCTCTCAACCATCTCCCTTGGAGATTTTTAACACAGCACAGAGGCAGAGAAAAACAAATCAGTGCTAAGAATATTTCAGAGGCTCTAGAGGATTTTTTCCCTCCATTTTTTTTCCCACTGCTCCCCACCCTGTGCTCCACCCAACTCCCCCACCCCATGGAAAACCCTCCCCTACTTCTACATAGCTCAGAGCCATATGGGTGCCCCCCCTCGGAACGTACGTGGTAAAAGTAGTATAGTGCCGTTTTCAATTAAATACCTGAGTGAGTTTGCCTATAGATTTATTTATTTATTTACTCTTTAATAAGTTTATTAAATGTAATTTAATTGACCCCCTTGGTTTCTGATTCATGAAATAGTTAGTTTTCCATTTTTTCATAAATGCTATGGTACTGTAGCAGTATTCAAAGCTAAAAAGGCCTAGCTCCCTGATTGGAAACTTTTAATTTCATCTAACTTTTCAACAGAATAGAGAATATGCATCTTATTGTTCAGCATAACCTTTAAATAAGCCGGGAATCTTAACTGAACTGAGGCGCACAAGCGTTTTAAACTATCGATCCTTTGCCCCATCTCCCATTGCCTGTTAGAGGTAGTGACAGAGACATCCGATCTTATCTTGTATCTGACTCCATCTTCCTCCATTGACTTCATCCCCAGAGCTATTGAGAGAAGGTTTCAGGGGGTGTAAGCTGTCTCTCGACATCCTTCTCCAGAAGATTATTTGAGCCTGCTATCAAAATTAATACCTTTGGCAGGACTCTAAAATAGGTTTTAAGAGAAGGGGTGATTTTTACTTTAGGATCCTTCAAGGTTTTTTTTGAGGGTCTTTGTAAAGATTTTCTATGCCTTCGTTTTGGAACAGAGGGTATCGGTTTTTTAACTGTGGTGTATACAATTTCAGGGACCCCTGCTCTTGTTTCTTTCTCTGCTTTCACCACTTTCTCTTTTTTTTTTGTACCTCCCTCCACTCGTTCTCCTTTTTTCCCTTCTCACCTTTGTCACCCTTCTCGCCCTTCACACTCTTCTGCCTCCACTCTCGCCCAATAGAGGTCTCTCTGCATCTCGAAAATTCACACTCTACCCGGCTGTCTCCCTTTCCAAACGTTTCTGTCAAACTGCGGAGAGCATACCTAGATACTCTCTCCGCTGGCGCGCGCCCACAAAGAGCCTTCCTCCTACCTCTCTTAACCTCTGTGTTGAAGTATTCCGTTTGCAGGGGCGCTGTCTTCTTCTGCGCAGGCACCTCCCTTCTCAAAATCCTTCGAGAGGCTGCCTTTCTTTAGAGCTTCCTCTCCCTGTAGGAAGGTATCGCTGACCTCTTTTCGGAGGAAGCCTCCTTTGCCTCCTTCCCCCGAAAGGAGATCTTAGCCACTGCTCCTCTGTGCCACACCCGCTCCGACGCCATGATGGTTTGTGGAGTGCCTGCATCTCTGTCAGGCTTGCACCAACTCTCTGCCGAGCCACTTCACCTCGCCTCCTTTCGCCGCCTTTCGCCGCCTCTCGTGCACAGCACCTCCCGCAGCACACCGAGACCAGACCCTCTCACTGCACTTCATATCAGCCGAGAGCCTGAAGACAAGGTAACGGAGCACCCGCACGATGTTTTTTTTGTATTGGTCTTCACGGGCCCGTTGATTTAAACAAGCATGTTTCTTCTTTCCGAGGGAAAACTCAGAGCATTTTCCGCTCCCACATTTACGGGTCTATTTCAAGAACCACTGACGTTCCGGGAGCTCACCCGCGACCGGCTATTCACTGGCCGCCATGTTTTCCCCAACCCATGTGGGCCTCCATGATTGGATAGTTGATTTACTTGTTAGTCCCTAGGAAAGTGCACTGAGTGTGCCAGGGCCTGTGAATCAAATGCTACTAGTGGGCCTGCAGCACTGATTGTGCCACCTACGTGAGTAGCCCTAAAAAGGTAACTCAGACCCGCCATTGCAGAGTCTGCACGCAGTTTGTAACTGCCATGTCGACTTGGCCAGTCCCTCGCCTTCCCTTTTCTTACATGTCAGCCACCCCTAAGGTAGGCCCAAGGTACTACCCCTGTGGGCCGGGTGCAGTATATGTGAAAGGTAGGACATGATCGGAGGGGGCAAACAGTGACGAGGTTGTCCTGGTCCCCATGGGCATACACTCATCTTGAAGTAGTAAGTACGGACTCGAGGGGGCAGGCAGTGACGAGATCGTCTACGTTTTCGTATGAGCTTTTCTATAATGCTCAGAAAGGGTCCATCTGAGGTGCACAGCTTGTTGCAAAACTATTGTTACGATGTAATAATATGACGCTGACATGACAGCACAGCCACAGGTCCATCCTTAATATCGATGGGTGTATGGTGTGCATACTCTAATCCAATTTAATGTGTTTTACAGAGTTTGACTACAGGGAGTTGTTCTCACTCCCCCGCCAATTCGAGTGTTGAACTTTAAAAAACTCGGTAAGAGCAAGTACTTGGTTGTGGGTTTACTTTCTCTCCCAAACAGTGATGTTTGAATCTCTTGAACTTGCCAAAGGGTACAGTGACCAAATAAGATGTTATACGGTGCAATGACACCAAGTGGGACGTTTATGGGACTTCCATTTACGCTGTGGGGTTAACTTTACTGGTTTTGCCCATAAGCGTTATAATAACGTCCTCCGCTTAATCCGTGTGTGATTTTAATAGGTCCGGGTGTGTTACCAAGGCTATTTGTTGTCACTATCCACACTATAGTTTACACTTCATCACTTGACACTTGTTTTTATGGGTTCTTTTGCAGGTTCCTCATGGAAATCATCCCTACAGATGAGGAGGTAGTATTCCTGAAATAGGGGTGTTTTTTCCCTACCCCTGGACTGAGGGTTTAGGGTTAGTTCTTTTGGGATCTTTTCTTTTATGTGAAGTCCTGAAGAAAGCCGAGATAATGAAAAATTAAATCCTTTTATTCGGCTGAAACATGTCGACATTTGTTTTCAGAGTGGAGGGGTATGTGATTCATCACTATTCACCTCACCTTCATCCACTGGTCATATTTCTGGCCCTTTTTTTTTTAACTCTGGGCAAGGGAGTTCATCATTAAAGTTGGATTGAGGTTTTTATATCACCATTTCTGCACCTTCATTCACATATTTTGATCCCATGTTTTGCATTGTCTTTGTGTTGTATTGTCTTCCCCCTCCCTATAGCTCCACCTCCAGCGTTGGCGAGCGCGGAAGTGTGTTAGCAGCCCTATGATGAAGCATGACACAGCTTGCTGTATGTGAGGGCAGTTTTACACACTTGGGTATCCTCTCTGTGACCTTGTTAATTCACAGCGAACTAACTTTAATAGTCCTACTTCCTTGTTGTGTGTTGAAAGGTAGGACATGCCCTTGTGTGTGTGGCATGTCCTGATAGCGAATTACGGCCAATTTTGTTTTTCCCTAATGCAAGGCTACCTGTTCCCCATAGGAGAGAATGGGGAGTTTGTTTATAACATCTTATAAACATAACTGGCCCGGGGAATTGGTTAGGAAAATAAAGTTTAGTATGCCTGAACTCAGAATCTAAAGATGCATCTTTTAGTGAAGGTGATTTTTACATTCTGTGTTTGAAAATACCACTTTTAGAAAGTAGGTTTTTTCTTCCTCAGTC
This sequence comes from Triturus cristatus, assembly GCF_964204655.1. Lineage (NCBI taxonomy): Eukaryota > Metazoa > Chordata > Amphibia > Caudata > Salamandridae > Triturus > Triturus cristatus. The sequence goes on along the minus strand of NC_140584.1, from coordinate 1,054,026,725 downwards.
ATCCTATGTGCCTCTGTTGGGATGTGGATTGCCTGTCTGGGGAGCATGAGTGGAACCAGATAGTCTAGGGGGGTCAGGAAAGGGCTGAATAGACCTGGGTGGCAATTGGGGAAGGGGGAGGAGATTTCCTTGCACCTCAAAGGGCCTGGTCTTTCTCTGACCATGCCGTCTCCACCTCCTGCCAGGAAATCACACCAGAGAAGGCAGAACTGGTTCTGGCTGGGCACAGACACACTCTGCCTTGGTGATCAAATGATTTTGGGATATAAATATTGGGACCCAGACCCCTGAACTTTAGAACTCTTTTGGACCAAGAAGGAGAGCTGGAGAAGCTGTGAAGAGGAACTACCACATTGCTGTGTGCTTTGCTGTGTTGGCCTGCAGTGGTTGCTTCTGTCTTGGGCAGTGAATGGACTGGACTGAACTTTCTGCAATCTACTTTTGTGAGTTTCTCCAAGAGCTTGGGGTAGAGATTGCCCTCTGTTCAAGATGTCTCAGGAACAGCAAAGTCTTCCAGCTCTTCTGCCCTCCGTACTGCAGACTATGTGTTTTGTGCTGCAACAGAAGAAAAAGCAACCCGAAGCTGTCTACGACTCCGCGTCCTGAAGGCACCGCAGAGGGCACTGCCGCATCGTGACCCTGATCTTGCTGCCGCCGCCACGAGTCGCTGCTCGCACCACGACCTGTGAGCCCTGCACTCCGCACTGCCTCGCTTCACAACGATGCCTTGGTATCCCCGACGATGTTCCACGCCGAAATCGACGCCGCTGCTTGAACCGAGGTTTGAGGGCACCGCTCGTAAAGTTACACAAAGCACCGCCCTCATCCCGCACTGCAGCCTTGGCCTAATGACTCCGGCGCCATCGACTCCAGTTCGTCAGCCGACGACAGCGCTTCAGCAAAGACGACGCTGCTGCTTGCACCGCAAACTGCCAGCACCGTGACGAGTACCGTATTCACTTCGCACCGTGACCCTGGTCTCACCGATGACTACCGAGCCGCTGATCGCACCGTGACTTGAGGGCACCGTACGCCACACCACTGCACTTCACCCTGCAGCACCTGACGCCTGCCGACGCCAGCGCTCCTGACTTCAACAGAGAGGAGTTCGATATGCAACACGTGTGACGAGAGGTCGCCGACGCCCTGCATTTCTAAAAGGTACTGATTGCGGGTCTTCCTGACACCGTAGCCGGCCCACTACGCTGCAGTCGGCCAGAACTGTTTGGATTTGTTTGCTCATGATGCCGTGATAACCCCGAACAGAGCTATCGACATCAAGGAACTGTTTTTCCAGCATATTTTGATAACTGAAGATTTTTAAGTACTGTATTATGGATTTTTATCATTTTTGGTCTTGTCTGAAGTATATAAAAATATTGGATATTTTTCTGAACTGTTGTGGTGTCCTTTTGTAGTGCTTACGCTGTATTACTGTTGGTTATGTGCAAATACTTTACACACTGCCTCTAGGATAAGCCTGACTGCTTGTGCCAAGCTACCAAGGGGGTGTGACTCCCTTATCCTGACTAGAATGGTGGTTTCTGCTTGGCTTTTGCAAAACACACAAGATGATGGACGGAATGTTGCACAATGGCAAAACATTCACCCCCAGTCACAGATCTGGGTTTAATCCATTGTTATTTTGCTCACCACGCCACCCCAGTTCAGACATGGCCATATGCAAATCAGTCTTGACCCTGTGCCTCATGGGAACAGTCCAGCCCGAACTGCCAAGCCATGTCTTCCCTGGACCGGAATCAAGCATCCTAGGACCGGTTTCTGGCTATCAGCCGTCATCAGCCAGGATAGCTTGACTCCAGTGGCGTAGTGAGCACGGGACCCACGTCTGGGCATACCCTTCCCACATAGGGTGAACAGCAAAACACACAAGATGATGGACGGAATGTTGCACAATGGCAAAACATTCACCCCCAGTCACAGATCTGGGTTTAATCCATTGTTATTTTGCTCACCACGCCACCCCAGTTCAGACATGGCCATATGCAAATCAGTCTTGACCCTGTGCCTCATGGGAACAGTCCAGCCCGAACTGCCAAGCCATGTCTTCCCTGGACCGGAATCAAGCATCCTAGGACCGGTTTCTGGCTATCAGCCGTCATCAGCCAGGATAGCTTGACTCCAGTGGCGTAGTGAGCACGGGACCCACGTCTGGGCATACCCTTCCCACATAGGGTGAACAGCAAAACACACAAGATGATGGACGGAATGTTGCTTGGCTTTTGCACATACCCTAGCCTACCAAAAATCCCTTCTCTAACATTGGTTGTCAGTGGTGAGGATAGGACTTGCATTTGCACTTGACTTACAGTGATTGGTGTGCACTACTACCATATCGCAGATCATTACATGCCACATACTGGTTCTTTTACTTTTTGGCCTATTTTTGATCTTGCCAGTTTGAACTCACTACTTCATCATGCCTGAATGAAGAGCATCATCTGTTGCATCCCTGGAAGTTGCCATTGAGGAGGATAGGTTGGAATCCTACAATGTTACGGAATTGAAATCAATTTGCAAAAACCTAAAAGTCCAAGTCAGAGGCCTCACGAGGAAGGAGGAGCTACAAAAGGCGCGGAGGACCTGGGTAGCAGCCAGACATGCCAGCGAGCAGTCTGGTGATCTCAGTGGAGAGGCGGAGAAGCCTATCCCTAGGGTGGATGTGCTTTTGGGAGGGGTGAACCCTCTAGGCGAGGTAGGAGTGGCCTGTCCCTAGGGGAGCTGGAGGACAGGCAGGAAGCAAGGAGAGTTGCAGTAGAACTGGAGAAGCTTAAGTTAGCCATGGAGGAGAAGAGGATGATGATAGAGCATGAGTTCAGGATAAGGGAGCTGGATCAGAGGAGTAGAGCCAGCTCAGATGGTGGCAGCAACCCGTCAAGACAGGCAGACAGGATTGTGCACATCCCTAAGAATGTAGGCAAAGAATTCAAGAAGAGAGATGACCTACAAAGGTGGTTTCAGGGTTTCGAGGCAGTGATACATATGAATGGGGTCCCTGAGGAGAATTGGGGAGCAGGATTGTAGCCTCTCTTCCCAGAAGAAGCAAGGGATACTTTAATAGCTTTGGGTAAGGGATATCACCTTGCCTATCCAGACAAGGACGACCTTCTCACTAAGTATGATCTCACTCCTGAAAAGTACAGGAATCAGTTCAGGTCCAGTAAGAAGTCCGATGTCAACACTTGGTTGGAATGTGTAGATATGTTTTGCAGGTCAGTGGAAAGCTGGGTGAAGGGTAGTAATGTGACAGATTGCATGGGAGCACTTGTCTAGTCTATGTTTTGCAGACCTGCGCCAGCACCTAGTTGATAGTAAGCTGACTGACCCCAGGAAGCTTGCTATGGAGGCGGACCACTGGGTGACTACCAGGGTCCACAGGAAAGCGTATGGGAGAGACTCAGCCAGAGGTGGGCAGGGTCCTCAGCAGAAAAGTGGGGGGGGGGACAAGGGTAAAACACAGGAGTTTTCTAAAGGGCCCCAAACTAAGACAGGGTGAAGGTTCTCAAACCCCAGGAGATAAGAAACAAGGGGTCTCATCAGGAAAGCCTGCTGAGACCGACCCCCTCAAGTGTTTTGCATGTGACCAGGTGGGTCACATGAAGGGGGACCCCAAGTGCCGTAAGGGGGCACAGCCACCACCAGTGGGCAGTCCAAGGTTTTGGCTAATTTAGCGCTTGGGGTGGAGGGGTACCCACAGGAGGGTGGGGGCCCCGCAGAAATTACCCTCGTCTCACTAGGAGACAGTGAGATGGTCCCAGGGATCCCAGTGCCCCCTAACACAAAGAAATGCAGCACCTGGGTGATCATCAATGGGAAAAGGGTAGAGGCTCTCAGAGATACTGGAGCCAGTGTGACCTCAGTCCGGTGTCACCTGGTCTCTGAGAAGCAGGTAGTCCCAGGGGCTAAGCCGCCCCCTTTTTTTCCTATTCTGTCTTGTCTATGTATTTGGAACCCAGAAGGAAGGGCCAATAAAATATCCGGGGTGGAACTGTCATGAAGCCAACTTTCCATAATAAACAGAACATCCAGGCCTCCGTCTTCCAACAAGATCGTTATCTCTATGTTATATCTTGGAAGAGATTGACTGTTAATTAGACCAAGCTTCCAAGTTTTAGTTTTAATTTGGAAGTGTTGTTTTGAAATAGTCTATCTTTTCTGTCCTTTTAAAGCATAATTACACTGTGCACATACCTCAACTCCCTCATCCAGGTTATCCGCTCAAAGAGGGAGGACGCATCCTGACACAGGACGTGGCCTGAGAGACATCCGCTTGTTCGCTGTGATGTAGCAAGGACTCGTAGAAAGAGACTTGCTCGGAAGCAATCTTCTCGTTTAACATACTAACATGATATTAAATACATATTGTGTAAAATTAATAGGTACCACATCAAAATTAAGGGCTAAAGAAGCTTGCCTATGTGTTTACTAACGTACGTAACTCGAGCAAAGTTCTAAAATGACTGCTAACGGGAAATCTTTATTGTGCATGCGTCAACTGCATCTACGGAGTATGACGAGCTGTCGCTTGGAGGGACATTCTTGCGCATGAGCAGAAAATACTAATATGGCGGCTTGAAAGCTCACATGCATGGCATCTGCTTTGCTGAGAATAAACCAAGCTATTTTACTAATGCTAACGTGGGGAAAGCATTAAATAAATGGGATTAGAGTAGAGATGGGTGGTATACAGTGAAACCATTTATTCTTGAAAATAATATTTGTGTAACGACCACAGGTACTCCTCGGAACTCGGGCGATGCTCAAAGGGGTCCACCTCTCGATATCCCCAACTCTACCAGAAAAGGTACAGAGTATTGAGGCGATCAAGTGAGGGAAAGTTATTAGGGTAGGAACAGCGGGGAAAAGGATACCTGCAAACAGAAAACACACATGTTAACACTTGTTTACTTTTCCTCTCTACTCTCATTACACTCTCATTAATGGGACTATTACCTATGAAACAGGCTCTCCTGTCGCTGTGCTCCTGTATCAAACTCACTGCACAGTAATGATACTGCTCACCACTGGAGGAGGATATTCCTACAATATAAAGCACACAGGTTAATTCCGCATTCAACCATCTCCCCTTCTTTTTACCCGCCTCCCTTACGCATATGTACCCTAGATGTCAGTTTTCCCAGAACAAAAAGTAAAGCATAAGCCAAATGAAAAAGTCATGAGGAAGTATCACCATCCTATTACATCATCATAGGTATGTAGATGAGGGATCCAGTCCCTTGCTCTCAGGAGATTCACAAGGATAAAGTAGTAATCGAAAGTAGGCCAATTACCAAAGTCCAAAAAACAGTACAAGCAGTTCACGGACTGCCTCAATCCGAAAGTCTCAACCGCAATGTTACTATGGCAGTATTAGCAAAGCGCACACACAAAGTACCTTCTAGTGCCCTTCAATCCCGTGATTTGTTCTGGCCCAGCGCTGTCATCCAAACCACGAGTCCCAACATCTGTTGAAACTCACTCCAAGCTGACGGCAAAAAGCGGCCCTTCTCTCCGCGAGCACCAACCAAAAATGCCTCACTCTGAGATATCCAAAGGAGGGGGCTGCAACTCTGGTCTGATCCCAAACCGTGGGTCGGCAACTCGGAAATAAATAGCTCTTCCCGCAGTCCCGCAGGAAGCTGTGAGAACCGCTGCAGCAAAACACCTTCCGCTGCGATAAAAACGATATGGCACTAGTTCTGTAGCCTCGAGGAACGCCTTCCTCACAAGATAGAATTACGCACGCCGGTGAGCTCGAGATTCTGCTTCAAGTACTGTGTGACTCCTCCCACCAGGTCTTCTGGGACATGTAGTTCCCCTCTTATCTCTGCATGTAATGCATGTGCGCGAAGTCAGATCCTTACAATTAGTCTTTCTGACTTTCTTATTAGTACGCATTTGGGCCTCTCGTGTGTGTCCAGAGTTTGTTAGACATGTGACCTCCGCGCATGCCTGTTGAAATTGAGCCGGAAGAATGACGATACTCTTGAATGCGATCCAAGGACACAAAAGTTACATACCCTGGGAACAAGCACTGAAGACCTCTGGATGAATGGATATTCACGAAAAATTAAAGCAAATGTTTCTAATAAGATTTGAATACGGGTGGGAATAAAGTTTTGGAATAAAAATTAAGGGGTTAGATCTATGAACAAAGGGATGATAGACTAAGATGACATATAAGCATGGTGTGATGATCTTCCCCCCCCCCCCCCTTGCCTGTCCAATCATAATTAGTATTTTTATGATATTGAAACATTAATGGGTGGCACATGAATATCGAAGGATATAATTGAGGTATTCTTAGTTAGTCAGGCGGAGATTTGCTGAATGCTGCACAGCTCGGGATGCTGATGAAGAATCGAATGCAGAACCATCTATCTTAAATTAATTGATTGAGAAGATGGAGGAAGAATCTCGAGGAGGAAGAGAGTATCAGAGAGGGGTGCAACACAAGCGTCGGTGTTAGAGAGGTCATCTATCCTGTCCTGAATCCTGTCCCTTAAGCCTTTGTTGCTTGATCTATCCCAGGGGACCCTTACCAGCCCTTTGGCCAGGGGGCTGGTTTTCACACCATCCTAGGGAATCATTATTTCCGTAAATGTGTAGATGTTCTTTTCTCTCTGTCCTCTCCTTTCTGAGCATTAGTCATTGCAAGGTACAAAGTATGTGTTTGATGGAAGATTAATTCAATCTTCCTTCCTATGAGTGACGGAGACTGTACTGTACTTTGAAGTGGATCACATGCAATTAATTTAGATAAAGATTTAAAATATTTCCAGAGTCTGTGGTTATTTTCATAGTATTAGGAGAAATTATTAATGTCATTTCACCATCAACTAGTTCAACTAATGGTCCATTGACCAGAGGAAAGATTTTTTTGATCAGTGAAAGATTAGTTGAAAATAAGAGGTGACTAATCTTGTTTTTAGAAGAAAAAAAAGCATTGACTCCAGCGGTTACCCAAATTGTGTACGTCTGTTTTTGGGCCCAGGTGAGTATATGGTATTGGAGTATCTGTTGCTGGTGCACCGCTGGATATGCTGTATATTTTAATTGTTCGGGCAGATTTAAGTAGGGTTTTTGGCCCTTGGTCCCGTTCTTGCCTTTGGTGCGCCTTCGGCGCCCCAGCTGCCATTTGAAGACGTGGGCAGCTAACAACTAGAGCACCGACCTCCGGCTGCTCTACCGCGCTCTATTATAGAGAGGGGTAACACTACCTCTCTATGGATGCGGTTGTGGAATACTCTTCGCCCCCCATCCCCCTAAAAATATAAGGATGAAGATAGATTAAAAATTGTTATTCCGCAATATTAAAATTATCAATCGACACTTATAAAAAATTATAAATCAGCAGTTTTTAATGTAACCACCATCGATTTACATAAGAAAGTCAGTGTTTCCCCCAACGTAGCGCTCTCCACATACTCCAACTGTCTAGTAACACCTCGACCGAGGCACACGTGACACGCATGAGCAGTTTGCTGAATCTCGGCAAACCCTCTGTGAGAGCACTCTCGGATCTTTGGGTTACAGATCCCTTGACTTGTCGCCTGCTGTAGCATCTTCCCAGGCCTGTAGCATGCAAATGACTATGCAACACACTGAGCTCTGTACTGCACGTCTTTATTCTGAGTGCAACCGTGAACTAACTTTGCATTACAGCACAAACTTTATTTAAGCACACCCAGACACACACAACGCATATGTCATTCCTACGGGAGTCCTTCAGGGACCAGAAGGGTCCCGCTATACAGATATAAACAAGACACTACACAGGCGAGGACACTGTATGTATCTATATCTGCCAGCGCCAGCAGACGGCTGCTACTTGCTGACCCGCACGCACACTGTCAGAAGAGCTCAATGCAGCGTGATAGCCGGCACACTGCAGCCGCCATCTGCAATCTCGTCACTGGTGCCCGGGCAGTGGCGCACACAAGACCACCTTCCCTGCAGGGCCGGACTGGGAACCAAAACCGGACCTGGCAAAGTGCTCGGCCGCCCCCTCCCTCTGGGGATTGGGGGTGTGGCCGAGCTCTTTGCCAGGAATGGTTTTCGGACGATTTTGTTACTGGGCCGATTTTGCAGCTATGCTGCAAAAACGACCCAGTAACAAAAACGGCCCCCAGGGGCCCAAAACCGGCCCCAACCCGTGCGGCCGACCGGGGGATTGCCCGGTGCCGGCTAGGGCCAGTCCGACCCTGCTTCCCTGGTGCTTTAAACATTACATTCCTGCTGTAGGGAGGGCCGGGAAATGAACTGCATGATCTGCCAGAAGCGTGATAGGGCCTCTACAGCCTCCTACTTGCTGAGGAGGGCCGAGGGGAAAGACAATGAATGCAAACCACAGAAAGTAAACAGTTCTTAGAGGTCTGTATAGCTTGTTGGTGTTTCTGCCTTCACGGGCCTCCTTCACGGGCCCTGAGGCCGGGGACAAAACGGCATGGCTAGGGCTAGCAAGGGCCAAGCTGATGGTGGACGCTAGCTCGAAGAATGTCTGTCAGTGTGACGTAGCACATAATAATATTAGTATGTTTATTACTGGCTTTTACAGATGTGGTCAGCGGGAGACCCTGGAAGAGCAGCGTCCAGCCACGAGACACGCAGGGTCAGTGTAGGCCCCAATAATACTGTAAGTGAACAGGTACAGGGAATTAGGAAAAAACAATCTGCAGAAATGAACATGCATTCTGCCTCAGCAGAGTACAACGCGATCCATGAACCAGCCATCGGGTGTCCCCGCGGGGCAGAGCCTCGTTAAAAGAATATGCCCGCCCCGAGAGCCTGTGCTGACGCCGTAAATGGGTAAAGTGGTTTTTAATCCGCAGAGTCCCGCAGGGGACGGGGTGCGCGACGGCCCGGAGCTGAGGGATGAGCCGGCGTAATTATGGGACTACAGGAGCTCTCCGAGCTCAGCTGTGCAGGAAAGGTCATGATATCCCCAGGCGGCGGTTTAGGTAGGCTTTTAGGTCGTTTTTAGCTAGTCATGGGTGTATTTTATTCTGTGCATTTAGTGGAAAAAGTGGTATTCTGTCTCTCTTCTCAACAAATCCAAACTGTTCCAATAATTACGGCAGATATCCACTAAATCCAGGCGCGCATCACCCATTGGACTCACAGGGCTTCAGCCCCCGCCCCCCCCCCCCCGTCGTGTGTGGCAGCCCGGGATGAGACAGCCTCGCGGCGCACACACAGCCGCACCCGAGCACTTCACAGATCTTTAAAAGACCATTTGCATGTTAATGAGGCCTCGCTGTTTCACCCCTTCTAAGAGCCCCTGCAGCTCCACTCTGCCTATGGCTTTAAAGATTTAGCCCCAACCCCCCCCCCCCCCCGAAATTTGGCTCTAGTTGCGCCTCTGACTAAATCTCTATGGCATGTATATCGCACACACCAACAATTATAATATTGTAATTTTATATGCACTAAATATGTATGTCAAGTACATAACACGGACCACAATCCAGATTGCCTTGTGTGGATTTTATTGTAGTAGTGCGGTGTGTGAGATGTAGAAGTTTTGCAGTTGCGACGACATGACATGACACACCTTTTGCACAGGTTTCCCCGGTCAGCATCCAGTCTGCTGATCCAGTGTCCCACCTACAACGTTTTAGAAATGTTTCCAAAATACGACGGAGAGGATCGGGCAGGAAGTTCCTGAGGTCTGCACTGCAGGGCTGCTCGTGCCACTGGGCACGGTAGAGCCCTGCAGCACGGGGCAACGTGTAGCTGATGTGCCCTGTATCACACGAAGGGCAGCAACACGTAAAAATACATTTTGGATGACCTATCACTGCGCATCAATCACTGTTAGAAAAGTCACGCACCAAAGATTGTTGTGCATCTCGTAGTGTTGCTGAGTGTGGAGTTTGTTATTAGCGAGTGTGTGAAACAAACCGGTGTGGAGGGGGGAGCATTCCCGCAAAGAGGATTGGTTAAAACATCCTGAGAAGCCGATATTTGATGCTTTCTAAACTTTGTGAACAGAGAATTCAAAAAGCGTCCAAGCAAACAGGCGAGAAGCCACAAGTTGTTCACAGAAAAAATATACATAGAACTGCGCACCTGTATTTATTTAAAAATCTCCATATGCCCAAGCCAGCCAGAAAAAAACATGTATTACTTTGCAACTGAAGTGTCCACCATGACAGAAAATTGTACTACTTTCACCTATTGTTTATATTTTCTGTTTACTAGCTTCATTTTCATATATGTGTATGTATATTTATATGTTTGATCTCTTTGTTTCGACTCTAAATGCATTGGAGACAAACACTAAATAGATGGAAATGCATACCAAAGTAAGAGGCCTTATGCGTTGTTAATCCAGTGGTTTATATGTCGCAGTCACTAACGCAGGCTGGCAGCTGAGCTCCGCCGGCATTGGCACAGATCCTAGTCACTGACATTGGCACAGATATTAAACCAAAGGAAATGATGGACGGAGTGTTGAACATTGCAAACACTCACCCCCAGTCAACTGATCTGGGTTTAATCCATCACCATTCTTTAGCCCACTCTGCCACCCCAGTTCAAACATGGCCATATGCAAATCAGTCTGACCCTGTGCCTCATGGGAACAGTCCAGCCCGAACTGCCAAGCCATGTCTTCCCTGGACCGGAAACAAGCTTTCTAGGACCGGTTTCTGGCATTTCAGCCGTCTTCAGCCAGGCTTGCTTGAATCCAGTGGCAAAGTGAGCAAGGGACTCACGTCTGAGCATACCCTGCCAACTTATGGCGAACAAAGCAAAAACCAAAGGAAATGATGGACGAAGTGTTGAACATTGCAAACACTCACCCCCAGTCAACTGATCTGGGTTTAATCCATCACCATTCTTTAGCCCACTCTGCCACCCCAGTTCAAACATGGCCATATGCAAATCAGTCTGACCCTGTGCCTCATGGGAACAGTCCAGCCCGAACTGCCAAGCCATGTCTTCCCTGGACCGGAAACAAGCTTCCTAGGACCGGTTTCTGGCATTTCAGCCGTCTTCAGCCAGGCTTGCTTGAATCCAGTGGCAAAGTGAGCAAGGAACTCACGTCTGAGCATACCCTGCCAACTTATGGCGAACAAAGCAAAAACCAAAGGAAATGATGGACGGAGTGTTGAACATTGCAAACACTCACCCCCAGTCAACTGATCTGGGTTTAATCCATCACCATTCTTTAGCCCACTCTGCCACCCCAGTTCAAACATGGCCATATGCAAATCAGTCTGACCCTGTGCCTCATGGGAACAGTCCAGCCCGAACTGCCAAGCCATGTCTTCCCTGGACCAGAAACAAGCTTCCTAGGACCGGTTTCTGGCATTTCAGCCGTCTTCAGCCAGGCTTGCTTGAATCCAGTGGCAAAGTGAGCAAGGGACTCACGTCTGAGCATACCCTGCCAACTTATGGCGAACAAAGCAAAAACCAAAGGAAATGATGGACGGAGTGTTGAACATTGCAAACACTCACCCCCAGTCAACTGATCTGGGTTAAATGCACTGGGACAGGTACAGACTAATTTGCATGTAGCCAGGTTCTGAGCTGGGATGGTGCAGTGAGCTAAAAAACGGTGATGGATTAAAACCATGATCTCTTGACTTGGTAAGAGTATTCTGCATCATTCAGAAACTCTGTCCATCACCACCCCCTTTTTCCCAAATCGTTTTTATCCACACTCAGTGTGGGAGGGTATGCTCAGACGTGAGTCCCTTGCTCATTGCACCATCATGATTCAGGCAAGCCGGGCCGACGAAGGCTGTGATGCCAGAAACCGGCCCCCGGAAGCTTGTTTCCTTCCCAGTATAAGAATTGGCTTGGTAGTTTGGTTTGCCCTGTTCCCATCCTGCACTGGGACAGGTACAGACTAATTTGCATGTAGCCAGGTTCTGAGCTGGGATGGTGCAGTGAGCTAAAAAACGGTGATGGATTAAAACCATCATCTCTTGACTTGGTAAGAGTATTCTGCATCATTCAGAAACTCTGTCCATCACCACCCCCTTTTTCCCAAATTGGCACAGATATTCACAGAGCGTGTCATTGCAGGCAAGTGCTGGCTGTCCAGCTCCTCTCATAGCAAACACCGGCATCATCACAGAGAGCAAATGTAACTTTATACAAGAAGGAAGGTGCACCAGAATCAAGTCAATAGGCTCCAAGTATATCCACAATGTCTTTTGATTGTTGTAGAAGTTAAAAGTTGGACTTCAGCCAACGCGTTTCGTTCCACAGCTGGAACTTCATCAGGGCTTAGATTAGTAAATTCTCGTCAGGTTAGTCTGTATACTCGAGATAATGTACTCCAGGTCACGCAAAAAGATAAACGGACAATCCTGCGATCATCTGTCAACAGAAGTAATATGTTTGATGAAATATATATTTTCCCACAGTGGTCCAAGCTCGGATATTAGCGATGGTCCGGATGGCGAAGTGCTGCGCCCGGCATCCACTTTCGTCTGGTTATTGGCCCTACATTGGCCACAAGGAATATGGGACACAGAGGGAAATATTATCTCATTACTTCATAACTGCACTCTGACGTGGAGGACTTGGGCCACTACTTGAGCCATCACCACGATTCGATTGGATAGTTACGATATACAGTGCATTAGACCTTCAGTTTTATTGCTTGTGGACTTGGGCCATAATTTTGGATACCACCGCTAATATCTGAGCTTGGACAACTGTGAGAAAATATATATTTCATCAAACATATTACTTCTGTTGACAGATGATCGCAGCATTGTCCTTTTATCTTTTTGCGTGACCTGGAGTACATTATCTCGAGTATACAGACTAACCCGACGAGAATTTACTAATCTAAGCCCTGATGAAGTTCCAGCTGTGGAACGAAACGCTTTGGCTGAAGTCCAACTTTCAACTTCTACAACAATAAAAAGAAATTGTGGATATATTTGGAGCCTATTGACTTGATTCTGGTGCACCTTCTTTCTTGTATAAATTTACGAATCTGGTTTCCAGTGGAGTTAAGCGCGGCAAACTCTGGAAGTGGTTGCACAGACTTTTTATTTACTTATTCCTACTCAGGAATTGATGTGCTGAACCTTGGTCTTTCTTATAAAAAAAAGAGAGCAAATGTAACACCTTCTGGACACGGGGCAGCTGGGTTTCTTTCATGGGATATCCTACAAGACAATGGAAGGTAACACACTTTCATATAGCACATCACAGAACCATCTATGAAGTGTGGTACGTGGTGGGCAGCACCATGTCACACCGCCCTAAAGCGGTTGGTTCAAAGAAAAGCTTGGTCTACATGCATGCAAAAGAAAAGTACACATTTATCCCTTAAGATAACCGAGGAGCCGTGAAAAATCATAAGCCTTATTAAATAATTTAAGGACACACGTTTTCTTCTCTGAAAAAAATATTACTTAGCGAGCTGTTTCTGTCTGGCTGCTTTTCTGAAGCCAGGGTTCTCAGGGGGACTGCCAGCTGTCACAAGAAGCAAGCCAGGGGTCACAGTTGCGACCCCTAAATGATGTCCATGATTCAACCCTGCAAACGTTATTAACGGACTATGCTGGCTGCACTCGAGTGCTACTTACAGGTAGCCAAAGAGCTACCAGAATTTTACAACACAAGCTACTTGTTGGAGATGCTTGTTCTGGTATTTTTCCCTGGTTTCACCTTAAATCTCTCTTTATTCTCAGTATTTCTCTCTGGTTCCACCTTCAGGTTCCCTTTATTCTTGGTATTCATACCCACCTCCAATGTTAGGCTTCCTTCATCCTTAGTATTTTTCCTTATCTCAGGTTGAGGCTCACTTTATTTTTTAAATTCCTCTCTGTCTCACTGCCCGGTTTCCTTTATTCCTAGTGTTTTTCCTGGTTTCACCTTGAGGCTCCCTGTATTCCTCACTGTTGGACCCCGTTCGGGGCGTTACAGAGCAGGCGGGGGCTACTGGACCCCAGCCAAGGTTCTTGATGTGCTACTGGTGTTCTGGTGTCTATCCTGCTATGGCTATGGAAACTGGGACAAGTAAAACCCTTTATACATTTCATTCTCAGGATACCGATGGCCAGGAGTCACAGATTTCTTAGTTGGGTAGTGTGGCCAGGGTACAAACTCCCAACTCAACAGTCAACCAAGAGACATGATGACTTTAAAGTCTAGCTCAGTGGTTGTTGTTGTGGAAAATAAAGTGCTTTTAATCTCAACAGCAGTTTTCAGTACTACACAATACAAGACAGCATACAGGATGGTACCACTGATCACCATTCTGTTGTGGGTGCTGCACCTCTTACCCCCTATCAATGCTCAACCCCAATACGGCGATGCTAGTTGGATCTGTCCTTCAGCAAAACTGTTGTAGGAGTTAGAATAAGGCTCAAGTGCCAAATGCGTCGTCAGTGATTGCTCAGTCAGGTTCATATCTCTTGTGTTGTGGTGGCGAGAAATAATCCTTTACTTCCTTCTGCTTTCTACGCTTAAGTGCGAGCTCGGCGACCCCGTCCCACTGCAGGTGGAGACCTGCTATGCTCACCTGAAGCTTCAGCAGCGACTGCTGAGGGAGTCTGTGTGGCTTGCGTCTTCTCTAAGTGGGTCCATCGTGGATGATTTGGTTTCACTCGGGGTGGCCTCGGCAGTAGTGTGTGTGTGTGTACTCCTGGAAGTTGTAGCCTCCTTCTAGGCTTATGTAAATGCCTGTCGCATCAGTTGCGGCTCTACCGCTCTTATGCGCACTTCAAGACTGTTGCAGCCCCCTCCGGACTGGTACGCACACAGTCCAGCAGTTACAGCATGACCTAAGCCAGTATACATTGGCATAGCAGGTGCAGCCCCTAGCTGGGCCGATACACGGCAGGGTAGATGCAGCCTGTCTCAGGCTGATGTGTGGGTGTAACTTGGCTTTCGCAGTTTTCACTAGGAGACCCTGTGCAAAGCTGGCCACCCCTTACTTCGCTGTCTCAGGTAGTCTTTCTGGGAGTGCTCCTTAGGCCAAGAACATGCTGGGCTTCTCCTGTGGACAGTGTCTCCTCTTCCAGAGCCAGGCACACTCCTTCCCTTTCTCAGCAGCCTTCTAGACACACCTTTGGCTCCTCCAGCAGAAAGTGCAGGCTTTAGGTGATGTCCCTCACCTCTGGAATACTAGCCGTGAGGCAGACACCAGTCCTGGTCATACAGCACTCCTTGGAGAACTCCATTCCATGATCATTAACAACTTGGAACTGGAACAAAGTGGCTGGAGAATCTGTTTTTCCCTTCTCTATCCCCCCACTATCCTGCTCAATCCAAATAATCTGACTAACATGTGCACCACTCAAATCAATTTTATATTTTCACTATACTAATTCACCACTAATCCTTGCCGAAAAAGCGGTATGACGCCTCCTCAGGGGTAGTAAGCGCTATATAAATGTAATTACAATACAATGCAATCCAAGCCAGACCCTTGGCTCGGTTCTGGCTTAGCTTGCCCATCTCTAGCATGCAGCACATTCACTAACCCCTACATCCTGCACGCTGCCGTGGGCCTGCCACTCGAGGGCCCCGCTCCCTGCTACAGCCGCATTCCTCTCTAACCTCTCCAGCAGACCGGCTGTTGACTACAGGGGTTGCCTGCTTGGGTGTCAGGAAGGTCCCAGCAACCAGAACACTTTGTTTTACTTGGATGCAAGAACTGGGCCAACATCCAAAGTACAGTCCCTCCCCTCTCCTCCCCCCTGTGTAAAGAGGTGCGAGGCAGGATGGCCTGGTGCTGATAACACAGTCACATGCCACGTGCTGCATAACACCCTTGATGACTTTTCCAGTTCCAGCATTTTTTTATTTTTTTTGCAATTTTATAATAGCGTGAACTCGACTCGAAGGTATTTTAGTGCGCTTTATATGAGCTAGCTAGAAGGAGCTAGCTAGTCCAGGGTGTGGAATAGGACTGTGCTACGACCTTTGGAGGCTAAAGTTCTGTGCATTGCTCGTTTCGTTTTAGTCGCAAGTTTGACCTCGAATCATGTAGTCCTGCTCTGAATTTGTGGCAGATGTTGATGTGTAAATGTATGTAGAGACCTATGTGCATGATGGCGAGTGTCTGTGAGTTGTACAAACAGAGTAACATGCAGAGTAGCAATGGCGGTCAGGGGGTGCGGCCAGCCGAGCTCCAGGGCGGCCGCCGTTCTTTCTCTGCCGCTCAGGCATGGGTCCACTCTCCGGGTGGCGGGGGCCTCTCGGGGGTAGAGTTGGGGTGACTGTATGCGGGTGTTGGGGGAGAGGCGCTGGCGCTGCTTCCTCTCACCACGCCAGACCTGCAGTGCCCTAAGTGGGGTGAAAAAGCCGGAGAGTCTCTAAAAGGGACACGGCCAGAGGCGTACCTAGGAATCCTTTCCAAGTGGCATCGCCGTTTAATGTATGGGTGGGGCCTAAAATAAGTGAATTAGAATCCTGTGTTTATGCCTCTGTGCTGTGTTTGAGCACCCAAACACCTACAACAAGGCAGCCCTATTGGCTTTGCTAAAACATTTTTGCAGTGATTTTTTTTTTCTTTGGGGGGGGGGATTTGTTTATTCGGCGTCAGCAGAATGACTGTCTTCCCTCCAGGTCATTTTCCTCTGCAATCTTCCTCTCTGCATTAGTCACTTATGTCCTTTCTCTCCATACCTCTTTCTAAAGTCATTCCATGTGCATTTCTCACACTTCATGTCATTCCTCTCCAATCCATATGTTTACTGTCTTCTTCTGCAGGTACTTCCATTCATCTCCGCCCCTTCACCCCCCCCCCCCCTCAAGCGCCCGCCCACGCACCCATGTGCTTTCTTTTTTCTTTGATGTTGGCCATATTTCCACAGCTGTGTGCCTGCTTCACACAGAATGGGACTTCCATTTGCCACATATGTGTCTGTTGCGCTGTGTGCTCAGCGGCGTGCAAGGGTT
This sequence comes from Triturus cristatus, assembly GCF_964204655.1. NCBI lineage: Eukaryota > Metazoa > Chordata > Amphibia > Caudata > Salamandridae > Triturus > Triturus cristatus. The sequence continues at coordinate 1,054,009,823 of NC_140584.1, read as the reverse complement.
GGATCCGCTTGTGGTGTAAAGACATTTAAGGTCACTGACACTCACACTGCCTTCAGCCTCCACTTCAGAGCCCTCAATCATGCCCATCATGAACAGCCATTCACACCCTGAAATCACCCAGCTATTTACAGGCAACTCAGTTCAATGTATGCCCTATGCGCGCGTCTCATTTCGCATGAAAAGAAACGACAGAAATAAAACATCTGGAAAAAAGCAAATACTCGTCGGGAATGCAAGGTGAAGTGAAATGTAAAATGGGACGGCATCACTGACTGGGATACAATAAAGGGATTTTACAGTCGGTGTTGAGAAACCAATGTGTGTTATGTTTCTTGCAAAGTTAAGGACATTAATACAGAGCCCTGTAGGCAGTGGCGGCTGGTGAGATTTTAAAGTGGTGAGGCGTAAAAGTTTGTGATGAGTGTCCTGTGGCGAGCATTGTTTTCTGTTTGGGAATAAAGTGGGCTGAGCAGCTTCTGTGTTACTCAACTATGGGCCAGGTCACAAAACATTCTGGTCATTGCCATTCACCATAACTGATGGCTAAGACAGTTGTGTCTAAGACCAAGCCTTAAAATGGTGTCCCTCATCCTCACTTTAGGTGATCAGGTCACATAACCTTACCTATGTATGGTAAGGAGTCTCTTTTAAAGCAGCACTGACACCTAGTTAATAACTACACCTAGACAGATAAACAAATACTATACTACCATCTGAAAATGCGCACATGCCCCCCCTTTTTTTTACACTTTGAGCAAGTAAACTTTATTTCACGCAACCCACTATTTATAATGTTGACAACCACCACCACTGATACAGAATAATCACGAATATTCAACATAGCTTGTGACCAATGCAACTTGTAATTCACATCTGGGCGTGGACTCTCGGTTTTAAACTGTTGACTCGACAACTGTCCTCAGCTGCCAAACGTCCAAGTGATGCAACCATTGGAAAGAGGAGTTTGAAGCGAACACTCAGGCCTGTCTCCAGACCAACTCAAGGACCGGGCAGAGGGGGCAATATGCCTTAGGAACTGCTCTCCTACAGCAATATTTATGCATAGATTTTTAATTTAAAGCAACCAAAGGGTCATTAATAATGAAACCGCTTACATAGACACACAACTAGATGGCACGAGAAACCGTGTTTTCTTTTTCGGCGTATTTTAGTTAATAATTCTTGCCCCTGGCAACGATGGCAGAAGCCCAAGTCAGCTTGTTTAGTCAGGCCCGCAGAGGTTCTGACCAGCTTCTATCATCTCCCCGTTCAGCCTGCATGCCTCATTGAGGTCTGTGCTTGGAAGCTGACCCCTGTCTGTACACTCTACCCTGGTATTTCGTCCAGAGGGCAAATCGTACCCAAAAACGTTTATCATTGCACTATAACGAGGCACAGACACCCAGCCAAATCTTAATAAACAAATACTACACATAATTTATTAAAATGAAATGGACCATCGAAAGATGCCCTGATGTGCACTCTAAACTGCGTCACCACATGACTTCCACATTTTCAAACGGTACAGCAAGCGTATTTCAATAGTAAATTACCACAAAAAAATTGCTAAACAGTGAAACGACAGAGCGAGGTTGTTCCCCTTCTCAGAAAAAATAGCATTTCCTGATATTGCCACGAAGTCTGCTGCTGAAAGCCATATGAGGATCTGCAGGCCGAAGTCACTTTCTCGCTTCCTAATAACCAGTCGCGGCCGGCATGACAGGATGGGGGGGGGAATGGAAATAGGTTTGTCGCGGGGGGAGGCGGGAGGGGTTTAATTAAAGACAAATATATTCAATAAAACTTACCGTCCCGAGTTCGACTCCCGCTCCCGCCGTCCACCATTTTCTAATTCCAACGTCATCTAGGAAAGGCAGCCTCCCTCCATCCCCTCGCCAATTACAACGCTGCTGGCAGCATTGTGATTGGCGAGAGGCGCAGCAGAGCGCACCCCACCCGGGTCATTTTCTCTATGTAGGCTGCTCATGCAGCAGCCTACATAGAGAAAAAGGGAGAGTGGGCGGTCCTGCTTGAGGGCAGGGGGGAGTTGCTTGCCCACTGTTGTGGGTATTGACTGTTTGGTCGGCCCCAGGGCCGTCCAAACAGTCGGTACCCACAACAGTGAGCAAGCCACACAACCCTACCCTCGAGCAGGACCGCCCACCCCCAACCAGGCACTTGCACTTCTGCTTTCTCGCCGTGCGAGAAGACAGAAACATAATGTGGTAGTTATTATCATTTATGTTTCTGCCTTCTCGCACAGTGAGAAAGCAGTGGGGCGACGCCCCCACGACCCAATGGGGGAGCCGCCAACTTGTTTTATTGTCTGCTTTTAACTACTACAGGTGAAGAACTGGCAGGCCCAGTAACTACCCCACTAAAAGCCCGGGGGCTGCGAGTAGTTAAAATGGTGGGGTTTGCTGCAGCTCTCCACAGTTGTGAGCAAAGGATCCTCTGAAGTGGTCCTCAGAAGGTGCTTTGATGAGCCCTGATGCTGAAAAGCGTGTCTTGCAGTCCTGGAGCAATACGCACTGGGACTAAGGTGGCCCGGGATGGTGCTGGGGACAGGAGCACGATGGAACCTGGGCGGGTTGTAATGTGGGGGTTATAATGCGACAGCCTTGCTTCATGATGACATGACTGTGGAGCAGAGGGCAAGAGATTGTGTCCTGGATCTCAAATTCTAGCCCTCTCGAAGGTGTCGGCATCATGATGAATGTTGATCCTGACACGCTTGGGCTCCGAGATCCTGCCGTCCATCGCAGACAGATCGAAGTGCAAAAGTCATACTTTTCTGTTCAGTGCAGCTGTGGGGTTTATGTCTGATGAGAAATGCAAAAGTTGAAGCATATTCTAGAAACATAACTGCAGTAAAATGAACTTGCTCTTATAAAAACTATGTAACATTAAATATGCCACACATGTGGAGCGGAATGAGGAACATTACGTTTAGGACAAGTTTGTACATTTGGAATGTGATCATCCAGGACCTTAACCACTTTATTCACCCGCCTGTAACAGTTTGGGGAATCACTGCTCCCCCATCCCTCCCTCCCTGGTCGGGATTGCTCCCCTGACTCGGTGCCCTCGGAAGAGTTTGGAGAAACACTGCTCCCCCATCCCTCCCTGGTCGGGATTGCTCCCCTGACTCGGTGCCCTCGGAAGAGCGCCAGTTGCCCCATACCTTCCCCCAGATAGGTTTGTTCTGTATTATACACTCACTAATAGATCATCTGCACAGCCCTTTAATTGCTAACAGAAGACTGTAGGTTAGAATATCTCTTTCTTATAATTTTTACACAGTGAAATGGTTCAATATATTTCAACACTTACGGTTGCAGTCAATTGCCCACAACTTGGCCAGGAAATTAACACAGGTGCCTGAAAACAGCACCTATTAATAATTTGGTTATGGTTTGGTGAGTTGGTCAAAAGCCAGAACTGGGCAGAGAAGAATCTAAATCCCTTTCCCGGCTGTGTTAGACTGGGGTTTTGCACCCACGTAAAGCCAGTTTAATCCGTGCCAAAGCTGAAAAGTTTGTTTTTAGTAAATGTGTCAGTTTGTGCTTGTACCATGTTGATTCATTTTACTAAAATATGGGATATAAACACACAGGAAACAAGTCCCAATTTTTCATGTACCGTAGTCCAGTGGTGGGGGGGAGGGGGTGCACAAAAACATGTCTGCGGCCGCTAATGGCAGACCCTTGAGTCCCAGAATGAAAACTGGTTATTGGCATTAATTATCATAAAGAAACCATTAGTAGGGCTGACCTTCTACAGTTGTTACATTCACACCAGGGCGGGGGGCATGGGTGTACCCTGAGTTGGGGTGGTGTAGGCTACTGGCCAGAAACTGAAGATCCAAACAGCTGTCACTCTGAGGGTATTCACATACCTTTTTCCACTTTTACACACTTAGATGCACTCCCAATAAACGGTTGCAGTATGTGTTTACGTGGAGAGGAAACGTTCACTAAACACTTATATAGTTTCCCAGTGAAGACCAAAACAAATGTTTCATGTGCTAATTGGCATTTCTTGCCCAGTCATGTCTGTGTACCTCCTGCAGGAGTAAGTGAAGGAGTTGTATGTCACAGTAATATCGATCTGCACATATATTGACTCCAGGCTATCATTGATCTGCACATTTGGACTCCCAAATATCATCGCTCTGCTCCTGTATCATTTCTAGATGGTCGACTGCCAGCATATTGTTAAGGATGCATATATAGATATGGAAGACTGCATTTGCTATTCCACCCCCACGTCTGTAGCAGTAGTCGATGATACGGAGTTGATATGAGTGCAGGTCCAGATTAAAACATCGATAATGCAATATAACCCCAATGTAGGTACTGAAATCTAAGCATGAAAGTCTATAACTTGTGCAGATTGCCTTGCATACGCTGGGATATATAAAAATCCCAAAAAGCCAGAAATCCTCTGACATTGCAAGATGATTCCTACCCGTAGATTTACAGCTTTAAAAAATATTTTTGGTACTCCGACACAAAATACTGAACTGCAGCCAGGCTCCTCCTGTCATGATGCCAATACCACATTGGAAGAGAAGGGCGCATCGCAGACCACTGACCACTTAATTTTAAGTGAAAAAGGCTGCTTTATTGAAAGAAGTGCACATCACAATCCTTACCATGCGCATTCCGCCTTACAAAACTAAACCTTACTATGCAAAAACATCTCCCACCCCCCACGCTTAATGTCCCACCACATGTAGTTCTACAGTTTGTAACCATATCATTTGCCTACAGCCTATGACTGGCTCTATTAACATCTAACCAACTTACCTTCTTATACTTAACTTTTAACTTCTTGCCCGGTCCAGGTGAGAGGTTGTTCACCCCCTACTCTTCAGAGGGGTTCGCCAATGGCAAAGCCAATGAAACTTATTTAAACACATGCAAAATTTCCAACCACTGCTAAGAACCAGACTCGAGCAACGAAAAACTATTGTACAAAGCAACCCCTTTTATTAGGCACCTTTCTCAATCGAAGCCCCTTGCAGAAAGCAGTTGCTAAATAAATGACTTCTGAATTCCCGAAAGAAAAAGGGGGATGGGCGGGTGGGCCAAAAATACCCTGCCTACTCTCCTTGCCACCAGCCACATGTAACCAAAATGGTGGCAGGTAGCCCAAAACAGACCAATTTAAAACCCGTTGGGCTCTCTCCCAGCAGGAAGAAGTCCAGAATCATGGTGCCAGTCGTCCGGACTGCACCCCCCTCCCAATAATCCCAGGGGCAGACCTCCCTTTGGTTGGCTGTCCCCCAAACGTGCATTGGGAGAGGGGGACGCAGCACAGGCCACTGACTACTTCATTTTGTGTTCAAAATGGGCGCTTTATTAAAACGGGTGCACATCACAATACTTAACCGGGGCATTCTGCCTTACAAAACTAAAACCTCGCAATGCAGAAACATGAACCATCTATTCTCCTACCCTGCCCACTAAGGTCCCCCCACCACATATCTGACTCGGTAATTAACTACTTCCAATTGTACTGCAGTTCTTCAGTTTGTAACCTTAACTTTCCCCTACAGCCTATCACTGCATTTATTAACATCTAACCAACTTAACTTGCTATACTTAACCTTTAACTTACTGTGTAGTCCAGGTGAGTGGTCGTTCACCCCCTCCCTTTCAGCATGCTTCGCCAATAGCAAGGCCAATAAAACTTATGTAAACGCATGCAAAACTTTCCAGGCCACCGCCTCCCAGAAAAAGGCTTGCCTGCTGGCTTTTTCTGCCCCACACCCACCCCCTCGCCCTGCACCCCAACTGTCTGTTCTCAGATCACCTCAGAATATTCAGTCCTCACCAACACCTCCCACAATTCCAGCTAGTATAAATCCATACTAAACCTGGAGAGATACACCGCATCGCCCCATAAACATTCCACATTGTCATATTTGATATCCGCATGCTCAGTACTCCCGAAACCCTCATATTTACCAAATGCTCTTCTCTCGCTTCTGACTTTCCTGTGAGCCCTGTCAATAGCTGCCGCAGTGTTGGCTCCTCTCCAGCTCCTTCTAGGAATGAATTCTGTCCAGATCACGAAGCATCCTGCCCACTGTCTCCTAATTTCCAATACATCCCACTTCATTGCGTGCATCAATGCCACACCCCTTTCTACATCTAGATCATTTTCTAGGTGCATCAATAAAATATCTGGGCATCTCCTGGCTGACATCACACCGTTTAAACCCCTCAAGAACTCTTTTTACCGCATGCTCCCTTTTCCTCACCACGTAACCGGGAACATAGAACGGTCAAAACCCAGGTTGAATCCATGCCCCCTCTGAGCTGCTTGCCTCTCTGCCCAATATCTGAACGAATTTCCCACCACCCAAATGGAAATGTCCTCAACTGCTGGACTCAGAACCGCACTTGTAGCAGATAAACGCAATAAATATTTTAAACAGTAGTCCCCGTTCTGAACCATCCAACCATTCAAACTGCACATATCTTCGAAAGCAATCCAAAGACCATCTCCCCAGATGCATTACGTCCTCACAAGTCTATCCCCTCCTGCCAGCCTCAGTGGCTGTCTCAGTGCGGAAAGAATGAGTCCCATATGCTGCCACCAGAATCCCCAAACTTTTAAATGCCTTGCGCAGAGCTGACAGCAGTTGGAACACCGTGACTGGTGCACCCCCCAAGTGCCTAAAAACTCACCAATTGGAGTGCCCCAAACCACTCTACACTTGTCGGCCCAAATTACTGGGCAGTGGGAGGGTACCAGGTAAAATTGCAGAGCCTTGCTCCTGCCCTTTGACCACTGATCCGTCTTGGAGTTATGCAGCCAAATTACCAGCCTATCTTCCTATTGTGTCACGTCCTCCCAGCACAACCCCCCCAACAATTTCGACACCCGAAATGTGCCAAAGAACACCCAGGTCATAAGTGTGGTGAACAAACATGTTTTCTTGGCCCCGCTGCATACTGTTGGCAACACATGCAGAACTTTGGAAAACAACTGCCTCGACAGAGGGTGCCTCTTCTGGCCCTCGCTACCCTGCTAGCTGGCCAAACTTTGAGCTTTCTCCTCCAAAGTTCCCCTACTGAAGGCACATAACCCAATACCGATTTTCCCATGAAAGCAATTCCTGCTAACTTCCCAGCCATGGTTACCTGGGACAACCCCCTTTCAGTCATCGTTATTATAAATTACACTACGTCTTCCATCCTCCTCCACCCTGCCGTTCTGTACTGCACCTAGGGCCAGCTATGGAATCTCTCCCACTGTGAATGAGACCAAACATCTGCAATGTCATTGTCCACACCCGGGATCTGTAGTGCTTTGAACAAAATGTTGTGCCTTGGGGATCCAAGCACCAATACTTGCAACAACTTTAAGACTTGTGCATCCCTGTTGGACTTTCTGTTCACCACCAGCACCACTGCCATGTTATCCACCTTGAACAATACCCTTCGATGCTCCAATTCCCTTTCCCACAATGTGACAGCTACCACCAATAGGAAGAACTCCAAGTATGCAATGCTCCTGCCCCATGACTTCCAGTCCGCTGGCCATTCCTCCGCGCACCAACGCCCTTGCCAATACAGGCCACACCCCATGCGTTCTGCCGCATCCGAAAAGATCTGTTTGTCCCACTCTGTTTGAACCAGGCTGCACTGTGCACCCCATTGAATGAATTAAAAAAGAAACGCCACATGCGGAGGTCTTCCTTAACCCCTGCCGACAAGTGAACGGGATGATGTGGCAAAGACAAACCTGATGGTGCCATGCCCAACTGCCTGCAAAAAGTCCACCCTGCTCTGACTATTGCATGCAAAGTTCAAGTGCCCGAGTAGCACATGCACCTCCTTCACCCTCATTTTCTCTTTACTCAGCATATCGTGGAACCCTGCATTTTTTGTTACTTGTCGTTAGTCAACCGCGCTTGCATCACCCGCAAGTCAATCTCAATCCCCAGGAATTATAACACTGTACTGGGACCCACCGTTTTTTCTGGTGCCAAAGGGATTCCTACGTCACCCATGATCTCTTGAAAATTTACCAGCAACCGCTGCAGTCCGCCAAGCCGGGTTGACCAACAGGGAAAAAGTAATCCAAGTAATGTGTCACCAGCCCGTGTCCTGTGTTCTAAATAAACAGCCACTGCAGGTATGAGCTGAAACCCTCAAATAGCACACAAGATATGGAGCAGCCTATTGGCAGTTCCTTGTCAATGTACCACTGCCCATCAAACTACATACCCAGCAATTGGAAATCGTTGGTTGAACCGGTAGCAGCCTGAACGCTGACTAAATATTGCATTTTGCCATTTCTGTCCCCCTATGTCCCCTTACTACAAATGACATAGCCACGTCCACCTATGAGTAGGACACTGACATCAGTTAATCGGAGAAGAAATCATTTACCGCCCCCACCCATTTTCAGGCCAAGACAATTGTTGTATCAGTTGAAATTGCCCTCTCTTAGGCTCGACCCAGATTGGTAACATAAACAACCTGGCCATAGGCCATGTATCAAAAGGGCTTGCCATCCTACCCTCCTGTATTTCTTTCCTCAGCTTGTCCCTCACCACTTGTTTCGATGACCTCAAATGATCTGCCCATTACTGATTCCGCAGACCCTCATACCCCAGTCAGAAACCCCCAGCGGAAACCATCTTTCAGTATCCCTGCATCCTCTTCCAGATTGTAAAATTGCAGCCAAAAATCCAATCAGTGCTACTTCACTGTTCAAACCCCTCCCCCATTCTCCTCTGTGTCCAAATGATTGCTGTGGCTAATGTTGGCCAGAGCCCCCTGAATATTGCTGACACTGCCCTGTTGCCTGCCCTTGGTGTCCCCTCGTGGACCCGAAGCAGTGTATGAGTGTGTGCTGACCAGACCTTCTTGAGCACCCGTGGCAAAATGTGCAGTACTCATGCATGCACAGCCCTTTGTTGTAGTCCCAGCACACTCCCCATGTTGCTCACTGTCCTTCAGTAGCTGTCCCCACCCCTCCCCGGGTGAGGTGTCCTTGAAAGGGCCGATATATATAATGGGTAGCCCACTTGCTGTAAAAATTGACTTTTCGAATTTAGAGGGAAATACAGTTTCGCTGTAAAAGTATACAGCGCACAAATGATAATGTGTGGAAATGTCCTCACCTAGGGTACTGATCTGTTTTAATCATATTTAAATAATTGTTTTCACCACACATCAGAATTCCCCAAAAGTGCTTCGTTTGGACTTTTCAAATTCTGAAATATTTGCACAGTTCATTCACAGACATTTACATTTTGTTGAGTGCCATTAAAAAAAGACATTGTACTGCATTTCTCAAGAACTCTCCAGAGCCAGCATGATTGTCACATAAATCCACTCACCTTGAAGTCGGAGAAAGAAAAGTAAACACCAAGCTCCCTGGAAGAGAGATCCTGATGTTTGACCTCTGTCTTTGAATGCACAACAAATGTGAGAAAATAAGAACAAGACTTAAAGGCCTATTTACAGATATTGAGCACTGGCGGACGAAAACATTAAATAGGGTTTGTGCAAGGGAAGGAACGAACTCAAGCTTGACAGCCTAAAACAAATAGAGCCAGCAAGAAGGAAAGCGAGCAAATGTGACTTACAAACCACAAAGCCAATGGAAATCAATGGGTGGAATGTATTCCCACAGAAGCTTTCTGAATGCCCCCAAGATATTGCAAACTGGATAGCTGTGCTCTCTGGGAGGCTTCGACCTAAAAAGGCACACGTTACAGGACAGTGGAAAGGCTGGTACGGAGGGATGAAAAAATAATGATGCAACCTTTCCTCATATAGTCAGAGTAGGTATCTCATCCGGACACAAGCTTCGCTTACTTGAAGACAAATATTGAAGTATTGAGCTAGAAAGGAGTCTAATTGAAATATTTGACCTTGCCAGCAAGATATTTGCGAACATTTTATACAGTTGCCGGAAGGCATGGATTAAAGAACATCCTTTATTTTGTTTACCTTGGAAAGCTTTGGTCAAAAAGCATTAACATCTTGTAGTGTACTGGCGGTGGTTACTTTTCTAGCAAAAGATAAGTGGTGGAAAAAGCCCAACCTCTAATGAAGTTTAATAGCTCAGTGGGTTATTGTGTGCTGTTGTTGACGGTTAGTTCACTTCCTCTTGTCTTTTGATTTCATACATTGTCCAGTGTGACGGGGATTTATTTGTGGTTGTCCTCTTTTGCAGCATTAGGTTTTATGTGCATCATGTGGGACATTCTGCTGTGTTTTGAAGCTTGGAAGCATTTTTACCTTTTCATGCAAAGCAGAGTATTTGATTTTTGGTACTTAAGATGTTGTTTTAGTGCAGCTGCACACCAGTGTTATGGATATTGGTCAAGGTCTCGTTTTTCATGGCTGGTTACACATGTGGTTGTTGTAAAATCTTCTAACTGTTCGATGGCTTGATGGTGATATGTTTTCTCCTTGAGTATTTACTTTGCTAGTAATTCCGCTTTTTTCTTTCCTTGAAGGTTAGCTATTCTAGTGACTGACACTTCTTCAAACAACTTCTGGCAAAGCATTTTTCTATACCGAGTTTTGATTAAAAACAAAACGAAACTGAATTAAATTATTTATTATAGAACCAGAATATCACAGCATGGTTTTAGCAGTATAATGATCAAATATTGATATTAATATATTACTATTTATATTAAAGAAAAATCTCCGAATTTTTTTTCTCATAAGACATCTAATTCGATTGTGTATAAATATTCTGTTGGTCATTTTCTTAGGGACAGTGCAAATATGTAAGTGTATGAACTTTATTATGAGCGGCTGTTATAAATATAAAGAGATAATGAAGCATGTAAAATACCATGTACACACAATTGTGATACAATAAAACTCTACATTGACTTAGAATCCAACCTTAGATATATGCAGCCATGACCCATTTAAAATAATTATAGATGTGATAGCAGACATGTTGGTGGGAATAGTAGAAAACTCTTTGTTACCCTATTTCTGGGATATTTTATACTGCCCAGCGTTAGGAGAGGGCATTCCTTAGACCCTTTATCCCTACCCTGCATAGCAGGAGTATATGCTTTACTAAGACTCTGAACCTCCAAGGTAGGATCTTCGAGTCCGAGTGTTTGAACGCAGAGTCACAGAAAGGAATTACATCATTTGTGTTCAATTGGCTTGGTCAAATATGGTTTCTTTCGATGGATCCTGTGCATTCCCTGGTATGGTATAATGCTTTGATAGGCATGCACTGATTTGTATCTTGTAGGAAGTTGAAATACTTCTTAGGTTCCATGATCACTAGCTTAGCTTGTTCTGCAGTGGACAAATGATAGTACTTGTTCCCTGGAGATCAAGACATGCAAAGGGTTGTATCATATTCCTTTGGAGAGGGCAACGTCCAATTGCATAAATCCTTACTCGCAAAGAATTCGTAGGTGCATGATAAAAATGATGGTCCCATCTCAGGGTTGCCACTAAGGCTTTAGCAAGGACACAACATGTCTTCAAGAAGTACTGCCTAAACCGACTAACATTTGCAAAAGTAGAAATTACATTTTTAAGGCTTTCCCTTCTAATTTATTTAAATAATCAAGTTTTCTGTGTGGAAGGCCTTGTAACCCAGAGAATAAGATCGTAGTAATTTTGGCTTTGTAGACTTAAAATAGATGAGGAAGTTGTCTTTTTTTTCCCCAATGTGGAGTAAAATATTTGAACACCACCTGCAAGTGAGATAGCTTTTCTCTGAGTGATTTATATCGGCCTGATTAGACATATTTGATAAGACAGTCACACACCCCCTCGGTAGATAGAACTCTTTTTACTCTTTCCGATTCGGTGGGCCCAATCGACTACTTTGATAAAGATCATCACATCGCTTTTATATTGGCAAATGATTGAATATTATAATAATGTCAGCATAAAGTGAGTGCATATTTTACTTCCTCCCAGTTTTGGAGTAAACTTGTTAACCTTTACTAGAACCGGTAGACTATCATATGACTTCCGCAGTGCAAATACAGTTTGGACTAATGTACAGACTGATAGGCACCAATTTATCTTTATCCTCAGGCTTCTGTAATTTCCAGAGTAAGTTCATTCCTCCTTATATCCATCCAACACTGAGTAGATTGCACTGGTTACCAATGTAGGGAAGAGTGAAGGATAATTGACTTTGACTGATACTCAAGGTTCTGTGCCAGCTCCAGAGTACACCATCCTAGCTGTGTCCGCCAATGGAATTCCTTGATAAACTTGGCTATTACCTTTACCAGGAGAGTGTGGTAGAGCAGTGGCGGCTCGCATAGGGTGTGCTGCGGGGCGGTGGGGAGGGGCAGGATGGGGGGGGTAGAAAACACGGACATACGACAGAATGGAGGAACATAATAATTACTTTCCTCCATTCCGTAGTATGTCCGTGTTTGCTACCCCAGCCCCTCCCCCTGGCCCTCCGCCGCCCCGCAGCACGCCCTATGCGAGCCGCCACTAGTGGTAGGCAGATCTTTGTCAGTCTAGGCAACCCACCTGTGGATAATGCTTCTCTTATACCTTTGAATGCAGATGACTACTCTGAATTTTAGGGAATTTAATCCTTGTTTTTTTCCATTAGAGCTGCAGTTAGTTAGCATTTTTGATAGCCCCAAAATGCTCAAGAGTTTGTTGTCTATACTTCTAATAGCCAACATTTTAGGAGAATCCGAGCTAGGTGGAGTTACAGTCACTATGCAATTCAACACAAGTATCACAGATTTCTTACTTTGCTGTTTCTTAATTTAGTAATGATTTTTAATTTCGCTGTTGCTTGGTTCTGGGAATTTTTCTATATGCTGTTTTTGGAAACTTGTGCGCACCCTAAGCTTAAACAAAGTTGTTATTGTCAATGTTTTAATGTCCTTGAAGTGAAGTGAGGCAAAGAAATACTTCTCTGCAGTTGGGACTCCTTCCTCCTGGCCGCCTGATGCGCTGCCCCGCGCTTCTCTAACACAGCCCGATTGTTAGAGAATGGGTGGAGACAAGAGAACAGGAGACGGAGACAACGGACATGGAGCAAAGGCTATAGGGGAGGAGACACGAAACGTGAACGCGAATGAAGGACAACATTCCACAGGAAAGGGAGAGAACAGAGAATAAAAGAGCAGAGAAAGTTAGTGGGGGGGAGAAGAAGGCGGTGGAGTCGAGAACAGCAGGAGGAGTAAACGGAAGCTGAGGACGTCTGCGGAGCGAGGAGGAGAAGACCTCACACAGGGGGATGATGCGGACCTTATACGGCCCAAGAATCAGAACAAAAAACAGACGAGGAGGCCGCCTCAGCCAAAGGCGTGGATGCCGACGAGTGGTGGATGCTGCCAGTGGTTGCGAGAAATCCCACCACAACTCGGAGTGGTTATCAGACCGGGTTTACAGGTTAGTGACAGGGATCTCTGATTAGGTGCCAAGGAAATGAGGAGTGACTGGGTGCGCACGTTTGGTTTCTGGGCTTTAAATTTTATTTCAGGAGAGAAAGCGGGAACAGGTGGGATTATTCCAGGCCCCCAAAGCTAGAAGAATGGCTTGGACGGCAGGTAATAGTAATTTTTTTTCTGTATATTGAATTAATAATTGACTGTTGTTGTGGTCTTCTCTAAATTAGCCAGACATCGCCACCTTGTGGCAGACTGTCACAAGCACCGGTGTTGTCGCAATTACTTACCGGTAATTGATTACTCTGAGTCCTACTCCCTCGCTTCCATTACTGACGCAGTTGAGGCATCCCTGCCTCACCAGACACCCATACCACGTGATTTATCACGCGGGGGCTATAAGTAGCCCCCTCCCCTCTCAAATCTCCTGTATTACCACAATGACCGAAACCATACCAAAAGGTTGGCCTGGACTACCAGGGAGGGAGGGATGTAAGTAATGGAAGCGAGGGAGTAGGGCTCAGAGTAATGCAATATCTGGTAAGTGATTGAGACATTATCTCCTCGACCCTCCCTCGCGTCCATCCCTTACGCAGTTGAGAAGTACAATGCCAAACAGGACAACCAAAGAAGGTATGCAAAAAGCAGGTTTATTAAAAAAAACAGACAACAGGGAAAAACCACTATTCAGGAACCATAGTGGAAAGAACCCTGTACCCAAAAACATCAGCACGGTCAACCTCCTGGCCAATCCGGTAACAAGAGGCAAAGGTCAATGGCGAAGCCCAGGTGGCAGCCCGACAAATCTCCGAAATGGAAGCCTCTTGGACCTCCGCACAAGATGCTGCCATGGACCGAGTGGAACAACCCTGAACCCCCAAAGGAGAAAGGTGCCCCGCCGCCTTGTACGCCAAAGAAATCAGAGACCAAACGCAACGACTCTACGAAGGAGTAGAAGGACGGAAACACCGATTCACAGGCCCACAACTAACAAAAAGTAAATCAGACAAACGGAAAGGAGTGACCCGTTCCAAATAGACCAGGAGAGCCCGCCGAACATCCAAAGAGTGCAGCCGCACCTCAGACTCCGACGCCGGAGAATCAAAGGAGGAAGGACCAACTCTGATCCCTGTGGAACTGAGAATCCACCTTAGGACGAAAGGAAAGGATAGGTCTCAAAACAATCCTGTCCTCAAAAATTCGACAAAAAGCATGTTTGGAAGAGAGAGCGCCAAGCTCACCCAGGCGGCGAGCAGAGGAAACGGCCACCAAAAAGGTCTTGAAGGACAAAAGGCACAGATCCACAGAAAGCAAGGGTTCAAAGGAAGGGGACATCAAAGCATCCAAGACCAGAGACCGATCCCAGGTGGGAAAATGCCGCAGGGGGGTAGGAAGAACATTACACAAACCCTTAAAAAGGTGACCAACCCATCAGGATCTGAGATATTGCCCCAAGAGCTCCGAAATGCCTTAATCGCAGCCCACTGAAAACAAAGGGAAGAAACCTTCAAGCCCAAAGCAGCACCCCCCTGGAGGAACAGCATCACTTCAAACAAAGAAGAGGAAGCAGGGTCCAAACCCCTATCGCGACACCACCGACAAAGAACGCCAGTTTCTTAGGTACGACTTGTTGGTCGATAGGCGCCTAGCTGCCTGCAGAGTAGAGGTCAAGCCAGCCGGAACACCTCTACGCAGCAGACCTAAGCATTCAACCTCCAGGCCGCCAAGCGCATCCTGACCAGAACATCCCGCTGTAACACCGGTAACACCAAAGGGGACGGAGACAGAGGCAGCAACCACTCCACCTCCGACCTCATCTCCACCAGGAGAGGAAACCAGGAGGCACAAGGCCAAGCCGGAGCCACCAGAATCGCCGGAGCCCCCAAGGAACGGACCCGTAAAAGGAAGCGGAGAAGAAGGGGGAAGGCGGAAAGGCATACAGAAGCCCGTGAGGCCAGGGGCAAGAGACAGCGTCCACCGCCCAGGCTGAACTCTCCCGACTGCGGGATACAAACAGGTCCACCTTGGCATCGCCCAGACATGCAAAGAGGTCCACCACTGGAACACCTCAAAGCACCGTCAGATCCACAAACAATTCCTGACGGAGGTAGAAATCCACAGAGGATGGGATGGCTCTGCTGAGAGCATCTGCTAGGGAATTGGACACCCCCCGAATGTGAATAGCCGAGAGTGCCACAGGATGAGACTCCGCCTAACTGAACAACTGCGACGCCACCAGAGCCAGAGACGAGGATCTGGTCCCCCCCCTGCCTGTTCACATAAGCCATGGCAGTGACGTTGTCTGTCCGAACTAGAACAACGGAACCCCGCAGAAACCGGGAGAAGGCCAACAGAGCCAGATGGACTGCCTTCAACTCCCTCCAATTCGAAGACCTCCTGCCCTGAGAGGGGGACCAGATGCCCCTGGTCCGATGAACCCCCAGCCAGGCCCCCCCACCCCGAGAGGCTGGCATCCGTGGTGACCACTACGGGAGCTGGAGGAGAGCGAGAGACCCCCTTGCGCAGATGATCCTGAACCAACCACCAACTCAGAGCCAACCAGATCAGAGGGGACATCGGAATCGGAGAAGAGAGGGGAAGGCAATGGGGAGACCAATGCGACCAGAACATGAGCCATCAGAGTGTGCAAATGAAACTGGGCCCATGGAACAAGAAAGACCGTGGCCACCATGTCCACCTGGAGCTAACGACCCGCCACCTGAACCAGACCGGACACAAGAGACAGGATGTGTGAATGAATCTTATCCACCCAAGCCTCGGGCAGAGTGGCCACCCCCAAATCCATCCGAAACCGAGCCCCAATGAAGAGACGATCCTGGAACAGAACAAGGAAGGACTTCCCGACATTGATAAGAAAGCCGTGCCCCCTTAAAACGGCCAGGACCACCTCCGTGTGACTGAGAGCCAACCGGAACGAGGGAGCATAGACCAACCAATCGTCCAGGTAAGGATGGAGAAATATTCCCTGGGCGTGGACCAATGCGACCAAAGGAGCCAGAAGCTTGGTGAAGACCCGCGGAGCGGACTTCAGCCCGAATGGCAAAATCCGCAAACTGAAAGTGAGAGTCGCCGATCGCAAAACGTAAAAACTTCTGATGCCCCCGAGCCACCGGAACATGAAGATAGGCATCCTGCAGATCGATAGAAGTCATGAAGTCCCGGACCCCCACCAAAGGAATGATGGACTGCAAGGTCACCAGCTTGAAGTGAACGGTCCGAACCCAACCATTCACCCTCTTGAGGTCCAGAACTGGCCGGAACCCCCCTGACACCTTCTGGACCAGAAACAAAATGGAATAACAACCCTGACCCCGTTGTGCCAGGGGGACTGGGACGATCGCCTTCTTCTCCAGAAGATCCCAAACCCCCTCCAGAAAAGCCTTCCGCTTCGCTGGGGACAGGAGTACGGATGGTGCCCCTGCCGGGAGGAATAGCGACAAAGTCGATAGGATAACCTCTCCTGACAACACTCAACGCCAAGCGATCCTTCACATTCAGACTCCAAGCCTCCAGGAAAAACAACAGCCTTCCGCTCACAGGTCTCGAGGCTGCCACGCCGTCGTTGTCGGTACTTCCGCTTGAACCCTTGGGGCCAGCCACGGGAGCCACCTTTTTGGGCTGGAATTACGCCGACGGTCCAAAAAGGCCCTTGAGGACTGCCGGGAAAACTGGAAAGAAGAGACCGAGGAAGGAGCCGGATTCCAGAAGCGGGGAGAGTGAGATGCAGACGGTTTGCCCTTGTAAGGCAGAGCATGCTTATGGTCCTTAAAAGCTTTTGTGATCATACTGTTCAGCTGCTCACCAAAAAGCATTTTGCCGTCAAAGGGGATCTTAAGGAGAGAGGACTTCTCAGAAGAATCCGCCTTCCAGTCACGCATCCACAGGTTCCTCCGAGCCAGGACGGAACCAGAAGCCATGGCAGAAGAACGAAGTACATCCGAAGAGACGTCAGCCAAGAGCTTGGCCTGTTGTTCCATGTGGACAAGCAAGCCAGAGCAGTCCGACTCATCCTGGACAGCCGTGGCCAGTTTCCCAAAGTCAGACACCAACGACTGAGCCGCATAAGCAGAATAAATGCCAGCATGCAATGACAAGTTACCAGCAGAGAAGGCCTTCTACAGCGCCCCCTCCACCTTTTTATCAGTAGCATCAGCTGGAGAACAATCCTCAGGATTAATCGCCGTACGACCAATCAGGGTGGCCAACATGGCATCCACTTTGACAGAGTGAGGAAAAGAAACCTCCCCCTCCTCCAAGGAGTACAGTTTCTGCACGAAACGAGGAACCGATGAGCGCTCCAGATCATGCCATTCCCCAGAAATCAAGTCCTTGATGCGCCCATGAAAGGGCATTGCGAGAACGGGGGGTTTAACATACTGAGGAAACATGTCATCCGACCCTTCAGGCACAGAAAAGGGTGAAAACCCCAAGTTCTCCCTAATGTGCTGGAGAATCGCAGGAACCTCCTCCCTACGCAAAAACTTCACGGAAGAGGTAAGGGGCTTGGCAGCGCCTGAAGAAGAGTCCTCGGAGGGAGAGTCCACCGGACCCACCACAGAACGAGAAGACTTGCGCTTGGCATGAACCCCGGACTCCAGAGCGTGAGCCACAGTTGCCTCAATCATGTCCTGGACCTCAGAAGCAGACAGTAGGGCTGCAGAATACTCCGGACCCTTGGATCTAGTCCGGCGAGCCGGAATCGGCTCATCATCATAGGAGGAGGAGGAGGACGACAAAACATGCCTGCGCTTGTAAGCACGCTTCACCATAATGACCCAAAAACCAGAAGCCCAGCTGAAGAAGTTTAAATAGGGAGCAGTCAAGTATCAGGGACCAACCAACTGGCACTAAAAACCAGGAGGGAACCCCAGAAAACCAATCAAAAAAGAGAGAAAAGTGGAACCCTCCCTGCAAAATACAGAAATCCAATCAAAAAACACCCATGAAATGATAAACAAGCATTAACAATGCAATAGGTCTCGCCTTTGATTAAGTTAAAGCCATTTGCTTTGCTATACAATACCATTAGCAAAGCAAATGGCTTTAACTTAATCGAAGGCGAGACGTATTGCATTGTCAATGCTTTTTTTTTCTTCAACTGGGAAACTGGGGGGGACTGTTTTCTGTGCTTGCTGGGGGGTCCGTGGCACACTAGCCCCACTACTAGTCCTCAGTGTGACATATGAGAAGTTGAATACTATACTCAGGGCCACTGGAATTTAGTGGGAGGTGAAAACCAAATGATGTGGCAGGGCTGACAATTATGCAACAAGAACAAAATCAAATTATGTGGCCTAATGCATGACATTCTGTTAGTATTTCCTCATTATTTTGAAATTGTTACATATGCTAACACTATCTGGGCAAAGGTTTTATCTCATTAGTACCATGTCGATGCCCAAAAACAGAAATAAGCAACAAAAAGGTGACCAGTCCACCTTTGTAAATGTCCTTTCTCTGTGTGGTAAGAAGTGTCACCACTTTTTAATAGCTTTTGAACTGTCCCTGCTAGTGTTACCGACTCCTCAGCCCCCGTGTGCATCGCTACAGAGGCGACGCCAAAACACGACCAGGGCCGGACTTAAGGCACTTTGTACCCTGGCAAATTAGTCAAACTGGCTTACGGATGCGCCTTCCCGCGAAGCTCCGCGGCCTTGTGCTGTGCACAGAGACGCTTTAAGCCCTCTGTGCCCATGCCTTAAAGTTTATGGCATGGGCACAGAGGGCAATTGCCCACCTTCCAAGCCCCCCCGCCCCCAATATTCCAATTGTATTTGTGTGACCGTGATACGTTTTATCATTGTTCAGTTTTGTTTGAAATCACATTGACTTAAAGTGGTTATAAAGTCCAGATTTGTTCCGAATCGGAAACCCTAGAATGTTTTTCCAGGGCCCTCAAAATTCTAAAGTGACACTCCTCACACAGATATACACGTACGAGCTTTTGCACCTCGCGCCCCCCCTCCCGTTTGTGGAATATTGGGTCCACTGTAGGGACCCTTGTTACACCTAATGGTCACAGGTTCAGATCCCGACAGCCCCTCTCAGCCTTTAATCCTTCTGGAGGTCGGTAAAATGAGCACAACTGAGGTGGATAACAATAAACATCTATTATTCAGCACCAAGATACTCTTAGGTGAACGTGCGCTTTACAAACACACGTTATGCTACAACATCCCGAGCGCAACACGGTCTGTAACCGACAGGTCCGTCATACGTATCACTGCAGTATGGTGGTATGGAAGCTTCTTAAGGACAGGTACATGACGTTTTACCCATTGGTAACCACCTGACAGATCTGATTTTGCGCACCAGACCGATTAGCCCCTAGGCAGGAGCTACAGGATTTATTAGGGGGGGGCTCGAAATGAGAACGCGGCGGGGGCTGACCTTTCCATTTCCGTGCAGCACGCGGGTGTCCCGTGTTTTAATGCCCCGCCTCAGCGGAGAAGGAATGCAGTACAGGTCTGTTCAATCTGGGACGCAGCAGATGCCAGTCAGGGCACCGCTTGTGGGGGGCCCAACTACCCTGGGCCCCCCCAAATCTCACACTGCTGGAGAGACCCGGTTGCGGGATAGAAATCCAATATCCTAGCTTTTAATAAAGTGAGGTGTGGGGGAGGGGTGCTCAATCACAGACACAGCTTGCGCTCCCCACCCCCTTTCAGAACTGTGCCAGACCTTTCCGCTAAGGCCCTCTAAAAAAATATAGCAAAAGTTTGCAATAACCATGTGTAGTGTTCTGTATTAATATATGTACTTATTTTCCCCAAAAAACGTATACAATAAAAGCATGTTCTTAAAACAATAATCTCCGATACTTGAAGCACATCAGATCGTGCATTGATAGTTCTCGAGCAGCGCCTTCAAGTTGGACTCTTAAGGGATGGGGCGCTTCTAATCACAGCACACAAATCCGTACACGTAGACAGGAGGCCGGCGTGTGCCTTGAATTCTGCAGACAGTGCCTGCCTTCATGGCCAATCCACCACAGCCCTTACTTGTCACGGGAGGCCGTGCGGAAAACTGTGAGGCGTGCCATGCACTCACTCGATCGCAAGTGTGATCCTGGGCAAGAACAGCTGGGAGTGCTTAGCTATAAGCACAATGCTACTGGTTTGCAACACTATTTCACAAGTAGGCAATCCCCATTCTGCAGCACTATGCTAGTGCCCTTTGCAGGGCGTGTGATGTGCACGGATTCTACACTTCATGCCCACATGCGGTGTACCTGCACGCAAGTTATGTGGTTCATGAGGCATACGACGCAAAACTAGAGCGAACTCCGAGCGGCCCTGCCACGCTGGTGGACTCCGCTGGAAGTAAGTTGATGCGGTACCCCCTGCAAGAGATGGTGCCAAGCCATGCCAGGCTCCATGGGCACTCTAGGATGAACACGCTGTAAAAGCCTAAGGTGACTGGATGTTTAAGGCTTCCTCTGGAGTCGTCGGGGTCCCTGCTCTCTGTGGGGTACCAGCAAGCGCACTGGTTGTACGACACACCCCTCCATAGCGCCTCACCAGCCCCACCAGTAACTGTAGCTTATATGGCAGAAGTTGAGCAAACCATATGCCCTGTCTGGCCCTTGTAATTCGGTGCACTACTGCGGTCTGGGCACCTGAATGCCAAGGCCTGACAGCTGGGTGTATCACACATGCCCTGGTACCCGTGCCCCCCCTCAGCTTACCCTCTACCGTGCATCCCATCCCTATATGCCCCCTATCTGGTGCCCATGCCCTCGCGCCTGTATGTTGCCTCCCAGCCCTTCCCCCCCACACACACTCTGCACCCTCTTACGTTGGCATTGCCAAAGTACACCAGCGCGGCCAGGCTCCAGTTGAGCACAGTGAGGAGCAAGTTCATGATTTCGGGACTAGACCCAGGAAGAAAATCCAACCCTGGGAAGGAAGGGAGAGAGCAAAGAAAGGCGATCCGGCCCTGAGGGCAGAGGGAGGCGCAGCAGCCTCCCCGGAGCGAACCCCAAACTCCTGACCGATCCTGGGCAGGCAGGAGGCCAAGCACCACCGGACGCCCCTCTAGTCCCTCCGTAGGAAGGGGCCCTCCATGGCCCCGGAGAGCAAAGGACACTGAAACACCAGAGGTCAGACCACCAAAGCCATCCTCCCGGCACACGCGATCCGCCCACCTTAAGCGATGCGACTTGTAACAGACTGCTCCCAAAAAGTTAGCAGAAACAAACAAAAAGTTTTCAATCCATTTTCACTCTGCAATTTTGATTTCTTTATTTTTGGCGCCCCCATTCCTCGGTGAAGCCGGACACAGATCTATCTGTTTCGATCTCTCCGCAGATCCGAATAAATAAATAAATAAATAAATATGAGCGGGTTCGAGCTGCGAACACCGGTCCGCTTCCCCTTGCGGTCTGATCTTAGAGGGACTAAACAAAGCACGTTGTACGTAGAAAAAAAAGCAACTCACATTTAAAACAAGTGCTCGCATCTCTTATCTTTATGGGGCCATGTGTTTGAAACACATGGCCCCATACAGATAAGAAACCTTTTACTTCAGCCGGAAAGCGGACGAGCCCGTCCAGGTGGGCCGGCCCAAAAAATGAAAAAGTCTACGCCACAAAGTGCTCTTTCCCAATGGCTGGCCACCGTTTAGCATAAACGGTGACTCTGGCCAATGGGAAAGAGGGACGGGGCTTGAAGCCCTTTACAGAATTCCCTCTAAATCATTAAATCTCGCCAGCGAGAATGCGCCAGCCAAGACCTAAAAACGGCCTCACACGAGGCCCTTCCTATAAAGAGGAGCAGAAACAGCCAGCCGAGGATGCCAGATGAAATTCCCTACTGCCGCAGCTTCCCTTTCCGGCCTCCAACCCGGAAAGACAGCCCCAGGCCCAGCCACACAGGGCCGGTGACTCCGTCAGCCGGACCCGTCTGCTCCACCGCCAAGGGAGCACCGCCAACCCCAGACTCGGCGAGGGAATGTACAGCGCTGCCCAGGCTGACACCGCCAGGCCCCGCAAGCAGAAGAAATCGCGGGAGAGGACCTCCCACGAAGGAACCAAATGAAGAAATCCAACAAAGAAATCCAGAAAAGACCACAGCACCGCAAACGGCCAGCGCGTGGTACGCGCGTCTCAGCAGGTGAGATAATAGAAAAACAGGAGGTTTGAGGGGGTGGGGGCTACTTATAGCCCCCGCATGATAAATCACGTGGTATGGGTGTCTGGTGAGGCAGGGATGCCTCAACTGCGTAAGGAATGGAAGCGAGGGAGGGACGAGGAGGTAATGACAATTAAGTGAAGGTGCCGAGCACCGGAAACCACCGGCTCAAATTAAGCACTGTCACATTTGTATATGTAGCGATGCCTCCAGGGGATGGGTGAGGGGGGGAATGTGACACAGGAAGAGGGTCTTGTAAAGTTGGTGAAATGGGGCCCACTGATAACACCTCTCACAACTCCCCCCGAGTGCACATGCCTGAAGGGCATGAAGGTTGTGTGAAAGACCAAAACGACTGTAGTGACGTCAGATAAACAAATAAGTAAAATGTATATATTTTTGTAATATTTACTTACCTGCATGTTCTGGTCTTCACCCGAGGGTGCTGGCGGCATCGGTATCCCCATCATAACAAAAGAAGGAGGACAGGAAAGGAACCCATCATGCATAGCAAACTGGAAGATTTACATCATTAACAATCCCTGAAATACTCAAATAACTCAGAGTTTTGTTTTTCTATCATGTTATTTTCCCTTTATCCTCCTTATTGAAGTTTTTGTTTTTCTCTGTAAAAGACCTACATTAGGGGGTGTGGCCAGGCGGTCCAACATTGTGGATGCACCTTAAAGTATCTCCCGTAGCCCAGCAGAAATCTGTTAACTATCCTGCCATATATGCCCTTCACATTGCACTTCTGCCCCATGCGGCTATCACCCATGCTCTGCTGATCCCTAAAATTGTTCTGAAATCGCCCCTCGAGTTGGCGAAGCGACACAGAGCGGCGATACTTCTGGGGCCTTGGGATCCCTGGCCTAGGGGTGCGACCACAAATGTGACGAAGACCTGCCGTGCAGTGGAGCTGTGGTGCTGCTCTCTTGCACTAGCAGGTTGTGGCAATTGATGGCTGGGACGCCAGGGACACTACGGCCGTGCTGGGATAGACATCCAGCAGACAGCGGGTGTGTTGGGCCGCGGAGCGATTGCCCTGGGCCAGACGGCTGGATGTGGCGGCAGGTGAGGCCTGTTTACAAGTTTACAACCGCAGCCCCAGATTGTTCTTGCGACGGCCTCAGGGTGGTGGACGGCCAGTGCGATGGCATGGCTGCCGCCACAGAAGACATTGCCCCTCGCCTCTACATCGGCTGCCTTATCGGGCTGCGAGGCGCAACAAGCATTGTTGCAGGTGGCCAGAACTGAGTTCTTGTTGCGGCCCACAGTTGTAATCAGATGGCTGATTTGACGACGCAACCGCTGCCACAGGAAGCATCGCCCCTTGCGTTTGTATAGGCGGTCATATTGGACCGCAAGGCATGACACACATTGGTGCGGGGGGCCACGGGCCAGAATTGAGCCCAGGCTGTGGCCCGCAGATACCATCGGGTGGCATGCGGCTGGTGTGGCGATGAGTCTGCCGCCACAAGAAGTATCACCCCTCGCCTCCACATCGGCAGTCCTATCGGACCGCGAGGCGTGACACACATTGGTGTGGGTGACCAGAACTGTGTACGGGCTGCAGCTCGCAGATACTATCGGGTGGCGGGCGGACGGTATGGCGACGCAGCTGCCGCAACAAGAAGCATTGCCTCGGTGGTCTTGTCGGGCCACGAGGCGTGACGCACATTGATGCAGGTGGCCAGAACAGGATCCGGGCTGCGGCGCCTTCCGAGAGGTGGCTGCATGTGCTGAGACTCCCTGCCCGTGGAATAGATGCCGCAGGTATGGACAGGGGGCCACAATGAGAGTTGGGGGCTAGAGACACTGATAGACAGCTCCCTTGTGTGGCGGTTATCCGGTGACACGTCCGATGCTAAGGAGTGGCCCCTGGCCCCCACCGACAGTGAGATGCTTGCCAACTTGGTGACAATTAGCAGAGGGTAAGTTGCATCTATAAGCTATCCAACACCCCTGAGGATCCATTACTTTGGATGTGTGACTGGGACAGCCAGGGTGGTCATTAAACAAATGGACCATATTAAGCTCCACGCAGCATTGAGGGCAGGGCCTCTGGCACGGATGCAGCCGCCGCGCCCTAGAGACTCCTCATTTTGACTGTGCCCGGGGCAGCCTGTAACTGGAGATTCACCACTAAAATCTCAGTACATATACAACCGAGACTCTTCACTTAATTGACTCTGGCTGCCACCCGGTGATCTGGGAGAGTAGTGACTGCGCCCTAAACATTCTATGCGTTCGGGCCATTGTCTTGGCTGGTCCTAGATTAACTCTACACATATCCATAGGGACTGCTCCCCCGGCCGGTGTCCACAATATGACCAAGCATAAACTCCCCAGCGCGACGGCCAAACAAAGTACCATAGACAAATATAGAGGCGCCGCAGCCCAGGCTCCCAATCCAGGGGATCCAACGGTACGCATACCTGACAATACTGCCATACTGGCAGCCATAACGCAGTCCAGGGATGTGCTAAAGGATACAATTGGAGCTGTTGGCTCGGATCTCATGCTACTCGGGCAGGATCTGCGCAATGCAGTACAACGAATAACTGAAGCCGAAACCAGAATATCGACGGTGGAAGATACAGTGACTAATCTTCAAAAGAAGGTGTCCACCTTGGAGACGCTTACAAAGGGTTTGGCTATGCGTGCCGAAGATGCAGAGGGGTGAGCACGCAGAAACAATCTCCAATTCGTGGGGTTTCCTGAGGGCTGTGAGGGTGACAACATGGAGGACTTCCTTGTTGAATGGCTAACCGACTGGCTCCCCGCAGGTGTGCTGTCCTCCTGCTTCATAATTGAGCGGGCACACCGGGCCCTGCTACAGAAACCCCTGCCCAGTGACCGTCCCAGGCCTATCATCGCCAGGTTTTTAAACTACAAAGACAGGGATGTCATTTTGCAGCAAGTCAGGTTAAGGAGACCCTTAACTATACCTCGCATCCTATAATGATATTTCCTGATTATTGGAGTTGGGATATCCACCATGCTGCAACAGATACTTCACTGTTTATGAGGTATTGGGGTGGGAGGGAGGGGGGTGTGGGGTTTGGGTAAGTTGCTATTTATTTTTAGTGTCATACTTTGAAATGTAAATGTCCAGTATTTGTAAAGTGCAAACAATTACCCAAAGGTGTCAAGGCGCTGGGGTCCCTCGGAAGATTAAGCAAGCTATTGCCCAGAGTCACATGGTGCTGGGCTGATCTGCTGCCAGTGCTGGAGATTGAACCATGAGCCCCCGGGTTCCGGAGTCAGACGCCTTGGCCATTGCGCCACACCTCTTCTCACTCTACATATACCAGTTCAATTAAGTATGTTCATGCATTATCTCCCATCCACATATACCACCACCAACTATACCACTAGCTATGTCCAAGCTTTACGATAGGCGACTACACATCATCAGCTGGAATGTCTGTGACCTTTTGGATAAGGTTAAGAGGGACGCGGTATTACGCCAGGCTACGCAATATGAAGACGACATTTTACTTCTGCAGGAAACCCATTTAATGGGTAACAAGACACCATGCCTGGCATGCTTTGGATACATCCAGACTTTCCACTCCGGGTTTGCAAGGGACTCTCGGGGCGTAGCTGTTGGCATCCATCGTAGAGTCCCCTTCGCTCAGGACAAAACATGGTCTGATCCCCAGGTTAGATATATCATAGCCACAGACTCATTGTATGGTGAGCCGCTCGTGCTGGGAAGTGTTTATGCCCTTCCACCCTTGGTGTGGAGCCTAGTGGAACGCCTGCTGACAATATGGACGGAGATTCCCCAGTGCCTAATAATAGTTGGGGGCGACTGGAATGATATCATATGCTCTCATGCAGACAGATAAAACACACAAGATGATGGACAGAATGTTGCACATTGGCAAAACATTCACCCCCAGTCACAGATCTGGGTTTAATCCATTGTTATTTTGCCCACCACGCCACCCCAGTTCAGACATGGCCATATGCAAATCAGTCTTGACCCTGTGCCTCATGGGAACAGTCCAGCCCAAACTGCCAAGACATGTCTTCCCTGGACCGGAATCAAGCATCCTAGGACCGGTTTCGGGGTTTCACCCCTGTTCAGCCAGGATAGCTTGACTCCAGTGGCGTAGTGAGCACGGGACCAACGTCTGGGCATACCCTTCCCACATAGGGCGAACAGCAAAACTCACAAGAAGGGCAAAACACACAAGATTGGTCAAGACTGATTTGCATATGGCTGGGTTCAAACTGGAATGGCATGGTGAGCAAAAAAACGGTGGATTTAGGCCCAGATCTCTGTACTGGGGTGAATGTATGACATTGTTCTGCATTCTGTCCATCAACTGTTTTTTGCATTTGTCACCCCGAGTGGGACGGGTATGCTCAGACGTGAGTCCCGTGCTCTCCATGCCACTGGAATCAAGCTATCCTGGCTGAAGAGGGGTGAAACCCTGAAACCGGTCCTAGGATGCTTGGTTCCAGTCCAGGGAGAACCTGGCTTGGCAGTTCGGGCTGGACTGTTCCCATGAGGCACAGGGTCAAGACTGATTTGCATATGGCTGGGTTCAAACTGGAATGGCATGGTGAGCAAAAAAAACGATGGATTTAGGCCCAGATCTCTGTACTGGGGTGAATGTATGACACTGTTCTGCATTCTGTCCATCAACTGTTGTTTTTGCTCATGCAGACAGATGGCGCTCCACAGTGAAACCACTAGAAATCAGCGAATCGAGGCTACGGTCCCTGATACAGGGAATGGACTGGGTGGATACCTGGCGGAGACTCCATCCAACAGATCAAGGCTATACATACTTTTCTAGTACACACAGATCTTTCTCCTGCATAGACTACATCTTTATATCTACCGCCCACATACATAGACTCTAGTTGGCAGAGATTCTACCTAGAGTCCTCTCTGATCACTCCCCAGTACAGCTAGATCTGCGACTAGACTAAACGGCTCCCCTTTCGATGGATACTGTCACCGTGGCACTTACAAGATGAACAATACAGAACACATATGCACTCTGCCATCACAGACTATTTCACTCTTAATTCCGGAACAGTGTAGTCCCCGAGACCCTATGGGAGGCCAACACAGTGGGGGGTGGATATCGCTTACTGCTCGGAACAGCATTGACAACACCGCGAGAAACTGGTACAGATGGAAGCCCAGCGAATAGATTTAGAACACGGAAGCAGGAGGGGACATGGTGGTGCGGCGCATCAGTTGCTCCATACACAGCAAATATATGCTAGCGAACTTCTAGACAAGGCTAGAATGACATGATTAGCTACGAATAGTAGGATATACCAGTGGGGGAACAAATCCAGTTCATTGCTACATCGTTTATGTCAACGGGCGCATTGCCCATTAATTATTCCGACTATTCGCAGCCCCACAAGGGAGATACTTACCGATCCACTACAAGTTGTAGCTAGTTTTGCTGATTTTTATGCGGCTCTATATGCCTCCAAAGAGAATATTTCACCATTCTTTATTCATAAAATTTTAGACGATATGCCTCCACGAGCCCTAGCAGACTCAGTAAGAGGGGAGCTAGATGTTCCGATAACGGAAGAGGAACTTCAACAGGCACTTTCTGAGATGGGCCCGGGCAAGGTGCCACGCCCAAACGGCTTTCCATGCAAATTCCACAAAAAATATCAGTTCCTACTAATGACCCCATACTTGGTGGCACTTAACACTGATGTGGACAATCAGCGCCTTCCAAGAGATTGGCATCATGCAGAAATAGTGGTCTTCTTAAAGCCTGGCCGACCCCCTGAACACCACCATATCGCCCATATATAACTTCTTAATGTGGAGGCTAAGCTCCTAGCTAAGGTTATTGCCAACCTCATAGTACCACATATTACAGACCTGGTACACCCTGACCAAGCCGGCTTCATGCCAGGCCGTGCTACACGACACAATATTCGCCGTCCACACAACACCATCGAGACAGTGGATCGCCTTAAGGAGCCGGTGGCACTCTTGCTGGCCGACAGCGAGGGCATTTGACTCTCTTAGCTGGACTTACCTCTTCGCACTCCTGAGTCGACTATTTTTAGGCCCCCACCTTCTCAAATATATTCAACTTCTCTATACTGACATTACTGCCTCTATCCACGTTGCGGACTCAACCTCTCACACCTTCCCCATCAGGCGGGGCACCCGCCAGGGTTGTCCCCTTTCTCCTTACCTATTCGCACTGGCAATGGAGCCTCTTGCGGCCTGGGTATGAATGGATGCACAAATCCGAGGTTTTGAATGGTCTAGGAAAGTCTCCGACCACATAGCACTCTATGCGGATGATGTTTTGTTCTTTCTTACACCACCTAACTGGTCAGGTCCAAGATTGCTCAGGATAATGCAGATCTTCGGTGAGACATCTGGGCTGTATATGAATGCCCGGAAATCCTTTCTATGGCCCTTGCAGGGTGGATGCCACATGGGCACGGGGGCAAGTGAGGTAATGATGGTTCAGGACAGGTTTAAGTATTTTGGGGCTTTTCTGTCGTCCTCCCAGCCCATATCCTGGGAAAGGAACTTGGCCCCACTGTGAGTGCAGATTAAGGCACAGACCCGATCTTGGTTACACCTGCTGCTCTCCCTGTTTGGCAGATCTGCCATCTTCAAGATGGTCTCACTGCTCCGCCTGCTATACCAACTTCAAAACCATCCATACCCGATACCGCCCACCTGGTTTAGGCAATTGAATGCAACTCTTAGACACTTCCTCTGGGGTGGGGCTCAGCCTGAGTAGTATTGAGAACATGCTTCCAATCTACATATTGTGGGGGTCTCACAACGCCGGATGTCCAGTCATATTATGCGGCCTCGCACCTCCTCATTTTGAGCGATTGGTGGTATGGAGATAGATGCGATCCCGCATATGCAGTTGAACGCTGGCTGATGGGCAATATGTCACTACACACAATCTTTTATGCGGGCCCAACACTAAAAGTGCTGCCGCCGGAAACCGCTATTATTTTTAAGATCTGTAAACAGTCGCTACATCAAATGGGGTGGTGGGACAGACTTACAAAGGAAGCGTCCCTCTGGCACAGTGGTCTACTTCTTCAGCTGTCTGGGCTATCTGGCTTCTCCTGCTGGGAGGCTATTGGTATACCTATGGTGGGGAATGTTCTTCATGGTAGGACCTTAAAGTCTTTTCAGGAACTCCAACAAGAATATGAAATGCCCCGATCGCAATTTCATAAATATCTCCAATTCCGTCATGCCGTTTCCCCTTACCTCACACGCCAGGAAGTTATACCCGAGTCTAACCCTATTGAGGCTAAAGTATTTATGGGAGAACTTGGAGAGCATAAGATCACCAAGATATATCGAACACTAGTCACAATAAGCCCCACCACACTCAGCAGAACACGTGAGGCTTGGCAGCAACATTTGGGCCCCCTGGATCATGAGGACTGGGCCGAGGCACTGGAGTCCCCACGTAGTGCGGCCATTGCGGAGAGATTGCGACTCATACAATTTAAATACCTTCATAGGTATACTAGATATAGGATCTCACGCGCTGGGCTAATTGATTCTCTTATCTGCCTACGTTGCTAAACTACAGATGGTACCCTTATACAAACGGTGTCAGTGCACGGCACTTTCTAAGTCCTGGCAGGGCATACTTACATGCATGTCGGAGGTTTTGGGGTGGGAAATCCCACACGCACCACAATTTATCTTGTTCCACATCACTGATGGTATCAGGGGCAACATATACAAACGGCACTTATTACTCCTCGGGCTCACACTGACGAAACAAGACATAACGAAGGCATGGAAAGACGCCTCCCCACCATGAGTGGGAGTATGAAAAAAGGACTTGATTTCTGTATGGGGTTGGAATTACCAGTATATAAAGCAAGAGGTTGCCCCCAAAAGCATCTCAAGATTTGGAAGAGATGGGCAGAATAACAGGGTTTGTATTTGGAGCCCATTTCATCTGTATCAATAGATTAGTAATGGACAAAATGATAAATGATGTGGGATGAACATGATTGTAAATGTTCTTCTATCCGATCCAGGTGGTTGAGAAAGGCATGCACTCGACTCTATACCAAATGTATGACACTACTGTTTATTGTTGGGGAAATTTGCTTGATTACATTCGTTTTTCAATTTTTGTATTTGAATCAAAAAGTTGATAGCATTAATGCTACTATGTATACTATACTACTTGGGAACCTGGTCATACTAGAACGTACTCGACCAGATACGGCTATCGACAATAAAATTTGTTGTGAACAAAAAAAGCCCTACATTAAAGCAATCAATCCAAAATCTGACAAGTCTCTGAAGCCATATGTACGACCATCCCTCCGCAGTATATAATTAAGAATGATTTACCACAATTTAAAAAATGAGGAGCTGGCCCTTACTGTATGGTCGATGTTTCAGTACCACTGTATAACTCTGATTTCAGGTTTTGTGTACCACGTTATAAAGTTTAACATAAACAGCAATTGTTCATAGACAGTCCCCAACATTCCCTCTTTTTTTTTTTTTTTGTAAATCGTTTTTATTGGCATTTCATTGTATAGTACAGTACATACAAAACAGTGATCTCACAGCGAAACATCATGCTAGTTGTACACCATATCGTGCATTAAAGTCCGGTCATATCATCTAACCCATCTATCCCTTCTATAGGTAGCAGCACTGGCATGTGAAAGTACATGGGTATAGAGCATGTGTCCATGAGAGATAGTCTGTGGCCTGTACTGAAGGACAGTCCAACATTCATAACTTAATTTGACTAATTAAATCAATTATTTGCTCTTCATCAGGCTGTATGCATATGAGTTTAGGTTTTGAAACCAATGTGCATAACTTAACTTTAACAAGTCGTATATGCCTCACCTAGTGCCAGCCCTTGTAATTTGTATTGAAAGAACCTGAAACAAGAAAGGCCAGGGATACCCGAATACCATAATGAAACCAGCAAATATAACATCGACTGTGCATTCTTTCTCCGTGTTTGCTACCATAGGGGTTGTTAGTGAGGGGGGAAAAGCATGACCCCAAAAGGTAATCTTGGACCACGCCTTTCTGGCCTGAAATCTTGCATTATAAATTAGGCTGTCAGTTTTCAATTTTTACAGATAAATACAGGCAAAAACAATATGTTCCCTGTCTGTATTTATTTTTAAATGCAGAAAAATACAGAACATTTGTTCGTGAATTCCAGGACAACAGATGAGTACATAGACAGCCTGGGGAGATAAAAAAAAAAAAAGTTGAGATTTCCTTGAATATACGCATATATTAACATATAATTGTTGTAGTGTAAGGCTAAATTTTACCTGAGGATTAAACATTTTGCCATATTTGGCAGCTTAATTTGCAAAAACGCAACCGGGATGAGCGTAGGAGTACATGTTTATCAGTTAAATAAATGTGGAAATAAGCCGTTTTACAACTCTGTTTATTCTCAAAACACAAAATAAATATGGATAAATACCAATAAGATGGCCAAAAAATAAATATGGATAAATACCAATAAGATGGCCAAAAAATAACTATGGATGAATACAGAGGGAAATGTTAAAAAAACAAAAACAAAAAAAAAAATACCATGAAACCAGAAGCCCTGATAATAAATTATCAGCGTGTTGGGTAGACATAAGATTTGTTGAAAAATAGTTGTGTATGTTTACTTCAAAGCTTCATTGGCACACAACATGATGAGATGATATTTGATCTCAAAAGTTTGCAAATACATCACTTTGTTAGCTGTACTGCTTCATTGTATTTATAGATAAATGCTATTTGTTGTAAACCTTATAGTCACTAAGCTGTTTGTGATTAACGAAACCATTTGTCAAAATAGACTAATTCATTACATTGCTTTTTAATCTCAACATAAAAAATGAGTTATTTGTCCTGTCATAGTTCGTATTTTGATGTCTGTTGAATAACACATTGTTGATACGGTCTCTGTACTTTGCTTTCATTAATGCATTGTGACTAATATTGATTATAGACCTTGGAAAGTGACGCATATCTAATTTGATACATTAAGCAATATTGCTTGCAGATTTCTGAAACCCATAATTCTCCTTCAGATGACAAAGTGGCGGAAAACGTCTTGTAACTTTGATCATTTGCATTTTGAGGCTTTCTGGATACCATTTAAGTACTTGGGACAGTATAAGATCATCACTTTTCTTGTGGCACTTGTTGTCCTGTTGGGGGCGCTTGGTAAATTGCACTTTAGTGGTACTCTTTTATACCCATCTTCCTAACCACATGATCTCACACTAGGCTATAGGGAATGAAAAGAGCCTAAAATAGACACAATGTTAGACACAAAGTCTGACTAAGTGTTTATGGTCAAAAGGCTTTGGGCCTGAGTTAGCATTTGGCAGACAGAGTAGTATCCACCGCGATAGCAGAGGACATTATCTCTGCCATTTCAGTGGTACTCTGCCCATCAGATTTAGAGTTGAACACCGGCCCAGTAATCATCTCTGTATGCTGTAGGGAACCGCCATCTCAGTGGTTCCTTTCAATATACTAAAGGTTTGGTGGATGGTTGGTTTTAGCAGCTGGCCACCAAAGTTTCAACTTTCTTTGTTTTTTTTCAAAAATGACCTCTATGCCCTGGGAGTTTTCTTCAAGGTGTGGGGTTCAATTATAGTTTTTTCTTGGTGTTGACCAGAAGAAAAATACATTCTACTGTCCACCCTGAATAGGGCGGGCGGTGTAATATCCTTCCTCTGACGGCCCTATTTTGTTGAGCCATCGGAAGAAGTATTTTGTAGACTGAGCAAACGGGGGTTCTGTGGACGGAATACTTGCTGCCTCTAAATGACCCAGGTGGACCAAGGGTTTAGTGGGCAGGGTACTCCATCCATCTAAATCAGGCGTTTGAACCCTGTTTTATGATTTGTGATTTGCGTATGCCTTTGGTTGTGTCAAGGACTTCTGAAAGAGCTCTAAAGATATTGTCTGGCCAATTAACAAAGAAGAAAAAAAGTGCCTTACTAATAGTTGGACCAAAATACGTTTCTCATTCTAGTGGTAACAATGTTTTAAGACATACACAACAGATAGTCTTTATCCACTATAAATGTCAGATTAGCTTCATATATTTATATATAGAAGCAAGTGCTTTCTAAGAAAAGTTTCCTGCAAAGAAAACAAACTGAGTATATTCCACCCCATTTCATTAATTCCATAGTCCCCATGGGGCATTGTGCCTCTCTTTTTGTTAAAAACTTTATTTTTCAAAGATTTGTGTGCACCCTTGTACATGTATTTCTGTATAAAAGCCTACAAGTTAGATAATGCTTGTATTTAGTGAATACTCAGCAGCACCACTTGCCAATGAGCAACGCATTGCAGAAATACAGTAATGGACCACAGCCCGCAGAGTCAAAGGCATCATCTGATATCATTACATTGCTGAAAGCTGTTTTGAATATTCCCAGACTGACCTAAACAAAGGCTCAAAGAAGAAGGCTGGACTCCTTCTTGCATCTCCCAAAATGTAGAATGTTTGGAGTCTGGGTGCAGTCCTTTGAAACGGGGGAACTATACTTGTGGAAATCAAGGCCATAGAAATGTAGACTACCACAATGAAGACTCTTGTCACTTACACAGTGCCCATAAAGACCATACAGCACCTATATTGCCAGGGACCCAAACACTGCAATCAGGCATTTACCTCTAACAATGGTAGGGATGGATTTAGAATTCCAATTTAACCAAAGTCTACAATGGGGGAGAATTAAGATTCACTGAATTTAGGAATTTCTAACCGCGTAACAGGTGGTAGGTTCTTTCTTGTGGTTATTTTTGCATTTTATAATTATCAGCTATGGTTTTATAGACTGTGTGTTCACTTGTCTTTCAATACTGAGATCAGTGAAATAATTTCCATCCATCACTTTTTTTTTTTTATTATTTAAAAAGGGTACCTTAATTGATAACATTGGCTATTCCTATGAAACTTAACGTTGAGTGTAATGAGAGACGGTTTAGGGGCTCCCTCTTTCATTCCAAGGCAAGACTATGAGGTTTATACCATACGTCCGCTCCCTTTCATCTTCTACCTTGATAGTGGTGAGACCGAATAGAGCCTTCTTCTGGACTGGTTAACACTGAATTCAGGAGAAGCGACTGTGTGATGTTGGGAGAAGTCACTAATGTCTCTTTTCCCATGTTCGGCTGATCACTAGCACCCTGGCCAGGTGGCTGCCTTGTAAAGGGACTCTGCATCATTACACAGACACCGACCCTATAGCAGTTCACGGTCTCACTATTCTAGATGAAGAGCCCCAGAAGAGGGGAAAAC
Organism: Triturus cristatus; assembly: GCF_964204655.1. Lineage (NCBI taxonomy): Eukaryota > Metazoa > Chordata > Amphibia > Caudata > Salamandridae > Triturus > Triturus cristatus. Next base: position 1,053,974,955 of record NC_140584.1, on the reverse strand, counting down.
ATATTCTCCAGGTAAATGTGTTAAGAAACCTGAGGCAAGCAAGTGGGAAAAAAATCAGTGTCCACTCCTGATGGAGACACAGCCAAGAGTAAGGTGAATGTAGAAAGCTACAAAGCCGTAAAGCACCCAGCTGTCAGGGAGAGCGCACAACTCTGTAGAGCATGGAAGGCTTTGATAGCCCAGAGGTGTAGCTGGTACCTGCACATTATAAGAGCATCTCTGATGGGAAGTCGGGAAAAATGCATGGCCGACCAGATGTGTGCACATACCTTTAAGGGTTCTTGTATTCAAGCACTGGAATGGGAGTTATGTGAGTAATACATTGATATTGAGAGCCCGAGCTTTCAAAATATGAAAGAAGATGGGGTTTGAATGACACTAAATTGCTGGTTTAGATTGTCTACTATGAATGTCCTCAATACACATTTGGTGACTTTGAAAGGAGAACTTGTGGGTTGGCATGCTGCATTGCAGCTATAAAGGAGACCAATTCCTGTACAGTTTTTGACAGTTCTAACAACAAAACTATTTAGTCAAAAAAAACTCCTATCATGGTATTACTAGAGTAGGAAAAAAATAACACCCATGTAACTACTATGCACCCCCATGAACGTGGCACCTCCTAGGTCTACAGCATGCCAGCATATTTATTAATGTGTTTGCTCCTACAGTTCCCTGAAGTCATTCCACTTAATGTGGGCGGTATGTATTTCACTACCAGGCTGTCGACACTGAAGCGCTATGAAGACACCATGCTGGCGGCGATGTTTAGCGGAAGACATTACATTCCAACGGATGCCGAGGGGCGATACTTCATTGACCGGGACGGGACCTACTTTGGGTGCGTATAAGAACCCCAAACCCATGCTTGAGGTTGTGTACATTTCTTGAGGTTTTAAAGCACACATGCCTATACATGTTTATACATGTTTAAATAATACATACACACATGTTTTGGCTGATTGGTATGGGTTGATTGTGCTTCTCAAACTAGGGCAATGTTCTACATCTATGCATTTTGCCACCTCACATACTTTTTAGTAATATAGCCTTGGTTCCTTACCTGATGCAGTATACACCTACCCCGGTGGCATTAGTACATTCGAGGGTCGGCTGGCGCTAGCCTGTATAGGAATTATGTAAAATAATCATAGTGCATCCTTTATGGCACACCATTATTTTTCTAGGACCAGCAAATCCTCCATTATGTGCCGCACCAGATAAAGAAGCCTACCTAAAAAGCTGGATATGTGCCTGACGATTCAGGGCAAATATATTATACGTAGACGGTAAGCATACTGAACCAGGGAAATCTGGATAGCGGGAGGCAAATGCAGCCGTGTTTGGATCACATAAACCTCTGTCTATAAAGTACTGCTGGCTCACAGGATGTAATGCCAACCATTCTTTTCTCCATCCAGAATGGGTAGAGGCCCCTCCTCCTACCCTGACGTGGGAAATCCATAAGTGTCTTACTCTTTCTCTGAATGTTTGAACTCTGTTAATGGTAAGGCAGCAACTAGACTATGCGAGCAGGTGTGAAGACACTCGGGTCAACCTAGATGTCAGGCTATGCCTGAAATTCCTGTCAGTCCAGGGTGGAGTCACTTGCAATGACTGTGTGCCAGGATCTGCAAGCAGATTTCATTTCCCCTCCTCCGTGCTGTCCAGATCTTATTGGTGACACTGCACCTACCTATCCTCGCATGCACTGGCAAACTGTTTCTTGTGCAGGAATTGCAGGCGGGCGCACCAATGGTAAGTTGAAGCTGGCATTGACGACATTATAAAGACAATTGTGGAGATTGTCTGGAGGACTGCAGAGGACACAGGAAAAGGTATGCATGCATGCCAGATCAATGTTTCAGCACTACTTAGTTGCATTTACCCACTATGAGATCTCAGCATATACCACACTGTCTACACTATGCTACTCTCACAGTCCATTTTCATATTGCATCCTCAGCATTAGAGTATCATGGAAATAAGTCAGTTTTTCACAACAGTGCTGGCCCCAGATATCACTAGGCTGTCCTTCAGATTTTCTTTTGTAAAACTTTCCTAGCTATTGGTCGCTCTGTCTAATCGAGGTTATTCTCCTACCTTGTACACCATCATCAGCCCTGAATTGTTCATTGCCACAGAGTCCATGTTCTGACAATCTACACCCGTTGATCAACTTGTAGTTCATTCAGTGATGACTTCACATTCCCATCAAACTTCACATTGACCCAAGTAAAAAACAGTTCAAGAAAGAGTGCATGGTCCATCTATGGATTTCTCCACTGTGGTCACCTGCAAGGCCAAATTAGTTTGACAGATCTGAATATGCATTGATATGAGGCTGTCTAACCACGAAATAAAGTCAGTGAAGTACATCAACACACCACTGATGATGTATGAGCAATACTTAGTCGGGCAAATTAGATCTCTAAGGCAGATCTCAATGCATGGTAAATGCAGGCTACCACCAGCAGGAGTTGTATCAAGAATCACAATATGTAACACATTCTCCTTACACCTTGGGCTTAATAATAAAGAACACCATATTGTCCTTAGATGCGTGTATGGCTTTCGACACGGTAGAGAGGCCCTTTATTAGGTCTCGCTGGCGTTGCAGCGCGAAGCGCTGCCGCCAACGAGAACTATTGTTGCCGTGATGCCTCTCAAGGGAGACCGACAGGGGCACGTGCAGCGCTCAGGGTCTGTGGATGCGCTCCTGAGACGCACACGCACACACACAGACACGCGCACGCACACACCCCGCTGCTGCCGACCCCCCCTCACCGCATCCGCGACTGCCTAACACGCGCGCACACACCTCGTATGTGTTTAGATTCGAGTATTCAAGTCAGTCAACAACGTCGGTGACTACCTAAACTTCTGTTAACTATTTCCGTATTAATGAAATTACATGCAACAACAAAGAAAACCATCAGCAGTTATTTTATTTGTGGGGGGAGACAAACAATTTCACGATAAGTTAACTACGCCTATCTAAAAAAAAAAAAACCACACACACCCCTTGACTGAAATCTCATGCCTGTTCTTATCCATAAAACAAAACACAACAATCACAACTTGGGTACAGTAAACAGGGAAGTGCATCAAGGAAACGCATGAGGGTTAAAAAGAACCTACTTATTTAAAACATAGTTCCAAGGTATTGCTCCCCACAAAAAATTGGCGCAGTACACTGCAATCTTTCTTGAATCGATTTACGAAAGTTATGGGGTCCACAAAGTCCAAAGGAACTAACTAAATAACTATCAGTAATGTAGTTGGGTATCGGCAGCGAGGGGCACCCAAGTTAAGCGTGCGTTGGTGACTATCACTATGCCACGCCGCAACCATGGGAGAAGAGTGCACACAAAGGATGTCAATATCCAATATCGGAGTACAAACTGGCCCCACTGAGACCTTCCGCTATTTTCAAATCAGACACGCCCGATGGAGCAATTCTGAGGTGGGTAGACCTTCCCTGAGTCCTCTCTGTTATTATAGGTTGTTGAATTAATACATGCTGAAACTCTCAGCTATAGTAAATTGGTCAGTAACTCTCCTGATCCTCCGACTAAGCTGCAGGGGAGTTGGGTGCGAGACGTGGGGGATCTGGAGGAGGGAGAGTGGCCTGAAGCCCTGGCTTCCCCAAGGGAGGTAGCCATAAAGTTCAGATTTTAATTGGTACAATTGAAAATTCTTCATCGCAGCTACTATGCATGTACTGCCCTAGTTAAAATGGGCAAAACAGATCAAGCTTGGTGTCCCAGCAAGTGTGGTCATGAGGGAACTTTCTTTCTTATGCTGTGGAGCTGCCCCGCGCTTCAACATTACATATATTAATAATGACTTGCCTTTAATGAAGTGGTGGGGAGTGATCTGGCGCTATCGGCCAAATGGTGCCTCCTCAATCATATGGACCGACTCTGTCTCACACTGGGACTGATGGTAGCCAAGAGAAATGTAACTTGCATGAGGAGATCTGAATTGAGCCCGAGGGGATTAGAAGAGAAACATGGATTGGTGCATGCTGGCTTTGAGGGTGGTATATGCGGGAATAGGTTGCACAAATAAATGGAATAGAATTTGGGGAAAGTGGAAAGCTTATATGCGGGAACCCTGTGAGCCCCAGGTTGGTACTACTGAGGACGTTTTGTGATCCCGATGATATGGATCTTACAGCTGAGCTGTGTATTGTAGCGACGACATTCCAATGCAGATTTGTTGCTATCCTCATGGGATCTTCTCAGTTGATGCTGCTGTCTTTACCTTCTGCGTTGAAAGGTTTACTGTCACTACAGTTTTCTTTGTCTAACACAAATAATAAAAATAAAAAAAATTAAAGAACTCCACTTTACGGTATCACTGATGTGGAAGTATTCTAAGACTGCCTTGTGTGTTAACTGCAGACCTCCAGTTTCACTCAGCTTCAGTGATGATATGCTGAAAAATGTGAAGTCCATCCAAGAATGCAACCAATGGCCCTGTGCTGTGACTCTGTAACTGCAAAGGTGAAGGTCTAACATCGATCTTTCGTAGAGTGAAACTCTGGTTCCTCAAAACAAATCTCAAATTCTTCAAATACTAATTCTCTGCAGCTAGCAAGAATAAATACGTGCACTAGGTACAAGACAAAATCCCTCACATTTAATGTGTCAGAGGTACACTGGTGTGGATATTTCGTATCTTATCACTACACCCTAACCCCTAAGAAACCTAATACTGAAGAATAACTACTGAGACTGAAGCTTGTCTCACAATAAACTTCACCACAAATAAATTCTAATGAATGATACTTCTGTGGCTTATTTCAACCCCAGCAATGTCTTGGAGTTGGTTGCCGACAGTGGTCCTTGTGGGTTTGGAGATGCCCTCTTGCAAGAAGGTTGGACAAGCCAAAGAGGCCCCATTGCTTATGGATTCTTAGGTTTCCAGCGTAGGACGTGTTAAACGTTGTCAAAAGTCTGCACGTTGGTGTCTTGCTTTGGTGTCTAGAAAGGGACTTCTTTCAGCCAGCTGAAAGTCTATTGTATTTGAAAACTAGGACCTATTTTGCAGGAGCGAGGTGCCTACATTTTCTATTTCTGCACAGTTTTAAAATCTGAAATAACTGAATCCTTGAATCTTAGTCATATTTTATATAGCCATGTATAGAACCAAAATAATCTAACCTTGATGCTAATAATCTCAATCCTGCTGGATATTTATTTTAGAATAGGCTGCTGGCTATAAATAAAGACATTGAGTACAAAATCAATAAGGACATTGAGTATAAAATCACCAGAATGTTCAAAACTGAATGTATGTCACCAATTCATAACTTAAGATGTCACTCAGTTCTCCTTAAATTTAACAAGCACAAAACAAATATTACATTTGTAAAAGCAGACTCTCAACTGATTCATCAAGAATTCTATAGTAGAGGAGGAGCCAAGATGGCGGACGGACAGGACGTCTGAGCTCCCGGCTCCGCAGCCCGTCTGCTGTTTACATGACATCCTGATCTTTAATCCTGCCTACGGCGCGAGCAAATGTAACCACGAATGCGCTGACACTTTCCGCATTCCTCCGATGTCCCCGCCGGCTTTTTTGGTCGAGGATTCATAGAGTTTGCCGACTTTGGACTTTGCCCACGCACTCTGGCCCGACCACCGCCACCGGACACCGCTTATCACGTACGGTGAGACGACCTGGGGCCGGACCGGCGCCTGGGGAAATGTGACCGGCTGTGGAGTGGGCGGCTTGGCGGAGCCTTCTTCGCGACGGAGAGAATTCCTGTATGATTGGGTCCGGGCTGGCGAACCTTCCTTTGTCATGCTACCAGCGGTCAGAGCGGTATCCGTTTTAGAGCGCCCACCACCCGCATTGTTATACAGCCGAGGGCTCTCACATCGTGTGAGCCCCGTATAGCGAGCAGTATCTCTTCTTGCCTTAAATGCTATTCCTCCGTCCAATGGAGTCACCCTCACCTCTCCGATGTGGGCTGACTGCAAAAATGGTGGCGGTGCCGGTCTACCTCGCCGGAAAGACGGAAGCCTCCATATCCCTGACGCAGGCTGCCCTGCCTACTGTCGAGCTGGAGGGTGTCCCGGCGGCGCCTTTGCATACTGCCGACATGCTGAAGCGGGGAGCAGACCTGACCTATGGTGATATCCTTCTAGCCCTGGAAGACTTGAGGGCGACACTGTGGAAAAACACTCGAGAACTGGAGCGGAAGATCGATGTCGCTATGCCATCCAGGGAACTACTGCGGTTGTCTGACCCCCCAATGCCTCTCATTCCCTTCGAGGCGGATACAATGTGGCGACAGGGGGATACTGTGGAACGTCCTCTCCCTGGCTACAGTGTCGAGTGTTCTTTTAATGACAAAGTTGCAGATACAAAGCTCCCTTCCACTTTACAAGCTGAGACTCTGCCTCTGCAAGTGTTGCCACGGCTTCCTCAACATCGCCGGAGTGTGTGCCGTTCTGTGGGGAAAACTGTGTTGGTCACTATCGATGTGGTGATGGTCTATGATTGGGAACTCTCGCTTCCTCTTCCTCTGCGTCTTCTGTGCCGGGAGCGGCCATCTTGCTCCTTTGTTCTGCCTGAGGTACACTCCCAGCGGTGGCCATGCTTGGTGGGGTTTCAGCGTTCTGGCCAGGGCTGATGTTGCCTCCCTTGATGATCCTGCCTGACCGCCTGGCATGACCCGGACTAGAATATTTGTCTATGTATCTGATGTGCCGCATGCGTGTAATTTGCTATTGTTGATTGCGGGGGTGGATCTGTGGGGCCGCTTAGGATCGGGCCGGGGCTGGGCGATTTCCTTTAGTTTGCTGTACGTATTGGCGGGCGGGGACTAGGATGGGACTGCTAATTATCTGATTTATTCGCACATTTGGAATGGAGTCTCCCCACCTGCTGCTTTGCTTGCTACTTCAGTTGTGCTGATGATATTCTGGGTGGGGGATGCTTATGGGGCTGGTGGTGACCGGGAGTATGTAAAATTTCCTCCTCCTGTCTTCTCTGGGAGTCGGAGACTGGGATGTTCTTTCCCACTCTCCGGACTCTCTTTCCCACTTGGGGTTCTTTTGGGGCGACAGGCATGCCTATTGGGGGGGGGGGTGGGCCGTGGCCTTCCGCTGGTATGCAGGGTGGGTGGATGGGATGTGTTCTATGTCTGTTCTTTGTCTCTATGGCCCTCTTTCTCATTCTTTCTCTCTTCTTCTTCGGTTTCTTTCTCTTCTATGTTTCTTTGTTTCTTCGGGGTCGGGGTTCAGTGTTAGTAGGGAGTTTATTGTGTTCTATCATTCTGTGGTATAGCGTTTGCTCTTAGTTCCTGGATGGTGGCCACCTGTTTCCTTACAAATGCCTTCCTATATAACGCCTCCTTCTGGGTGCTCCGTGAACGGTGATGTCTCTCCTGGTCAGTGATCAGCTTCGACTCTTTTCGTAGTTCACTACATTGTACTCGACAAAATCATAAAATTAAACCTTTTCTTATCCTGACATTATTGTTCTATGTTCTACACGGTACTTTTCACTCAGAGATTGCTTTAACGGCGCTCTGCCCAATTGGTTTTTTTTTTTTTTTTTTCTCTTTTTCTTTTATCCTTTTCTGATATGTCACAGCGGCCGGCCCCGAGGGGTTGTAGGCAGACGCTGTGTATTGTGCATTTACCAAAATAAAGGTTTTAAAAAAAAATAAAAAAAAAAAAAAAAAAAGAATTCTATAGTATTCAAGCAGTCAGCCACTCTCAGCCTCAAGTCCAAACCTGAGTGTGATCCTGGACTCTGTCTTGACACTGCACACCCAGAACAGAGGAGCTGAATGAAAGCTCCGCCAACCACCTTCTTTGGCTCCTCACGTAATCATCATCAATTGCTTCTTAATCAAGAATGATTGGGAAAAGCCAACTCATTTTTCATGCGCCTTAGTAAAAAGAAACTTTTATGTTTACTGGAAAAAAAGTCTAAACAGTATGAGTGTAAATGCACACCTCACCCACAAAAGAAAACTTGTCTCTGTTTTTAAAGAAAACAAAAGTAGAACAAGCATGCTTCCATCCAAATTAAGGTTGGCAAGGGGGCTGTATCTTTGCACACGTGCAACAGCCAGAATTAGAATTCAGAAGTGATACCATGCTAGAATAGTGTCATTTAATACTATGTTTACAGATTGTTTATTAATCACCATTCTTCTCTCAAACATTCTGTTGTTCAACCCCTCTCAATAGAGAAAAAGCTACCCCCATGCCAGGCAGAAATTAATAAAAAGAAGCAGGAGGAATTCAGCTAGGTCTGCAAGACATTTAGAATGGACCCAGCGTCCCTCTCGGCAAACCTTCATGGTGGCATAGCCAATACACAGTACAAAATGCCCCTCTCGACTTGAGAAAACTTTACGTTGGGGCCATACCTCCCTATTTTATTTTTTATTTTTTTATATTTCATTAAATATTAAATTCAAGCACAGAAAAAACTCAAATAATAATAAAATAAAATTAACAGATATACCCCATACTATTCACAGACCACCCATCAATAACCCACAAACTAAAAAGATGCAAAAGCAAAGAAGGAAAAAAATAAATCCTACATATAAATCATTAAATGCAAAACACTCTCATATTTGTCTTCGCATTTCATGACATTCTCCTTTTTCGATAGGGAAACCAGATTCAATATCCACTCCTTGTCATTTAGCATGAACCGTGCAAGTAAGAAAATTCCTGGACCTGGAAGAACACCTGGAAGAAGAAAGAAGAATCTACTGACTGCTGGGGTAAGAAGGTTTAAGGATTCCTCACTCTGCTGGTACCCAGGGATCTGAATTACTCTTCAAGTGGCAATTCACTGGCCCGTGTTGCTGCTACAGGGATACAAAAGGAAGAAGGATTTCCTGCTCTGGAGACGATCCAGCTGGCCAGTTAGGACCGGTCACCCTTGTTAATCCTACCTAAACATGTTCAGTTTTGCTTTCTAAAACTATTGAGTACGGCTAAACTGGTACAGGTACCTGGGTGATTCACAGGGGCTCCTCAGAGCACAGAGGGATGGCCCACCATTCACAATAGAGGCTCAAGATGCTGAATGGTGACAATTGCTAGTATATAATAAATCCAGTGGATCCCCCGTCTAACTTGCATCTAGCAATGCAGCAATGGCTAGGCAATGGTTACGTTATGTTAGGGTAATCTGGTGTTGAGAGCTGTGAAGTTCGAATTGGGTTCACCTTGGTGGCACTTGCTCACAATGGGGGCAGAACCAATGATGATTCTGTCATTGGATACAAAAAAAGTGATTGACTTAGTGAAATTGCCATTTATGCTTCATGTTTTAAGAAAGATTGGTCAAGGTCCCAAGATGCCTACTTGGATAGAATTGCTTTGCAAGGATCCCATGGTGATGACACAATACATTGACGCAGCCTTTCCCTTGACATATGGGTATAAGATAGGAATGTACCATATCACCATTTCTTTAAGCCCTGACTCTGGAACCCATTCGCTCTTGGATAGGTAGACACACCTTGGTTAACAGTGTGAGATGGAGCCCAGAATGGAAAGATAGAATATCATTATGTGACAGACAACAAAAGGGCAATAAGTAGACTCCTTAAGATGTTTGGGTTCTTTGGATAGTTCTCAGGATTTAAGATCAATTGGGACAAGTCTGTCCTATTTGTTGGTAATGACAAGCAATCCAGTCAGAACAGGAGCTATTCTCCTTCATGATTGAGGCTTAGAGTTTCAGATACTTGGGGATATACATGACCAGAGACAAAATAGTTTCTATTAACACAATTTAAGGGCACTAGTGGTCTGCTTTAGGAGTGAGGCAACGAGGTGGACATGGCTACCTTTATCTCTGCGTGGAAGGGCTGCAGTCTTTAAGAGGACTAAATATCCTAATTTTCTACATGTTAGAAAATGCCCTTGTAAGAAATGGAATATTATTTGGTGTGGGAATCACTCACTGCAGAGAATAAGAACACTACTCCATTAGAGTGAACCCAAAAGTTGCTAGATTAATCTATGCTCAACCCCTTTGTAGCGACGGCACAGAACAGACAGGCTTAATTTAGAGCAATGTATAAACTATTTCTACAGTTCCAAAGCAAAAATAAGACCAAAACAACAAAAATCGTAAACCAAATAAGAAAAATAGAGTAAATAAAAATAAAATGACACCAAGATGAATAGAAAAAAGTAGCACGAAAAAGTGTTAAGCACCAATTACAGTCTATGGTTGCGGTAGACCAAGACCTAGGTTCACTTTGAGGTCACCTGAGAAGGATCCTGAGGTCAGGAAATAGAGCTGGGGATCTGCTACAAAGTAAACTGCATCAATGGCTAGGCAATGGTTATGTTATGTTAGGATATCCTGGTGCTGAGAGCTGTGGAGGTGGAATGTGGGACAGCCAAGTCAAGGATTTTCGCTTTGAACTCAGTCTGCAAAAAGTCAGAATCTCTCTGTGGAGCAAGTCAGCCGGCTGTATCCGGGAAGGTCTCACCAAAATGGGTTAGATCCAGCTGAAGCTGTTGATTTTTGATTTTGGAGGGAAAAGTTCAGAGTGGGGAAAGTCAAATTTAGTAGCCAAGACTGTAGTCTCATCGGTCGACTACTTTCAGCACCTTAGCGTGGCCAAAATTTCTACCTTGAGACTTAGTCTCTGAACCGAAGCTCGGATTTCTCCAGCCGGACTAGGCAGGAGGATGTATCTGAAGAGAGCTCCACAGGTTTGGATACCTTCTCGCCGAGAGCACTGATTTGTTGCTGTGGAGAAGTTCCAAGTTTGACAAATCTGTTTCTTCAGTCCAACAAAGTCGAGCCTTCCCAAATCGGCTCTTGTGATTGGTCCCAGTCCTCTATCAGCTCGAAGTCAGAATTTTTCTTACTACCACAACTTTGCAGTGGTAAGCCCCTTTTTCCTCATCTGCTCTTCACCTAAGGCTCCCAGGTTTCAGGGGGCCTCTTAGGAGTTCAGGGTTTAGTTCAATAAATGCCTTCTACGGGGTCCAGTGAAGGTCCAGTTGTTACTGGGCAACTGGTCATCCAGGAAAGAGTGGTTCTTCTGCTTCTCATGTCCTTGTAGCCACACAGGTCACCCCACTGACCATTGGAGTCCACATCTTTGTGCTGGGAACAGAAGGGAGCAGGTCCAGTACTTCACTCCTCACACGTTACAGCAAGCAGGGTTCAGTCCTCTTATCTTCCACAGTCCAGAAAGTATTCTGAGGAGGGTGATTTTGGGTGGCACTTTCGTGGTTGGCACTAGCTAGTGGGTGGGGGTGACTTCTGGGTCTTCCCTAACCAATGGGGTAAAAGTTCCCAGGGCCAACCCTACCCACCCACATTTTCAGAAGCTCCTGTTTGCTCTTTTACAAACGATCCCACAGTGCACCATACTCCTAAAATCCAAGATGGGTAAACCGCTTCTCCCCTAAGCAGAGCCTGTGGTATGACCTGGGAAATGTGTATCCCTCTCCTTTGTGGTCACTGGGGGTAGCTTCCCTCCCGCTGGTACAGAGCCAGCCTAGGGAGGGGACAAGGGTTTACAAGTTAAGTAATTTCCTGGGTCTACCCTATTTGGTCTTTCTGCAAGGTGGAGAAAACCACCTCCTTACAACCAGACCATTGTGTCTGCTCTTGGACCAGTTTTCACATTTCATTAAGGTCAAGCACTGACAGACCAACTGTAAGTAGGCTAATACTAGTTAGCCTGCTGCAAGATCAGGCGGGTAAAGGTTACTTTCTAAAAGTTACTGTTTCTAAATATTTATTAAAAACCAGACGTTTCCATTAAAATTAATTTTTTAAAGATTCAAAAATAGTCTTTGAATGCATTTTGTAGACGTTTCCTGTCAAACGTTACAGATTATAGTTTATAATGTATGCTTTGACATTTTCTAGGATTCAGCTACAGGCCTACCAGTGAAAATGGCTTTTGGGGGCTAGTCACTGGAGGAACACCCCAACTTTAATTTTGCACATGTTCCACTTTTAAATATCAGGCAACCTACCTTGTTGGCTGCAAGCTGTACTTAGGGGTGACTTTTTAATACTTAAAAGCAGAGTTTCATACCTCTTAAAAAGGGCTATTTTTAAGTTTTAGGCTGCTGCAATCAGTCTAAACATAGTTAGGTTGAAGCCATGTTTTACAGACCCTATCAGTGGTTGGCAGAATAGGTTTTGCAGTCAACAGGGGGTATTTAACTTTCAGGCACTGGGTGCATTTTCTAATCTACACCATATACTAGGGACTTGTAGGAAAGTTCAATATATCAGTCAGAGGAAAGCTATTATAACCATGTTTTTAATAAGACGCAGAGGAACTTTACTTCTGTTTAGAAGAATTAAAAGTGCACAGAGCTCTAAGTCTAGCAAAAATAGGGCGGGTTTGCTACAGCTCTATATTGGATATCTGACAGGTTCGTTAGGATGGTGGAGGCACGTCTTCAAAGTTTCTGTGGAAAGGAGGGATGCCCAGCATAGCACTGACCAAACTCTAGAGAGGTGTGTATGATGGGGGGAAGTGCACTGCCTCACAAACACCATCATTTATTAGCTGCAAACCTGATGATTTTAAATGTATGGGGGCAAGAAGAGTCTTTGTTAAGTATGGATTCATATAGAATAAAGGAGGGGGTATTGTCACACTTTAGACATAGAAGAAGCTGGTGGCAAGGCTGAGGGGTGTGTATTGACTGGTATTGAAGATAGCATGTGGAAAATGTCAAGGGTATTGTGATGTTTTAGTGCCTGCAATGGTAAAATTAATAGAAAAACTAAATATAAAATGTAGGGACTGTTTCCAAGTTTATACATGCCCCAGCTGATGGCTTTAAATTGTTTATCTGTTCATTAATGGGTGTCTTGAGCTTTATTATAAATGGCCATAATGGTTCTACTGAAGCACATGTAAATCCTTGGACTTCATGAGTTTCATGAATATCCCATAAAAACTGCCAACGAATGCTATTGAAAGGCTCACTGCGTCAAGAAAGACCGTGGCCAGTGGGACAGCTATATTGAGTGGAGCTGTCAAATCCTTTGCATGAATGTGAACACTCCTCTTACCTATAAAATGATTCTTTTCATTCCATTCTAATTGGGAAGGGCCATGTTGAATCTTCTAGGTACAATGGCAGCAGAAATCTTATAGTTTGAATTCCACAATGAAATTGGGCATTAAGGTCTGCACAGCTCACCGTCCCCTCAGCTGCCTTCCCCTCACAATTCCATCTCTATTAGGCCTTCCCAAGTGAATTTCCATTGCCTTGTTCCCCATTTTGGTTTTAATGGTAGTTTCTTTCTTATTGGCTTTCCCTCCCTTCTTCCTGCAATTGCTCCTAATTCAGCACGTGGCTCGATCAAATTACTGGTTTGGGCGGATAAAGAATGTAAAACTACTTGCTTGTTTGTACATTAACATTCCATTTGCTACTTTACCTACTTAGACATGGGTATCATGTCATTGCATTATGTTTAAGCCCCCTTACGGCTGGTTGGACTGATACCGAGATTTGATTTTTCTCAATGTGACTATACCTGGACTATGGAAATTCTAATAAAGTCTGTTTTAAAACCAAAACAAAGGTCTGCCCAAATCACACTTTTGTCAAGATTTGGAAAAATGCAAATTTGTGGCAAGATTCTACTCTTAGGGTGACCCGGCTAGTTTCTTGAAACCTGGAGTAAAAGTAGAATTTTATCACAAAATCAGTTACAAAACTGATTACTCAGGCCAACTCAAACTAGGTATTTTCTATGCAAAAGGACCTTCACTATGGCACATCTTATAGTTATTGGGGTTGTGAGCTCCTGAAATCTTAACAGCTAAATCAGACCTGTAACCAGGTCACCACAATACAGATCTCTACAGAATGCAGCATGTATATGCCTGATTCCTTCACTTTCTGTTACTACTTGGGATATTACTAGGTTGCAGATTGTAAGTGATTTTGTGGGAAGGTTCTCTTTGCCGACATTGGAGGGGCATGCATTTACAAATCATTTTGCCACTTTTATAATCCTGTTTCCGCCACCTCAATTCAGCCTTTATTTCCTTTTTCATATAAAAAGTGTACACAGTTTCTGGAAATACGCCTTGAACTGTATTTTAGGTATACCTGTACCATTTCCCTGTGCTTTACTACTCTCAATTAAACTTTCTGTCACTAACTTAAAACTTGTGAGAGGAGACATGTGTCAGATCTATCAAAGACATCAAAGCATCAGACCTGCCAGAGGACACATGTTGCAGATTTCATGAACCTGATGATTCCCAGCACTTACTATCAATATCACAAGCATTCGAACACACCTTCTCTAATGTGAATTGTGTCCATCTCAGTCAAAAATATGATAGTACGAAGAAAAAATGTCATGTGGAGAACCCAAACACACCAGAGTTTTACTTACCAAACAATGTCTAATCTGCCTAATCCCAGCAAATTTTAGGAGAGATCTAATGTAATTTGCAAGAACATTTGCAGTACAATCACTTCCTTCATGAACTGTAATTAGGATTTAGGCCTTTGAGGGAAACCAAACCCACTTTTCTGAACATTAGAGAAGATTTTGCATGGAGCAAGCGAACCCAATATAGCTGATGTTTTCAGGAGTTTATAATAATCTGTTATCACTTAACCCAGACTATGTGTGGAGGTGAGAGGTTTTTTTCTTTTTGGGGGGGAATTCAGGATACTGCCTCCTATAGCTGCAAAACACCGGTGTATCCTACCACCCTCGCGATCAAGCCTTAGCACTCTTTTAAGAAGGAGAGATTCTAAATGTTTTTGTTAGGAAGCCTCCTACATCTTATTAGTGTTCTGCTTCATTATCAGGCCTCATCTGATGGCCCCTATGAAACCGGGTTGGCTCAATTGTTTTTCAGGGAGCATTTGTGATTTAAAAATGCCTTAAGGATGCCCTAGTACCTTTTGTATAGTGACAGACTGACTTCTTGGCTGTGACAACCCCTGTACCCTACTTCTTTGTTGACATGTTTCAGCCCATTCTAATGGTTTTTAAAGGTCCCTGGCTTTTATCAGGACTGGACTCTCAATGGCCCATATGTGTATTTAAATATTACTACTGTCAGGATTGCCTTAGCCTTATATTTTAAGGACGATGTTGTACATTGGACAACAGACTACGTGCAAGCATCTGAAACAGCCCTACTCGCATGTCTTCTGGTAAATAGGGCATATAGTAATGTCTGTCATCATGTCCACCAAGGATTCAGAAGTCAACCAAAGGAGGTGAAAACATGTATCACATATTCCATGCCATGAACCAGCTTAGAAAAATCTTCCTGGTGCTTCATCCCAGCTGTCATGTGGTGTTGAAATGGGCCCTTGCAGGCATCTGAATTAGTGCAACATAATGGTTTAATGACAGACTGAAGAGGCAGCAGAATCACGCTTCCAGTCTGCAACTACAACACAGTAACACAAGTGTAACAACAGCCTTGAAAGTGCTCAATTAATTCCCAATAGAGTCAATAATAAAAACCAAATCTCTTTGAATGATCTATAGGAGCTACTGGTACACAGGCCAGGGCTACATGCACAATCCTGCTCTTCACTCCCGAGGGGATCTACATTTTGCCATTCCACCCCTGATCCACCTTTAAGCAAAAAGCGTGGAAGCGGATTACTGCGGCTCATCTAGCCTATGCAATACCTTAAACCCCATCTGAGGGTAGACCACAACCACCAACAGTTGAGGAAACTGCCCAAGACTGAACTGTTCAGGGTGGCATTCAGCTGCAGAGATGCCTGCAATGACAGGTAGTGACTAAGGAATACCCGATAGGGTAGTTATGGATCTAACTTCTACATAAAACTGAAAAGCATAAAAAATAAGAAAGGCATTCCATATAGGAAAGAACCGCAGGTTTTCATTGCAGTTGAGCGAAATGAGCTGAAGAGCTTTTAAATATGTACAAATAAGAAAAATAGATATAAAGCTGTCAAATTTACAAAGCATTATGGAATAGACACTTGTTTAAGAAACGTTTGAACTCATGATTTATGTACCCGATCTTCCCATTTGTTTCCTTCATGAATGCATGATCTTTGAGGATAACTATGTTCCCCATGAGTCCTTGCCCAAACTGGCTTCTGCAGATAGGTCCCAGGTGACGCAGGATGCATGAAAGCAGATTCCAGAAAGGAAGAAAGCAACCCACCACAACACCATATAAACCTCTTACCACCACAACACCATGTAAACCGCTTACCACCACAACACCATGTAAACCGCTTACCACCACAACAACATGTAAACCGCTTACCACCACAACACCACGTAAACCACTTACCAAATAGGATCACCACACTTGTGTTACTTTCAAATGCTACCTCTCTCCTTCAACAAAATGGGATTTAAAGATTTGAGACTTACCCATAAACCACAAGTACCATCAACCAAAACTAACTAAAAATAATAGGCTACCAGGCATGACAATAGCTTTGTTTTGAAAACTGCCTTAAAGGAGTCGAAATATGGCATAAGATAAGGGGAAAGGTAGTTCAGAGGCAGAGACACTGCATCAGTAGGTGGCATTTGTCTTATAGATAGCATCCTCTTGTGTGCATCAAGCGTTTTGTTGTATCATCAAGGGTCGTATTCCAGAAACCTTGCACTGGATCAAAGCAGAACAAATCCAATTGCACCAATGTTGATGCTCGTGTAATGGGGAATGAAATAAACCGTTTTTGCATCCAGGATATATTTTTTAAAGGATTGTTTAGAAACTCTTTCCCTCACACAATTAATTATAAGGAATTAACGATGTTTTGTGAATTTCTAATTTTGTCTTTACATTTTGGCAAGCATGAGTCAAATTTAGGAGGGAATTTGATTGTATATAAGACAGTTGTCTTTATTTAAAATGTGCCATTCCAATCGGTAGACAACATCTGTGTATGATCAGGGATCTACACTTATTAAAAACAATCTAATCAAATTCTTTCATGCCTATTTCATATTATGTTCCCCATGACATACAGGACAAATTGTCATCCCCAATTCAAACTATTGCACACACTATTGCTAGACTACAAATAGCTCATAATTAGATTACTCCTGAATCACTGGACTTTGCCTCTTGGCTCTTAATCGTATTGTATTGTTACCATTAGAAGGGCTATATTTACTCTGCACAGAATTAATCTCCTTTGCTAAATAGGAATTGTTATAAATTGTTTATATTTTCAGGTTTAACTCAATTTAGGTAATTCTGTTTTGTACAGCCGTCGTTTATTCTTGATTGTTTATTTTGCCTCTCTTGTATTTTTGCTTAGCAGTGTATCAATCTTCTTTAAATAAGTTACATTATGAGTTTTTGAGATCTTAATTGGAAACCAATAAAGGGATATTAATGTTTAGGAATGTTTCAACAAACCATTCCTCCGTTTTTGCCTTGGTTCAGAAAACGTTCTGTAATATGCACTGGAGCAAAATGTAATTTCTCCACTCCAAATCACACAGAAAGCAAAATACTCAATGATTTACCCTGTGTTTTTTACTAGCTATATGAATAGGATCCTGCCACAGCTCTCTTTGATAACGAGACTGTCATATTATATTTAGCACCAGAAAGCCAACTGGATTAAAATTAGATTGTCAAAAAACATTGCAAAATACGCACCAACGTTTTGCTAATCAAATCGGATTTTGTGAACCAACTTATATACAAATAGGATGGTTCGCAAATTGACAAGTTGCATGAGGATCTCAGAATAACCTGCTTAATTAACATTTATTTGCTGCAATCACAGGAATGGTGACCTGCAAGCTGCAGCAGGCCGCCATCCCTGTGATTAAAGCAGCTTGTGTTCATTAAAGGAACCGGTTCGGATGTGAGTAAAAAAGGTTTTCAGTTTTGGAAAACTGGGGGCAGGAAGTGGTCCCCTGGATCAACAACTACTACCCTGGAGGCTGCAGAGGGGAAGGGTCCAGCTTGGGGGTCGGTAACTGTTTAAGGGTTTGCTAACAGAGCTGCAGACATAAACCATTGATGTATGCTATACTGCCCTGCAGTTTGGAAGGAACGCCGCTTCCAAATTGTGAGTCAGTGTGGGGCACTGACCCATTGTGCGATTCAGAAAAATGTTAATGGGGTAAGTACATAAGGGAAATGGAATTTTGCAGTCACAAACCTTGTGATTTTGCTCAAGATTTGTGACTGAAAAATCTCTTAGCACATCTGGCCCATATTCCTTAGAAGCCCGGATGAATTACACTATTTGTTGGGCACTATCAAACTTTGAGCAAAATATTTTTGCTTTTGCATTTTCTATACTTTCTTGCACTTCTTTTAAATGTATGAAATTGAATGCAGCGCGCAAATATCATTGACAAATATTTTGTTCGATGCCTTTTAAAAGATATTTTTGTTTTCTGCGTGCTTAGAGATGTGCTAAACTACCTCCGATGTGGTGATTTGCCCACAAGAGAACGCGCAAAGGCAGTTCATAAGGAGGCCCAATTTTACTCCATCGGACCACTGCTGGAGAGCCTGGAGGAAGTTCAGCCGCTCACAGGGGAGAAAGTTAGACAGTCCTTCCTGGACCTAATGCCATATTACAAAGGTAAGTCTAAATGCGTTGGCACACTGGTTATAAGACACAGGGAGCCGGTATGCTGTATTTATAAGGAATGTTGAATTCACAGAATCGTGTAGTGATGGTAGGAAAAGTCGACCTGGCACACAAATCTGATAGTATTTCTAGCTATGGTGGCATCCAGTCACACTAGAATCTGTAGCTTTACCCTGATGGGCTTCTAAATCTCACTGTCTTTTGTGACTTGGGTTTTTTGAAGTTCAGCTGTTGGTCATCTTTTTTTAACCTGCATTATACTATATAGTTTAGTTTCCCCACCATAGATCTAAATCTCGTCTAATGTTGCTTTCTAACAGTAGTACTGTCTAATCCAGAGTGCTCAACTTGTGCCTACTTCATGTTTCTCAGAAGCAGAGTAGTTGGTTCTGGGAAAGGGTCACCTTCGGTTGGTGCTCCATGGTACCGCTATGGTGTTTCTCTGCAAATGTGACAGAGATACAACATCGTTACCAGATCCCTTGTGTAGTAGTAAGGCTCACTACAACTGGCCTGGCCAACCTACCTCTGCTAATCTGGAATCTTTCTGGTCCAATTATCCCATCCAAGCTCTTTTTTTTAAATATGAGACAGCATCACTGCAAGCCCTCACACCTCATGCTCCCCTCCACGACTCCTTTTGTGCTATGCGTTTCATGTGCTTATGAGTAATATCCTTATTTTTCTAAGATAAGTCAATTTTCATCTCAGGAAGCACTGCTTCCTGCAAGGACCTCACTCTTCTGCATGCTGCTACAAAATGACTTTAAAACCCCTGGACAAGAATACTTGCACAGTCTGGGCCAGATTCTCAAAGGGCTTCCGCACTCGTGGTGGAGGCCCGGCTGTCGTGGCAGAATCTCCGCACTCAAGGCTGAATCTCAATTGTGAATTTTCATTGCGTAGATTCTGCCCGAGTGTGGAGACTCCCCTATGACTGCGGGGCCTCCACCACAAGTACCGAGACCCTTTGTGAATCGGGTCCTAAGAGTCTTGTTCCCTCTCCTGCTCTCGTATCCGTGCAATAGCAAATCATCATAACCCATCTGTGTTGCAGTTAAATGGATTTTAAACCCTGTTTGCATTCTAGGGTGTGATCATATAGTACCTGCCCTATAGAACGTCATGGCAGGATGCAATACTAGATCTGTTTTGTCTGCCCATTCCACTGGCTATTGCAGCCTCTACTGGTCCATTCATGGATTATAGTTTTACCTGGGCTGGTTACTGTTTGAAAGCCAGAGTACATATTGTACATTCTGGGAGTGCCAAGATTTTCTCACTGCTGAAAATTACAAATATTAATGATTTTACAGCGGTGGAAAGATATGTGAAGTTGGGAGAAAAGCAGGATGAATAGATGAATGTAGGGTAGTGAGAGAGAAAGCGCGGTGGGGTTAAAAAAAAAAGGGGGAGTTAGTGGGAGAGATATAAGATAGAGAGGTGAGGGGGTGAGGTAGAGAAAGGGTGAAGAGATAAATAATGTAGTAGAGGCATTACAGATAGACAGGTGAGGTAAATATAGATACACAGTTGCGTTAGAAGTGAAGTAGATAGAGGAAAGATACAGGGAGGTCAGATGAAAAAAAGAGAAGTGCGGTACAAAGAGGAATGAGGCAGATAGA
Source organism: Triturus cristatus (assembly GCF_964204655.1). Lineage (NCBI taxonomy): Eukaryota > Metazoa > Chordata > Amphibia > Caudata > Salamandridae > Triturus > Triturus cristatus. Next base: position 1,053,954,731 of record NC_140584.1, on the reverse strand, counting down.
GGGGATTGAGAGTGGTAGTATAGATGTGCGCCCAGGTGAAGGGCTAGGTCATGTGATATAGGTAGAGGGAGATGAGTGGAGTGAGGTATATTAAGATTGAAATGAGGTAGACAAAGGTGAGATGGATAGAGCTGAGATAGAGAGGATGAGGTACATAGAGGAGAGAACACATGAGGTAAAGTAAGCAGAAATGAGACAGACTATTTTGCAATTTAATTGCCAAAAACTGCCTGGCTGCTCGAAGGTTGTGGCTGGATAGGCCAGGCACACTTGCACACTAAGGGGTAGATGTATTATTGTTTATCACAACACATTGCAGAAACCAAAGTTGCTGCACTTCATTGTGCATATATATATATATACACACACACATATATGTAATAAAACATGTATGTAGGACGTTCAGTCACATATAACTATAATTACATATATCTATGCAGCCTATGTTAAGGGCTAAAAATGCCCTATGTACATTGAGGTTTTCTCTAATAAACCTCTTACTAGACTCAAGCATTTCTGTAAATCAGAAAGAGAGAGCAGAAGGTTCAAGTACACAGCTTTTATTGAAAAGAAAACTGCAAGGGAATGCAAAGGCATTGTTTGCCAATAGGCTGCATTAAAAGCATGGCCTTTAAGGCCTCCAGGACCTCCTGCATCCCATCATACCTCAAAGGTGACAGGTCAGTTATTTTTTCCAGCTCCTTCCGTGAGGATCCTGGAGCAATGAGCTCTCTGTTCTTGACTTTTTGTCAGAAACTGCTTTACAAAATTCATTTTTCTGTGCTTTATGAGACGTCTTTTTCCACCTACAGCGAGATATTGTTTTCTGGCAGGAATTTTGTTTTTTTCCTGGCACAAATGCCCTTTTTCTGTCAAGTGCCATACCTATGGCAAAAAAAAGGCACAGACTGGCCCCACTCAGTCTGCATCTTATGCCTACCTGATATTCATCTGCCTGAGTCTTGCCACCATTGTCAGAAACTCTCTAAAAGAACATTAAACGATAGAGAGAAAATACGTCTCCTTGGTCTTCAAGAGAGGGAAAAATCAACAGAAGGACCTCCTCCAGTTTTCTCCTAGACTACCTCTCTTCACAAGGCTCCATCCAGAAGCGGCTCTCCTGACAGGCATGTAAAAAGGAAAACAAGATAAGCATCCAGAGGTAGGAAAATACATAATTGTTCTCTGTCAGGATCGACGTCAAAAGTGCCCTTCAAGTGCAGCTGTGGGTCTTGATAAGAGAAAAGAATTCTGGCAAAGGTACAGGCCTTGTGACAGGCACCCCTACCATCAGAAAGTTCAAACCCCTCACTGGGTTCCACATCGGCAGCAACACCAATGGGGAAGATCTCACTACCAGTCCCGCAATCAACGCGTGGATGAGGAGCTAACAGACTACCAATAGCTTCCCCCAAGACATTCGGCAAGCAATGAGGTGTCGCTTCCCCCCATCGCTCTTACCCACACCGGTGGGGGTAAGTATAACCAAACATCTGAACAAATGGCGCAACATCACCAGCGACAACTGGGTCTTGAATACTCACTTTGCTTCAAGTCACCTCCTCCAGCTCTTTTGAAAGCCTCTTGTCATCAGCAGATGCTACTACAGAATGATGTCTCCACTCAGCTTAACAAGGAGGCGATAGAGGAGGTCCCATTCTCTCACAAGGGATTAGGAGTATACTCTTGGTATTTCCTTGTAAGGAAAAAAGGTCCAGAGACTTCAGGTCCATTCTGGACTTACGTCAGCTAAACAAATACATACGCAATACATGCGCAAGAAGAAATCCAGAATGCTTGCTCACCACCAGATATACCCCCAGCTCCATCAGGAGGACTGAATGTGTTCCATTGTCCTTCAGGATGCCCTACTTCCACATTCCAATTGGCTGGAAGCATCGGAGGTTTCTGCGGTTCAAATTGGCATCCAAGCATTACCAGTACACGGTGCTGCCTTTCGGCCTGAAATCAGCCCCTCGCACGTTCTCGAAGTGCATGGCCATCATAGCAGCAGCCGCCTTACGAAAGAAAAGAATATTCGTCTACCCATACTTGGATGATTGGCTGGTAAAAAGTTTCTCTCCAGATCAAGCGAAGAGCCACTACCACGTTTGCATCAGGACCCTTGGTTAGGTCTCCAGGTCAACGTAAAAAATCAATATAGATTCCAATCAAAGGCTAAACTACCTAAGTGCAACCCTGGACACAAAAATAACAAATGTGTGTCTTCGGAGGAGAAACTATCCTCAATTGCTCTGAAATGTGTCAACCTCCCTCACATTATGAACCCATCGGCCAGACCGATGGGGTCGCTCCTGGGATCAATGGCATAATGTATATTCCTTGTTCCCAATGCCAGACTATATATAAGACCACTACAACAGAATCTGGAAGATCAGTGGCATCCATCCACAGACCATTGGGACAACAAGCTCATCCTTTCACAAGCTGCAAAAGGTTTGCTACTGTGGTGGTCTCACTGACAAAATCTGCTGATCGGTGTCCCATTTCACCAGGACACTCCAATGCAAACGATCATAACAGATGCCCCTCTCTAGGGATGGGGTGCTCACATGGGTGCCCTACAGGCACAGGGCTTGTAGTCGTCGAAGGAACGCCTATACCACATCAACATGCTGGAATGGCGGGCTGTCCATATAGCCCCCAGTCCCTTTATCCATTCATTCAAACCAGCACGCTCCTAGTCCAAACGGACAACATGACCTAGATGCACTACCTAAACAAGCAAGGGGGCACTCGCCCCTTTCCCTCAAAGCGCAGGCCATCTGGAACCGGCTCATAGCGAGGAAGTTGACAATGTCAGCGATTCATCTGCTAGGAGTCCAGAACACACAAGTAGACTCTGTGAGCTGAAATTTCGCTGACTCACACAACTGGATTTGGCACAATGTCATATAAGACATTTTTCGAGGATGGGGACATCCGCAAATAGACCTGTTTGCAGACGAAAGTGACAGAAAAATGCCTAGACTTCGCATCCAGTTTCTGCCAACCAGGAACAAAGGGGAATGCTCTGGTCCGAGACATTTCTATACGTGTTTCCCTCTGATTAACCTGATCCCGACAGTCATCAACAAACTGTACCAAGCCAGGAGCAGAATGATCCTAATAGCTCTGGAATGGCCTCGCCAGTGGTGGTACCCGGATCTGCTCCACCTGTCCGAAAGACCACACAGGAGACTTCCATGCAGACAGGATCTCCGCTACAAGCTACGCAGAAAGGTTTTTCGCCCCAACCTTTCTCCACTGAGCTTGACAGCATGGCTCCTGAATACCTGCAGTATGGACACTTAGGCCTTTCGCAGGAGTGTATTGACATTCTTAAGGAGTCAAAACAGCCATCCACCAGACTTTTCAAGTAGAAGAGATCTAACATGTGGTGTGTTCAACATGAACTCCATCTATTTCTGGGGCAGGAAGATTTTATATTATCTTATCTTCTACATTTAGCAAACTCTGGTCTGCAATTCTCATCTATTAAGGTACATATCACAGTCATTAATTCTTATATAAAGTCCCCCACACAGAGGTCATTCTTCCAAGTTCCTGTAGTGAAGGATTTCTTAGAAGGATTGCAGAAGGTGTTGCCACCTATATGTTCTTCCTCTTCTCCTTGGGAACTAAATGTGGTTCTTTCGCAACGTATGGATCTCCCTTTCAAACCTATACATAAGGCATCCTTAAACACGTTACCTGGAAAGCTGCTTTTCTGGTAGCTATTACTTCGGCATGCAGAGTCAGTGAGATTCAGTCTCTCTGTGCCAAAGAGCCTTACATGGTGTTCCATGCTAGTTCATTGAGTTTTCTCCCCAAGGTAGTGTCTGATATCCACATCAACCTGATAATTTCACTCCCTACGTTATTTACAAATACTTCCACACCAGCATAGAGTATTGAAATTTTATTTAGACAAGACCAAAGCCATCAAACATTCTGACCATCTGTTAATTATGGCCCTATGAGAACAGGCTTCGCCTCAGCTAAGCAACCCATTTCTAGATGGATAGTTTCTTGTATCCTATTCACCTACCAAGTAGCCACCGTAAAAAGTTACCTGTCAGACTCAAAGCCCACTCCTCAAGGGGCAAGAATCCCTTGATCAAGGATAAAGTGCTGCTCTTATCCTATTAAAGCTTCCAGCAACCTTCGATTCTGTCTACCATGATCACTTGATTGGCCACCTCTGAAACATGGGGTTGGTGGACTTGTTCTTGCCATATTAAGCACTTACCTGTATGATTGGAAGCAATCAGTGGCACTCAATGAATTCACCTTGGATTCCTTTTCTTTCCCCTGTGGGGTTCCGCAGGGATCATCATTGAGTCCGATGCTATTTAATATTTATTTCAGGGCTGGCCGAGTTAATTAGATCTTTCGTATTCTTGCTTACATCCTATGGCGGTGGTCTCTATGACCAAGAGTTTGCAGGACACTGGCATGAGATTCCAAAACTGAGTGCGAGCAGTCAATGTGTGGATGGCTTATAACTCATCTTCACAAGACCGAGATCATTCTATTTGGAAACTCAACATCACTCTGGCCTTCTTCCTGGTGGCCTCCTGAACTAGGATCTTTTCCCACTACTTTAAGAAAGTTTTGTAACCTGGGAGTGATGTTGGATGATAAACTCACCTTCGGAACCCAGGTCAATGTAGTTACATCATCTTCCTTCCACACTCTGAGGACTTCGAAGAAAGTTCTGCCTTTTATAGCATCGGAGCTTCACAAAACAGTTGTGGCATCTATGGCCCTTTCAAAAATTGACTACTGCAAAGCTCTGTCCATGAATATGCAACAACAACATATGAATACATTTCGAAATCTACAGAATGCTGCTGCTCGACTGCTTTTGGGCATTCCAAAATTCTAATCTGTCTCACCAGCACTTAGACAGCTGCACTGGCTACCTGTCAGACAATCAGTCATCTTTAAAGCTCTTTGCATCACGTTTAAGGGCAGGACTACCTGAAGAAAAAATTCAAGTGGCACTTCCCACTGAGGACCCTAAGATCCTTGACTGCAAAACATTCTCTATCTCAAGATTTAAGTTAGCTTCTTGGTAGGAAGAAGCTTTGTCAACAGTGCCTGCAAAACATGGAGTGCACTACTTCTCTACCTAAAAGCCATCAAACATTAATTGCCCCTGAGCTAGAAGTTATTAGGTATCAATTGAGCTAGCGCCAAGACACCTATGGGTATACGTGCGCTCAAGAACTTAATTTAACATAACTTTTGCCACTGTGCCCGTGCCATAAAACCTCTTTGGGAGTGAAAACTAGATCACAATACAAGCATTAAAGACAAACTCAGCAGCAGGGGCGGATTGGCACTGCGGGCACTCAGGCATTGGCCGAAGGGCCGGTATCTCGGTGCCCTCTGTGGGCCGTTTTTTTCCCCCCTTTCCCAGTCCACAGAGAGCACTGACAGGGAGAGGAAAGCCGCTTTGCTTGCCGGCCGTTCAGCGATTATCAGGTGTGGCCTCTCCTTGACCCTCTAGGATGCCAAGCAATCATACTGATGGTGGGCTGGGGAGGGGTGATTGTGTGCCAGAATTGGCCTCCCAGGGGGCCAGGTGTTGCTCAGGCCTTTGAGCCATTGTCACCTCGGCCCCCCTAGGTCCCACGCAGCCCAGAAGCAGTGTTGCATAAACACCTCGCCCATAGCCCTTCTCATTCAGGCCTTAGAGGGCGAGAAAGAATGGGTCTCGTTGTGGGGGCCAGGTGATGTTTGGAACTCGCAGCATCTTCACCTCAGCCTCCCCTGACCCCATGGATGACCCGGCAGCTGTTTATTTTCTTTATCCCCTCCCCTGCTAGTACATTGCCCTGAGGCCGTGGAGGGCTGAGTAATTTACTAATAGCAGGGGCCTTGCTGCTGTTCATGTGCTCCTGCCCTGGAGGGCTGGGGAATAATTTTGTAATAGAAAGGGGCCTCACTGTTGTTCAGGTGCTCCTGTGCTGGAGGTCTGAGTAGGTTAGTAATAGCAGGGGCCTTGCTGTTGTTCAGGTGTCCTCGCTGTTTAGTTGCTCGGTTTGTAGGTCTTTGTCACCTTGGCCCTGTGTCCTTCCCAAGAACAATATCCTCCCACTTTTATTCCTTGGTTTTTTAGTTGCTCAGCTTGTAGGTCTTTGTCACCTTGGCCCTGTGTCCTTCCCAAGAACAATATCCTCCCACTTTTATTCCTTGTGTGTACATAGGCATATGCAGCCTGACGGCCAGAGTTGCAGAGATGGGGAATCCGGTTTGAGTCCCAGCGTCTTCTCAACATCCTGTGATTCTGGGCCCATCACTTCATCTTCCAGGTCCTTAAATAAAAAATCTGATCTTGTGTACTGCAATTGGTGCTCATGAATAGAACTCAAATAGCCTTTGTCTTGGGCTGAATTCACACTATATAAAACTGTCAAATGGAAAAACAACAATAAAAAATAACCAATTGTTCATGCTTTATGATTCTGAAAAGGAAACATAATTAAAGAGGACACTTTATAAAAACATGTCCATATTTTTTAACACCACTTTTCTGAGGCAAAATTTTAATTTTTATTTAATTCCCCTTAGTGCCTCCCTGTCTGCTCTTCTTATGCTGTGGAGGCTGCGCTCTGACACTTAAGTCATTCTGTACCTCTTATCGGGTGCACCATTCTACTTCTATGTTCTTTTTGTTATTCTGGGAGAGTCTAATCTTGCACTAAGATAACACTTCATAGTATTCATATTTTCCAGTGACTCCCTCCTCAATGGGGATCTTGTTGGGTGATGTTTGTGGCCTTCCTTTCCCTCCCCAGCTCCTGCCTCACCTCCAAATGGACACACCCCTTACTCACTGCCTGCATGAGTGGGAAAACAGCAGGCCTATAGGTTTCTGTCTCACTGCTCTGACCACACCCCCTTTCTCAATCAACCAGTAAGACACAGTTTCTGGATTGAAGTGGGGGTAAGAATTCATAGATTTCCTTCCCGCCTCCTGATTACCACGCCCATGTTAGCCAGGTGAGGGACATAAAAGCAGCTTGCCAGCAGCTTCCATCAGACAAATTCAAGTTGGACTCTACAGCACCCACCACCAGGAGGATCGTATCCAGAAGTCGCAGCAGGAGGTCAAAGCAAAGACCTGCCCAGCCCTCAGGTGCCCAGAAGACCCACTTGAACAGCCTACATCTTCATCTCTTTAGGCCCCAACCTTTTCCTATCCTTCCCAGGTGGAAGGAATACATGCGTAGGCCTTCAGTGACCCAGTCCAACTCCTGAGGCTTAGGAAGAAGCCAGTCCATACAGAACTACAGAGTGTTCACCCAGCCTTTTCCATTTGGTTACTCTTCTAACCAGATGCAGCACACTGCCAAGCTCCAACTCAAAAGGGCCATCTAAATCCCCTTGGCACCCCACTCTCAACAGGGTTGACCAAAATAGGCTGAGTAAAGCAGTACTCAGAGCCACATCTAGTGCGCCTCAATCGTGGTCCCACAGCAACCAGAACATACTGCACTAGGCTCAGTGCAGTAGGTCTGCCCCAAAGCTTTACTTGACTTGTAACATCCAGCACCCAGACATGCAATGTGTTGCTAGCCGATCCCTTCCTCTGAAGCAAGAAGGAACAGGTAGGAACCATTTTTAGAGCTTTGTTTACCATTTTTTTGCAGTGCTCCTATTCTTTACCAATGTTATTGTCTTTGTAAGCTTTAAAAGGCTTAATTTACTAAATATTTCTCTACAAATTGGTCCTCTAAGAGTAACCAAATGGTGTTTCATGAAAGGGCACGCCCTACGAATGTGGGCCACGCCCTTGAATATGGGCCACTTTTTAGGTCTCGCCTGACCCAGCGCTTGCGCTGGTCTGGCGAGACTTATTGAGAGGGCTCCAAAAAGTGCTACCAGGCCAGCCTAGAGCTACAGTGCATGTGCACGGGCGCGCGCGCGGGCCAAATTGTGATCCCAATCCGACCCTGCCTGGCAGAAAGGCCGGCGGTGAACCTGTCGGGTGGCAGTGTGACAGGAACTAACTTAAAAGCACCATCACAAGGCTCCTCGTTTGCTTCCTTTTTCATTCGGACAACACATCCAACTGCTAAGTTTGGCAGAAAGCGCAAGTTTAAAGTCTCAAACTGAAATATGTTTCATGGGAAAAGCATAAAGGTCCTAATACCAGAAGTGAGACAGATTTATGGCCACACGTGGCAACATTTAAATTCACGTATGTGTGAACTGCCTGTTTTGAATTCCAACTGAAAATATTCAAAAGAACACACTAGTGTTTCGTCATAATGGAAAGGAGATGAGTTTGCGCGTTTAGTGGCTCATTTGTTTTGTCTGTGGTCTTCCGTGTTTCTATTCTGTGGAGTATTCATGGACTATAAATGGTTAGGTCAGGCTGGGTTTTTACCTGGAGGCACCATCTGTTGGGCATTTGGGGCTGTGCTGAGCCTCTGTTCCTGCATGGCTGCTCCCCTCAGAGCCACGCCGTGATCCCCCTCAGAATTCCACGACTCCCCAAGTTTGTCTGGTGAGAATCATTGCCTGCGAGGAAGTCCATTGTTCAGATCTGTGATGGTACACGATTCAGTGGGAGCTGAAAACGAATGCGGTCCTCTTACACCTCTTGCCATGCACTGTGAACCATTTATCACATCATCGCATTTTACAAGCTAACCTAACAGAAGACAATCTGGCAGTGTTTGTCAGTTTTGGAATACCTTCGATCGCAAAACACGTAATTTGCAGATAACCGCAACATTTGCACATGTGCGGAGGTTGTCGAGTGCGTTTTTTTCTTATCCTAAATGCTGAGAATTACGATAATCTGACTAGAAACATCTCCTTTCTGCACACTTTTGATGACAGTGATGGAAGTTTTTCATATAATGTTTTCCTATAGCGCTGCTGTACCATGAAAACACACAAGATGATGTGAGGCACAGGGTCAAGACTGATTTGCATATGGCTGGGTCCAAACTGGAATGGCATGATGAGCAAAAAAACGATGGATTTAGGCCCAGATCTCTGTACTGGGGTGAATGTATGACATTGTTCTGCATTCTGTCCATCAAATGTTGTTTTTGCAGCTGTACCAATGAAGGCACCGACACGTTTTGCACAGAATATTACAAGAGGTGCAACTGAGGATTACAGATGACCTGCTAGGAATGGAGGGATGGCAAAGCGGAGTCGATCCTATTGGTCGACGCGCCTTGCCTTTCTGCTTTTCGCTTGGAGCGGTCCTTTGGTGCACTTGTTCAGTCCTGCAGGGAGAGCATCCACTGTCTCCTGCTGCAGATCCAGTGTAGGGTTGCTCTCTTTCAAGTGTCCTTCTTAGGCTGAACACCACACCTCTCCCTCTCAATACAGTATTTGCTTACAGCTATGCTTCTCACAGCATTGAGAGCAGGGGCCAGGGCTTAATTTGTAAAATAATAAGTGCCAGGGCTCTTGTGGGGCGGGGGGGGGGCACTGCAGCTTGCTACACACATTGCTCCAGCCATCTGCAAATGACAGTACAAATACAGCCACTAACTATCACACTCCTACAAGTAAAACTACTGCAAGCCCCCAAAGCCTCGGGGAGAGGAGTTAGCCTAAGGGCTAGGGCGCTCGACCTCGGACATGGGGAACTGGGTTCGAGTCTCGGTAATGACGCTGAACATCCTGTGATTCTGGGCAAATCACTTAATCTCCCCGTGCCTAACAAAGAATGAATGTGTGTCCTCATGTAACTATGGTGCTATGTAAGGCGCTCTGAGACCTGATTGGATTCGGGTCAAGTTCACGCGATATAAAACTCTGCAAAAAAAAAAAAAAAGCTAGAAGAATAACTTGGTAAGCAGGTATTAGTCATTGTAAATGTAAATACAACTAATAAAGTGCTGTTGTTGTGCTCCTACCTGAATTAGCCAGACAGCGCCACCATGTGACAGACTGTCATAAGCACTGGTGTTGGCAATTAGGTGCCGGTGTCGAGCACCGTAAACCACTGGCTCAAATTAATTACTGGCAGGGGCTGGAGCACCCACAACATGGCCACAATAAAGTGTAAAATCTCTCCACCTCAGCCATCCTTACACAGCAATTAGGGACAGACAAGCAATAGGCCTGGCCACGAAACGTCCTCACCTTCAAGAAAAGAAACTACAGTCTAGCCCTCACCCCTACCATCCGCCAAATGGCTGAGCTCAGGAAGAGCTAATCTGCTGCCAACAAGGTCTTCATCGAATTTCTAATGGTAGCCCTATTTCCACACTTCTCACTTCAGTGTCTGGATGTCTAATATCCAACCACAGAAATGAAGGCAATACATTTTAATTGTCTGAGAAGGGTCTCCTCTCCCCTGGTTGTATGTCTTAACAATGCATGTGCTTGCAATGCATGCCATTCACACACATTGCATGTACGAATCAAGCTTTTACCAAGCATATGCCTTTACCACGCATGTCTTTACAACGCAAGCTAAGTATATATAAGAATGGGAATTCCCTCTCTCTCTCTCTCTCTCTCTCTCTCTCTCTCTGTATATGTATATATATATATATATATATATATATATATATATATATAATTTTATTGAAATTGGGGAAACCCCCAAACACCCTCCCTTTTTCTAGTTACCTTTACCACCCTGACCCACCCCTAAACCCTAAAACACACTTGCCACCCAGTACCCCTAACCACTGTAAACCCTAAAAACACCTTTACCATGCTATACCCTTATCTAGTTATATACCTTAAAAACACCCTTACCACCCAATACCCCCACCCACTCCTAATTCTAAAAAAATTCTTAACACCTTATACCCCTACCCAACCCTATACCCTAAAAACACGCTTGCCACCCAATACTCGTACTCACCCCAAAAGCCTTAAAACACCCTTACCACCCAATACCACTACCCACCCCTAAGGTCTAAAAACACCCTTACCACCCAATACCACTACCCAACCCTGAACCCTAAAAACACCCTTACCACTCAATAACCTTACCCACCACATAACCCTAAAAACACCCTTATCACCCAATACCCCTACCCAACCCTAAAAAGACCCTTACCACCCTATACCCCTAAAGCCTAAAAACACCCTTACCACCCAATTCTATTCTATTCTATTCTATTCTACAGGACTTGTAAAACGCATGACTACCGGGGGGCCTCTCAGTGCTAGAACCAACACAGCAATGGAGTGGGAGGAGGCTATCACCTGAACAGCTAAGTTTTCAGGGCCTTTCTGGAAGGACGTTCTTGGTCCAATTGGCATCATTCAGTTGTTAAGGAGTTCTGAAGTATGGGGCTCTATAGGCCCCCGAATGGCCTCCCCATCTAGTTCTGAGAAACTTTGGAGCAGTCAAATGGTGGACAGAGTATCTTTGTTGCCTCCCAGGGGTAGAGGGGGAGGCTAGACTCTAACAACACTGGGCCCTTGTGAAGTGCTTTTTGCAGAATGCATAGAACCATGAACTCCATCCATTGCTCTATGTGAAGCCAATGAAGTTCCACCAGTGCATTTTTAGTAGACTGATGCCTCTGGATGTTCAAGAGAAGGTGGGCAGCGGCGTTTTAGACGACCTGCAGCGTTTTTAGCACATATTGAGGATAGCCAAAATACAGAGCATTGCCATGGTCGAGGCGAGAGATTATCCGGGCCTGAACAATATGCTTTCTAGATGAATAAGGAAGAAGGTCAAGGACCTTCCTAGGCATTCTAAGAATGCCGAAACAGGTGGCTGCAAGCATTTTGTCTTGACAGTCGATAGTGATTTTGTTATCACGCCTCATGCCAAGGCTCTTTACCAGGCTTTTTGGGCTTGAAAGGCACCCAGAGTGTCGGCGAGTGGTTACTAAAGCTATTGCTCAGCAGCATAACCTGTGACTTGTCTTCATTTGCTTTTCAGCCGACAGTTTGCCATCCAGCTAGCCACTTCCTGTAGATAGGGGGCCAGTTGAAGGTGATTCGCAAACAAAGAGGATGGGCTTTTTAAATAATGGCTTCACCACCACTTGCTTCCAATGAGGGGGGATCACCCTACCGGTTAGAAACATGTTCAGCATTTCTAGCAAGATAGGGAAGATACTTTCTGACCCTTGAACAAGGACAAGGAGGTGGGCTGGATCTAAGGAGGAAACTGACTCTGCCTTGCTGAATAAGTCTATAAGAAGGCTCCGTGTAAGGTCGGGGAAGACCAGAAGGCCATCTTCAGGTCGCTCTATGAGGGGCCTTCTGGATAGAGGATCTATAAAATTTGGCTTATCAGAAAAGAACAAGTGAATGTCCATTATCTTCTGTTGAAAGAAGTATGCCACATTGTTGCTGTGCTCCACGGATGCTTCTTTTATGGAGCTGACTGATTTGTGCTATGTAATAGCTTTAAGAATCAGTACATTTTCTTTGGGTGAACTGGAGGTTCACCTTTGTAGAGTAGTAGGAGGCTTGGGAGATATTAATTTGTCGGTGGTAATTTCTGATGACATCATAGGACTTCCTCCAGTTCTTCTCTACGTGCTTACATTCTTTTTTTTAAGGCCATAGATGGGAGTTGCACCAGGGAGATTGGTTACCACGCCAAGCACTCTTGTGCCATCTTGCCAGCAGGACTTGGTTTAGCCAGTTGTTAATCCACTCATTGAACCTAAGAGTAGACCTTGTAATATGGTCAGATGGTTCAGTTCTAGTTTCATTCAGGGAAGCTGACCACTCCTTCAGGTGTAACTCAGGCCAGCGCTGTTGCTGCCTCCTGGACAGTGGGAGGGGAATAAAGGGGAAGGTAAGGTGATGGGGAGTAAAACATGATCTGACCAGTTTACAGGCAGGTGACTTTACACTTGTAGGTTAGTGATGTTACTAAATTCTAGATAAATAGTATGATCTTCTTCATGAGTAGGCCCTCAACCAATTGTGTAAACTGTAGGGAAGCAAGGTCTTTTAGAAGATTTCTTGAGGCACCATTATTGGTATCATCAACATGTAAATTAAAGTTGCCAAGCAGAGTGAATTGTGCCTTATATATGGCCAAGCTTGTGACCAGTTCGGGGAATGCCTGTAGGAAGTGGGCATAGGTACCGGGGCCCTATACAATAGGATTCGTAAACCGGCCCTATACAATAGGATTCGTAAACCGGCGAAGGTGGGGGTGAATGAAAAGGAAAAGAAAAGACTTTCACAGTTCATTTGATCTATCATAAGGAAACAAAGTAATTATGTGGAATGGTTTCCTTAACAGCACAAGATTAATCACAATGACCAATAAAAACTGGCCTAACCACTAACTTTGGGGGCCAGGAGCACTGCCAGACATAAAGTGCTTTAATACCTCGTTATGGGTAGTGAGCGCTATCTAAATGCAATTACAAAACAGTCGTAGAATGTCTAATATGGCATTACTATGTCTATCCAATCACATGGTTAAATATGCCTCCCTGTTAGGCTTTGAGAAAAACATGACCATATCTGATTCATATCTGAAAAAGCACATGACATGTACAAATGGAGATGACAAAGTACATGTCTACTCTGTATAATAAATCGTTCTTATAAGTTAACGGTTTTAGTAATTTATAATTTCAAGCATAATTATGTGAGTACTAGCATGTTCAAATCTTCTGGAAAATCTATAGAATTTATTTCCAAACAATGCACCATATTCCACCATTTCACCGGAAGGATTTAGTCTTTCAAACTGTACTATAGTGCCTACTCCTGCGACAATCGTGATGTTACATAAGTTTTCTTGTATCTGTAGCAAGGTGAAATTTACGGTTCTAATCCCCAAAATAGCTGTGTAACAATTAAGTTAAGTTTTTATTTTTTTAATGTCTTCTGTTTTGCCCCACTTTTCTTCCAGAAGGCATTTAATTCAGTGTAATCAGAAAGTATATGCGTGTATAAACTAATGCTACTTTGACAGTGCCAGCAATGGTTGATTGGACTTAGTTTTGCTTTATATAAACATGCTGGTGTCCATTCTGTTCTATTTAGAAATAAGAATACTCACTATATGTTGGTTGCTTTAGACATGCTGGGCTTTCCATTGCTAGGCCATTTAGCTTTGTCTCCAAACAACGGGGTCCTTTTGTGTGTAAATTCCTCATTCCATTTAAATCGAAAATATGTATTTTCATCTTTATCACACATCAAAATGACACTAGTTAGCAACTGTCCTTGCCTTTTCCCATGTTTTATTATTCTCAGAGGATTTACCTGGAGAAATATATTCTGCAGATAATCCTTTTAGTATTAGACATTGATTATATCGGTTAAGGTAAATTAACAACAGTCTCAACATTCGAATAAATGAGCTAATGATTGTTACTCCTTGGGCATATAATTTACATAAATACTGTTATAGCTTTTGCACATAGTGTGCCTCTCTGTGCCAACTAACCTTTGTACAGAGCCTGTGAAAAGAATTTACTGGTCTCTTCAATTATTCACTTACCTTAAACCCAGCTCCATGACAGACTCCTTGGTCCAGTGGAGTCTATGATCTTCTGTCCCCTGATTGCATGCTGTTTTGAGCCTAAGTATTTGGAGTCCTGAGTGCCTGTCTGGTCCTGTGTGCCTGTCTGGATGAGCTTGATTTTAGAGACAGGACTGAGATGTCTAGAAGAGCTTTTAAATCAAAGATCTTTGGAGAAAGATTGGAAGACTTTACTAACCTAGTAGCATCCACTCAAGAAAGACACAGCCTCTTCTGACTTTGAAATGCATCATCCCAACTCTGATGAAACTCAGGTCCTCAAAGACTTTCAGCATACACCCCACAACATTAATCTGAACCAAGGAAGCCTTGCTGGATTCACCCCATCGGCACTAGCCGTTGAGCCTGAACCAGGGCAATAGATTGATTGATTTTGCCTCCATTCCGGAGATTCAATTTAAATGCAATGTTATTCTCCGGCCAAATCACTAACTTGATCCTAGACGCAGCTGAAAGCCCCCAGGGGGGACCATGGACTCAATATTGGTGAGTATGGTAATGGGGCTTCAACAAAAAATTGACAGAACTTCACTTAAGTCAGTCCTCCATTAGATGTTCAACCACCCAATGAGGGTAATGGAAAGTGGATCAATTGATGGCCATCAGCTCCAATGTCTGTGTGTGCCCATTGTGTGTCAGTTTGTTGAGGCTACCAGGAATGATGGCTGACCATTTCTCGTGACCTAAAAACCTTTAATTATCACCATGCAGACCAATTTGATCTTTCAAAAAATTACAATTCATGCATAAGTAACTTATATGCACACCGGTGGACTTGAAATCCAGTGTTTTAAAATTGTACCTAATTAATTCTTAGAGTTTACATTTAATTGAGAATGAGATTGGCCCCATAGGCTGCAATGTTTGGTTTGGCCCCAGTGATGACTAATAGGAATCCTTAAACTTATTTTTAGGTCTCGGCTAGCGTAGGCTGTGCAGATATGCACAGTCTCGCTGGCGAGATTTAATGATTTAGAGGAGATTTCTCTTGTGGGCTTTAAGCACCACCCCTCTTTTCCATTGGCTGGCGTCACCGTTTATGCTAAACGGTGGCCAGCCATTGGAAAAGAGCGTCTAGTGACGTACACTTTTCTCTTTTAGAGCCGTCCCAGTTGGACTGTCTCGGTTCCTTTACGTTTGTGGTAAAAGCTTTTCTTATCTTTATGGGGCCATGTGTTTCAAACATATGGCCCCATAAAGACAAGAAAGCTTTCGTAAAGGACGAAAGTGAAAGTGGACTGGGGAGCAGTGGGGGCTCTGCGGGAGGGAGGGCGGTTCATCGGAGGGACAGATCACTTGTTTATTCAACTTCCGTCAGAAGCTCAGGCAGCCGCTGCTGAACACTCATAGGCCACTGTGAGCTCTCGTCTCTCAGTCTCAGCCCGCTGCTGTACAGCACTCTCAGGCCGTTGTTGTAATTAGCACACACAATAGAGACCCTCTAATGAAAGATCGGGTTTTACAACCTTCCTTTTCTGTGCATTTTTTCCCTGTGTTTGAGGTGCTCTTCCGTATCACCTCAAACGCTGGGGTTTTAAGTTTGTGAGAACATAAACGCTGAGCACAGTGGAGCAGCGAGCCCGGGCAGGGGTAAAGTTTGGGGTCGGCGCGGAGCAGGGCTTGACGGGCAGCCGCTGCCGCCCACTCGCTGCCAGCGCGGAGCCTGCCCTGGGCTGGGAGGAGACAGTGGGGCTGATGCGGAAGTGGGGGAGGCGGCGGCTGGGAGCTCCCCGCCCGGCTGCTAATTTATGCTGCGCCGCTGCTGGGGCCGGAGGAGGATCCAGGGCGGCGCACGGCACGGGGGCAGAGCAGGCACCGACCGTCGGCAGCCGCAGCCCCAGTGCGGCGCAGGGACAGCGACGCCAGCACAAAGGAGGCACCAAGAGCGGATCCTGGGAAGTGCCTCCGTGCCCGGCCCTACCCGCTCCTCCGGCGGCAGGGAGATGCCGATCGCTGACTCTGTGAAGTCCCCCGAGCCGTGCCTCTACCCCAGGCTGCGCCCCGGGGCTCCTCCTGAGCCGCGCCGCAGGGAGTCCCCCAAGCAGCAGTTCGGGGGATCCCGGGGTCCGGCGGGCTGGAGCACACCCCGCCGCCCCAGCCGGATCACGGGCAGGCCGCAAGCAGGGAGCCCGGGCTGCAGTCGCCTGTCGCGACGTTAGTAGCAGATGGGGTTTTGTAGCCACTAACCTCGGAAGATCGTCAGCAGGGACGATGGTAGGCAGAGAGGTCCCCTTACTCCCCTCGGCGCAGCCCCACATAGGGTGAAACGAACACCACTATGAACGAATGCACACCGGGGAAAAAAGGGAAGAGGATAAAATAACAAACACTGCGAACCCCCTGGTTTCTCCTAGTTCTGCGGATCATTCAGGCGGCATCAGTACAGAGGCACGGGAGTAACTGCACAAGAAACAAGACAAGAAACCGGGAATCAGCGAAGAATAATACAGACCCCAAATATCCCAATCACATGAATACATCGATCACACTCACACACTCTACCTCGCAGTAAACAATAGGAAGAATGCTTCTGGGTGCAGGAGCTCGTGTAATTCAGTAAGGGAAATTAAAGTTGTAGTCTGGGCTCCTGTTCAATATATTTATATTGTTTCATGCCCCACCAGTAATTGTCTCGTATAACCAAAATCAGCAATGGCGGTTCCGGTGCAATCACACACGTTGTTTCCTTCACGACGTGTAAATAAACCAAAATAAAATCAGCAATTAGGGATGTATAATGCACCTAGGATTCCAATCAGATGAATGCACACCTGTGCGATGTTCCCCCAAATCGAACCAAACCTAAATACCTGATAACGGCGCGAGCCAAGCGCCGGCGATGTTCCGCTCCGTAAATCCAAGGCCCCCCCACCCCCTCGGTTGCGTCACTGAGGGGGTGTCTGACTTCCACACCGTCGGTAGCTTGAGGACGAAGTCCATTCCGTCTTCCTATGGTCGTCGGGAGAAAGGAGTGTTCCGAGACTCGGCACTCCAGCGGGGAACACCTTCCGCCGGCCGAGTCCCGAATGAGTGTGAAAGTGGAGGGGGGAGCGCAACCAGCGGTGACTCAGGGGCGCGGAGAAAAGCAGCTTGGACGCCGCAGTGCCGCCACGGAACAATCCGGCAGGAACTCCTCGGGCTGGTCACTCGTCCTCTAAGGATAAGAATTGTCAAGCCCCGGGCCTCGGATGAGGAGGGGCTTTGTAGCCTTCCTGTAGTCGGAGCGCCGGAGCTTGCTTCCGGTCTGCCGCAGAGTAGGCTCCTGGGTACTGTAGTGCCGATCTCTCCGCTCACCCCCTAGTGGCCTCCCACCGGTAGCGCATTCATACCCAGTCATTCTCCTTCGGTTGAAAGTAATGGGAAGCCTGTTTAGTGATCTGACCCCTAGTCTACGGCATGTGATCGCGACAATGCCTGAGTCCCCTCTACCTCCGCAGCAGGACAGCGCGTCTTTCTCGCCCCCTCGGGGTCCTATTTCCACTCCTTCTTGCCAGGGTCCTCGCAGCCCTTCCTCTTCCCTCCCATGGAGCCCCCCAGGACCCCCTCCCGGGCCCGCTCCGGTTTCCTACTCAGTCTACAGCAAGGTGTTCAGCAGCACCCTGGGGGTGCCCACTACCAGCTGGGGGCAAGCCTAGAGGGGGCAGGGAGCTCCCACCACTACCAGCACCAACATCAACAGCACCACCAACAGCAGCACCACCAACAGCAGCATCTGCAATACCCTCCCCAGCATCACCTAGGGGCACAGCCGTCAGGTAAGGCTGCAGGGCACTGGCCCTATAAATTACTGTGCTTCTTTATTGGGATGCTGGTGACAATTGGAAAGAATTGTTTAGGTTCGGTAGGTATTTCGCCTGCACAGTCATGTTGTAAGAGATCAGTTCTTAGTCGGGGGTAAGAGGGCGCTGTTGAGTATTGACTCAGAAGTTAGTTTTAGCCGAAAATGTGTGGTTGCTGTCCAAAAACATGCATTAAACTCAGTGGTCCCATAAGACACTGGGTTGACTCCAAGCCTAGTTGTGAGACTCATGAATGCAAAAGAGTGAATGCTGCAAGTGTTAGACTCACATCGACTGCTCCAGGGCGTGGGACTCACATTAAATGCCAAGTCTTAATTTGCCTCCAGTGTGGGAAAACCTTGAGGTGTCTACTGGTTGTCTGTGTGCCAACCCCACTTGAAGCGCTGCTTGACAGCTTTCTTTTTTTAACTGCAGCGTTAATGCTTGAAAACTTATTTTTTTAACTTCCTGCTTAACCATGGCTCACTCAAGACCAGGTGGCATACACCCTCCTTTTCTACAGAACATTCTTGCCATTGGGTGTTCCCAAATGTTGACAAGCGTGCTTCAGGTCCGTGCATGCTAGTAACACTCAAACGCAAGAGCTGTGTTTTAGGAGGAACTTGCGGTAACCTACATGCACAAAGGGGGGTTTTCTTTTGGCTGTGTGTAGAATTGGCACGTGCTCACCGCTGCTGGACAGGACGTGGTGCAGCCCAGGCTCTCCGGGAGGGGGAGTGGGGAATAACGGGAGGAAAAAACTGAAGTACGTTTTGGGATTGGGAAATACATGACGCACCTACTTTTTTTCCCTCTAAGCGGACGCCAGGTACATGGAAGGTGCAGTGGGTTCAGCTTTAGTTTTTAAATTGACAGTTCTGGCGAATTCGTCAAGGCGCCTATAACATCAGCGGGTAAAATAGTCCATATTAGAGCGACGACAGTATAAGAGTTGGGCAGCGAAGAGCATGATGGACAGTCAAGAGTGCTTCAGATGGGGCAAGCCAGGGAGATGTGAGGCAGCAGTAAATGTTAATGGACCTATGCAGGCTCCTCCAAGCACAAACCAAGGGCTTTGAGAAACTTTATTAACGGAGATGATGACATTGTTGCTGTGAATTACTGTCTTTTTTAAATATAAAAATGGCTAGATCGTTGCAAAATGCATTGCTTTGAAAATGCAATAGGTCTCGCCTTTTATTAGGTTAAAGCCATTTGCTTTGCTATACAGTACCATTAACAAAGCAAATGGCTTTAACTTAATCATAGGCGAGACCTGTTGCATTTACAATGCATGTTTATCTTTAGAGCTCTAGCTTTTTATTCTCTATTGTCTATAGTGTTCTCTTAATCAGGTTTACTATTTTAACCTTGGATTGAACTCTTTGTTTATCTCAACTATATTGCACTTTGAGTTGCTAGATCACACTTCTAAAAAAGTAGGTCTTGTGTACAGTCTTTGCTACCAAAAGATAAGCAAGGAATGATTCTGGGAGACTCTGACTTGCCTCTGTGAGGAGCACCATGCCCAGTTGTTATGTGTTTTAATATATAATAAAGCTTTCCTTTTTAGGGCACAGCCTACCAGACAGCACAGCTATCTGGTTTGCTAAAGTCATCTTGTGGACTTTCAGAAAGTTGACCTAGGAATGCATTCTACCTATTGACCTTGTGGTTTCTAACTCACATTTTCTGGCTTTCTATTTGCTAGATTTATTTGTTTTAGGCTCTCCAAATTCAATTTGTCCCTCCGTTGCCTAAACAGTCTTCAATGTATTCTTCCACAAACTCCCTTTCTGTAAACAGGTCTTTAAATCTTGTTCTTGTCACATTTGCTGTGCAGTCAAAGACCAATGTCAAATGTTAGGCACTGTCTTCCGAGGGCGCTTCTTTACTTTTCTTTCTCTGACTTCAAAGTGAGAGGACTTATGTGACAATCTTGCTGGATACTGTGGGTAGGAAAGAGGTTTTTACTAGCACACAACAACATTTAAATGAACTGTGCAAGTATTTCAGAATATATCAGAATTAGGAACACAAACGAAGCACATTTTTTGTCATTTCTGAAATGTTTTCAAAACAAATACTTTAATATGATCATAACAAATCATTACATTAGGTGATGCAATTTCCACACATTTTCGTTTGTGCACTTTATAGACGGGCATGTCCTTAAGTCAACAGGTAGGTCATTCCAGGCCTTAGCCGCAAGGAAGCCAAAAGAGCTCCCACCAGCCCGTACCTTCTGCACTTTAGGCACAATCATCTTTGCCGTGCCCAAGGACCTTAGGTAACGTGCAGGTCTATATGCAGTAAGTAGGGGGTGCTAAAGCTTGGACCTTTCTTATTGAAAATCCTGTGGCCAAAACACAAGGCTCTAGCCTGTATGGGGAACCAGTGTAATTTCCTCAAGGCGTCCCCCCCCCACCGAGGCCCGCCTAGGAATATTGAGAATAAACCGAGCTGCAGCATTCTGAACCTTTTGCAAGATGTTCAGATTTTTTTGGGTCACCCCCAAGTACAGGATGGTGCAATAATCTAGACGGGACGTAACAAGGGCCTGTACAATGGTACGTTTGGCATCTAATGGGATTAGGTCCAGGATTTTTCGCAGCATTTTAAGAATGCCAAAGCAGGCACCAGCCACAGCTGATATCTGCTCTGAATAGGAGAGGGTGTCATCGAACCATACTCCCAGTTTCTTGACCTTAGTCTTAGGGGTCGGAGTAGGTACCAGCTCCTCCGGCCACCACAAATGTGACCAAAGAGAGGGCTGCTTACGAACTACCATCACCTCTGTCTTTCCTGCATTCTGCTGCAGACAGCTGAGCTTCATCCAATTGGCAAGCTCCCCTAGGCAGACTTTGAAATGAGATGCTGTTCCTGCCTCCTTTTGCTCCAGGGTAAACTGTGCCGATGACTGTGTGTCATCGGCATATGACACCAGTTTTAACCCGTGTGTCAGCACAATATCTGCCATGGGGCGCATGTAGCTATTAAATAGGGTAGGGCTAAGAGCCGAAACCCTGAGGCACCCATTGAGACAGAGGACAGACTCTGGATTTGAAAGGATGTTGTAGAACCTGCAAGGATCTATTCTCCAGAAAATGTCTTATCCACTCCCATGTCCCTCCCTTGACCTCGGCCTCCCCCAACCGTTTCATTAGAAGGCCGTGAGAGACCATGTCAAAAGCAGCACTCAGGTCCAGAAGGATCAGTGCAGTAGTTCTTCCCTCATCGGCTGCGGTTTTCAGGGCCTCGGAGGCAAGAAGAAGGGCCGACTCTGTACTATGTTGTGGCCTAAACCCGACTGGGTTTCATGGAGAACCTGCCTCTCTTCCAGAAGCATGGACAGTTGACTGTTTAAATGTTTCTCTGCGATTTGAGCAGCATAGGGTAGCAGAGGTATAGGTCTCAGGTTTTCTGGGAGAGCAGGGTCTAAGGAAGGTTTCCTTAGCAGTGGTACCACCATGGCATGCTTCTAATTGCTAAGAACCTGACCCAAACTAAAAGACCAGTTCAAAAGCTTGGTGAGAACCGGAGAAATTACTTCTTTGTTATGTTATGTTAAGCAAGGATTTGTAGAGTGCACAGCTAATCAACAGAGTGTCCCGGCGCTAAGACAGGAGAGACGGGAGACCTATAGGAACTCAGAGTCCGAGGGGGGCCTGTTCATTAAGGTAATTGTTGGAACATCCAGGTTTTCAGCTGTTTCCTAAAAGCCAGCAGGGTCGTGGCCTGCCTGAGTGGTAATGGCGGGATGTTCCACGCATGGTCAACTTGCACTTGAAATGAGCGACCACCACAGCGGGCGTCATAATCAGATGTTGTTGTGCTGATCTAAGTGATCTGCACGGAATATAATGTAGGACTCTTTCGGATGTAGTGGGCCCCCAGCCCATGAAGTGCCTTAAAAGCAAGAACTAGGGCTTTAAAGAGAATTCTGGACCAAACAGGCAGCCAGTGTAGTTTCTTCAGATGGTGAGAGATCCGTTCTCTGGGCCCTAGATTAAGGACTGCTCTGGCGGCGGAATTCTGAACAATTTGAAGTCTATTCAGTAAGAACTCCGGCAGACCCAGATAAAGGACATTAACATAATCCAGTCTGAAGGTGACAAGGGCCTGTACCACTATCTTCCTGTGGAGAATCGGTAACAGGTAGAGACATTTCCTAAGTATTTTCAAGAGTCCAAAACACGTGCCAGCCACTGTCTGAACTTGAGTTTTCATGGATAACATATCATCCATCTTTATTCCCTTGCAGTACAAATTTTGGGGGGGGGGGGTCGGATCCAAGGGCGACCCTGATTTGACTGCTTCCATGAGTTTAAGAACCTCACTTACTTCAGGTGGATGAAGAACAAAGCTGTCCTCACTTCTCAAATCAGCTGTGACCGGAGCCGAAATATAGTTCCTGCTGCTTTCAGGGAAGGTGGCGTATATTTTATCAATCTTGTCCATGAAAAAATCCGCAACCCTATTACAATGATCAGTAGAGGCAGGCATAGTGGCTGTCACACGTTCTAGAGAAGAAAGTTGTTTCACTATGTTAAAAATATTCTTAGCGGAACACGTCAGGGCGGTCAAACAGGCTGACACTAGATACCCTGTAGCAATGCACATAATGGATTGTCCAGCTCAGGACAGCCACAAATCCTTCTCTTTTTTTGGATTTGACACCGTACCCAGACACGTTAGGGGTGGCAATAGAAAACTTTTGTTGAAGAGGAGGGAAGCAACTTGGATTATGTGATTGAGAAGTGTTGAGATGGGCTTGAATACAGACCATGAATTACATTACTTTTTGGGGGAATAGCACTCCTGGTCCATTCGTGTGCATCATTTCACCAGGACATAGTATGTCTACGCTACTGCATATGACACTACTCATGTGGGCACGTCACTACCCCCATTTTATCCCGGTCTCCAACATGGCTCTCCTATGCTGACCGACCATTCTTCTACTCACTTTCAACCTTTTACCGTTGTAAATGCTAGAAGTAATTGTCAACCTGCTCTCTTGCTTACACGTGTAGACCGTTCTAAGAAATGACGAACTATTGAATTATGTCATACTTGTTACAACCCTATTCTTACTTCTAATCCGGCTCTTCTATGCTGACTGACATTTTTTTACTCTCACAATGTCAACAGTTGATTGGCAACCTGCTTTTTTAATCAAACGTGTAGACCTTCCTTAACAAACTTTTGTATTGTATGAATATGTTATGTATGTTCCAACACTTTGCTTTTATTCAGGCATTGATTTATATATTGCAAGTCTCAAAAAGTAAGTTCTCAAGATAATTCACAGAACTGTGTCAGTAGGTTCTGTGAGTGTCTAATACCGTCCTATGATTACTCCAGCTTGCACGTCTTGTCATAGAGCGTTTTGGATACAATTTTAATAGATTGGAATGTATTCCCTCGACACTGCTTCTATGTTGCCATAGTTTAGCACCGGTTTCGACCTCAATATAACTTTTTATTACTCATTCACTCAGTACTACATAGGATTTAACTTAGATTGTGGAGCTTCACTGCTCCAAGATGGCTGACCGTTTTCTTCATACTAATATGCATCTGTTTCATAATTTATAAATTGGACGTTAGACAGAATGGCACCTCACAATATATTTGTGACCATGCGGATACCCCAGTACGTTGGTATATGATCCTTGATGCACCTTGGGTTCAGGACTGCACCATCCACTTAACTTTTTTAGGCAGCGGTACTTTCAAACATTAACTTTACTCCATTTCAAGATGGCCGACGCCATTTCTTTGATTTGTTAGATAAAGCGGGTGTAGTCCTATGACTATGTCTGCAGTCTCTCCAGTATTTAGGCGGGAACCTCAGCAAGCTAAACTCTTCTGCAGACACACCGGAGGCAGCCCTGCTACTGAACAGAGGTAAGCACTTGTGTTAGGATACCAGGTAGCACTCAGCGGAGGCATACTTTACACTACTGAGATGCGCACTCTTAACTTGGGGTACGCTCCTTAATAGTATTACATGAGGAGGACATATATAGTGATTGTAACAACATCCCCATCTTCCCTTTATTGTGTTTATTGTTTGCGTTTACGCCAGCAAAGACTTGGTTGCTGGCAAGAGGGACTCACTTAGCCCCCAAAGAGTGGTTTTCCTATACCATGTCATCATTCTTCATGATGGACTTATGATTTATACACACAAGATCCATACTTAAGGTACGTGGTACTTCCTGTTGTCTGCTATGAATGGGGTGATAACAAGCCCTTACTTAAGTTGGGTGTACTCACAATTGTAACTGGACTTTTCTGTCTGCCTGTCTCGTTTATCCCCAGAAATGAATTCTGGAATACTCTAAATCTTGAACACAGTAAACACTGTTGCCCTTTACTGTGCAAATATCACTGGAGTACTAGAACCCATTCCGGGTCAGAAATACAACTGGAACGGAGGTTGGTTTCTCTACAATATCTTTCCACAATTATCACTATTCACCAGTCCTAGTGGATTCGTTATTTTAATTCCACGTTATTTTCTTCCCTTGTACCCTTTCTCCATATAGGACCCATACTAAGAGATTGCAGGTACTTCTTAGATTATGAATATACGTTTCTTGATCAGAGGCAACATGGAGGGGGTGCCGTGTTTCTTAAATCACTTTAGAAGAGTCGCTGCTAAATGTTCGGGGATTGGACGTCACTAAATAAGTCACCAGAAACTGGCTAAGTTTCATTTGCTGACAATTTTTGTTTGGAATAGCGATCATCTTTTAACTGCACAAGTCTGTCTAGAGACAGCAATGGTGATATGTTTTAGTAAAACAGCATGGGTTTCCACAGGCTCGAGGACTATACTTGAGCCGCTCTTTGCAATAAACATACAGTCACAAAAGGTAACGGACATCTGATGTTAGTGATGGATATCTTTTACTCCCAACTTCTATACACTTATTTGTTTCTTAGCCCTGAAGAAGTCGCTGCGCACAACAACTAACCGCGACGAAACACGTGTTGGCTAAGGATCTCTGGATTGAAGTGACTGTTTCAAGAAAGGAACAAGAGTGCTTTTTATTATTGTCAATGATACATAATATATACTGTTGGCATGTGCAAGGGACTGTTTTGGTGTATGCAGCATTTGTTTGCAGAGGCTGAAATCCTCAGTGTATTTCTTTACTCTTGTAGAGTAGGGGTACTTTCTTTCCTTAATAATCCCTGTGCATCCCTGACCACAATGCCTCAAGTTGCTCTTTGTTACTGTTTGGTTACCAGACTATTTGGTCACTGTTGGTTAACAGTCTTATTAGATCAACTAACTAACTCTTTGACTGAGTTAGTAATGTTCACACAGACATATGAATAATTGTAGGCTTATTTGATTTTTCCTATATGTATTTGATCAGTGGGTACGGTTGATGCCTGCTGCATGATGCAGACCACTCGGTCAACACAGAAATGTTCATATTTTCAAATAGAGCCCGTGCTACATTCCAGTAGCACGGGCTCTATGTTCACTCACATGTTTAGTCAAGGGGCACTCAATGAGGGAGTTCCTAGCTCTAGAACTTGTCAGGGGATGTTCTCTCCATTAATCTTTGCTTTACCTGTGAACACTGTTCAAGCCCCAGGCCCCATTTTTTTACAGAAGAACTGGTGCTCACAACTTAAGGAAATTTATTATTATGTATAAGCCTGGGCACAGCACTACGCTACGCTCGCGTAGTTTGCGAAGTTCGCGCTACTTCGCACTACGCGAACTGCACGTAGCACAGTGCGAACACGCGTAGCGTAGTGTTGCGTAGTGCTGCGGTCATTTTTTGCTTGCTCGCGGTTCTCAACGTCAAGTTGGTGACAGCGAGCAAGCAAAATGACATCCCGTCGAGACTTTTTCCTTGTTCGCGATCAGCAACATCAAGTTGGCGATCGCGAGCATGGAAAATAAACCTCCCGGCGAGATTCCCAACGCAAGGAGGTCAGGTTTCTCATTGCGAGTGGTCGCATATGCTTGCGACCGCGCGCGATGAGAAACTACCAGTTCGCGTTGAGAAAGCTGCCGCTCGAGTAAAAATCTACTCGAGCAGCAGAAAACTACAGCTCGCACTGTGCAAGATGCCATTTTCAATGATTGCACAGTGCCGGTTGCTTGTCCGCACTGTGCAATCATTGAAAACGACATCTGGCACAGTGCCAACAAGGTACTACGCAGTTCGCGAAGTGCTACGCGTAGTGCGAACTGCACTTTGCGTAGCTTCGCGAAGTGCTTCTTCGCGAACTACGCCCAGGGTTAATTATGTACCTCCGTTTTATTCTCTTTACGGATATCCTTACAGAGAGTTCACTGGGTTTTCATCTTGTGTCCTCATGACTGTTGGAGTCTTGGCCGTCATTCCTTTTTTGGCCGACAGAAGGACAAATCTTTGGTTTCATACCATGTTTATGGTCTCCACTCATTGGGTGTTTGGTGTTGGTCTTTAACATTTAAGACATGCTCTTCCTGCAAATATTTATCTTTTTAAAACGTATTAATACACCACTTAAAGCAGCCTCACTTCCCCTATTTTTTTATTTTTGGGCAGGAGAGCCACCCAAAACTTTCCTTGTGGTGGGTCGGCTTGCTTGTTGCGCTTGTTTGCTTGCTTCACGCAGGGCTAGTTTGACAAATTTGCCAGGACTGCCTTGGGTTCCCAGTCCAGACCTGGGTTTACTACAAGAACAGAATACAGAATCCTTGCTGCAAAGCTGCTCATTCAAGTTCCTTGAGCCTTTAATTCTTGGTAGACAGTACTTTTCTATTACTTTCAAACACAACTTTTCAGTTTTGACACTTATGTTATAACAAATAAAGTAAAATATTACACTGATGTGGCATGCTCTGCAATTTGCCTGGTCTCTGACCTGGAGCTGGTTGCGAGTGTTAGTTATTACCCAACTCATTGATACTTATTGAAAGGCCTCAGAAGGATGAAAGTATTGTGGACCCATGAGGATTCAAACCTATGACATTCAACTTCCACACAGACCTTTGCTTTTTTTGTTTTTATTATTTAATTAGTTTTTAAAAGCAAGAGATATAACATGCATCAACATTTTTGAATATTCATACCATAGTACAATATCGTACTTCTTCCATGTCTTAGCATATTTCTAATGACCAAACTATAGGATATATAGGAAAGAGAGAGTGTTGTGTGTATGACATTACCCAATACTAGCAGGGGTATATCTGAGCTTAGAACTGGTCCAAGCAAGTCAGGGGGGGATTGGGGGCGATGAAGTCTGGGGGTCTTAAATTTTAGGATTAGCAAATTTCATATCAGAAAATAAGTGTCACAAGATATGGCTGACCGCTTATGGCTTGGCGGACATTGGGGCGGAAAATTCCAAATCAACTCATGCGGAGTCCATTTCAGAGAAGGAAAGGCTAGCGGTGGGAGTTGTCTGGTATGAGGCTTCTCATGTATGGAGAACACACTATGTGACAACCCTTGACCACTAATTACATCTTCCAGTAGTCTTTGAACTCAAGTTGTTTGGAGATGGCAGCGGGCATCATATATCACCTGGTATAACTTCTCTCGTATTGCATGGTGTCTTTGCTAAGCAGTTGCGCAGTAGTGCTGCTGCCACCAGAACCTTGCTACTTGGAATCAGGAATTGGTTTGCAAAAACAGTTGCCTCCATGAGTTTATTAGAGGACAGTTTGAATATAGAGAATTACTTTAAACATCAAGCCATGTTGAGAAATGAACTTTGAACTACCGGGAACATTTGACTTTTTGTGACAAATGATGTAATTCGAGAAGTTATAAGTGTTGTTACGATTGCTATGATTTCACATGCTATAAGTGTTGTATTGTGCAAGGGTATATAGAACCAGTTCAGGGAAAAGGGGTGAGTTAAAAGTAGTGTGGTGAGTGAGGTGACAGGACTGTGCTTGGAGGTGTGCGACTTATAATAATTTGAAGGTGGTGGGTAAATTATGAATTGAAGTTCTAATTAAGACTTTACAATCTTTTATATTTGTGTATTTTAAGTTGGATTTGTATAGAAAGAATAAATAAAATATTTCTAACTATAAATTATCCTTAAACTTTGTTTTTTTTCATTGTGTATTAATGGTTTTTATTTTTTAACAAAAATGAGTTTCAAATCGTAGTGTGGAGTGTCATTCATTGGAGTGTCATAAAGTGGAGTGTTGTCCAATACCGTGAAGGAGAGTGTTGAAGAGTCCAGTGTCATAGAGTGGAGTATTGTAGAGTGGAATAGAGGAGAGTGGAGTGGCATAGCGTACAGTATAGTTAATTGTTATACAGTTGAGTCGAGTGGTGTGTTGTATAGCGGTGTGGAGTAGCATGGAGTGGAGTCTCAAACAGTAGAGTTGAGTGTTGTACAGTGGAGTGTCGTTGTCTGGAGTGTTTTGAAATTAAGTGGAGGGTCATCGAGAAGAGTGGCATAGAGTGTATTGGTATAGAAGGGGTTTAGTGGAGTAGAGTGCTCTAATTATGGTAACCCTCCTGAAAGTCAAGGCATATTGACCTATCTGATAGCGAGGACGCCGCCTAAGAGCGCGATGCTATCGGATAGATTCATTTGCCATAACTTTCAGGAGGGTTACCATAACTAGAGCACTCTGTTAGAATGGTGCTAACCAGATGTCAGTTGGCACCATTTTACGTAACCACGGTGTGGGGCATTGAGTTATTGAGCTCCTCACACTGCGGAGAAGATTAGGTCACATTTACCTGTTTTTCCGTTTTGGTCCTGACAAAATGCCAACAGATCGCTCCACAACTATTCAAGTCATGAAACATGTTGACCTGAAGTATAGACCCTAGCCTATTGGCAGGTCTAAAGGTGACCAACACTTTCTCACTTACAGAGACAGGGACCCTAATTTTCTCAGTTTCTCTGCCACTTCTCTTCATCTCCGCATCGACCAGGAAGATCAAATTAAATATATTGTGGCATCTGGTCGACAGTTGATTTTATTTTCAGATTTTCACTAATCTTCTCATATTGTACGGCACAACATTCTCTATCCTACTGTGCTCATTCAGCGTATTTATTAAAAGATCTCTGGTAAAGTGCCCTCTTGTGGGCCTGCCAGGCATTGCAGCGCCGGCCGGACGAGGAGCCTAGCCCAATGATGAAACATGTCACCTTGGGGTTAGTGAAGGCAACTATTCTCAAAAGCACATACTTCTTAGGGTACCTACATTCAGTTAGAGATCATTTCACTGGGACTGAACTTTCAGGGCAATATACTGTGATTTGATTACAATGGAGTGTACAGGCTTAAAGTGGAGTAAAGAGGTGAGCAGTGGAGTGTACGTGGATAGAATGGAGTAGAGTGCCATAAAGTGTACTAGACTTTTACAGAGTGTAGATTTATAGAGTGCATGAGAGTGTCGTACAATGGAACGGCATACACTGTAGTGGCGTAGAGTAGATTACCATATCATGGAGTAGCATACCGGCAATACCGTACAGTGTAGAAAAGGGGACTGGCATAGAGTAGAATAGCGCAGAGTGGAGTGGTGTACAGAAGAGTAGCGTAGGGTATAGTTGATTAGCATAGAGGGGAATGGTGTACATTGAAGTGGGGTGGAGTAGATTGGAGAAAGCTGTTATAAATTCCAGTGGCGTCTCATACAGTAGAGTGGAATGATGTGTTGTAAGGTGTTAGAAACTGTCATAAAGTGGAGTAGAGTGTTGTACAATAGACTTGAGTGTCATAGAGTGGAGTAGGGTACACTGGAGTGGCATAGAGTATTATAGTGTAGTAGTGTACAGTGAAGTAAAGTGTAAAAGAATACAGTGGAATGGTGTCCAATGGAATGGGGAAGAGTGCAATACCATACAGTAGAGTGAAAAAGATTGAAGTTGCGTACAGTGTAATAGTGCACAGTGGAGTGGGGTACAGTGGAATAGTATAGAATGGAGTACAGTGAAATGGTGTAGAGTGTAATAGCATACAGTGGACGAATGTACACTGGAGTGGCATACAGTGGAATAGAGTGGAGTGGAGTGGTGTAGAGTGGAATATCGTATAGTAGAGCAGCCTACAGTGCAGTGGCATACAGTGAAGTGGTGTAGACTGGAGTGGCATACACTGGAGTGGGGTACTGTGGAGTGGCATCTAATGGAATAGCGTATAGTGGAGTAGCATATAGTGAAGTGGTGTAGAAGGTAATAGCGTACACTGGAGTGGCGTCCAATGGAATAGCGTAGAATGTAGTGGTGTAGAGTGGAGTGGCATACACTGGAGTGGTGTAGAGTGGAGTAGTGTACAGTGGAGCATTGTGGAGTGGTGTACAGTGGAATAGCTGAGTGGATGTGCGTACAGTGTAAGAGCATAGAGTGGAGTGGCATAAAGTGGAGTTGTGTACAGTGTAATAGCGTAGAGTGGAGTATTGTGGAGTGGGGTGGAGTGAAATTGTATATAGTGTGGTAGCATACAGAGTAGTGGCGTGGAGTGAGGGAGAGTGTAATAGCATACAGTAGAGTTTCGTCCGATGGAATAGCATAGAATGAAGTGGCGTAGAGTGGAGTGCCATACACTGACTGGAGTGGTGTTTAGTGAAATAGTATATAGTGGGGTGGCATACAGAGGAGTGGTGTGGAGTGGGGTAGAGTGTAATAACATACAGTGGAGTGGTGTCCAATGGAATATCATAGAATGAAGTGGCGTAGAGTGGAGAACCGTACACTGGAGTGGGATACAGTGGAATAGCGTTCTAGAAGTCTGTCACCTGCCTTGCCACATTACATTAACTGTAAATTACGCCTTTCTCATGCACCGGTTATATATACCCTTGCATACTACATCACTTAGGGCATGTGAAATCATAGCATTCATACCAACATTTATAACATCTCATGTTTGGTTAGCGAGGTGAAAAGAGTGTGTATGGAATTGCACACTTAGAATAATTTGCAAGTGGTGGATAAATTATAAATGAAAATTATAACACTAACTTTACAATTTCGAAAAATTGTGTCGTTTGTTTGGTTTATATAGGAGAAAAAAAGTCTTTCTTATTATAAGTAAGCATTAACCTTTGGGTTTTTTCATTGGATAAACATATCTGTGTGTGTGTGTGTATGTATATATATATATATATATATTATCTACTGGCGGTCGCCAGTAGATAGTTATAGTTAGGACCGTGTTTCCATAGGAAATCCGCAACATTCTATTTGGTATAACTTTGGCACCGGTTGACGAATCCTCGCGAAATTTTCAAAACTAATGGGGCGCTCCGCTCAGCTCCTACCCTGAAAGTCTCGGGGGGATTCGTCAAGCGGGGGCTGAGAAAAAGGGGGGGTCCTAAAACACGTTTTCCCCATGCATTTTCCCATAGGACCTTTAGTCCAAGCTACAGCCCGAATGGCTGAACAGAATTACTTGAAATTTGGCAGAGAGGTAGTCCTCAGGTCAGGGATGTGCCTTTTGCAGGTCTGGTGTAAATCTGTTCAGTAGTTCCTGAGAAAATAGCATTTAAAAGCATATATATATATCTGTAAGCGCGCTCCGAGCGCGTACGGTAAGCTTACCGTACGCGTACGCTGCCGTGCGCGAGCTCAATTCTGATTGGTGGTTACATGACTGTAAACATTCGAATCGGTCGAAATCAGGAAGTGTCGGCCGCCATTTTGTGTGTCTCACACTGATAAACAAAGGTGGAGAACGTGAAAAGGGGGAAACGAAGAGAGTTGCAGACCCCCTAGCATTTGTCAGGGGGTCCAAGAAGGACCCAAAAGTATGAAAAATACGTTTTATATATTTTTTTTAAAAATCGCGGAGTGCGCGTACGGTAAGCTTACCGTACGCGCATGGCAAAAAAAAAACATTAAAAAAAAAATCACATTTAATATATATATCGAAGGACCCCCAAGGGAGAAAAAAACAATTTTTATTTTTGGAAAAATGGCGAGGTGCGCGCACGGCACGAACAGCCCAACGTGGGCGCTCGGTGCGCGAAGCGCACCGAGTGCCCACAGCGCACGCACGGTGCGCGAGGCGCACCGTGCGCGCAGTGTGTGTGCACGGTGAAAAACCAGAAAAAAAATTATAAAATAAATACATAACTTAGCATTTAAAAAAACGTACAAATTCACTGAAAAAACCATAGGTTTCACACACGTTATAGTTAGGAATTAGCATTTAAAAAACCTTGCAAATTCACTTAAAAAACCATAGGTTTCACACATGTTATAGTTAGCTGGACATTTCACTCGTAAAAAACCAAAGAAATTCCACGTTATAGTTAGTTTAGGTAACTATAACTCGCGCGACCGCAATCCACAATGTGTGATTTCAGATGTCATCAGTGATGTAACTGAGCATGTCATGAGTGATGTAATATGTGACGTCATCAGCAGTGCATTGTGGGCGCGCGAGTTATAGTTACCTAAACTAACTATAACGTGGAATTTCATTGGTTTTTAGGTCTCGCCTGACCAGCGCTTTAGCGCTGCTCTGGCGAGACTTATAGTAAGCGCGTTTTGGAAGTTCAAACAGTGGCTTTGCAGGCCTCCAACTACAGTGCATGTGACCCGTCCGGGCGCGCGCACCATTTGGAGTCCTGCAACCACTTGTTTGCTTTCACTTTAGCCGTGATTCATCGCACCATTTGGCAGCCTGCGTGCCCGCCCCCACTCCCCCTCCCACTCCGTCAGCTTCAGTGCGCGCTTGTTTTTTAATGGCTCTGCTCCTGTCTCTGCTTCTGGGCCCCCACCACTTTCCAGCTTTCAATCAGCTGCTTTCCCCCAGCGGCTATTGATCTCCGCCTGTCTCTCGATCTGTTTCCAGCTCCCTGCTCTATGTAATCCGCATCCCTCTGTCCGCGCTTGTTTGTTTGGATGATGGCTTGTTTACCACACCCCCACCCCTCCCCAGCGGGTGAAGGTAACATTTCCCTGCTAGATTACTGTTTCGTGACTTCGTCCGTAGTGGATGTTAAAAACTGTGCGATTTTAGACTTGAACGCTCATGTTTTCATTTTTTATTTTAAACGTGTTCACCGACCTGTTTATTTTCAAACACAGCGTTTCCCTCCCCCCAACCGTACCCTGTGCATCGAGTGAGGCAGCACAAGCCCCGGGCACCCTCAGCAGCGTTTATTCTTTATTTCGGTGATGGCTTGTTTAACCCGACTTGCTCCAACAGCGCCGTTGTTAACAGCGCTGTTCTTATCTGGACTGTTACTGCACCATACACAGCAGGCATTGGAGGCTTCAGGGGGAGAGCGGGCAAGTACATCGGCCTGCTCTGGCGCAATGCTTGCCTCCCTCCTGCTGCCCATACTCTGTTCCGCAGCTGCTAGCATTCCCACGAACTGACCAGCCGCAGCCCTTCATGTTATATGCGCCGTAGATAGCAGGCATGGGAAGTCGCCTAACGCCATCTGGTGTAGTGTGTGAAATGTGAGACGGCCGCCTTACTGTTTCTAACACTGCTTGGAGAACTGTCCATGAGGAGGGGGGGTGAACTGCGCTTGCCATTTGCGTTGTGTGTAAAAGTAATACGGTGGACAAGCAACTTTTTTTTCTATTTATTCACTTTTGTAACAATGGCAGCACGCCTCACTGCGTGCCCCCATTACTACAAAAGTAAACAAAAGTTGTTTGCCCACCATATTACTTTACACATAACGGAAATGAATCTCGTTATAGCGGATCTATTAAACTGGCATTCTCCCACTTGGAAACCTCTTTTAAATCGTGATCCACACACATCATGCAAATAGCATTGATTAATTGGCAGGTAGCACTTCAATTGCTGAGCACTTGCACACATAATTAAATGTACTTGTTAAGCCCATCCACTTGTGACACAACAAAGATAGGTTCCATCTATACACGCCGTTGGTGCAACCCCCTGTTAGCCTGCCTAACACAGAGCACAGAAACCCTACAAATGGGGAGGACATGTTGTTTAAAGGCCAAAACTGCTACATGCCACACACTGATACACGCCACACACTGCTGCACGCCACACACTGTTGCATGCCGCTGCACACCACACACTGCTGCACGCCACACACTGCTGCACGCGTAACACTGCTACACGCCACACACTGCTGCACGACACACACTGCTGCACGCCACACACTACTGCATGCCACACACTGCTGCACGCCACACACTGCTGCACGCCACACACTGCTGCACGCCACACACTGCTGCACGCCACACACTGCTGCACGCCACACACTACTGCACGCCACACACTGCTGCACGCCACACACTGCTGCACGCCACACACTGCTGCACGCCACACACTGCTGCACGCCACACACTGCTGCATGCCGCCACACACTGCTGCACGCCACACACTGCTGCACGCCACACACTGCTGCACACCGCACACTGCTGCAACCGTGACACTGCTACATGCCACACACTGATGCACGCCACACACTGCTGCACGCCATACTTTTTTTTTATTGTGCGTAACACAGAGGACATAAACTGTAATTTAATAGTGGCTTGGCTACAGCCACTTTCCCAGTGCTTAATTTGTAACAGAGGAGGTGCCGGGGCTCTGATTAGGTGGCAACTTTACACAGCATGTTGTTTTGTTTAGCCTGCCTTACACAGAGCACACAAACCGGAAAAATGGAGAGGGGATGTTCTTTAAAGTCCACTACTGCTAACCTACGAGTTTTGAAACCAGGTTTTAATGTCTGAATATGCTTAATAGCCTGTGATTGTGGACAAATTAGTTGATATTTCTATAGACACAAACATAAATATGACCTAAAGTGGAGCTACGTTATTATTTTTATTTGTGTGTAGCTGCAAACACGTAGCTACAGCCACCCTCCTAGTGCTTAATTTGTAACAAAGGAAGTGCCGATGTTTTGATGAGGCAGCAGCTTTACACTGTATATGTCTTTATTTAGTTTGCGTAACACAGAGCATATAAACTAAAATTCAATAGTGTCTTGGCTACAGCCACTTTCCTAGTGCTTAATTTGTAACCAAAGAGGTGCCGGGGCTTTTATCATGTTGAAGCTTTACAGAGCAGGTTTGAATGGTTAGCCTGCCTAACACAGAGCACAGAAACCCTACAAATGGGGAGGACATGTTGTTTAAAGGCCAAAACTGCTACATGCCACACACTGATGCACGCCACACACTGCTGCATGCCGCTGCACACCACACACTGCTGCACGCCACACACTGATGCACGCGTAACACTGCTGCACGCCACACACTGCTGCATGCCACACACTGCTGCACGCCACACACTGCTGCACGCCACACACTGCTGCACGCCACACACTGCTGCATGCCACACACTGCTGCATGCCGCCACACACTGCTGCATGCCACACACTGCTGCATGCCGCCACACACTGCTGCATGCCGCCACACACTGCTGCATGCCACCACACACTGCTGCACGCCACACACTGCTGCACGCCACACACTGCTGCACGCCACACACTGCTGCATGCCACATACTGCTGCACGCCACACACTGCTGCATGCCACACACTGCTGCACGCCACACACTGCTGCATGCCGCTGCACGCCACACACTGCTGCACGCCACACACTGCTGCACGCCACACACTGCTGCACGCCACACACTGCTGCACGCCACACACTGCTGCACGCCACACACTGCTGCACGCCACACACTGATGCACGCCACACACTGCTGCAACCGTGACACTGCTACATGCCACACACTGATGCACGCCACACACTGCTGCATGCCACACACTGCTGCACGCCACACACTGCTGCATGCCGCTGCACGCCACACACTGCTGCACGCCACACACTGCTGCACGCCACACACTGCTGCACGCCACACACTGCTGCACGCCACACACTGCTGCACGCCACACACTGCTGCACGCCACACACTGATGCACGCCACACACTGCTGCATGCCGCTGCACGCCACACACTGCTGCACGCCACACACTGCTGCACGCCGCACACTGCTGCATGCCGCACAATGCTGCACACCGCACACTGCTACACGAAACACTGCTGCAGGCCACACACTGCAGCACGCCACACACTGCTGCACGCCACACACTGCTGCATGCCGCTGCACGTCTCACACTGCTGCACGTCTCACACTGCTGCACGCCGCACACTGCTGCACGCCGCACACTACTGCACGCCGCACACTGCTGAACGCCACACACTGCAGCACGCCACACACTGCAGCACGCCACACACTGCAGCACGCCACACACTGCTGCAAGCCACACACTGCTGCATGACGCTGCACGCCACACACTGCTGCCCGCCGCACACTGCTGCCCGCCGCACACTGCTGCCCGCCGCACACTGCTGCCCGCCGCACACTGCCCACATCTGCTGCACGCCGCACAATGCTGCACGCCGCACACTGCTGCACTCCCCACACTGCTTTTATGCGAGTTTATGCTACTGACATTGTAAATGACAATGCCTTTTGTTTGTTTGAAGACCAAAACATAAATAAAAGGAATTGTAATTTTACAATGCCAATAGCTCAAACTCTTATAATTGCGAGACCTATTGCATTGCAAATGCTTGTTTAAGAGTGAAATGTCCAGCTAACTATAACGTGTGAAACCTATGGTTTTTTAAGTGAATATATATATATATATTTATGCTGAGTGCAATATACTTTTTATCATCATTGTTGAGTGTGGGGAGGGGCCTTTACTCGAGAGGTGAAACCTTTATATTGGGCCCGCCAAAGTCTTAGTCCCACATTGACTGTCCCTGTCAACTAATCCGGGTCGTGGGGATCGGCCATGTTGCATGAATCCACCATGGCCGCCCTTTAAGTGAACTTCAATAACCAGCCTGACCTGTTCTGTGATTCTCCCTTTTGTCCTGCATTGTCTGCCGCAAACCAGACTCGTTTGTCTACCGGGGGCGATGGAGCTGCCGGCGCAGTTATCCGAGTGTCAGTCTAGCCAAAGAGCGCTCTGTCTGGTGATCTCC
Source organism: Triturus cristatus (assembly GCF_964204655.1). NCBI lineage: Eukaryota > Metazoa > Chordata > Amphibia > Caudata > Salamandridae > Triturus > Triturus cristatus. Next base: position 1,053,917,507 of record NC_140584.1, on the reverse strand, counting down.
GCTGTCAGGCGCTGGCTAGCTGTGTCTTCAAGCTTGTGGAGACCCGCCAGCGAGGGTGACAGGTAGCAGAAACACTCCAATGTGAGGCCCGCTGTGGTGACTGCTTGAGAAGAATTGTACTGTTATCTGAGGTGGGCTACAGGAAGGTCTCTGCGGAAGTGGACCGATCCTGGACCAAATTACATTTGTGGGGCCAGCCAAGTGCAGTAAAAAGATACTGAACATACTGCATGGCAGCGTAGAGTTCAGCTGTATCGAACGTCTTCGGTCTGATATCCGCTCTTTGGTGTTATAAGCAGAGTGATTGCTGGGTAATGACCTGGGCGGGGGCATCCTTTCATCACAAAATTGCAAAAATAAATAAATAAATGGTAGTGATTTTGCCACAGCTAAACGACGACGCAGATAGGTGGAGCCAAAGAGAAAGGTCAGGTAGATTGATGGGGGGAAAATGGGTATTGCTGGTCTTTGCTGCCATCTAACGTTCACTTCTCGAGTTGCATAACAGGGCATTTAACAGCGCTGGAGTCACAGAAAGTTGCAGAACTTTGCATTACGCGCCTCCAGAATGGTGGAGAAAATCATAAGCGCTGTGACTCGTGGTCTGTTAAACGAAAACTAATTAATCGCTCGTTGCTCTAAAATGCTTATGGATGTGAAAACATCAAACCACAGACGATCTCATAGAACAAGTACAGAAAAAAGAAAAAGCGAAGAAAAAAGGTTAAAGACATTCAGAGCAATTAAGTTTGCATAGCAATCTTGCCTTGGGTGTATATTAAAACTACTGAACGATTTCCAGCTTTGAGTGTGCAGCTGTAGACGTGGCGTCTCCAATTTAGATATTCAAATCAGATTGAGCAGTGGAGTAACAAACTCTTAGGGTCCGGTGCCCCCATGCGATCACCCTACCACCCGCCGTTTTCAAGCACCTCACCCTTGCAACCTACTCCCAAGCTATCAGCAGGGCATATAAAACGTATTTGGTGTTAATGATTATTGAGTTACAAAATCGGGCAATAGGAGCTCCAAAAAGAGCTATTCTTGGTGACACCAAGGTGTCCCGGGGCACGGTCATAGGGCTATGAGCATATCAGAACTGACAGTGAGCAAAAGGGATGCCTTTCATTTGCAAAGCACCCACGGGACTTGTTACTGGCCATTTTCTCTTCCACATTTCTCAGTCCCATCTTCCCCAGTCTAATTTTAAGATTAAAAGCAGGATCGCAATAATATTCATCAACAGTTTGTTCTGTCCACTCGAGAAATCTGCTTCCTAAGCCCATTTCCCTGAAGATTCAAATCCTATTGGGTGATTCCAGGGAGTCGAGGGCTTTGGCCACATCCAACGACATGTTCCCCACTGGCTTTCCTACTTCTAAAGTGTATGCCATGCAGCCTTGTAGCTGTGAGTGTTTGCTCATTGCATGTGTCTTTTCCATTGATTTTTCTGAAATCCACCCTAAATAAATTAACTTCAATTGGCCTGGCACCCAAATCCTGTGGGTGCGCTCGGCTGAATATAGAGTGTCACAGGGCAGACCTACTCACTCGGTCAGAACACCCAAATATAAAAAGTGGGCTTATTGGCTTTATGAAGGGTCCCGGATATCTACATATATAAAGCATATCCATTTGCTTTGTCATTTAATCACTAATAATTATAATAAGTTGGTTGATTCACACAGTGCAATGTTTAGAACAAGTGATTGTCATAAAAAATATAATAAAGTTTAATTAACAAAAAAAGCATCAACGCGTCCAAGTCTTTTATTTAAAAAAAATTTCAAGCTACAAAATGAGACCATAGACCAAACCATAAGGGGGCTTCGCACTTGAGCTGAAGAGCATAGCTAAGGGCGATAAAAATACATTTAAAAATGTGTGTATGTATATATATGTATGTATGTATATATATATATATATATAAATCTTTCCTCGAGCCTTGGATTTAATGATCCAGGAGACTCACTATTAACAAAATGCTACTTGAAGTGCAAGTGCAAAGGTACTTAATAGGGGTTACTTTTTAATGCAAAAGGCTGGGGGAATGTAAAGTCCAATCGTCCATTTTGGAGCAGGTGCTACAAATATATGGCTAAATGTGAAGTGTAGGTTATTGTTCTGATGTTTGCTCTTGGAGCTTGATTCAAACTTGTGCATAGATTTTGTCTGGTAAAATCTGGCAGAATTTGATAGGTCAAATACAGGAATCATCTAAGATTTGCAGCTGGTAACGAGGGAAAGCATGCGTTACCATTTGATCGATCACTCAAAGGAGTATTCCTCGTAATGGGTTGGTAATAACACACATGGTAAATTCTGCAGCTGCATTTACTTGGTGCGATATTACCACCTCCCAATCCATGGGTCTCAGAATTAAAACCATGCTGTTTCAGTGTTGCTGGTACTTTTTCAAATATCCGAAAAGTTCAGTTTGTAAACAAAGTACATGTTTTCAGTTGTATGTGTGCTGTGAAACATTGCATATTGCAGGCGGCTGCTGTCACACTCTCCTGTACCCTGGTAAGAGTGTCCCTAGTGTCAAGTTACAGAATGCCTTCACTTCCAAGCCAGGGAGAGGAAAAGTAAACACTGTAAAAAGAATTATCAGTAGCTGGTTAGACATAGTGTCTGTCTTTGAGAAAGCATTGCCTGTTGCAAGACAAACATGCTAAGGCTGTTTTGTTGATTTTCGAGGTGAACTCTTTCATTCTTATCTAGGGGTGCTATATTGATGCCAATAGAGTGTGCACCAAATGTATTTCTTTAACATACAGATACTGGTTCTCTAGCCCTTTTGAGCTCTGCTAGGCATCCAAAGAAGTAACAGTAGCAAACATCCTGCATCAATGCTCTGCAGAGTCTGCCTAATGTTGTAAATCAGAGGAGCTAAAAATGGAAACTCCCAATTTAACTGAGCCTGCCCAGCAGTTCATTTTTGCTGGATCTTGTGGTGCCTTAGTGGACCAGTACGTCCACTGTATGGATCTGTGTTTGACGTCATGGCCATATATACAAGTACTGGTGGGCCCACACAGCCTTTTTTCTGAATTTATCAGAAAAAGGGTGAGGGAGCATGCTGACCTGCATGCCGGCAAACATTTCTCCCTGAAACATGTGTCTGGAGGTACACAAACTCGCTGCTCCAACAGTGGGGAAAATTGCAAAGATTTCCAACTGAAGTGAGTGTGATCATGCACTACATGTACCACCGTGAATCTCGGCGAATTGTGTAAAGGCATGCCAGGCAGCATGCTCCCACCCTCTTTGTTGATTGGCTCCATGTTCAGTTGGTGGGCCGAGGAGCTTATTGGGATGCACCAGCGCTCTGGGAGGACCTCCGAAACACGAGAAAGCTGTGAGGAGCATTTCCAGCACCCCCAAATGTAAAGTGTTCCTCTCCACAGAAGGACAGATATCCTACAATACGTGTCTAGGGATACACACCACTGGCTATGCCAGCAATGGGGAATTCTGCAAAGACTTTCAACTGAAGCTGGTCTTTTATACTTCTTTGATCGATAGCATGGCTACCATTACGTCAGGTAACAATGATTATCTCTTATTCAGCACCAAAATACATGCACTTTACATATACACCTTATGTTAATCGCACAGGCCTGCCACGGTTCTTCAAAATCATACAACAGATAGGCGATAGCAGTCCTTACATGACAGAAAAGTTTCATTTTAATATTACTCCAAGAGCTAGTTTGTGCACTAATGTCCGGTACTATAAGTACTTAATGTATTTGTTCAATGCACAAAAATCCCCTTTGCATTAAGCTCATGATCAAACAGGTAGGTACCAATATACCATTACAGCCATATGGATCTGAATCAACCTCCGCACTTATCGGCTATCATGCAAAGATTGGGTCCCAGTCTTTAGTACTTTGCTCTTACAAGAGGCTTCTAGAACAGGTGGTTTCTTTTGCTTGGTCATGGATGAGTGCATAATTAATAGATTTAGGCTAGATCGCTCACCACTGGACATGCCCCCTTCAACGATATAATAGGTCTATCAATACGCTGTTGGTTGAACCCATTCCAGTTCTGCAGAATCAAGTGTGCCATATCTTACTTGCATGTAAGTAATTAAGACCGCTTTATGTAGTGGGCTGAGAGGAGGGAACAGATCATCTCATTGCAGGTTTTAATGAATGTATTCACTTTTGTGTGGGTCAGGTAGACTTCAGCCACCACTGTTGAATTCAAGGAGTTGGCCAGCCCTGGTGGCTTTCAGGATCGCTTTGCAGGTTTCAACCTAGTAAGGATTGTTTTGGAGGCAGATCCATAATGCACTTACACTGTTAACCAGGCAGCATGCAAGCAGCCCCTCCACCAGCTGTTACTCTCCTCTTGTCCAGCTGATGTAAGCAACAGAGACATTTTAATTATTTGATTGAATCTGTATGTTAGGCAGCGGTCCACCTTAAACTGAGCTTCACCCGCATCTGAACACTGACATTCTCATGTCCACTGACCATGTTCTGTCAGTGACGGAGAATAGCTTGTATGGGGGAACTGCCCTTGATCTTTGTAATTAACGGTTTCTGCTGTTAATGTAGTGGAAGAGTTGGGTGCGCCCTGCCTGGTCCTGCTGAAAGTCCAGGTGATCCTGCATTGCGTGTTTAAACTCACTATGTTCATCAGAGTGTACCACTTCAGCTGAAACCCAACTGGGAAGTATTTTAGATAGGAAATAATAAATAAGTAAGCATTTAAACGGTTAAAGTGACAATCCCATAGATAAACAAGCATTGGCAAAGCAAATAAGCTTCGGCTACCCAAGAGCTATTGGCTTTGCAAATGTCTTTTAGCCATCTTATAGAGCCGCATGGAGTAGAGTGGAGTGGAGTAGAGTGGCATACAGTAGAGTGGAGTAGAATGGAGTGGAGTAGCATAAAGTAGAGTGGTGTACAGGAGAGTGTATTGGCATAGACTACAGTTGAGTGGAGTGGGGTAGACTAGAGGAGTGGCATGGCGTAGAGTGGTGAGGAGGTGCATGGAGAAGAGTAGCTTAGAGTGGCGTAGAGTGGCTTGATGAGGCTTAGAGTAGAGTGGGGTAGAGTACAATGGTATAAAGTGCAGTGGCGTAGAGTGGTGTAGAGTGGCATAAAGCATAGTTGCGTAGAGTGCAGGAGAGTACAGAGGCATAGAGTTGAATAGAGCGGTGCAGAGTAGAGTGCAGTGGCGTAGAGTACAGGGTAGGGGGTGGGAGGGAAAAGAAGCAACATTGAAGGGAGATGGGTAGGAGGTAATAGAAGCTACATAGGTGGGGATATGGGAGGGACTGAAAGAACAAGCTCCAGGGGAGGGCCAAACACAAGAAGATGGCATGACACCCACATGGTGTGACAAACTGGGATGAAGGAAATGAGAGCGACACTGAAGCTAACAAATGGTAAGCTATGCGCCCACTGTATCTAAGTCTAGCAGAGAAAGCGCATATGCTTTCTAGGTGAAACCTAAAAAGGGAATCCTGTTAAAGGTCGTGACGTTCTGGGTGAACTGTGCATGATTTAACACCTCAACTTCAGCATGTCTTCTAACATTTGTTTGGCTTTGCACTGATAACAACATATTTCCATTTTTCTCAGCTTCTTGGCTTTTTACCTAGAAACATGTGATAAACAAACTCACTTTGTCTTTGCTAAAGGATATTTTCTGCAGGGTCAATATTTGCTTTGGAAATGAGTGAATGACTAATGATACTTCTACACAGGCACCTAGGGCTGCCAGCCTCAGCAGGAATTACAGTGCTCCGTGTATTTGGGAGCAGGCAAAATATAGCTTTGATATAAGAAAGCTGGGCCCCCCTAGTAGTGTTACTTAGGCCTGTTTTTCGCAGACATGATAATCCGTTACAGACATGACAGTTGTCCCATTCACCGTATTACAAGTGCATCTTAGCCTATGACACTAATATGGCGAATGGGATCTCTGCCATGTTTTGACATAATATTTTGTCCTCCAAACTCTGAACAGGGCCATTAGTCAGTAGCGGTTGCAAGCATTGCAAAGTGGTGGGGCGGGGAAGGGGGAGAATACAAACAAAAAGACATAATTAGTAATAAAGAAAATTGTATGTACCTGCCGCTCTGGTGGCGACTGCCGCCTCGCTCCTCTCTCCCGTTCCTAGACTCCAGCAGCTGGTGCACACTGCTCAGGCTCCCAGATGCCAATCCCAGCGCTTCTCTCTTGATGGGAGTACTATTTCCAGCTTGAGAGAAGCTCTGGGATTGGTCTGAGCGCCCTAGTTCAGCGCTCAGACAGGGACTTGGAGCCTGTGCCAGTTCTCCAGCCGGCTGTACAACACCACCAGGAGGAGAAATACTAAGTGTGCATGATGGTTTGGCCAACCCAAAACAGGCAGCCAAACCGTTATGCGTACTTATGGTGCCAACCACTACTCCTCCTCCCTTCTCTGACATCACATAGTTCTGCCCCGCCCCAATCTGGCTCTATAACAAAAATAAAATGTTAACATTATTAACGTTGTGTTATTATCATTTTATTTTCCCTTTTGCACTGCTGAGAGAGCAGTGGGGCGACGCTTCTCCGCTGCCGTTAGTGCCGGCAAAGAGCCACTGCACTTCCTCATACAATACTGGATAAAAACTGGTGTTTTATTTCACTTTTATTGTGCTGAACAAACAATTGGGGTGACTCTGTTCCTGATGATTTTTCGTGTGACTGGAGCCGTCTCTGAGCCATACTTATGTGGGAATGAATCTGTGACCGCGTACGTCACTTCCTGCTTCTGAGTGACAGTCTGTCTTACGCCACGTTATATTCATTTTGTGCTGTGCAGCTGTCATACGCTGTTGACGGTTTAGAAGGCAGTTGCATGACATGAGGTTATGTGGGTAGGCAAATGCCCCGTGGACATTCCTAACTACCCACTAATGTATAGGGGAATCCGGCTTGCCCTTTCCCCAGTAAGCCTTTTCACTGTGTCTAACGTGTTCCGAGCTTAACACAGTTTCCTAGACATCTCGCCTGACCTGTAATTCACAAAGAGAAACGAGGAAACAGAGGCGCCAAGACCAAACCTGTGATATCTGCAGAAAAATCCGAAACCCTCTGTCTCCAGCGTTGTCCACTTCAGAGAGTTAAAATGCCACCTTAACTGAGGCGAAGGTGGCCATAGGGCAGCAGATACGGCTACAGGACATAACAGATTAATTATTTTCATAATGTGGGATCTCTCCAGAGGGATGTCCTTTTGATTTTGGCAAGTGCTTCTGTGCTCGACAACTTCCGGCTGACCTCTTGAACTGTGGGTTGGAATGAAAATGACACCATGGAAAAGGTCTATTCCCTTATTCTGCCCCAGGCGGGGGGCAGTTGTCAAGATTATAATCTCCCCGCTGTACAGAATCCAAAAACACTTTTAAGGTGACCCTACATGCGTGTGGCATGTCTTGCTTTTACAGTGACCTTACATGCGTGTGGCATGTCTTGCTTTTACAGTGACCTTACATGCGTGTGGCATGTCTTGCTTTTACAGTGACTCTACATGCATGTAGCATGTCTTGCTATGATGTTGATGCTTCTATCTTGTGCTCACTTATACATGTCCACCTGGACCTAATTAGCTGTAACTGTAAAGGGTGTATGTCCAGGGGGCCATATTAGGAGTAGACTTTGGCAGTGTAAGTTCCGGGTTCCTTTGTCAGTTCTGACTCCACCACATTCCAACTAATATATTCCAACGTGTGACCTTGGCTATAGTCGCTGCACAGTATCATTTGGCACTGTGCTGGGCTAGGAGGAGCAGGGCATTGAATAATGTTGTTAAGATTGATTTGACGGCCAGTGTAAGACAGCCTTATAAGAATTTTCCCAAGTAGAAGGAGTGCTTAGCATCAGAAACAGCCTCGAAAGTATGGTCAGTGGTACATTTTTTGGAAACGAATTGCCTCTGATGACTTGAAAGTGACCAGGTAAGGTGTAACAAACTTAAGAAGCTGCCAGTGGGGGAATCATGGTGGCACCCTCTTCCAGTGAGTGCTGGAAGTAGGGTCAGCATTCTAGCCCTGTATATTTTGTTTCCTCTATTTTGGTAGCAAATATTAGAACTTTGAAGACGCTTGTGGCAACTGGTCCGAACACTTTGTCTAATGCAGTTCTGACTCTTCCAGGCTGGTTGACGTCAATATTTTGTGCAGCATTCCAAGTAGTTGTTTTGATTAGAGTGGTTCTGGAATATTGGAAGGAGGATACTTGGTGTCAGTTTACATCAAGCATTGGAAAAGGCAATAGGCCTCGCCTTTGGTACCTGTTAAATTTTCCAATGGTTTTTAGTGATGCTGTGCACCAGGGGTACTGGCAAACATTTACCAGGGGCCAAAACGTATACCGAAGCCCATATTGATGCCAGGGCGGGGCTCAGGGGAGAGGTGGATGTAAGTTGGGCGTAGATGGAGTACAGCATGTAAATGGTGTAGACGGTGAGTCGTGGAGTGATATTGCGGGTTTTATTCTATACTGCACTTTAAATTATTTCCTCACTAGATTTGGCGATACTGTGTTATGATGTATCTCAGTTGCTGTCCATATACTGCACTTTAGGTAAGCCGCCGCTGCTTGCTATCACTACCTTCACCAAATCATGTATGCATAGGAAGTGACTTGATTACTGGGTGGATCTTCTAATTGTGGTTTGTAATGTCCCTACACAAACTTTCATTGCTGCTTTGGATTATGTCACTGCATTTTTAGATTCTTATACATTTAGAGTCCTCTGAATGTGACCCTGCAATGTTTTCCGCGGCACTTAATAATATCCGTTACATTTTGTTCAGATGTGAATTACAGATGGTGATACAGTAATCTGTAGATGTGCTTTATTGATGAAGACAAATATTTTTCAGCATAAGTAAAAGCTGAGAAGTGCGCACCCGATATTTGAGCAAATGCTATTTAATTTACAGTACACTGCTTCTTTCAATACCTGCATAGAAGCAGCATCGTTGAAAAGAACTGTACCAGCAAGGGCTCATGCGCAAATGACACTTTGTAATTGGAATGCGTTATTTTTAAATCACCGAAGTCCTAGGGATTGTGAAAAATCCAAGCATCCCACAAAGAACAAGTGAAGCAAATGTATTCAGCAGGAGAGTGGTAAGAGTTTAGTATGTAGTTGGTGCACACTGTTGCAAATCTGTTACCGAAGCAGAGTGTGGTAGCGCACTCTCAAGGAATATCAAGGGGCTTGGGCAGTCTTCCATGGCAGTGGCGTAGGAAGGGGCGTGAGGTGGGTGCGGGCCGCCCCGGGTGTCATCACTGAGGGGGGTGACAAAATGGCAAAAATATGTGTTTTAAACACATATTTTTGCCATTTTGTCAAGCCGTGGTGACTAGAAATTGCCTGCACCGGGTACCACCTGACCTTGCTACGCCACAGCTCCATGGGAAGACAGTGCAGCTAGAAATCGACCTAGCATTTCTGTGGGACCCGCTCAAAAGTTTGAACATAATATAAGGGATGCTCACCACAGTTGTAAAGGGTCAGAAGGTGTTTACTTGCTCCTCGGTGAAATAGCCATCTAGATGAGAAGTTTGACCATGAGTACTCTTTTTTTTTTTTTTTTTTTTTTTTTTTTTTTTTTCTTCTTGTATCTGATGCTTGCACTGTTGGGCTATAGGTTGTCAGTTAGCTCGGCAGTAAAAACAACATAATTGCTTCTGCAATAACCATCTTTCCACGAGCTGTAGAGGTATGCAAGAAATATCCCATGTTGCATCTAGAAATTTGTTACTGCTTGTGTCTGACCAGGATTTGGCAAAATACCTTACATTACAGGATTATGTACATTATGCAAGGATGGACTAGTGATTTGTGTTCACGTTGGATGGACCAGAATATATCCTTTTTGGGACAGATGTGTATATCCTTTGGTTTTTGTTGATCACAAGAGTACTATAATTGACCATAGAATTTACAAAATTAACGTCAGTTGATAAAATACTGGAAGTAATTTCCCTCTTCCAAGACTAAACGTGTGAATTTTCAAAGACCGGAAAGAGTGAAATTGTGATCAATTAGTGACACAATGACACCATTGCTTGTATTTGAAAACCGGAAATGACGCAAACTTTTCTTATTGAAATACCCAGTGCACGTAGGCCTGCGGTTTGGGAAGACACACTAGTTGAAAATGCTCATTTAAAAGCAATGGTCAAAGTGGCCTATAGGGCGATCAGGCAGTGACAGAAGGCCTGTTCTGACCAGTCTGTCTGTGGGCTGCTTTTTGGGGACAAGTATTAATTTTCTACCTGGCCTATTTTTACTGTTACTTTCCCTGATAATGAAACAAACATTGCCTGCAGCAAGCACAAATGCATGGAGTCTTCCATACTTTAGAAAACACTTATCCAACCTGTCTTTACAGGTTCAAATCTGCCCAAATTTGTAAACATGGAACACCTTTTTAGCTTTCTGATTCACTAATGTGGCCACTTTTATTTTGGTGGCCGGGCCTATCTTCTGCCTTGGTCTGACACTATCTACAGCTGAACAAGCAGATGCTTAATGAGAGCCACAATCTGTGAACCTAATTGACAGGAATGGTCTGGATTACAGTGTCTCTGAAAGATTCATAGAGCTGAGTGAGTCTGGATCTGTGGCATGCCAAATTAGACGTGTATGGTTGATGTGCCGTAACCCTAGTGCCCTTTTGTAGCTTCTCACACTCGAGAGTCACGGTTTTGGGTTACGTTGATGACGGAGCTGTCCTTACGAGCTCGTGGATTAGTCAGTCGGAGACCTTTCCTGAAAGAAGAACCGATTTTAACGCAGAAGACAGATATTTTACCCATTGTGGATTGAAATTATCACCACATAAGAAAGGAATATACCAAAGATTGTAGAGTCTTGAGAAGGTCGCGGGACGATTTCCCAGTGTATGCGACAAAACACATGTCGGCTGAAGAAAAACTATAAGAATAAAGAAAGAAAAACAAGAAACTCAAAATACTGTGTTAATATTTATGCATACAATGTGGAGATAATTGTTTAGATACACTACAGACGTGTGCTGAGGATTTCCTTTGTGTATTCAGTAGCCTCGGCCGCAATTTTGGGGGAGGTTGGTGGTTCTCCTCACCTTCCAGCACTATCCAGAATTTAGGATCTATTGAAACTAACATATGTGCGATTTTCCTGAGTGGCGCTGTTTCACCTAGCTCAATACCACTGTCCGTTCAAAGGCCCTTTTAGAGCCCCAAGTTTCTTTATTCGGTATACACGAAGTAGATAACCATAAAAGATACAATAATATAGATAAAAATAAAATATATAAAAACAGTACAGACAAGAACTAAGTGACTGATAATAAGTAACCGGAATATTGCAAAATCTAAATTCAGAGCAAAATGGATCAAATAAGACAGACCAGTCAAAAGTTCTTCCTTTCCCAAGAAGCCATCTCTGAACTAGGCTATGCATCAGGCCTGTCAGTGTATGGATGGGATTACGTTTAAGGTGAGTTTTATGTCAAACACTTTAATGCTGCGACCTGATGAACATGCAACCATTTGACCAATAGGTAGATGGTGCTTGCCATTATGCTTGGAATCAAATTCTATTCATAAAGAACTGATGTATCTCTTAGCTTTTTCTTGAAGTGTATATATGGGCGCAAGTAAGGAATCCAGTGTTAAAGGTTGCTTGACACAGTACACATCTGCTGTAACTTGGAAGGGGGCAAAAGGGCACTGAAGCCTGTAGACCAGTGTTTCCTAAAATGTGGGTCACAACACTAGAATACAGCCCACACGGCAACACCTGAACTGCAACAATCCAATATGTCAACATCACTTTAGGTATAGCACTAAAACTACAGCACAATACTACAATAACAATACAACAGCTACACGGCAAACACTTCAGCATGGTGCCAGCAGCTGCCTTACGACCACCCCCTACAGGAGAGCAGCAGCTCTCAAGAAGCAGTGCTTAATTTGAGCTGGTGGTTTCCAGTGCTCGGCACCAGCACTTAATTCTCAACACTGGCACTAATGACAGTCCTCTAGTTGGTGGTACTCTCTGTCTAATTTTGAGATGAGCGCAACAGTGTTTGATAATTCAATAACACCACTACCACACTGCAGAATATCAGTATTACAACAGAACGTGCTTCTCGAGTGCCACACTGGGTGAATTCCTAGTGCTCGGTGTTTGACTGGACTTTTTAACAAAATCTGACCGATTCAACTTTTTACTGCTGGCTTTAAGCAGCATACAAGAGTGTGAGGAGAGGTATAAAGAAATGCCTATATACAGATGTTGCATGTACTGGTTTGAAGCGTGTCCTATAGATTTTACAGTTCGTATTGTCTCCCGAGTAAGCCTTTGTGTTGCCTTCTTGACCCATAATAGTTCTGTTCTCATATGTTCTGCCCTTGCTGTCTAGACCACTTGGAGCGCATCATCGACATCGCCAAGCTGAGAGCCATGCAGAGGAAGGCCCGCTTCGCCAAGCTGAAGATCTGTGTTTTTAAGGAAGAAATGCCGGTCACACCATACGAGTGTCCTCCTTTCAACCCACTCCGGTTCGAAAGAAGTGAGAGCGAGGCCAAGCTCTTTGAGCATCACTGTGACGTGGACGTGTCCTTCGGTCCCTGGGATGCGGTGGCAGATGTCTATGACCTATTGCACTGTATTGTGACAGATCTGTCGGACAGGGGGATCATTGTGGAGCATCAGTGCATTGGGGTATGCGACAAGCATCTTATCAACCACTATTATTGTAAACGCCCCATCTATGAATTTAAGATAACCTGGTGGTGAGTAAAGGGCCATCCCACTGTCTGTTGTAGCTCACATATGTTGAGCATGCCTCTCACCAAGGTGTTGGGAGGGCATCTCTGGCAACGCCAGCCCTCTAACATGAGAAGGAGTTGTACAGGTGAGAATCCTTAGTGATGAGAACAAAGATTCTGTAAAAAAGGAATTTGCATCTAGGGTCAACTGGTGCAGTTTGGGTTGTGGCTGAGCGTATACGCTGGTACTTATTGTATGTAGTAAGCCTTGTACACCTACTTCTTAAGAGTGACATCTGATTGCTGAATCACGTCTTATAATGACTGCCCAGTATCAAAGTCAAGGATTTGTGCACTTTAAGGGCACCAAGTGTCAGATGTGAAAACATACTATGAAACCTGTTGACTCAATGTGAGGCAGTCGTAGAGTTCTGTAGCTTGTGTTCCTTAAAATCCTTCTGTATGTTGATACCTGGAGTCAGAATGTATATTTCCAAGCCCAACTGGGCGATCATGTAGATTTCCTACATAACCATGTAGTCCGGGTATGATGTGAAATAGAGAGAAACAAGAAATGTATACAGGGCTCTTAACTAATCGGTGTTTCAGTGCAGTAAACAGAGAGGGATAAAGTAATACATCTATAAAATTTCTGATCACCACCAAATGTCCTAATGAAGTTCAGTTAAGAATTGGCTAGGATGGGAAAAATAATAGGCCTCCCAAAATGGCAGTGGACCTTGCCGTAGGACCTTAACTAAGTTCAGACATTCATCACACACATCTCTCTCCCTCATATGTGAAGGCCAACTCTGTTCAGTTGACAATAGGCACTCAGGATAGAATGTCTGGGGTGTAAATGCGAGCTCAGTGACATACTTTGATATTATTGACTCTGAGAGGAAATTCATATAAAGGGGGGACCGAATGAGTCAATTAATACACCCGGAATCGAAATATATGACAAAGCTAATTATGACTCTCTCAATAGGTCGTAAGCGGGATGAAGAGGTGTATGCATATTTAGAATAATATACAATATGATTGTCATTATTAATATTCCATCTCCTGATAAATGCTTCACAGTATAAATTTATTATTGACAGAAGAAATTAGTATTTTGCCCACCAGACGGGTAAAAAAACTGTTGAATTACATCACATATTTGGATTGAGTAAGCTCACTGGAGAACATCTCAAACATCTGCAGACATCCTGCATGAAGAATCAGTTATTGGCTCTTTTCAATTAGGAGTGATGACATTTTTATACTAGATTTTGAAATAAACTACAATTCTCGGCCCCCACTTAGCAGGTCATCCCATATCTTTCACGAAAGGTGCTGAGGTGGTTGAAATTTGTTTTTGGAAAGTTTTGCAAAGATTCGGCTAACCGCGCCAAGGTTATTAGCAAAACAAAAAATGTATTTACTATGTCAACTATGTGCTAACTAAAACTACAGAGTGACAACCAACACTGGGATGGATATATATATATATATATATATATATATATATATATATATATATATATATATATATATATATATATATATTTTTTTTTATATATATATATATATACACACACACACACACACACATATATATTTATATATATATATATCGTTAATTTTCTCAAGGTGATACATTGTGTGAAAGACTCATTAGTGAGTCAAACTACATCGTCATGGCTGATACTGTGGAAAATATGGAGAGGCAATAAAAGCTGTTGGTAACGCTACCAGAGTACCTGAACATTCCTGGTGGGCATCTCTGCTTAACGCTTATGTGTGTATTGGACATGTGCAGTCACGCCTCTGTGGTTAAGGTTGACAATACATAGGTATCAATTGCATTCATGGTTGGGGGCATACACAATCAGTAAGCTAAGTCAAAAGTCCTACATCTTGCCTAGTAGGATGGCATGATGCTCAGTTCTTAATATTGCCATAAGACCTGCATACTAGTTGATGGCCCATTCCTGGCCTAGCTATCAGTATAACTAATACATATGTAAATAACATCCATTCAATATTCATTGCACATATATCTATTTTCTCATTCTTCATTGTAAACATTCTGAAAGCCTGTCTGTATTTGATCCTTGAGGACTGTCCTCACAAACCCCTGACCATCGATATTTAGTTGTAGTTCCTTGCATCTCAGTGACACATAAGGAGGTGTCCCCCCTGCTTATGTAGGACCTAACAGGAGTATCAGTTCTCCGGAAACTGACACTGAACATTTGAGACTGTTATCTTGACCTTCTTGAGATACACACCGGAAATAAACCGTGAGAATCGCTGACTGCACTAGGCCTGGCACCAGTAAGAGCTCTCAGGGCCTTCTACAGAGTCAGCAGCCACAACCATCCTGGACAACTGGTGTTATTCAGAAGCCTAGAACATTGCCTCAAAGCCTTATAATGGACGGAGAGCTTCATGTGGAAGATTTGCGTTCATGAACCCTGTATCACAAGATGATAATGCCCATGAATGCAGTGTATATTCAGAAGCTAGGTTTCTAAGGATCCTCTTGCCTGTTTCTTCTTCATAAGATCTTCATCCTTCTAGCAACGCTCTACTCCCAGAAAAGGTGAATGTCCTTCCCTCTGGTGTGTCCCTCACTTTGAACATACAGCTGCCTTTGTTTTTCGGTGACATGCCCTTCTGCTACCCACCCACCATCAGCTGCCCAGCTTGGCATAAACTCAGGACTTGTGCAGCCCTCTGGATAACATCTGATGTAGACTCCTTGCTCCCTGTATTCTCCTGGAGTAGTCCAGGTACTTCGTGGCAGTGTTCCTTTCTGAGGAAACTGCACTTTGTCTAAACTCTAGTGCCTTTTTATATGAGGCAAGAGGCGGCATTCCCGTTGAGCTGCATACTGCTGTTGCATGGATTGTTAGATAGTATATGCGTCAGACTGTGATGCAGTATGGTGCAATATTAGGCCATAGAGCTGGAGGACAGAGGCGCTTTAATACAACAGCTTTTAACATGGGTTTTAGCTACATGATAATGTGGTTGCGGTCAGCACAATTGGCTGGTGGCTCAGTGAACTGATGCACCCACTGTTGGGGTCAGTGTTTATCTGTGTGGTTATAGGTTGAATCCTGGCGCGTCCACTCAACCTTTCTTTCTTTTAAGAATAACCAAATCTTCACCATTGAGTTGAGTTGCAATACATATCTGTTGCAGTGTGAAGAAACTACAGCAGTGTTGAATAAGCATTTCACAAATACACTTTTATCTTCTCATGTTTAGGAGCTGGGTTAGCAAGGGCAACAAAACAGAGAGCAGAACCCCATAGACTAGCATGCACTCCAAGCGGGACCTTCATTGAAGCCCCCGAAAGCCTCATAGGGCACTCCCAACTATGATACCCGCACTTTAAGGCACTTTAGAACTCCATACCTCTGCCACACATCAGTCTCCCAGCAGGTAACACTCCTCGACAGAAGGTTACAATACATTTTATATGAAACTGGAGCTGTTCCGTTACAAACATTAGGGAGCGCTACTTTCTAGACTAACACATTGATCAAATGGCCGTAATAACATTTAAAGGGTGTTGTAATTAGAAAGTCAGAGGACTCCAGCGTTGAGACAGTAAGCGGTTTGCAGCTTGTACATAGTAATCTTATTTCAAACAATGGATACATGTAAAACTGACTTAAATATGCACAGGCCAGTTTGAAAATGAAAAAAAGGGTGGGTGGCAGAGAAAAGCAGGGGGACCCTCTGAAAGAAGTTGTAATATGAATGTGGGATATTGTTCAGTCAAACTTGCTGTTTTCTCTTTGTCTCTTCAGTATGTTGCCTAATTTGAAAAGCTGTGAAGATCCTAAGCATAAAAAGGATGAACATTAGGAATAATGTACAGAATAAAATTCTGAAACCTTAAAGACAAGTTGTGTTTTTAACTTTCTGAAATTCATATTATTTTCCTCATAGTGAAAGACTAGTGAGAGATACTAAAGATCCTCCTTTGACTCCCAGAACCACACTATGCTGCACTCACACACGCCTCCCACTAACATTCACATAGAACGCGAGTATGCGACCTGCATGATGTCAGGCCCCAAGAACATTGGTATGATCCGCCGACCCACAAAAACACGGGCAGTTCCAAAAATTAGACATGCTCTACCAATGAGTCATAATCAACACATGCACCATCATGGATAGACACATGTTGAAACCAGTACGTTCTGATATGTTTACCCAGAAACGTTGTACCATTCAATATAAAATAGGAATCCAAAATATATTGAAGAATAAAAATGGACACCGTTCATAAAACTCAGTCTTCCAATTGACTGGCTCCCCCAGTCAATTGTGTCCTTGGAGGTATTCTAGAGTTCATTGAACTCAAAGAGAAGAAACATGGCCCTCTGTTACCATGAACCACATTGTACTTTCGTAAAACAGACAGAGAATCAAAGGTGCCAAAGACACCGGTATCAGACACGAGCAGTAGATTTAAAAGAACCTTTCATAACACGGAAACTGCATCATCCATCAGTCAGTCGTGTCCCTTGTTGGTCTGACGCTAGGTTTGATTGGTCTTTGAGGAGAAGACAAATAGCCTCCTGTGACTCTTAGCATTAGAAGATCATTCTTCTTCATCTCAAAATGGCCTCCTGTGACTCTTAGCATTAGAAGATCATTCTTCTTCATCTCAAAATGGCCTCCTGTGACTCTTAGCATTAGAAGATCATTCTTCTTCATCTCAAAATGGCCTCCTGTGACTCTTAGCATTAGAAGATCATTCTTCTTCATCTCAAAATGGCCTCCTGTGACTCTTAGCATTAGAAGATCATTCTTCTTCATCTCAAAATGGCCTCCTGTCACTCTGTCCTTTCTTGCAGTCTCTTGGGAATCACCAAGAGCAAATAGGAAACTGCAGACCACAGGTATCAAGTATGGGCAGGTTTCGTATCTACAAGAATGAAAGCATACCCTGCCTTCCAAAAAAATAAAAAATACTCAAGATATACAAACAGAGTGATAGAATTGCACACTGCAAAAGGGCCCTATTGTGAGGATTACAGGGAAATAGTATTCACTGTGAGTTCCCAAACACAAGTCACCCAGTGTGCTATCTTAGTCCACTTACCTGGTAGGGAGTTAATCCCAGCCCATCTGGTCAGCAAAGTGAAAATATGGCTGGAAGGGCTGGGACCCAATAGTCCATCCAAAGGGGAGGACACCCTGGGGAGGCGGCACATGGGCAAAGAGAAGTAGAAGGAAAACGCCAGCAACTGCAGCCATCATTCCTTTGCCTCAAGCGAGCAGAAGGTGGGATCCAATTTTAAAGGGACTTTATAGCAAACGTGCTGCATTTAAAAAACAAATATTATGAATTTTATATAAATGTAGAACAAAAGAAAAAATCTAAAACTCTATTAACTCAAATCTGAATTTCGTCTTTAATTTAGATCTATTACATTAAATTAAAATTATTTTTCTGAAGTTTGAATTAAAAATGCAATTCCCACCTTAAGCAAAAAAATATAATGTTGTTTATTGAGCATTAATAATTATTAAAAGTGATGTACAGAAGTAATCGTATTGTAAAATCTGATGTAAGATGAGATATGTTTACATCTATTCAATTACTTCTTCAGAGCTATGGTACTTCCCAAGCACAACTCCATATGTTTTCTGAATGGTGCCAAAATGCCTCATTCTATTGATCTGATTGTTTCTTAACAAGCACTTTTGTTTAATAAAAAAAAGGTTTCAGTCCACATTTTACATGTATAGTTGGAACCATAATTTGAAAGACGCAAACCTTACTACTAAGTGCCCTCTCTTCACATTTCAGTGGCTGTTGTGCAACGTTGGCACAGAGGAAAAAAACAGCTGGAGTCCCCTTCTAGAACCTATTCTTGATCCAGAACCGAGTTCCAAGCCAATTCCGGAAGTGTGCCATGTGTCCTGCTGCAGGTCACTGACACTGAAAACATTAAGCTACATCTACACATTCAGTGCACTTCGATACATGGAGCAGCAAAGGTCTTTTTCATACTGACCAGTGGCATATGCCTCCCATCAAGGACAATCTCGTTCATTTCATTCGAGTGATGCCCTGACTTGGAACAGTTAAAGACCAAATGCATCACAGATGAACTAGCACCACTCACCCAGTAGCCTATCAGCAGAAACAAAAGAACCCCTGCTGTTTCACTTAACAATTTGCTAAGAGGCAAACAAAGATTTAAAGTGCTGTGACTTTCTTAGGCTCCGGATCCACGTAAGATGTACAGATCTATGCATGCTTTGCAGAAATAGAGATATGTCCTGCTATCTGTGTAAGGGCACTAATAATCAGCAAATGTGCATCAAATAAAAGAAACTCATTTTTGGACACTGAATAAGGGTTTACTATCACCCACTGGAACCCATTTTAGCAGTCTCAGAATAACAAGGGACTAAGTTAAAACCAGTGTTGAACTGGCCTATTGGGCAATTAAGCATTGCCTGATGGGCTGGTTTGATAGGTCAGCATATAGGCCGGTTTTGTGGTCTGGTTGGCCTATTTGTACTGTTAAATTTCCTTGATATTGCCATGCACATTTCCTGCAAAAGCAAAAATGCATGTAGTCTCCCAGACCTTGCAAAACCTCTACACAGCATGGCTTAACAAGTTCTAAACAGCATCGATTTGCGAATGTGGGCCACTTTCAGGGCCGTACTGGCCGTAGCAGGCACCGGGCAATCCCCCGGTGCGACGCATGGGTGGGGGCCGGTTTTGTTACCCTGGGGGCCGGTTTTGTTACAGGGCCGTTTTTTGCAGCATAGCTGCAAAATTGACCTTGTGACAAAATCGGCTGAAAACCGGCCCTGGCAAAGTGCTCAGCGGCACCCCGGGCAGCCGAGCACTTTGCCAGGGCCGGTTGTGGTTCCCAGTCCGGCCCTGGCCACTTTTTTAGCTATTGGATTCTCTAATGGGGGACTATTTTCTGTCCCTGTCCAACACTGGGGGAGGCTCATAAGTGAGCAATATTACCAGGATTAAGGCCCTCAATCAATCAATCAATCATAGCATTTATAAAGCGCACTACTTACCCGTGAGGGTCTCAAGGTGCTTGGGGGTGGGGAATGACGCTACTGCTCGAAAAGCCAGGTCTTGAGGAGTCTTCTGAAGGTCAGCAGGTCTTGGGTCTGCCGTAGGTGGAAGGTGGGTGGGGAGGGTGTTCCAGGTCTTGGCGGCGAGGTGGGAGAATGATCTGCCGCCGGAGGTCGCTCTTCGGATGCGGGGGACTGTGGCGAGGGCGAGGTCGGCTGAGCGGAGCTGGCAGGTGGGGGTGTAGAAGCTGAGTCTGTTGAGGTACGCTGGTCCGGTGTTGTGGAGTGCCTTGTGTGCGTGGGTGAGGAGCTTGAAGGCTGTCCTCTTGTTGACGGGGAGCCAGTGCAGGTCTCTCAGGTGGGGTGTGATGTGGCTATGGCGAGGGATGTCGAGGATCAGGCGTGCAGAGGCGTTCTGGATGCGTTGCAGCCATTTCAGGAGTTTGGCCGAGGCTCCTGCGTAGAGTGCGCTTCCGTAGTCCGACCTGCTGCTGACGAGGGCCTGGGTAACCGTTCTTCTCGTTTCGGTGGGGATCCACTTGTAGATCTTGCAGAGCATGCGGAAGGTGTTGAAGCTGGAGGAAAAGATGGCGTTGACATGCTTCGTCATGGAGAGGGTGGAGTCGAGGATGAAACCTAGGTAGGGATGAGCCCTGGGATACGCCGCAGATGATCTCGGTGGCTTCGGAGTGGAAGGGGGGGAGGCGGATGCTCTGTGTTCTGCCGGAGAGGAAGGAGGTGGTCCAGTCCAGGGCCTTCCCTTGGATCCCGGCATCATGGAGGTGTGTGCGTAGTGTGCGGTGGCAGTCTGTGTCCAAGGTGGCTGACAGGTCCAGGAGGATGAGGGCTGCAGTTTCTCCGTTGTTTAGCAGGGTCCTGATGTCATCGGTGGCGGTGATGAGGGCGGTTTCGGTGTGGTGGTTGCTACGGAACCCAGACTGGGACGGGTCCAGGATGCTGTTTTCCTTGAGGTAGTGGGTCAGTTGTTTGTTGACGGCCTTCTTGATGACCTTCGCCGGGAACGGGAGCAGGGAGATGGGCCGGAAGTTCTTGAGATCTTTGGGGTCCGCCTTGGGTTACTTGGTGGTCGTGGGTACGGAGGCCTCAGTGATTGTCGGGGCTGTCGTGGCGTTGAAGCTGTCGTGGATGTCAGCGATCTTGCGATGGAAGAACGAGGCCAGCGAGTCGCAAAGGTCTTGCGAAGGTGGGATGTCGTTGGTATTGGAGCTGGGGTTGGAGAGTTCTTTCACGATGTTGAAGAGCTCTTTGCTGTTGTGTGCGTTGTTGTCTAGGCGGTCTTTGAAGGAGGCCCTTTTGGCAGATCTGAAGAGGTGATGGTGTCTGCGGGTGGCTTCCTTGTGGGCTGCATAGCTGTCCAGTGTTCGTTCACGGTGCCAGTTCTTTTCTAGCTTTCGGCAGGTTTGCTTGGAGGCCTGGAGGTCTTCAGTGAACCAGCTGGCTTTCTTGCTGGTGTGGCTGTTGGAGGGTTTCTTGAGTGGGGCGAGGGTGTTGGTGCAGTCATCGATCCACTGTCTGCGGTTGCGGGCGGCGGAGTCGGGGTCGGTGGGGTCGGCGGGTGGGCTCTGGATGAGGGTGGTGGTTAGCTGGTCTTCGGTGACTTTGCTCCAGCAGTGGCGAGGCATCTGTTGGGTGCGGTGGTGCGTGGCGGGTTTCTGAAAGGTGAAGTGGATGCAGCGATGATCAGTCCAGTAATGTCCGGTGGTGTGGTTGAAGGCGACGTGGGGGCTTGCGGAGAAGATGGGGTCAAGCGTGTGGCCGGCGGAGTGGGTGGGTGTTGTGATGAGTTGTCCGAGGTTGGTGAGGTTGTCGATCAGGGTGGTGGAGTTGGTGTCGTTGTTGTTCTCGAGGTGGAAGTTCAGGTCCCCGAGGAGGATGTAGTCCGTGGAGGAGAGGGAGTGTGTGCTGACAAAGTCGGCGATGGAGTCGCGGAATTGTGGTCGGGGTCCGGGGGGTCTGTAGACGAGGGTTCCTCTGAGGGTGGTGTTGGGGTCGGCGTGGATCTGGAAGTGCAGGTGTTTGGCGGTGCTGAGGGTGTCGTCGGTGTTGGTTGATGTGAGACCGGCCTCACGGCGTTGCCCTCTCCATCATCCAGCCAACCTGCAACCACCCTCAAGACACGACATCTCCGACTCCGGCCGCCCCAGCCACCCCCGATCCACGGGCCGGCCAGAGGCCTGACAGACTCAACACCCTACCACGCATGCCCAACCGAGGGAGCGGGAACCCTCGAGCCAGACCCAGAGGCGCCAGCCCAGTCACACCTCGGGTCGCCTTCCCCGGGAGGACTCAATCGGCCACCAGGCCCCTGGGGAGCAGGCGCCTCCCCTACCGAGCGTCTGGGGTCCCTCCCAGACCCACCTGAAAAGACCAAAGAAGTGAGCGGCAGGAAATCCCGCCGAACCCCCTCCGTCACCCCAGTCCCCCCTCTGCGAGCACTCCGGACTTCAAAGAACCCGCGGAGTATAACAAGGGGTGCCGGAGAAACAAGGACAGAGAAGACCTGGAACCATCTGAGCCTGCTGACGCTGTCGCGGCTCCTGAATGCTGAAGTCACCTGGGCCTGCTGAGTGACTCGCGGCCTCTTGCTATTGAACCATCTGAGCCCTGCGGACGAGGTCGCGGCTCCCGAACACTGAACCACCTAGGCCTGCTGAGTGACTCGCGGCCCCCAGCCATTGAACCATCTGAGCCCTGCTGATGAGGTCGCGGCTCCCGAACACTGAACCACCTAGGCCTGCTGAGTGACTCGCGGCCCCCAGCTATTGAACCATCTGAGCCCTGCTGACGGAATCGCGGCTCCCGAACTCCGACCACCTGTGCCTGCTGAGAGACTCGCGGCGCTCCCCTTGAGGACGACTCGGTAAGAGATCGCCCAGAGATACGACACCCTCCAGCTCGAGGATTGTGAGCTTCCGCAGGGTATTTCGCAGAGACACTATCTTGAAAGACTGTCCCGCTACCCCCATTCCCCACGACTGATTTGTGGTACGTTGTGCCACTGCTGTACTACTTGCCTGTTGGATCATAAAGATCCCTTGAATTCATCGATAAAAGAACCTATCGTCCTACAAAGAATACGTGTGGTGTCACTCTGTTCGTAGTGCATCTCAGGGTGTGCGTGCCTGGTTCGGCTTACTTGGGAGAGGTGGGTCAAAGGGGTGGGCAAGACGTGTATCGAACCCCCCTCCGGCGAACGCCTTTCCAACATTTGGTGGCAGACGACGGGATCCGAGCCGACACCGAAAGAGAGCGTGCAGTGAACGACTGACGCACTACCAAACAGAGATGGAAGGAGAAACCTCCCTGGGTACCGCAGGTACCGAAGTAAGCTCACCGTTCCGAGAGGATCAATTGGACTATTACACGCATAGAGAATTAAAACAGTTTTGCAAAGACCTTGGCATCGCTACCACCGGACTAAGCACAAAGGAAGACTTCCAGAAAGTACTGAAAGCCTGGGTCGAGACGGGGGCGCCCCCGACCCAAACGGAAGGGGATTCTACCCATGAACCACCAAGCATCCCGGCAAGAAACAACGGGCCAGAGGGGAACCTGTCCCCCGAGGAACTAGCGGACCGAGAGAGAAGCCGAAACCACGAACTTGAACTGGCAAAACTAAAAATCGAGGGAGAGATAAAACTGGCAGAGAAGAAGTTAGCCGTCGAGCAGTTACGGCTACAAGGGGAACTCGAAGAGAAGAGACTCCAAAGGGAGCACGACGAAAAGAAACTCCAGCTAGAACATGAACGCGGCCTGAAGGAGATTGAGTGGCGGGCTAGAAACGAAAAGTCACAGCCACCCGGGAATCCACCGTCCGCTCCCACCGGGGAAACCAAAGTTCACATCCCCAAGGATGTGGTAAAGGAGTATTATAAGAACGATGATATCCAGCAGTGGTTTAAGGCCTACGAAGTCGCCATGACCTCTCACCGAGTCCCGCAAAAGGATTGGGGGGCTGGCCTATGGGGCCGGTTCTTAAGCGAAGGAAGAGACACTCTGCTAGATCTGCCCTCCACGGTCATGAACTCCTACAGCCACATGAAGGAAGCCCTCGTGGGCCGGTACGGACTCACCCCCGAAATGTACCGACAACGGTTCCGAGATTGCAAGAAGATACCGGGCACCACGTGGGTAGAATACGTGAACTTTTACAGCCGAGCCTTGGACGGGTGGATCAAAGGCAGCAAGGTCTCCACCTTCGAAGAACTGTTCGATCTGATTGCCTGGGAACATTTAGCGGCCAATTGCTTTATAGAACTGCGCCAGCATCTCCTGGACAGTAAACTCACCGACCCTCGGAAGCTGGCCGCTGAGGCTGATCGTTGGGTGAACACCCGGGCCACCCGGGGCCCCGTGGGGGACTACGGCCGCCACAGTCAGGGTCCCCCCCGCCAGAGGGGCGGAGGGAACCACAGCCGACCCAGAGACTTCCCCGGGAGGTCCTCAACCAGCCCCCCCAGCAGCCCACCAGCGGCGGGTTCGGCACAGTCCCCAGCAAGCACCGGAGCCCCAGGACGACCAGGTCCACGAGCTAGGATCACCTGCTTCCGCTGCCAGCAGCCCGGACACTACGCCAATGACCCACAGTGTCCCCAGTATCAGCGAACCACAACGACCAACCCCACGGCCCGGCAGATGGCCTCCGTGGCTCTGGGGGAAGAGATGGAAGACTCCGAGGAATGGGAACCGGCGGCCATGGCCCTGGTCTCCCTTGGTGATCGAGAAATGGTCCCCGGGACACCCTTGCCCGCCAACACAGAAAAATACCGACAGCGGGTGACCATCAACGGCCACCGAGTCGAGGGCCTTCGCGACACCGGGGCGAGTGTCACTGCGGTCCACCGCAGCCTAATTTCAGAAGACCAGATCCTAACCGGGGCCCTCTGTCCGGTCGTATCCTCCGACAATTCTGAGAGCCTCTGCCAGATGGCGCTGGTGCCCTTCGAGTGGGGAGGGGTCTCCGGAGAACTGAAGGTAGCGGTCCGGACATCGCAGCCCGTAGACTGCCTCCTGGGCAACGACCTGGAGAGTTCCCCGTGGGGGCAAGTAGAACGAAGAGCCCACCTGGAGATGATGGGCCTACCAGAATGGGTCTGCGCCACCACGCGCTCCATGACTGCCCGAGTGCCTCCCTCCAAGGGCGGTGAAGCCCTCTTACCGAACACTATCCCCGAGAGCCGGGACCCCCTCCCAGAAGCAGACAACCCTCCTTCCGAGGGAGAAGGAGACACTAACCCAGGGGAAGGATCGGAACCTTCCGCCCCAGAGGCCCCGACGGAACTCGAAGAACTGCCCGAGTTGGCCCAGTGGCGCTGCGAAGGGGGGCCCTCCCGCGAAGAGTTCTGCCAGGAACAGACCACCTGCCCCTCCCTCGAGGGACTTAGACAACAAGCCGAAGCCCAGGCCGCCGGTGACCGAACCGGAACCCATTGGGTCTATTGGGACAATGGCCTCCTATACAGCGAGCAAAAGTCCGCCGAGCTAGGCGCAGCACGAGTACTGGTGGTACCCCAGCGGTTCCGGAGCCTCCTCCTGGGCCTGGCCCACGATGTACCCTTGGCAGGAGACTTAGGCCAAGACAAGACATACCAGCGATTGGTGACCCACTTCTATTGGCCCAAGATGCGAGCGAATGTAGAAGCACACTGCAAGTCCTGCCTCACGTGCCAGGGCAGTGGGAAGAGTGGCGGAAAACGCAAAGCTCCCTTACAACCGTTCCCCGTTGTGAGTACCCCATTCGAGCGGGTCGGCATCGACATCGTGGGACCCCTGGATCCGAAGACCGCCCAGGGCCACAGATTCATCCTTGTCCTGGTGGACCATGCCACCCGCTACCCCGAGGCCATCCCCCTCCGCACCGTGACGGCTCCCGTGGTGGGCCGGGCTCTCATGGGGATCTTCTCCCGTGTCGGATTTCCCCGCGAGGTTGTGAGTGATCGCGGCACTAACTTTATATCCAGCTACATGAAGTCCCTGTGGCAGCAGTGCGGAGTCACGTATAAGTTCACGACCCCCTACCACCCCCAGGGCAACGGCCTAGTGGAACGCTTCAACCGAACCCTGAAGGGAATGATCCTGGGCCTCGAAGAGCCCCTGCGCCGGAAATGGGACGTCCTCCTCCCTTGCCTCCTGTTCGCATACCGAGAAGTCCCCCAAAAGTCTCCGGGGTTCAGCCCCTTCGAACTGCTGTACGGACATCCCGTCCGAGGGCCCCTGAGCCTGGTCAAAGAGGGCTGGGAGACGAGCCCCCGGGGGACACCCCCTGATGTGTTCCGCTACATCCTGGCGCTCCGCAACCAGACGAGGAAGTTTAGAGAACCTGCAGAGGCTAACCTTGAGGCCAGCCAAGAAGAAATGAAGCGCTGGTATGACCAGAACGCAACCCTGGTCGAGTTCCAGCCGGGCCAGCAGGTTTGGGTCATGGCTCCGGTGAAACCCTGCGCCCTACAAGACAAATGGACTGGTCCCTTCAAGGTGGTCGAGCGGAAGAGCCAGGTCACGTATCTGGTCGACGTGCAGTCCCCACGGAACCCCCTCCGGGTCCTCCACGTGAACCGTCTCAAGCCCCACTTTGTAAGGACGGAATTAAGTTTGCTACTGGCCACTGATGATGGGGCGGAAGAAGACACCGAACCCCTGCCCGATCTCCTGTGCACGAAAGACCTGGACGGTTCCGTGGAGGGAGTGAAACTGTCGACCACCCTCACTCCCCAGCAGGCCGACGACTGCCGCCAGCTGCTCAGACCATTCGCAGACCTCTTCTCTCTCATTCCAAGGGTTACCGACTGGTGTGTCCACGATGTGGACACCGGCGACAGCCCGCCTGTGAGACACCGAGCCTACCGGGTGCCTGACCGGGTCCGCACCTGCATCAAGACCGAGGTACAGAAGATGCTCACCCTGGGAGTAATCGAACCCTCCGACAGCCCCTGGGCCAGCCCGGTGGTTCTGGTCCCGAAGGCGGCTTCCCCGGGGGTCGCCCCCGAACTAAGATTCTGTGTGGACTATCGGGGGCTCAATGCGGTCACCCGCGCAGACGCTCACCCTATTCCCCGAGCCGACGAGCTCATCGACCGCCTGGGGGCCGCCCGGTTCCTCAGCACTTTCGACCTGACCTGCGGATACTGGCAGATTGCTCTCACGGAAGGAGCGAAAGAGCGCTCTGCCTTCTCTACGCCAGATGGCCACTACCGCTTCAGGGTCATGCCGTTCGGGATGAGAAACGCCCCAGCCACGTTCCAGCGGTTGGTGAACAAGGTCCTGGTCGGACTCGAGGAGTTCAGCGCAGCGTACCTTGACGACATCGCTGTATTCAGCTCTCAATGGCACGAGCATCTCCAGCACCTCCGACAAGTACTAATGGCCCTGCGCCAAGCCGGACTAACCGTGAAGGCCAGCAAATGCCAGCTCGGGCAAGGCTCCGTGGTCTACCTGGGGCATCAGGTGGGCAGCGGCCAGGTCGCCCCTCTCCAGCCGAAGATCGACGCCATCAAGTCCTGGGAGCCCCCCACCACGCAGACAGAGGTTCGGGCCTTCCTGGGCCTTACGGGGTACTACCGGAGGTTCATTAAAAATTATGGTAGTATCGCAGGGCCCCTCACAGAGTTGACCTCCAAAAAGCTTCCGCAGAAGGTGCAGTGGACCACCCCGTGCCAGCAGGCGTTCGACGCCTTGAAAACCGCCATGTGCACCGCTCCCGTACTCAAGGCCCCCGACTACTCCCAAGAGTTTGTGGTCCAGACCGACGCATCCGAACACGGCATCGGGGCCGTGCTCTCGCAGTTCGACGACAAGGGCATTGATCAGCCCATAGCCTTCATCAGCCGAAGGCTACTGCCGAGAGAGCAGCGTTGGAGTACTATAGAGCGAGAGACCTTTGCCGTAGTCTGGGCCCTCAAGAAACTGCGGCCCTACTTGTTCGGAACCCATTTTCGAGTACAGACGGACCACCGGCCCTTGCAGTGGCTAATGCGGATGAGGGGGGAGAACCCCAAGCTACTACGATGGTCCATCTCTCTCCAAGGGATGGATTTCACTGTCGAACATCGCCCCGGGACGGATCATGCCAACGCCGATGGCCTGTCCCGGTTCTTCCGCTTCGGCGAGGAGAACCCCCCAGTGGATGGGTAGTTCTCCACGCCTTTCAGCTGGGGGGGACGCGTGTGAGACCGGCCTCACGGCGTTGCCCTCTCCATCATCCAGCCAACCTGCAACCACCCTCAAGACACGACATCTCCGACTCCGGCCGCCCCAGCCACCCCAGATCCACGGGCCGGCCAGAGGCCTGACAGACTCAACACCCTACCACGCATGCCCAACCGAGGGAGCGGGAACCCTCGAGCCAGACCCAGAGGCGCCAGCCCAGTCACACCTCGGGTCGCCTTCCCCGGGAGGACTCAATCGGCCACCAGGCCCCTGGGGAGCAGGCGCCTCCCCTACCGAGCGTCTGGGGTCCCTCCCAGACCCACCTGAAAAGACCAAAGAAGTGAGCGGCAGGAAATCCCGCCGAACCCCCTCCGTCACCCCAGTCCCCCCTCTGCGAGCACTCCGGACTTCAAAGAACCCGCGGAGTATAACAAGGGGTGCCGGAGAAACAAGGACAGAGAAGACCTGGAACCATCTGAGCCTGCTGACGCTGTCGCGGCTCCTGAACGCTGAAGTCACCTGGGCCTGCTGAGTGACTCGCGGCCTCTTGCTATTGAACCATCTGAGCCCTGCGGACGAGGTCGCGGCTCCCGAACACTGAACCACCTAGGCCTGCTGAGTGACTCGCGGCCCCCAGCCATTGAACCATCTGAGCCCTGCTGACGAGGTCGCGGCTCCCGAACACTGAACCACCTAGGCCTGCTGAGTGACTCGCGGCCCCCAGCTATTGAACCATCTGAGCCCTGCTGACGGAATCGCGGCTCCCGAACTCCGACCACCTGTGCCTGCTGAGAGACTCGCGGCGCTCCCCTTGAGGACGACTCGGTAAGAGATCGCCCAGAGATACGACACCCTCCAGCTCGAGGATTGTGAGCTTCCGCAGGGTATTTCGCAGAGACACTATCTTGAAAGACTGTCCCGCTACCCCCATTCCCCACGACTGATTTGTGGTACGTTGTGCCACTGCTGTACTACTTGCCTGTTGGATCATAAAGATCCCTTGAATTCATCGATAAAAGAACCTATCGTCCTACAAAGAATACGTGTGGTGTCACTCTGTTCGTAGTGCATCTCAGGGTGTGCGTGCCTGGTTCGGCTTACTTGGGAGAGGTGGGTCAAAGGGGTGGGCAAGACGTGTATCGAACCCCCCTCCGGCGAACGCCTTTCCAACATTTGGTGGCAGACGACGGGATCCGAGCCGACACCGAAAGAGAGCATGCAGTGAACGACTGACGCACTACCAAACCGAGATGGAAGGAGAAACCTCCCTGGGTACCGCAGGTACCGAAGTAAGCTCACCGTTCCGAGAGGATCAATTGGACTATTACACGCATAGAGAATTAAAACAGTTTTGCAAAGACCTTGGCATCGCTACCACCGGACTAAGCACAAAGGAAGACTTCCAGAAAGTACTGAAAGCCTGGGTCGAGACGGGGGCGCCCCCGACCCAAACGGAAGGGGATTCTACCCATGAACCACCAAGCATCCCGGCAAGAAACAACGGGCCAGTGGGGAACCTGTCCCCCGAGGAACTAGCGGACCGAGAGAGAAGCCGAAACCACGAACTTGAACTGGCAAAACTAAAAATCGAGGGAGAGATAAAACTGGCAGAGAAGAAGTTAGCCGTCGAGCAGTTACGGCTACAAGGGGAACTCGAAGAGAAGAGACTCCAAAGGGAGCACGACGAAAAGAAACTCCAGCTAGAACATGAACGCGGCCTGAAGGAGATTGAGTGGCGGGCTAGAAACGAAAAGTCACAGCCACCCGGGAATCCACCGTCCGCTCCCACCGGGGAAACCAAAGTTCACATCCCCAAGGATGTGGTAAAGGAGTATTATAAGAACGATGATATCCAGCAGTGGTTTAAGGCCTACGAAGTCGCCATGACCTCTCACCGAGTCCCGCAAAAGGATTGGGGGGCTGGCCTATGGGGCCGGTTCTTAAGCGAAGGAAGAGACACTCTGCTAGATCTGCCCTCCACGGTCATGAACTCCTACAGCCACATGAAGGAAGCCCTCGTGGGCCGGTACGGACTCACCCCCGAAATGTACCGACAACGGTTCCGAGATTGCAAGAAGATACCGGGCACCACGTGGGTAGAATACGTGAACTTTTACAGCCGAGCCTTGGACGGGTGGATCAAGGGCAGCAAGGTCTCCACCTTCGAAGAACTGTTCGATCTGATTGCCTGGGAACATTTAGCGGCCAATTGCTTTATAGAACTGCGCCAGCATCTCCTGGACAGTAAACTCACCGACCCTCGGAAGCTGGCCGCTGAGGCTGATCGTTGGGTGAACACCCGGGCCCCGTGGGGGACTACGGCCGCCACAGTCAGGGTCCCCCCCGCCAGAGGGGCGGAGGGAACCACGGCCGACCCAGAGACTTCCCCGGGAGGTCCTCAACCAGCCCCCCCAGCAGCCCACCAGCGGCGGGTTCGGCACAGTCCCCAGCAAGCACCGGAGCCCCAGGACGACCAGGTCCACGAGCTAGGATCACCTGCTTCCGCTGCCAGCAGCCCGGACACTACGCCAATGACCCACAGTGTCCCCAGTATCAGCGAACCACAACGACCAACCCCACGGCCCGGCAGATGGCCTCCGTGGCTCTGGGGGAAGAGATGGAAGACTCCGAGGAATGGGAACCGGCGGCCATGGCCCTGGTCTCCCTTGGTGATCGAGAAATGGTCCCCGGGACACCCTTGCCCGCCAACACAGAAAAATACCGACAGCGGGTGACCATCAACGGCCACCGAGTCGAGGGCCTTCGCGACACCGGGGCGAGTGTCACCGCGGTCCACCGCAGCCTAATTTCAGAAGACCAGATCCTAACCGGGGCCCTCTGTCCGGTCGTATCCTCCGACAATTCTGAGAGCCTCTGCCAGATGGCGCTGGTGCCCTTCGAGTGGGGAGGGGTCTCCGGAGAACTGAAGGTAGCGGTCCGGACATCGCAGCCCGTAGACTGCCTCCTGGGCAACGACCTGGAGAGTTCCCCGTGGGGGCAAGTAGAACGAAGAGCCCACCTGGAGATGATGGGCCTACCAGAATGGGTCTGCGCCACCACGCGCTCCATGACCGCCCGAGTGCCTCCCTCCAAGGGCGGTGAAGCCCTCTTACCGAACACTATCCCCGAGAGCCGGGACCCCCTCCCAGAAGCAGACAACCCTCCTTCCGAGGGAGAAGGAGACACTAACCCAGGGGAAGGATCGGAACCTTCCGCCCCAGAGGCCCCGACGGAACTCGAAGAACTGCCCGAGTTGGCCCAGTGGTGCTGCGAAGGGGGGCCCTCCCGCGAAGAGTTCTGCCAGGAACAGACCACCTGCCCCTCCCTCGAGGGACTTAGACAACAAGCCGAAGCCCAGGCCGCCGGTGACCGAACCGGAACCCATTGGGTCTATTGGGACAATGGCCTCCTATACAGCGAGCAAAAGTCCGCCGAGCTAGGCGCAGCACGAGTACTGGTGGTACCCCAGCGGTTCCGGAGCCTCCTCCTGGGCCTGGCCCACGATGTACCCTTGGCAGGAGACTTAGGCCAAGACAAGACATACCAGCGATTGGTGACCCACTTCTATTGGCCCAAGATGCGAGCGAATGTAGAAGCACACTGCAAGTCCTGCCTCACGTGCCAGGGCAGTGGGAAGAGTGGCGGAAAACGCAAAGCTCCCTTACAACCGTTCCCCGTTGTGAGTACCCCATTCGAGCGGGTCGGCATCGACATCGTGGGACCCCTGGATCCAAAGACCGCCCAGGGCCACAGATTCATCCTTGTCCTGGTGGACCATGCCACCCGCTACCCCGAGGCCATCCCCCTCCGCACCGTGACGGCTCCCGTGGTGGGCCGGGCTCTCATGGGGATCTTCTCCCGTGTCGGATTTCCCCGCGAGGTTGTGAGTGATCGCGGCACTAACTTTATATCCAGCTACATGAAGTCCCTGTGGCAGCAGTGCGGAGTCACGTATAAGTTCACGACCCCCTACCACCCGCAGGGCAACGGCCTAGTGGAACGCTTCAACCGAACCCTGAAGGGAATGATCCTGGGCCTCGAAGAGCCCCTGCGCCGGAAATGGGACGTCCTCCTCCCTTGCCTCCTGTTCGCATACCGAGAAGTCCCCCAAAAGTCTCCGGGGTTCAGCCCCTTCGAACTGCTGTACGGACATCCCGTCCGAGGGCCCCTGAGCCTGGTCAAAGAGGGCTGGGAGACGAGCCCCCGGGGGACACCCCCTGATGTGTTCCGCTACATCCTGGCGCTCCGCAACCAGACGAGGAAGTTTAGAGAACCTGCAGAGGCTAACCTTGAGGCCAGCCAAGAAGAAATGAAGCGCTGGTATGACCGGAACGCAACCCTGGTCGAGTTCCAGCCGGGCCAGCAGGTTTGGGTCATGGCTCCGGTGAAACCCTGCGCCCTACAAGACAAATGGACTGGTCCCTTCAAGGTGGTCGAGCGGAAGAGCCAGGTCACGTATCTGGTCGACGTGCAGTCCCCACGGAACCCCCTCCGGGTCCTCCACGTGAACCGTCTCAAGCCCCACTTTGTAAGGACGGAATTAAGTTTGCTACTGGCCACTGATGATGGGGCGGAAGAAGACACCGAACCCCTGCCCGATCTCCTGTGCACGAAAGACCTGGACGGTTCCGTGGAGGGAGTGAAACTGTCGACCACCCTCACTCCCCAGCAGGCCGACGACTGCCGCCAGCTGCTCAGACCATTCGCAGACCTCTTCTCTCTCATTCCAAGGGTTACCGACTGGTGTGTCCACGATGTGGACACCGGCGACAGCCCGCCTGTGAGACACCGAGCCTACCGGGTGCCTGACCGGGTCCGCACCTGCATCAAGACCGAGGTACAGAAGATGCTCACCCTGGGAGTAATCGAACCCTCCGACAGCCCCTGGGCCAGCCCGGTGGTTCTGGTCCCGAAGGCGGCTTCCCCGGGGGTCGCCCCCGAACTAAGATTCTGTGTGGACTATCGGGGGCTCAATGCGGTCACCCGCACAGACGCTCACCCTATTCCCCGAGCCGACGAGCTCATCGACCGCCTGGGGGCCGCCCGGTTCCTCAGCACTTTCGACCTGACCTGCGGATACTGGCAGATTGCTCTCACGGAAGGAGCGAAAGAGCGCTCTGCCTTCTCTACGCCAGATGGCCACTACCGCTTCAGGGTCATGCCGTTCGGGATGAGAAACGCCCCAGCCACGTTCCAGCGGTTGGTGAACAAGGTCCTGGCCGGACTCGAGGAGTTCAGCGCAGCGTACCTTGACGACATCGCTGTATTCAGCTCTCAATGGCACGAGCATCTCCAGCACCTCCGACAAGTACTAATGGCCCTGCGCCAAGCCGGACTAACCGTGAAGGCCAGCAAATGCCAGCTCGGGCAAGGCTCCGTGGTCTACCTGGGGCATCAGGTGGGCAGCGGCCAGGTCGCCCCTCTCCAGCCGAAGATCGACGCCATCAAGTCCTGGGAGCCCCCCACCACGCAGACAGAGGTTCGGGCCTTCCTGGGCCTTACGGGGTACTACCGGAGGTTCATTAAAAATTATGGTAGTATCGCAGGGCCCCTCACAGAGTTGACCTCCAAAAAGCTTCCGCAGAAGGTGCAGTGGACCACCCCGTGCCAGCAGGCGTTCGACGCCTTGAAAACCGCCATGTGCACCGCTCCCGTACTCAAGGCCCCCGACTACTCCCAAGAGTTTGTGGTCCAGACCGACGCATCCGAACACGGCATCGGGGCCGTGCTCTCGCAGTTCGACGACAAGGGCATTGATCAGCCCATAGCCTTCATCAGCCGAAGGCTACTGCCGAGAGAGCAGCGTTGGAGTACTATAGAGCGAGAGACCTTTGCCGTAGTCTGGGCCCTCAAGAAACTGCGGCCCTACTTGTTCGGAACCCATTTTTGAGTACAGACGGACCACCGGCCCTTGCAGTGGCTAATGCGGATGAGGGGGGAGAACCCCAAGCTACTACGATGGTCCATCTCTCTCCAAGGGATGGATTTCACTGTCGAACATCGCCCCGGGACGGATCATGCCAACGCCGACGGCCTGTCCCGGTTCTTCCGCTTCGGCGAGGAGAACCCCCCAGTGGATGGGTAGTTCTCCACGCCTTTCAGCTGGGGGGGACGCGTGTGAGACCGGCCTCACGGCGTTGCCCTCTCCATCATCCAGCCAACCTGCAACCACCCTCAAGACACGACATCTCCGACTCCGGCCGCCCCAGCCACCCCCGATCCACGGGCCGGCCAGAGGCCTGACAGACTCAACACCCTACCACGCATGCCCAACCGAGGGAGCGGGAACCCTCGAGCCAGACCCAGAGGCGCCAGCCCAGTCACACCTCGGGTCGCCTTCCCCGGGAGGACTCAATCGGCCACCAGGCCCCTGGGGAGCAGGCGCCTCCCCTACCGAGCGTCTGGGGTCCCTCCCAGACCCACCTGAAAAGACCAAAGAAGTGAGCGGCAGGAAATCCCGCCGAACCCCCTCCGTCACCCCAGTCCCCCCTCTGCGAGCACTCCGGACTTCAAAGAACCCGCGGAGTATAACAAGGGGTGCCGGAGAAACAAGGACAGAGAAGACCTGGAACCATCTGAGCCTGCTGACGCTGTCGCGGCTCCTGAACGCTGAAGTCACCTGGGCCTGCTGAGTGACTCGCGGCCTCTTGCTATTGAACCATCTGAGCCCTGCGGACGAGGTCGCGGCTCCCGAACACTGAACCACCTAGGCCTGCTGAGTGACTCGCGGCCCCCAGCCATTGAACCATCTGAGCCCTGCTGACGAGGTCGCGGCTCCCGAACACTGAACCACCTAGGCCTGCTGAGTGACTCGCGGCCCCCAGCTATTGAACCATCTGAGCCCTGCTGACGGAATCGCGGCTCCCGAACTCCGACCACCTGTGCCTGCTGAGAGACTCGCGGCGCTCCCCTTGAGGACGACTCGGTAAGAGATCGCCCAGAGATACGACACCCTCCAGCTCGAGGATTGTGAGCTTCCGCAGGGTATTTCGCAGAGACACTATCTTGAAAGACTGTCCCGCTACCCCCATTCCCCACGACTGATTTGTGGTACGTTGTGCCACTGCTGTACTTGCCTGTTGGATCATAAAGATCCCTTGAATTCATCGATAAAAGAACCTATCGTCCTACAAAGAATACGTGTGGTGTCACTCTGTTCGTAGTGCATCTCAGGGTGTGCGCGCCTGGTTCGGCTTACTTGGGAGAGGTGGGTCAAAGGGGTGGGCAAGACGTGTATCGAACCCCCCTCCGGCGAACGCCTTTCCAACAGTTGAGACTCTGATAGTGTTCCTGTGGACGATGGCGATTCCTCCACCTACTCCGTTGGTGTGGTCCCTGCGGGTGATCTTGTAGCCGTCCTGGATGGCTATGGCGATGTCGGGTGCCGAGGAGGGGTTCAGCAAGGTCTCAGTCAGGAAGGCGACGTCTGGGGAGGTTGAGTCGAGTAGGTCCCAGAGTTCGGCGGCGTGTTTGAGGGCGGAGCGGGTGTTGAGAAGAATGCATCAGAGGTAGTTGGGTTCTTTCCTGGTCGGTGGGTTGGTGGTTCGGATGCTGGTGAAGCTGCTGTTCTGGCAGGAGATGGGTCCATGGGTGTGCTTCGGGGCGGCCAGGAAGCAGGCGTGTGGGCATCCGGTGTTGAGTGCGTGGAGGGTGCTGGCATCGTAGCGGAGAGGGGCGTCGTGGCGTCCACGGGGGCCAGGAGTACTGGTTCTGGGCGCGGTCCAGGTGCGGACGGGCACAGACGGGCTTGACTTAGGCGCGCCTTCGGCGTGCTAGCGACGCGCCCGCTGCGCGCGGCCGGCATATATGGAGAGGTGGGAGGGAGGAGCAGCTGGGAGGCGGGAGTGGGGCGGCGAATGGGTGGGCGAGCGGGGGGCGGGGCCGCAGGGACGCAGCAGCGGGAAAAACGGGTGAGGAGCGGCGGAGGGGAGCAGAGGGCCACAGAATCACAGGGGGCAAAAGACAATACAGGCAAAGCAAAAAACAGGGCACAAAAAAACGATAGGGGTAGGATCACAGGGGAAGAAAGGAAAAATACAGGTGGCAGAACACAAGACAGTACAGACCAAGTGCAGAGAGCGAGCCTCGAACTCGCGATCTGAGGGGGTGCTCACACCAGGAGGAGCTGTTGCGGAGATGAGGGGAGCGACCTGCCTGCGAGCAGGGTCAAAGGTCCTGCGGTATTTTGCATAAAATAAAATACAAATCTGTGTCCTTCACTCACGCTCTGTGCTCCAGAGCATACACCACAACCACAGTCTTGAGATATTTAATGATAACTCCAGTCTGGACCAAAGGCTGCATACAGATCTCTGCAGCAGAGCCCCTAGCGTTCTCCTATGGGTAGCTTAAAAAGCTTTATCGTTTCATTTTCATGGTTGCCTGTTTCTTTGGGTGTTGTATCCAGTGAGTTGCAGGAGGATCCTCTGTGGCCCAAGGACCGCCCTCCCCTGTTATTAGCTGTTAATGGTTCAATCCTGAGTAGGTCAGCAGAGGTTATAAATAAATGAGCCCACATGGTAAGTGTTGTAATGTGCTTATTATCTTTACACTCTCCCTACTCTGGCTCTCTGCCTGCCTGCTCAGCCTTTGATGAGGTATGTTAGAATGTTGAGGGTGGTTTGGATTCTAGTGGGATCAGTTGGTGAGAAGGGGCTGAGCAGGGAGGACGCTGCTCCTGGTGGGGCATTAAGAAGGAACAGAACATCTCCTTATAACCTGTAACTAATGATTTGGATCTGAAGAATAAATCATCATTCATTATTACAAGACCATGCCTGCGCCCATTCATTCCTTTTTAACACTGGCGACGAGTTAAAGAACCTGCGTGTACCTTCAAAGGATTTTGGACTTGTGAAACTTAAGGGCCTACTTTGTATGAACTTGTAACTGAAGAAGCGCACTGAAAAGAAATAATCTTGCACTCCACAAGCCCCACCAGTGACCATAAGACCGGTCAGCCCTATCGTGGATGTGCCAGATGATGGACTTGGGTGAGTGTTTCTCCAAAGGACAATTCTGACAAAAAAAAGGGAACGGTCATCCTTGGCCTGCCAATTCTTGCTGTTTTGGGAGTGTGTCTCCATCAAGAGGAGTTTCCCTGAGGACCAACAAGAATGTGTCACTCGCAAGTTTTCCCAGAGCCTCAGAGGGGAAGTGCTGTCAAGTTTCCCCAGAGACTTTAAGAAATAATATTATAAGACATTTAGACTGACATCTGGGATTAGCGCCGCAGTCTTTGTTGGAGGAGCCTTTCGTTTCTTTGGGAGGAACATCGCGTGAGGAGTTTACAAGCGTGTCATGGATACCGGCACCTTTGGACTGAGTTGTAGAGTGCAGGGGGAAGTGTTGAAGCAACAACTTATGGCTCGTTTGGTCATGGTCCAACGCCTGGGATGTGTCTTTCGTGTACTGGCTTTTGGAGAGTTTGAGCAGTCCCTGAATGATTTTTTTTTCTTCCCTGTTTGTGTACCGGCATAGTACACGTGTGGTGAGGCATTTTGTTACTAATCCTAGTTTTTGTGTTTTTTTTTGTTTTTTTTTTGCCACACGTTTCTGTAGGCAGTTCAACCGTCACGCTGAACATTTGAAGTTTTGCACGAGCGCGAGTTTGCGCGAGTAGTGCACTCACCTGATGAGAAGCTTCGTGGCCATTCTGACGTGATGCGGAGTTTTGCTGCTTCTACAGTGCTCACAGCACCAACGTGCCGTGAGCCACCCGGTGCAGCGTGCGCTGCGTGCCGCCATTTTAGGGCTGGCGTTTTAGACCTTTTTAGTTACTGTTATCTCAGCACACGTTGCCAGCCACGTTAATACATGTTTGCCAAAATGGAAATGTTTGCTGCCAGCGTATGTTCAACAGTTCGTCGCAGGCCTAGGTTTTGTTAACAGCGCTGGTAAACTCTTCGGAGGGCCTGTGAGGTTTGTAGAGTTTGGGCAGACATTATTTTAATTCGAAGCTGCATATAACATTGGCAAATTTTGTAGTTTTTTTTTTTGGGACGCTAACCTGGCTGTGTTCACCGCTTTGGATGTTATCAGCTGAGTGGACCCTTTGGTGAGAACCTCGGGTGAGAGATCGCTCACCGGAGTCAGAGACTTTCCTTTTCTTCATTTTGTCATTGCGTTTCTGATTGGTTGTTTTGTTTTAAGGGGTGGATTTTGTTTCTTGGGACGTGTTGGGTATTAATTGGTGTCTGTTCTCTGCAGTGCCGGTGTGTGTGCAGGATTCTGCGAATTTCTTGTAGACTTTTGGAATTTCATTTTGGCCAGTATATTTTGAGTGTGTTTTGGGTTTCACGTTACCCTGTATTTGTTTTGGGTTTCTAAGTTGCCCTGAATTGTTTTGGGGTCAATGTTACCTTGTGTTTGTATAGGGTTAAAGGATACCCTAAATGGTGTTGAGTCACCCACGTGAGGGTGTGGCTGGGGGTTAAAGGATACCCTAAATTTGTCATGGGTTATAAATACCCATAGTGTTTTGCGAGTGTGTTTTTGGGTGAAGGGATACCCTAAATTTGACTTGGGTTATAAATTTCCCATAGTGTTTATTGAGAGTGTGTTTTAGGGTTAAGGGATACCCTAAATTTGTCTTGAGTTATGGTTACTCATAGTTATCGCAAGAGTGTTTTAGGGTTAAGGGATACCCTGATTTGTCAGTTATAGTTACCCATTAAGTATTTTGGGTTTAATGGTACCCTATGTTTGGTTAGGGTTAAGGGATTTAGTCTTAGATCTGTCCTAGTGGTAGATCTGTTTTGTCTTAGTTGTGCAGTTTAGGGTTGTAGATCCCTGTTCTGCCGCAGTCTTGTGCCTTTGTATGAGGCACAATGGGTACGTTGTGGGGTGTAGTGTTGTGTACCCATAGTTGTAGTACGAGTTTTCTAGTTTGTCTTGCAATTTGTTTATGATCATTTTCAGGGGGAAGGATGGTGTTTATTGTTTTGGCTATGCATCCTCCTTTTCTACTAAATGTGTGTTATGTTTTCTTCATGCATTTTACTGTATATGATCATTATCGCTGGGGGGGTGATGTTTAATTAGTTGTTATTAATGCATCCTCCTATGCTCAGTGAGTGTTGTATCATCATAACACATGTTGATTGTTTTCAAATATTATAAGGGGGGACAGGGAGGAGCCTAGCGCGCAACCAAGATGGCCGCGTAGGTGCGAAGCTAGCTCCCGAGGACCTCCGCGACCTCCTGAATTAATCCTGATTATATCCTGTCTTTGACGAGGGGACTGTGTCTGTGTACCCGAGCTGAGGCGGCACCCGTTTTCCGTTTTCGAATCGGACCCCGGACACTGGTGGGAGCACCGATCGAAGATTGCGGCCTTCTCCGCGCCGGCCCCCCGGATTGGAGTTGTGGGGCGATCCGGGGACAAAGCGAACAACAACGGCGGGCAGGGCTGGGCGACTCGCGTACCCCGCGCTTTCACTTTCGCTTTTGCGCCCTCCTTGCCCTCAAGCGAGGTAGGGTTGCGGAGCGGGGTGCGGTGGTGTGGCCTTGCCCCTGTGCCCGGCTGACCCGCCGGCTGTGAGTTGTCCTGCGGTGCAGTGGTCAACCCCCCCCCGGAACCTGTGAACTGGTTTATCGGCCCTTTCAAGGAGATTGGCACGACTTCGGGAGTGCGACATGTCCACAAAGCAAGATGGCGACCGGGCCAAGGTGAAATCGACCCGCCGCGGCCCGGCACAGCAGTCAAACAGTATGGACCGCTACACCCTCCAGAAGGGATCCCCAGAGGCACAGCGTACATCCCCCGCGGGCCCGGCTGAGGCGTCTGCTCAACCCGCGGATCTGACCCTCCGGGACGTCATGGGCGCCATTGCCGAAATGAAGGCCTCGGTGGACCAGCGCTTTGATACTCTGGCGCAGAAGATAGACTCGGCCCTGGTGGAGGTGGGCCTGGTGAGAGCCGACTTGTCTAAAACAAATGACCGGGTCGATTCCCTGGCCCACACCACCTTAAGTCTCACTACAGACGTGGCGGCCCTTCAAAAGGAGGTGCACCGGCTTGGCCAGGCGAGCGCCATGATGGACCGTCGATTGGAGGACGCCGAGGGTCGGGCCCGGAGGAACAACGTTCGTATTGTCGGGGTGCCGGAGGGACGGGAGGAGGAGGCGGCGGATTTGTTTGTGGAAGACCTGATCCTCGCCCATCTCCAGCCCCGGGGGCTGAGTAAACTTTTTGCGGTGGAACGTGCTCACAGGGTCCCCGGAGGAAGACCTAAGGTCGGAGCTCCGCCGCGGCCTCTCATTGCCCGGATTTTTAACTTTCGGGACAGAGACGCTATCTTGCAGACTTCCAGGCTACAGGGACCGGTCAAGCTTGATAATATGGACGTGAATTTTTACCCTGACTTTACTCCGACGGTCCAAAAGCAGAGACTGAGTTTTCTCGGAGTTAAACGTCGCCTACGGGACATGAACCTTAAGTACTCAATGCTTTTTCCAGCTAAGCTGAGGGTAGAGGTGGATGGTCGCACGCATTTTTTTGACCGTCCCGAGGCGGCTGGGGACTGGTTGGATACTCTGCCTGGGGATCGGGGCCGGGGGGGTGGGGGGGTGCGGTTGGCGGGGAGGGCGCACCGGATCAGAACTGAGGGGTGAAAAGTAGGCCTTGCTCTGGACAACATTTTGGTTACCATTCACTGATCGTGTATGTTCCCCTCCTATGGAGGTCGTACGGGGTCCGTTGGGGGCTTTCCCTCCTCCTCTGGGGGACTAGTTAGTTTTTCATCTATGGGGCGACAGGCACACTGCACTTTGGGGGGGCTGTCTGGGCTCATGCAGGGGTGCAGGGTGGGGGGAGTTCTGTTGGGATGGGTGGGTGGGGGTGGAGGGTTGTTTGTTTGCACCGCAAGGCGAACCCTTTACTGTATTGTTGTTTTTGAGATGCTCTTTGGGGGACGATTGATGGCTTCCATGTATGATGGGGGGTAGGGACCTGACTGTGTTATCATGGAACGTTAACGGACTGGGGGATAGGATTAAGCGTGGTGTGGTCCTGCAGTATCTGAAACGAATTTCACCAGATGTGATCTTCCTGCAGGAGACACACCTTATAGGTAATTCCTTTCATGCCATGAATCGGAGAGGCTATCGCTTGGTGGCCCATTCGGGCTTCACCTCGGGCTCACGGGGGGTGGGCATCATGATTAAGAACTCGCTCCCATTGGAGGTTGATGAGGTGCGCCATGATGAGAGGGGACGTTACACTGTCTTGGTGGGTAGAATGGAGGGCAGAGTGGTCGTTTTTGTATCAGTGTACGTTCCGCCGGGGTAGCAATCTACCACGTTTGCGGACCTGGGGCGCCTCCTCCTTGACCTCCCGGATGGGCTTCTGGTAGTTGGGGGAGACTTCAATGCGGTGGCTTCGGGGTCTATGGATCGTCATCCCCCTAGGGGCCTCCCCCGGGCACAGGCGTGGCTGTCCGGCCTCTTAGATACACTAGGATTGGTGGATTGCTGGCGACTAAAGCATCCCGCTCAGCTGCAATACACCTTCCACTCGGGTGCCCATGGTAGCCTCTCGCGGCTTGATTATATCCTTGTTCCTGCGGCCTATGCTGGGAGGGTGGGAGAGGTGCGCCATTTGGCGCGGGGTATTTCAGATCACTCCCCACTACTGCTGCATCTGGATGTCTTCCCGAGGGGGGAGGGCAGGGTGGCCCCAATTAATGCCTGGTACCTGCGCGACCCCACTATTCGAGCCGAATTGATCAAATCCTTGCAGCGGTACTTTGAGGAGAATGTGGGGTCTGTCCCTTCTGCCATCTCCCTTTGGGAGGCTTTTAAGGTAGTTCTTAGGGGGGAGGCCCTCTCCTTTATCTCCCATGCCCGGAGGCGCGAGCGGGAGGAGGTAACCCGGGTGGAGGCCGAAATTACTGAACTAGAGGGTGACCTGGGGAGCGGGGTGACGGACGCCACATTGCATGTTCTACACCTCAAGCAGGCGGCCTATAGGGCCCTCGTCACGGAGGCGGCCAGGGGCCTCAGTAGAGAGCAACAGGGGCGACTGTATGATGTGGGTGATAAGGCTGGTAAATTGATAGCGTGGTTGGATAAAAAGGAGAGAGCGAGTCGTGTGGTTCCGTTGATCGAGAGGATGGATGGTGTATGTGTCACCGAGCCGGACGCCATTGTCTCCTGCTTCGCGGATTATTTCCGCGAGGTATATTCCCCGGTTTCTCCCTGCTCGGAGGAGGATTCCCATGCCCTGCTTCGGGACATCGCGCTGCCCTCCCTTTCGGTGGAGGACAGGGATTCGCTGGACGCTCCTCCCACCTCGGACGAAATTGCCCTTGCTATCCGCTCGGTCGCATCTGGCAAGGCCATGGGCCCCAATGGCATTCCTATCGAGCTGTACAAGCTGCGACCGGATGTGCTGGCGCCCCACCTGCGCGCGATGTTCCTGGCGGCCTGCTCGCGGGGTTCCCTTCCGCCGGACCAGCGTCTGGCCACGATCGTGGTGATCCACAAGGAGGGGAGGCCCCGTGAGCGGGTCACATCCTATAGGCCTATCTCGCTCTTGAATGCGGAGCCCAAAATCCTCGCCAAGGTGCTGGCCAACCGGCTGGTCGGCGTGGTGGGCGACTTGGTCCACCAAGACCAGTCCGGCTTCATACCCCATCGTAACACGGCCCTTAATCTGCGACGCTTGCACGGGGTGCTCGCGCGTGTTCCGTTCGTGCGGGAACCGGCCATCTTGGCGTCCTTGGATGCCACCATGGCGTTTGATACGCTTGAGTGGCCATACATTTGGGCGATGCTGGCGAAGTTTGGCTTCGGACCGGGCTTCATCAGCTGGGTCAAATTGTTGTATTCCGGCCCATTGGCGCAGGTGGTGGTGAATGGACGAGTTTCGGCCCCATTCGCACTGGGACGGGGTACGCGACAGGGCTGCCCCCTGTCGCCTCTCCTGTTTGCACTGGCCCTGGAGCCCCTGGCGGAGTGGCTGCGGTGGCACCCTTCCATCCGTGGTCTCCGTTGGACCCCCGAGCATGAGGACCGTGTGTCCCTCTACGCTGATGATATCCTTCTATATCTTGCCTCCCCGCGTAAATCACTGATCGTCCTAGTTGATGTTTTGCGCTCATTCGGTCGCAACTCAGGCCTCGTCATCAACTGGGCGAAATCCTGTGTATATGTGCTTGCCGGGGAGGCTCCGGTCCTACCACGGGACTGTCCGATCCAGATCACCTCCCAGGGGTTTCGGTACCTGGGTATATATATTACTCTGGACCCGGAGGCCCGCTACGAGCGGAATTTGCTGCCCCCCCTCCAGCGCTTGAAGGAGGACGTGGTGCGTTGGCGGCGTCTGCCGCTTTCGCCGCTTGGCCGAGCGGCCTTGTTTAAAATGATGTCGTTGCCGCGCTTTCTGTACGCTCTCCAGAACACTATGGATTTGGTTCCGGCGCGCTACTTCCGAGAGGTGGAGAGTTTGCAGCGTCGCCTGTTCTGGGACGGGAGGCCACGTATCGCCTTGGCTAAATTGACGCTCCCGTGGTACGATGGGGGGGTGCCCTCCCGGATATTAAACGGTATTACTGGGCCTCCCAGCTAGCTGCGATTAATCATGGCCTTTACGGGCCCGCCCTGAACCCGGCATTTGAAATGGACAAGATGCTCCTGCCCGGTGGCGACTACAATCGGGCGCTTTACTCTGGCGCGCCGGACCCTCGCCTGACGGGACCGACGCATGTCATGGTGCGTGTATGGCACGCGGCTAACGCAGCTATGGGGTGGAAGGACCGTTTGACCCGGGCGTCACCGCTATATGCATCGGCGAGGTTGGGCTCCTT
Organism: Triturus cristatus; assembly: GCF_964204655.1. Lineage (NCBI taxonomy): Eukaryota > Metazoa > Chordata > Amphibia > Caudata > Salamandridae > Triturus > Triturus cristatus. Next base: position 1,053,873,681 of record NC_140584.1, on the reverse strand, counting down.
GTGGACCTCGAAGGGCTTCGAGAAATGGGACACAATCGGCATCAGCACAGTGGGAGATCTCTGGACGAGGGGGGGATTCAAAACTTTCGAGATGCTGCAGACGGAGTTTCAGTTGCAAGGCAGTGAGTACTTCCGGTACTTACAAGTCCGCCACGCGCTGGGCTCCGTCTTCCCGGATGTCGCGTCCATTCCGGAGTCTTCCCCCCTGGAGGACAGAGTGCTGGATGGCCATGTCCCAAACAGCACGATCTCCCTCATATACAAAAAACTGATTAACGACCGATCGGGCCTGCTGACTGGCCTCCGCGAGGCCTGGGTTGCCGATGGGCTGGAATTGGACGACGAGGACTGGATGTCCGCGGTGGCTTCTCCGAAGGAGGTGGCCATCCCGGCTCGCCTTCGCTTCGTCCAGCTTAAGATCCTCCACCGGGTCTATGTGACGGGGCCAAGGCTTCTACGTATGGGCTTAGCTGAGGATGGCCTGTGTAAGCGTGGCTGTGGTGCTTTGGCAACTTTCTTGCATATTCTGTGGGAATGCCCAAAGGTGGAGCGATTCTGGCGTGGTGTGCATGAGGTCCTGCGAGTGGTTACGCGTGTCGTGCTGTTGCCTGAAGCGAGGAGATGCTTGCTGAATGTGAGGGAGCCAACTGACTACTCGGTTCCGCAGACGCGGTGGGTGACTCTGGGATACATGATCGCCAAGCGTGACATTGCTCAATTGTGGGGATCCCAGAGGCCTCCGGCGGTGTCGGCCTGGAAAGAACACATGGATTGGTGTATGTTTCGTGAAAAGGTGGTGTATGTTGCGAGGGGTAAGCCTGGGGCGTGGGTGAAAATCTGGGGCCCCTGGAACGCCTATCGCGGGGGTATTTGCGAGCCGCCGCTGCTGCCGGCTGCTTCACCAGCTCCGTCCCCCTAGCCGACCCCCTCCCCCAGCCATGGGCACGTGGTTCCCCAGTCCCTGATCTGTTCTCATTCCCCCTCTTCAGAGTTTGGCGATTGGTTGGGGTCCCCCACTTAAGGAGCGCGTGCTGTCACTTGGGATTGCGGGTTGCCTTGCGGGTGTGGTTGTTTTTGTGTTGTTGTGTTTTGACAAAAGGAAACCGTATTGTTGGTTCGGAGTTATGTGGCCTGCACTACTGATATCTCCTGATTTACTCTTTTCGCACCGCCAAGAGATTTTTCTGTATGTATGTCATATGCTACTGCTACTCTAGCGGCCGGCCAGAAGGTTGTAGGCCCATACTTGTAACTATTTGAGATTGTAATAAACGGTTTCAAAAAAAAGAAAAAAAATATATATATATTATAAGGGGGGAGATGTGTTGTAATGTGCTTATTATCTTTACACTCTCCCTACTCTGGCTCTCTGCCTGCCTGCTCAGCCTTTGATGAGGTATGTTAGAATGTTGAGGGTGGTTTGGATTCTAGTGGGATCAGTTGGTGAGAAGGGGCTGAGCAGGGAGGACGCTGCTCCTGGTGGGGCATTAAGAAGGAACAGAACATCTCCTTATAACCTGTAACTAATGATTTGGATCTGAAGAATAAATCATCATTCATTATTACAAGACCATGCCTGCGCCCATTCATTCCTTTTAACAGTAAGCATACCTGGAAACCCAAAATGCTGGTGAAGTAAGTAATTTAAGGTGGTGATCCCAATAAGATGAATAGGGAGTGAATGCTTTTTTGGCTGCTTATACTGATTTGAAAAGTGGGTGATTCCATTAAAGCCTATGAAGGCATTTTGTTTGTCAGGTGGGTGAATAGAGGTAGAAAGCAGGTGACACCTGCCGAATGGCGGGTATGAATATGGGCATCATTGCTACCTGCTGTCCATCACAGCACTGACTGAGAACAAGAAAACAAAACTGCCACTAAGTAATTGAAAGAAAATATGGAGTGAGGAAGCTCAGGCCTCGGTATCCAAACCCACCCCATGTCAGGTCGAATCTGAGGCCAGAGAAGAAGAGATGTGGTGAGCAGCGCGTGCGCTGGTGCCGACGTCATAATAACTCTGTTCTTTCATTATGAGACCTGGCACTAGGGGCTGCATGTGTTCCTGTCATGACCCAGCATTTAAGAGCAAAGTTTGAGAAAAAACAAATGTTATCACTCCATCCCTCTCCTGCCGCCACTCCCAATTTATGAGTAGCTGGCTTCCACTCCCAACAGGGATGGGGCGACTAATATTGGCAGAATGACTACAGTGGATAGACAGGCACTCTTTGTAAGCTGTGGCGCAGGAAGGAGGGACGTGGCAGAGAGATTTCAGCAGGAAAAGAAGCAACAATGCTGTGCTGCAGTTTTCACTTGCATTAGTTTTACAAACGAAACTACCATTCATACTTTTTTTTTATTAACATTAGTGTTTAACTTTAAATGCGCCTGGGTGCCAAGTTTCCCAAAGTCCACAGGTGAAAAAATCTTTATTTGCACAATAATTACACTCCACGCTGTTACTTTGAGCGTACAGGGCCATTTATTAGGACATGGTTGTTAACACAATACTTGAAACCAAACATCAATTTAACTATGACAATCCCTAATATTAAATGTCTCGTTCATTCCATCATCTATCCCGTCGCACCTACTGCTCTCGTTCCGCTTCACACTACAACCTCCTCCATCGCTTCACTCACATCTCCAGTTATCTTTCAACATCCTCTCTTGGATCTCGTGCCGTCACACTCCTGCATCCCGCACCCTCATCATTCACCTCTTCCCCCTCCCCCGAGGGGTGGAGGAGCCCATCAGTGACTTACCACCCCTCCAAAGTACAGCCAACCACAAAGCCCCCATAGGGCGGTTACCTGTCCCACCCCCTGTTCACAGTGCACCTTTTGCCATCATTCCTTATCCTCCCTGCAACACAAAATAGATTAATTCCACAACTTGCTGATCATGTCTTGCATCTCCATCATATAATAGGCGTTACCCAGCTGCGAAAGGTGCACCCTATCATCCCTAAATAACAACGGCTCCTCCAACTTGAGCCCGACATGAGCAATCACTTTAATGTCTCTTGTGCTGCAAAAACTCTCATTGTCCTATTTAACTTCCTACTGGCTTTTTCCACTGCAGCATGTTTCTCTGCCCCTTTCCACACTTTAAGTGGCACGAATTCCGTCCAAACTAGGCATATTCCTGCCAGGTTACTTTTTATGACTTCCAGTTCTCTCTGCATCTGTTGTAAAATTGCCAAACCCGACAAACGTATCAAGTAATTTTCGCCCAAATGCAAGACCAACATATCAGGACATCCTCTTTGCGATACCATCTTCGTTAGCCAGCGCAGTAATGCCCCCCAACGCATCCCTCCTTTTCCTCACCAATACACCTCATGATGGCTGCTCTTCAGACCCAGGTTATAACTGTAGACCTGTCGATCTGCATATCGGGTCGCCCACGAAACATAGAACAAGAGAGAATATATTAGTGGTCAAGTAAGGCTCCGTCCTCTGATGCTGCAGTTGCCCCCTCTAAACCCCTCCCTTCTGTCCTATTTGCGCACGTATCTCTCGCAGCACCTGGATCTCTACCTCCCAATCTGCCGTAGTCTGTCCCAGGACCAACCTAGGCGTGCCGCTACCGTGGCTGCGCCACTGCGAAAGGAATGAGTGCCGTGTCTAGCAGGGTACCTTCCCAAGCGCCTTAATGCCATGCGCAAAACCATCAGCAAACAAAAAGCCGTCAAACTCCCCGGATGCGTGACAATAAAATTCCCCCATCAGTCCTCCTGCTTTTTCCAAGAAACCGTGCCATTTTTGCACTGAGCACACCCCCTTGCATCCACTCTCATTCGTCCATCCCCATTTACCTCTACCCATCTGATCCGTTTTTGACTGTCCCAACCAGATCCCCAATCGATCTCTGTCCAATCGCACTTCTTCATACGTTCTGCCAGACCGCTCCTTTGTGGCCAACAACTCCGAAACTCTAAATGCCCCAAAAAACATCCACACCATGCATAAGCGGAATACTGCCTCCTCATGCCCATCATAACAACAATTGGGCAAAACTTCTTGTAAACTGTACAACAACTCAAACATAATGGCCTCCCTAGGAGCCCCCCAACCCCCTTTCACGTCCCCAGCCTTTCAACACCTTGCCCAGTATCTCATCCTTTGCTGGGTCAAACCCAAGTACAATTTACCGTAAAATGAGATACCTGCCAATTTTCCTGCTATTGTTGTCTGTTACAAACCCTTATCAATACAGCTTAGAAAAAAACTTATAACTCCCTGTCCAGTGTCCAGTCGTGACTTGTACCATGCCTCAACGGTCCATCCCATTAAAGATCCAAATTCAGCCCATGCCAGCCTGTAGCTGTGGCTTGTCAATTCCGCTATCGACCAAGCCTATCACTCTCACTCCCCCCATGCCCAGATGCCATCCGGCAGCTCGGTCTTGCATGCATCCGCTCCAGGAGTCAGTCGTCGAAATCGCTGCCACTGCGAACAAGACCGAGCATCTGCAATGTCATTACTTGCCCCTGGAACATGCTTTGCACGGAATACTACATTCAGCTGTAAGAATGTTAGCATAAAGCTCTGCAGCAATCGCAAGACGCTCAAATCCTTTCCCTTCTGTCTGTTAACTAGCTCCACTACCGTCATGTTGTCTACATGGAACAGCAACGACCTATTCTGAAATCCGGACCCCGGACCGCCAAAGCAACCAGCAGCGGGAAAAATTCAATGAACGCTATGCTTCTCCCTTGTCTCAACCAGTGACTGGGCCATTGTTCAGCACACCATCGCCCGTCCCAAAAAACACCAAAGCCAGAGGCCCCATCTGCATCAGAGAAAATCTGAATCTGCCAAATCGTCCTATCTTCCACGAAGCCCATTGCCACTCCGTTAAAGTCGGTCAGGAACGTCTGTCACACCCTTAGATCTGCTCTGACCCCATTGAAATCCTGACTCTGTGGTGTGGTAGCACCACCCTGGACATGCTGAGGCGCCTGCAAAATGTCCTCCCAGCTCTCGCCACCTGGTATGCAAAATTCAGAAAACCCATGAGTTGGTGAACCCGTCGCAAGTCAATTTTCTTCTCCCCAATCACCCCCAACAGGAAGGCCTGCATGTCTGTCACCTTCCCAGCAGCCATCGACTGGACTGAGTCGAACTCAATGCCCAGAAACGTCAATCTGCAGCTGGGCCCATCTTTTTTTCCCCATGCTAGGGGAACCCCAAAATCCTGCGCCAATGCTTGAAACGGTTATAGCACTCTCCCACAGTCTCAGGAATTAACTCTTCCTATGAATAAGAAATCATCCAAGTAATAGGACCCTTCCCGATGACCGCTACTCCGCATGAAAACCCACTGTAGGAACGTGCAGAACATTTCAAACAATGCGCAGGAGATCACGCAGCCCATTGCCAAGACCTTGTCTACAAAAATGGCCCCTTCAAACTGCATCCCCGGCAACGAGAAATCCACAGGGTGTATAGGCAGAAAGCGAAAGGCCGATTTCACATCACATTTAGCCATATCCGCCCCCTGCCCACTCGACCTCGCCAAGCAGATCGCATCGTCCACTGTAGTGTATAGAATCCCCAATTCCTCCTCTGTGATGAAGTCATTAACTGACCTCCCTTTGGGCCAGGATAAATGATGGATCATCCTGTACTCCCCTGGCTCTTTCTTAGGAACCACCCCAAGAGGTGATATGATAAGGTCTTCTGTCGGCCAACTCTCGAATGGTCCCGCGATCCTCCCTTCCTCAACTTCTTTTCTCAATTTTGCTGCTACTTCTTCCGGTAATTCTTTGGCTGACTTCAAGTTCTCTGCCCACCTCTGCTCTCTGGGACCTTGGTATCTCAGCAAAAAACTTTCAGTAAACCCTCATTGAATCCTCAACGCTGCCTTTGTTTCAGGGTACATCGAGAGCCACAGGCCCATGGCCTTGATCCTAATTGGGGTAGGAGCCCTTAGGCCCAGACTGTCCCCTGCCCTTAATGGCTCTCCACTGGTCGGCCGGTGTGGCCAAGGTAAAGCACTGTATGAGCAGGTGGAGTCCCCCGTACTTAGAGTAGTCATGGTTAAATTGACAGGGATTTCTTGAGCAGAACCCCTTATTTAAATTCCAACAGGCTCCTGTAGTGCCTCCTCCCTGCTTTGCTGGTGGACGTGCACTCCCTGCACTGGCATTAACCCCCCCACCCCAGTCTGGTTGGGACGTGCCTGAAAGGACCGGTACGTCACTGGTAGGCTGCTCGCAGAATGAGTGGACGCCGATGACGGAGTGGATGACATCCATTGCATTCACAGCTCCTGGTCCACCTCCCCCATGCCTTATTGGGGTTCATGCCCAGCCGAGCCCTAAACTCCTCATCACAGCTCAACCACGCAAACCCTCCGAAATGCATTTGCGCCTTTCGGATGATGTCTATGTATTTCAATAAGGCTATGGCCCTGTCTAGGTGCTTTTCACAATAAATGCTGGCGTATATGAGAAAACCCGAGGTCCAGTTCGTCGGGTACCCTGGGCCTCCTTGTTAACTCCCATTCTTCTTCATTTGACCCTTCTTTTGCTTGGATCTCCCTATGTAATAGTTTAAAGACATCCACGTATTCATGCCTCCAAATCCTATTTCTCGTTTTGTCCGATAAGTGAGACCCCAATGGCAGGACCAAACCCATATAAGGGAGTTTATTTGTAATGTTTGTCATCTCCCTTTTCTTACTTCCCTTCCGTCCCCTCCACTTTGTCCGTCTGGACACTCGCGCCTACCAATTGTTTAGTCCCAGTCTCCTTTACCCCCCCCGGTGTAGACGATGCTACCCTTGCTGGCGCTCCTGTGTCCCTTACAGATCCCTCCCCCACACCCACCGACCGGCAGGCTTTTTTCCATCTCCCTTTTGGACCTTCGTCCCAAGCCTCCCACCAGGCACCCTCACCTGATAGGCTTGCTTGTGTCTCCCTTTCTTGCTCTTGGTGCAGGTCTTCTTCTGGCCGACTGTCTTCGTCTTGCTTTTGGCCGCACTTGCCTCCTGCAAAACACCAACGTCTCTGGTTGCCTTCCCCAAACGTAGGCTCCTCATCATCTCGCAATTTGCCTTCCTCCAACTCATCACTCTCATCACCATAGTCCAACTGTAACTCTGACTCGTTCTTTGCAGGTGCCCACATCACTTTGTGCACCGCCCTCTTCTGCCCTTTTCCCTTTCCTACAGACACACCACTACACTCTGCTACATACGCCGCTGTTGCCCGATTCCTCGGTGGAGGGTAGGCCGCCGCGGACCCCATGATGCTTCTTTGTGCCCCCCCCCCCGGCTGCTCCAACCTGAGGAGGCCCCAGCACCACTGGGTCTCACTGCCGTTTCGGCTGTCCCTGCCCTCACTTGACTCTCCTCCCCTACCCATATCCATTTGCCCTTGGTGCCCTCATCCCTGGTCTCCCTTTCTGCCTGCGCCTCTTCTTCAGAAGTGGGAGAAGGCAGCCCTTCGCCCCCCAGAGTTCAAAGCCACTGCCCCTCTGCTCAGTGTCCTGTATTATCCTGCGTTGTTCCCTTATTTTTTCCTCAAGGGACAACCCCGTCCATCTGGGAAGTATGGGTGGGGACAGTGCCGCCCGTTTCCTGCACCACCACTTTGGGTAATGTGAGCCACTCTGATCCCCCCTCCCTGAAGAGGTTTACCACATATGAGCTGAGGGGGTCCCTTGTCCCCCAAACTGCTGTGAGGCCTGTAACACCGGTCTCAATGTGAGGTCCATGGGTGATTCATCCCCTGGCCCGACTTCTCCTGCTATTCCCCCAGCTGTTCCCAACGAGCTGGTGGCATGCCCGATTCCCAGGCTCACCCTCCCCTCCCCCCCCACCCCACCTCCCAGGGCAACTTTCGTCATGCCTCCCCCGTCACCCACATGCTGTTGAGCCGTATCGGCAGTGTCCCGCCCCTCCCCCTGTTCCCATTTGCACCACCTCCAGCTGCACGTTGCTGCACATGGAGGCCCCCCCTGCTACCTGGCCCAGCACCCTTAACGTGGCCCGGACAACCTCCTCGTCAGGAACCGCCATCTCCGCTGCTCCCTGGTAAGGCAACCGCTAACCAGCCCTGCCTGCAGTAGCAGTTTGGCAACTACAAGGCTGTCCCATCTTCTGGTGGGCTATGCCTCCACCAGGCAAGAAAATATGCAAATGATGACTAGGATATACCTCAATTGATTACGCCAGGGCTTTTCTGCAAAATCAACCTAGAGACGGATAAAAGGACCATCAGACTTTTCTATAGGACTCATGGTCACTACAACCTTTTTGCCCACATTTTGATGTTGGCAAATCGCTCAGCGTTGGCACAGGTTCTCTGCCATTGCATGGAAGTGTAGATTATACCAATGCTGCCTGAATGTCCGCACCATTCCATCTCGTACCACACGTGGTGCTCCATGCATATGACTCACATTAACAGGTAAAATGGAGTCTGAAAGCACAGGCTTTCTATCACTGGATACCCAGATGTCACTGGAATCCTTCTCACATCCCATTCTTTGCCATTTTCTCTTACAGTCTCTGGGGCAGTATGCTGCAATAACCTCAACACATTCAAAGTTTGTACAGTGTTCAGAAACATATTTTGAAACTTTCTCTCTCTTAGCACTGCACGGCTCACCCATGTGAAAAGTGCTGGTCTGAAAAGCGCAGTATCGAGCAATCTCATCTGCATAGCGGTTGCCTCTACTGATAAAGTCTTTAACACTCTTGTGTGCATCATATGTCACTACGGCAATTTATTTTGGTAAACTGATAGGTGTCCAACAAATTTTAGAGATGCGATCCATTTCAAATGGGGATCCAGCAGAGGTCATAAATCCTCCCTGTGACCTTAATTAGCCAAAGACATGCACAATGCCATTTCTTTACTGGCTATCAGTGTAAATGGTAACTCACAAACTCTCCGACGTGCAATAGGCTTGTGGTAAGGGCAATTATTATACTTGTATAGAGATTACATGGTATGGGAAGGACACTTCCACAACCCCACTCATGGTACAGACTACATCAGCTCTCAAAATGCCACACCTGTCCCTCAAACAAGAGCCATCAACAAACATGGTGTATTCAGGTTCAAGAAGGGGAACATCCAGTATGTCTGGTCTCAGCTTTGTGCATTACTAATTGACACTTATGTAGTCGTGGTCAAGCTTACCTTCTTAGAGAAACAATTTCTGCAGCCAAAATAGTTCTCTCACAGCCGGCTAGGTGGCTGTTAGTCAAATACTGGGGCGAATGTGAGCCATGAGAATTTCAGTGACATGGGGCACCATAAGAATGAGAGAGTGACCCATCTCAATTTCCTCTGTTTGCTGAATACTTAGACTGACTGCTGCAACCCCTTTGAGACAAACAGGTAACTCTGTGGCTATAGGATCAAGAGTTGCTGAAAAATTGGCAACTGGTCATTTGGCCTCTCCATGCGTCTGTGTCAACACAGATAAAGCACACCCAGCACACTCATAGCAAAAGAGTATGAACTTCTGGGGTAGTCTCGTATTCCAAGCGCGGGTGCACTGCAAAGTAAGTTTTTGAGCTCCTGAAAGGCTTCCATGCTTCATCATCCATTGGTACCGTGTCATTGACATCGGTGTGTGCCACCCACAGCAAAGGCTTCGCCAGGAGGGAAAAGTTTGGGATCCATTGTTGGCAGTAGCCAACCGTGCCCAAAAAATGTGTGCTTCTCTTTGTGGTCATAAATTTCATTTTAAGGACCGTTTCAATGCGCTCATGGGACACTCTTCTGACTCCCTTCTCGATTTGATGCCCACGAAAATGAACTTCTTTTTGACAGTACTGCAACTTTTCTGGGGGAAACCATGCGCTCATTCTCAGCTAAATGGTTGAGCGGGGCCATTGCGTCTTGCCTACAAGCTTCTTTTGTCTTCGATGCAACAAGTAGGTCATCAATGTATTGGATCGGGGTCGAACTATGCAGTAACTGCAAGGTTTATAAATTCTTTTTTGAGTATTTGATTGAAATATGTGGGGCTATCTGGATCCCCTATGGAGCGTGACGTAGAAAGCTGGCTCTGTATATACTATAAGAAAGTAAGTTATAGTGTGCATAGAGTCCAGTGGGTCTCCAGAGGCTTTACAGAGGGAGGCTATAGTAGATAATACTAGTACTCTCTTTTTTAGTAGTGTGGGCGAGCAGTTAGACTTAATAGATGGCAGTGCTAAGCATTTGTTGTGCACAGACGGACAAGAAATGATTTCACGTGCTCAATGACTAAATCCGAGACCAATGGTTCATAAAAATATTACTTTTAGCATATTTATTTTATAGAACCAAAGATACTTTGTTCCAGTAAAATATGTTTTCCAATATCACTGTTTTTCAAATTAAAAAGTGGAGAATTGGGTGCTTTTTCCAATCAGTACAATGTTATACTATGGGAGGAAACACAATCAGCAATATACAGGTAAGTAAACGGTTTACGATATTGAGCTTTTTAGAGGAAGAATCAGTACCAGACAAGGTTCATGTAAGTGACCTCACTGCACCACCAGCGGCCGCGGGGTGGCTGGCCGGGTGCTAACGTTATCCAACAGAGTCAGGCGCCCAATGCAAACAAAATTAGAATCTTGAAATCGGAAAAAGGCTGGAGGCTCAGGCCAGGAGGCTGGACAAAAGAAACCTACAGCTGCACATCTAAGTTGGGAAGTGCTGGAGCGTCGGGACACCATTGTTAGATCTCCCCAAGGCCCAGGGGCCTTCAGGTTCAGGGGTGTCTTTTGGAGTTGGAAGTCAGCTTACCAGTGCGGTCAAGGTTAGCAGGAGAGATCGTCTTGCAGAGTCTGCAGGCGTCGACGTGGAGTCTGGCAGAGGTCAACCCAGGAGGTACTCTGGCTCAGGATCTCTGGAGAACCTTTTCTAGACCGGTGGGCCTCTTGAACTCGAGCCGTGGGCATTCGGTGCAGAGGTGGTCAACTTCGCAGTTCCACAGGCAGAGGCTTTAGTCTTTAAAGTTAGTTGTCTTCTAGACAGGTCCGCTGTCCATAGGAGATTAGGAGTCTTTTTAGAAGGCATGCAGTCCTCCAAGTGCTCTGGACGTCACTGGTCTGTGGGACAAGTTGCTCTTCTGTAGCAGGGTCTTTTAAGGCTGCAAACAGGCTGTTAGGGCTGGGACCAAGTCAGTTGGTGTCTTCAGTCATCGCTGCTACACGCCTCTTCTTTGTTCTGCTTCATAGGTCATTAGTAATCTGAGGATTAAGGTTCAGGGGTGCCAATAAATACTCACATTAGGGGCATTACAGGGGTCAGTAGGTAGTAGCCAATGGGCTACTTACCTTTAGGGTGCCCAAACCCTTTGTATGTCCACTCCCTCTGGGGACAGGGCATATCCCTAACCTACTGGCTTTAATCCTCCAAAACAATATGGAGAATTTTCAAAGGAGGGGGCCACTTCAGCTCATGTCCCTTCTTCGGCTGAGAGGGGACACCTCTCTTGTTTACTAATTCTCCCGCCGACCTTGCCGCCAAACGTGGGGCTTGGTTAGGGGGGCGGGCATCTCCTGTAGCTGGAGAGAACCTGGTCAGCATGACACATGACGGGAAGCCTTTGAGGCTCACCTCCTTTCAATGCTGTTCCTGCTTGGGGTAGGTGTGAAGCACATCCACCCAGAGCAGGCTTTGTTTACGACCCACAAGAGCAAAAGGCTCCCACCTCAGGGGGTCAGAAACATGTCTAGAGATGGCAGGCTGGTGCAGACCAGTCAGGCTCATACTAGTGGTTTGGTAGGTTTTCAGGGGGCACCTCTGAGGTGCCCTGTGAGTGCATTTATTCATGAATCCAACCCTAGTATCAGTGCGGGCTCATTAATATGAGATGTTTGGTACCAAACATCTTGGAATTCGGTGAAGCCATCATGGAGACTGTGGAACTCGTAGTGACAAGCTTCCAGCCCATGTACACAGTATGGCTTCACGGTGCACTTATAATGTCTAAGAATGGACTTAGACACTTTAGGAGCATATCTGCTCATGCAGTTATGCCCTCACATGAGATTTAGTGCACTCGGCCTTGGGGCTGTAAGGCTTGCTGTAGGGGTGACTTTCCTATGCCTCTTGCAGTGCTGGTAGGCCTGGCACACAGGGATATGGGCCAGGTCTACTCTTCACTTTTATCAGCACCAAAACACGCAGGCTGCAGTGGCAGTGTGCATGTGTTTGGTGAGGCGTCTCTTAGGGTGGCACAATACATGCTGTAGCCCTGGTCACAAGGCCCTTGGTACCACCGGTACCTTTAACAAGTGACTTATATGTGTGCCAGAGGTGCGCCAATTGTGGAAACAAAGGTATAGTTTTGGGAAAGAAGCCAGGCACTGGGAACCTGGTTAGCAGGAACCCAGTGCACATTCAGTCAAAGATGCATCAGTCAGGCAAAGGTGGAGGGTAGCCATGCCAAAAGGAGTACTTTCCTACACATGGCACCACACAAACGTTTTCTCTTGAAATCAAAAACTGAATAGAGATTGGGTCTCTTCTGGATGGGGAATAGATAAGAATGCCTGACATAGGTCAATGACTGTGAATCACTCCACGTCTGGGGTAATATGGAATAGGATTACAGTAGGATTTGGTACCATGGGATAGCATGGAACAACTATTTGGTTTATTTTTCTTAAATCCTGAACTATCCTCTTCATTTTATTTGCTTTTTGCAAGGCCATAACTAGAGAAGCACATGGACTCTCAAAGGCCTCCTTCAGAATGCCCTATTTTAGTATACTTTTGATGACAGGTGTTATTTTTGCAATGGCTTCTGGGGTCAATTTGTAAGGACGTGTTTGAGGGAACACTGCATCCAATGTAAGGGTTATCTTTAGGGGTTTAGCGCCCTTGATCAACCCTATCTCTTTCCCCGAGAAATCACATATGGCTTCTCTGACTGATTCCATTAGATCAGGATGTAAGTCTTCTTTCATAAGAACCAGCTGTATCAGAAAACAAAGGGGAAAGAGATCACACAGGAAAAACACAAAGTTTGTTAAAATTGCTCTCACCCACTAGTAGTGGAACCGGATTTAGTCTGACTACAGACTCCGGTGCCTGCAATTTGAACTCAGCTGCTGCTTGAGTTACCAATCGCACTCTTTGTGGTGTACGATATATGATGCAATTAGGATTACAGAGAAGGTCCCTTCCCAACAAATTTACGGGACTCAAATCACACATACTAAACTGGTGAAGCTCTTTGATGTCTTCAATTTTCACTGGGGCTGTAAACTGATTCATACACTGCTGATTCGTGTTTCCAATAACTTGCACTTCCTTTCATGAGAGGGGTAGATTCGGGACCTCAACTGTTCTAACAGTTCAATGAGTAGATCCTGCGTCTATCAGAAAGGATATGGCATGTCCATTAACGTCTCCATCCACATATGGGCCACTCTTATCCACTTCTAGGACAGCATCAAGCATGCACTCCTCCTCACCCACCGTTGTTGAGCCTGTTCAAACTCTGTGGGGCTCCCAAACATTATAGCAATTGGGGCAGTCTGAGATGTAAATAGGCTGTGCTGAGTTCGGTTGTTAGGTTGGAAGTGGGGAATTCCTCCTTGCATCTCTATGGGCATAAGGGGGCTTGGTGGTAAACATGGTTTCTGGATTTTTGAAGCTCCCATAGTTGGTCTGGATACAGGGGGAAGTTCTATCTGCACAGCAAAATAGGAGGCTAGAGCGTCATTCATTGCTTGATCAGGATTGCATCAACACTCCTTTCCTCTTCCTATATCTTGGGTATTTCCTCAATACAACATGGAGACTCCCTGCATGGTTCATCCCAAGCTGGGGTCAAGGTCTAGCCCCTCATCCCCTTTGTACATCCATTTTGCGCTAACTTGGTCTGTGCCACCCTAAATTTCTCTTTAATTACCTTTCGCATCTAGCATGTCACTGCAATATTTTGGATACTGCAAACTTTTGTCTATGGGCTGCCTTTGCCATCAGAGAACACCTTGTATGATCTGCTTGCTAGTCTTCGGTCACATCCTTTGTATAAAGGAGGCAAGAAACCCTCCCATGTTGGTTCCCAGTGGGTCATTCAGACCACTATGCTACCTATGCAGCAGTATTATTCTCTCAAAATATGTGTGTATAGATTCTTTGGGCTGCTGGGATATACGGACAATCTTGGCCAATTCATCTCCTTTTGAGGAACCTTAGTCTTATGGTAAGCAATGACGGAGTTATATTTGGTTTTAACCAAGGGTGAAGGTGAATTTGTGTTTGCTTCTCTAGGGGTTCCTATGTCGGCCAATCCACTGCTCTCTTCTGCACAGAGGTCCTTTGGGTCTGTCACTTTAAACAGCACATCCAAATCCACATCCAAATTCTACCATAGGACATTTGAAATGGTCAATACCTGCTCTATCTGTGTATACCATTTGTCAGGATTCTCCCTCAGTCTGGGAAGAGAATTTGTGGAATAGAAGAGATCTGTCCATGACCAGTGAACATGCATATATGCTCCTCCCTGGACCTCCCTCAAGATATTCCTTTACTACTCCCTCTGTGACTTCTTGCTCATCATCCCCCGTAGATTAATTCTTCTGTGTCACTTTTGACCTTTTTCGACCTTTTTCTTAGGCCACAACTTCCTAAATGTCTCCACATCACTCCACTCCCTAATGCTGTTGATCAGTCCCCTCGCATGCATCTTCAATCCCTACAGATTTTACAATCTCAATTCCTTGTCACCCATTATCATCCTGACCTTCTTTCGTGATTTCTTTCTCTGCGTTTTCTCAAACCCACATTTATCTGCTAGTTTTTCCATTTTTGCGTGTCTCTCATGCCATCTCGCAGCTTCTTTACTCATGTAAATCAACTCATTCTCATTATGTTGTCCCAAGAAGTCCACTCCTACAGTGCCCTTCACAATCTCTTCAAACTCGATCTTTAGTTGGGCTTATTGAGTCATTCAGAGATTTGTTCTTTGGGTTGTGGGGTAGATTTTGGAGTCGTGGTGGTTATGGAACCTCCTGTAGCAGGGGTTCCTAAGGTCTCACCCTGTGAGGTGCTAGAATCTAATATACTGGAGACATCAACCAATTTCAGGGAAATTCTTGGAAAGCTATAAATCTGAGGTGTGCTAGTGATTGCCATAATGGGAGAGGTATTAGAGCTATCTGAAGGTTGCGGCTGTACCAAAGCAGCATGTGTCGAAGTCTGGACGGGAGATGGAACAGTGGTCCCAGTGTAACTCGGAGGTGCGCTAGCTTCTGGATGGGTCATGGAGGCCACTCCATTCTCATTAACTGCCTGGGCAGTTGCACCTGGTGCTGCATTAAAAGGGTTGGTCTTATTCTAAGAAGTTTGTCTATGAAGGCATCTTCCTCCTCCCTTGTGGTGTTGCTGCGCAGAGGTTTGGAATATGCAGCACACCTTTGTGAGGTTTTGGGTGGCAGTTGGTGTGGGTAGTCAGGGACGTGTTGTATGCTTTCTTGATGCTGTCTTCTTTCAGCGCAGAGTTGTTATTAAAGGCGGTTGAACATAGGATTTTACATGTTTACTTTCACTACAAAGTTGGCGACAGGCACAACTCTGTGTGACCCAGCGTGCAAGTTACAATTAGGATGAGGGAGAAGATGTTTACATTGTGAAGAATATGTGTAATACATGCTGAAGTGGAGAAGGCAAGGAGAGTACAGCTGTGAACAGGACTGGCGAAGGTAATTTGAAGACTAACTGGAAAAGGAGTTGGTAGCTTACCAGCATAAAGAAGTAGTGGAGCAGGGGCATGAGGAGGCTTGTGGAAACAGTGCAGCAGTTGCCATGCTGGTGAAGGTCGCGTGAGTCGCACTAGCAACAGGAGCTGCGGTGGGCGCGATACGCACTCACAAGAAAGAAGCTGCAGTGCATTGGAGAAACTACGTCAGCAGACGAGGTATGCAGGCAGTGGAGTGAAGAGCACATGTGGTGCTCATGCAAAAAGAGCAAGGCGGAAGAGAGGTGGTGATTGGGTTCGCATCCAGAAGCTTGACTCTCACAGAAGAAGTGTATTCTGTTATAGAGAGGGAGACACTTGCTTGTGCGTGAGGCATGAAACATTTCTGGACTTTTCTGTGGGGCACGGAGTTCGAAGTTAGAACAGACCACATACTCTTTGTTAATTTGCTAACCACTGATGGGTTTGTGAAAGCCTCAGCAAGAATGGCAAGGCTCTCAATGCAATTGCAAGATTTTAATTATCAAATATGTGGCAGGTGTACAGAACAGAATCGCAGATTGTTTAAGCCATATGCCATTGCCTATCATATAAGTGCCAAAGAGTGTATGGGATGAGAACCATATTGCACTTGTGGATGAGGATAGTATGGACTCTATTGAGAAAGAGGAGTGGGAAGTAGCAAATGAAAACATGAGTTACTTGAAAGAGTGAAGCAATACATCATAGGAGGTTGGGAGATGAAGAAAAGTGAACAAATGGAGGTGAGAGGTTTTTGGGAAGTAAGGAATGAGCTACGATTGAAGTCAGGTTTTATTGTCAGAGGAGGAAGAATTGTGCCACCACACAGTCTTAGAGAGTAGGTGTTGGACTTATGTCATGAAGGTCATTTTGGAATTGTAGAGAACGAAGAGGAGGGTCAAATCTAGTTATTGGTGGCCGAGAGTGGACTTGTATGTTGAGAGAAGAGTGAGGGAGTGTGAACAGTGTATTAACTCGGACAAGAGTTTACATACTGAGGCCACCCTTGATACCCTTAGAGTGTTCAAAGATGGTGTGGGACGTGTTGGCTGTGGATTTTGTGGGCCCTGTACATACTTTGGAGGGTGATAATAGGTATATCATTGTGTTTGTTGACTATTTTAGCAATTGGGTAGAGTTGGACATAAAGCAGATGCAGATACGATGGTGGAGATTTTGGACACAGTATTCTTAAGAGAAGGGCTTCCGTGGAGGCTTATAAGTGATAATGTGGTGCATTTCACCGCTTCTAAAGTTGAGAAGTTTTTAAAAAGGAATGGAGTGAAGCATGCCAGGAAATGGAGCAGTGGAGCAATTTAATCGAGTAATCAAAAGTACCATCCAGATAGCGTGTGAAAATGAAACAAAATGGGAAGTGGAGTTGAAGAAAATGTTGTGGACATACACATTTCCTTACAGGATACAACTCTTTTGTGCTGATGCGGAGTAGGGAGCCATTCACCAAAGACAATGTAGGGTGGATGGATAGTGCTAGATGTATTGAGTACAGTACAATCGAAAAATGGTCATGATGGCAGTTATCAATAACGAAATTTACACAAGATCATTCACCACTTGTTACTTTTTGTAATTACTGAATCATATTTAATAAACAGATTCAAAAAAAGGTTGAGATGCATCAAATGCGATATTAAGCCAAAGCATTTGTTGGTGGTAACGTAGTTGCTTCAATTAATTTCAGTACTATAGTTATTTACAGTGCTATTTGGGTGACAGAAAGAGGGAGAAGTCGGGTAGGTGGTGGTGAATCAGGGAGTGAGGGACAGGGTAAAGGTATAGTGACATAAATGCATAATTATTGCATGGGGTATAACCTTTACAGCCTACTGTAGGTCAATAGTTCCTAAGTGTGTACATAGCTCAAGTGTACATATTGTTTGTCCAGGTCAGTCCTTTGAGCTTGTATAGTGGATGTATGTTGTCGACGTTTCGATCCCTTGAGGTAGAGGGTTATTTCTGTCCTCATGGTGGGATCTTCATCAGGACTGAGAAGAGCACTTATGTTGACACTGTGTAATCCAGGTCAAGTAGAGCTCAGATGTAGCTCTGTCTTTAAAGGCAGCTCACGAGGTTGATGAATCTCTTGTGTAAGGGAATCAATCGGCACCCACTCTGATCGACGTGCGTTCAGATCGGTGGTGACATACACCTTCCCTTACAGGATGCAACTCTTTTGTGCTGATGCGGATTAGGGAGCCATTCACCAAAGACAATATAGGGTGGATGGATAGTGCTAGATGTGTTGAGTAGTCACTTGAAGTGGTTAAGGAGAACGTTGTTAAAGCACAGGGGGCATATAAAAAGTATTTTGATTTAAAGAGAGCAACTAAGGAGTAGAAGTTGCGGGAAGGAGATTGGGTAAAGGTGAAGAAGGTGGGGAGAGTGCCAAAAGGACAAAGTGTATTTACGGAACCTATGATAGAATGTTAAAAACATTCTGTAAGGTTGAGCGACAATCGTGTATGGCACATGACTCGTTTGGCCAAATGTAAAGCTGTGGAAAGAGGGAAAGGAGGAGATATTGGTGATGAAACCTCACATGTTGATTAATTGTGGGAAGATGAGGTGGAAAGGGAGCAAGGAGATGTGCATGGTGAATTCAAGTCTATGGATGAAGTGGAGGAGACTCAATGAAGTGAAGAGCGAGGTTGGTTTAATGATAATGGGCCAGTTGGGAGCCTACAAGGCCCAAGTCTTATTTGGCTATGTACCGTAACCTGTTATGTTGTTTACTGGATGAATTTAATAGAAAATGTTTTTGTATATATGTGGGAAAATTTTTAATTTGTGTAAATTGAATTATTAGATCAATTGTTAGTTTTGTTATTTAGTGTTAGGAGCTGGCCTGGTATATGATGTACACAAATGTAAGTGGGTACCTTGCACTGTCCAGACAACCCTTATGGTGATTAAAGAGGTCTTAGACAACCTTAGAAAGCTCTCTAAATGGTAGCTGTGGAGAGCAGCCTTCAGGCTTAGTCCAAAAGGAGTGTAAAGCAACTTGTTTTACCAGAATGCAATCTTATAGTATAGATTAAGTGAAAGGAACCACACCAAGTATTTATAAAAATATGTATTTATTATATAATACTCTCTTGTATTTTCCAATATCTCGAACAAGGATATAAACACAATGCACACAATACTTTAGCAAAGAAACAAAGTAAATAGCGCGAAATACACAGTGGATCCCGGGGGGGGTCTGACAAAACCATATACTAAGGAAGTGGTATAAGAACCATGACTCGGATCAAAACAGGGTTGAGAGGATGTAGAAGTGCTGGAACCCTAACTCTACGTGCAAGTCGCGGTTGGATCTTTAAAGATTAAGGACCCTTCCCAGTGGACCCTGAAAAACCCTGTGGAAGATATAAGGTTGGAGAGCCACCCCACCCGTGGATACCCTAGTACCCATACTACCTACACCAAGAAAGCCCAAGTGCATACGTGTGGTGTCAGAAACCGCCGTCAAACTCAATGGAGTCGCTGTTGCAGAAGGAGAAAGTGTCCGGTGGAATCCAAAGGTGGATTCTAGATGAGAGGTACCTGCAAACAGAGGAGACAGAGTCTATGTCACTCAGGAGTGACCAGGAGACTTGGATGACGAATGCCCTCCGATGTCAGGTGTTGCAGGATGGATGACGAGGACCTTGACTCTGCAGCTGTGAGGACTAGGCGATACTAAGGAGAACCAGGAGTCATGCACGACCTGCCCCACGAAGGATGTCGTGTGCTGAGGGGTCGGTGTCTGGCGGGAGCACCAACAAGCCTTGGCAAATGCACCCAATGCAGGAATCAAAGAAGGAGCAACGTCGGGACCAGCAAGGTCCAGGGGACTCACCAACAGCAGGGGAGTCAGGGCAGGCCCGAGCAATCAGGGTAGGGCAAAATAAACAAGTGTGACCCTCAAGTCAACCCACAGGTCGGAGGCACTGAAGTCACGAGAGGACCTCAAGCAGCTCACCAAAAGATGCAGGCCACGATGCACACGATGCGGTGTGGCTGAAGGTTCTGGTCACTGTAGGTGCTCAAGAATGGGGCTACTTGGAGCCCGAAGATCTCCTTGGAAAGAAGTCAACAAGCCTTTGCAAATGCAAGTTGGCGTGGTGCACAGGGGTTCGGTTATTGCAACCCCCACGAGGGATACTTGCCTCCTACTTGGTGAGAGAGCAGGGCAGGTCTCTGGAGCTGTGGAAAACGACCACCTGTGTTGCAGAGCTTTTGGAGTCTGGAGGAGCTCAGGATCAGCAGCCCGGTTGACTTAGTTGCAGAGCCTGTGAATGCAGAGGAGTGACTCCTTCACTCCAAGGGAGATTCCTTCAGGTGATCTTTGATGCCCACAGGCTTTGGAAGGTTCCTGTATGGTGCACAGGCACAGACGATGCAGCAGACCGTAAGGGAGATGAAGTCAGGCCCAAACGTAGTCCAGAAAAGTCCAGAGTGCCCAGACGGTAGAAGTAGAAGTGGTGTCCTACACTCAGGTAAGCCCTTAAGTACCCTAGGTAAAGGGTTGGGAAGATTCACGGGACCCTCCGAGGGGAGGGTCTGGACAGGGGGAGGTTACTACCATGTTCTTTGTCCAATTTTGTGCCAGAGCAGAAGCCAACGGCTCCCAAAACTGGTTTGAACTGGATTATGCATGAGGACACCCAAGTGTGCCCCTCATGCAGAATTCCTGGAGCTGGCAAGTGCCCCACCCGGTCCCAATACACTAAGTCCTGTCTGGGAGGTGGTCACACCTCCCTGTGACAGGATGCCTATTGTTCCACCTTCCTCTGCTCGAGCTTGGCTTAGCAGCAGGAAGGCAGAAATGTGTCTCTGGTCAGCTGCAACCATTTTGTGCTGTCCGGGTCTAGAAGGTTGGCACCAGGAACACTGGGAGCATAATGGAGGGCTCTTCCAGTGCTTTGAATCATACCTCCCACACCGTTTACGGTGTGGGGTATTATTCCAACATATTTGATACTAAACATGATAGGATTCTTTGCAGACGTTTTTGAGATTGTCATTGCGTAATTATGAGATGCCCCTCTTTATAGTATATGGCTGCTTCACTGACAACCCGGGAGAATGGACTCTGTAGGCTGCAGGGGTGTCCTTCTCATGCAAGGGCACCCTCTCACTTATAACCAAGCACCCTGCCT
The DNA here is from genome assembly GCF_964204655.1 of Triturus cristatus. Classification (NCBI taxonomy): domain Eukaryota; kingdom Metazoa; phylum Chordata; class Amphibia; order Caudata; family Salamandridae; genus Triturus; species Triturus cristatus. The sequence goes on along the minus strand of NC_140584.1, from coordinate 1,053,852,815 downwards.
TCAGGATTGCAAAGGCCTGCTATAGGGGTGAGTTAAAAGTTTTAAGTGCAGTGACCCTTAGATATAGGAAACCTTTAGTAAGTTTTGCAAGCACTAACCTACACAGGCTGCAATGGCAGACCTGTAGTTCCATTTTGAATGGTCTCTCATGGGTGGCATAATACATTCTTCAGCCCATGGGAGACCTCTGGGGTACCTATGCCCTTGGTGCATGGGTACCATATACTCGGGACTGATAAGGGTACCCCAGTATCCGATCTGGGATTATACCTAGGTACTAACACAACAATTTAGGGAGAAAGCAGATACACTGGGTTCCTGATTAGTAGGATCCCAGTCAGACTAGTCAAAAACAGCATCTCATCAAGCAAAAAGTGGGGGTAACCATAGAAGCAGATCCTACTTTCCTATATTTAGCATTTGCAGAAGGGGGATATTTGGTGTTGCTGCGCAGGGGTTTGGCATGTGTAGCACACCTTTGTGAGGTAAGATGGAATGGGATCAGAATGTCCGGGTGTGGCAGTTGGTGTGATCATCAGGGACGTGTTGGATGCTTTCTTGATGCTGTCCTGCTGCAACGCAGAGTTGGTATTAAAGGAGGTTGAACACAGGATTGTATGTGTTTACTTGCACTACTTCCTTTCCTGCCTTAGTCTTATTCCTAAATTTCTTTTTATCAACAGACTTTTCCTTCTCTGTATCCTCATTCTCTATCAGCGGGTAAGCTCCTATTGTTTCATTCACTTCCTCCTTCTATCTCTTCTTCCTCTCTTCGTCCTGTGTTTGTTTATCCATGAATATGCCTTATTGTGGCCCATTAATGCAAATTTCTTCCTTCTTCTTTTTGATTGCGACATGCTCCGAAAGATTCAGGGCCTTAAATTGTGCGGGTCTCGGCTGGGGTCATAGGTCATACATTCTCCTTCCCAGGTTTTCTATTCTGTTTGTGGAACGTGCCACTTATTTGGAACTGTAACTCCCCATATTTCACTGTATACCCATGCCATTGGCTGAGCCACATGCACGTGCTTAACCCTCTTTTTGCTGCCATTTCCCAGGCTGGCACACATTTCTCTTCCTTATTTGCATCTTTCTGCTATTTTGAAAAGGGATTTTCCATTCTATTAATATTCCCAATCTCATTCACTCTCCACTCTGCAGAGTTCACGATTCGTCCACCAATACCAGCGCATCTCAGTCAAAGGTCAGCCAATCACAGCCCAGCTTCAGCGTTCGCCAACCAACCTCTTTGCGGCACCTTGCGACGTAAGTACCCGTATACTTATTGTTTTTCCAACTCTTCCTACCTTTCTCATTGTAATGTTTGTCTGCGTCTTTTAAACAGAAATCTCTACACTACAGAGAGTACAATCTACTTATACACAATAGGAAACTCTCCACCTGAGGAAGTCTACCATACCCTGTGTGCCCACTCCCAAGCACCAAGGAATGATTGACCTCTGAGCTCATTTAAAACATTCATTCAATGGAAATGTAATAACCCTATCCTGGTGTGACTGATAGTGCCACATTGTACACCTCACCTTAGCAGTCAATTTCAACGACTTAACAGAATCTAACTAAGGTACTTCACTTTATACCGTATGCATCTTCCAGCTGAAAATATTAATATACCGTTGTCTACAAAAGTCGAAAAACATAGTCAAGAAGACAATAACTGCTGTCTCCACAAGTCTAAGATTCTAATGTCACATAATAGTTGAATTATTATTGTTATTATTATTAGTTGAATTTGTAAGGCGCAACAGCTACCCAAGAAGGGTTTCCCGGCGCCGGAGCGGACTGGGTGAAATATGAGCAGCTTGGGGAGGTTATTGGTTGAAAAGCCATGTCTTCAGGGATTTGCGGAAGCGGGTGTATACTGCTTCGGTCCGGATAGCTGGGGGGAGTGAATTCCAAAGAGATGGGCCAAGATAGGCAAAAGATCTGCCTCCCATCCTTGATAGTTTGAATCTGGGTACAGAGAAATTTTCCTGGGTAGATGACCGGAGGTGTCGGGTAGGCACGTAGGGGCTGACCAGGGATTGTAGGTACTGAGGGGCTGTGCCGGTTTTAATTTTGAAGATATAGCTCAGGGCTTTGAATTTAATATGGTTCTCTACCCTGAGCCAATGTAAGTCCCGTATGTGGCTGGAGATGTGGGTGGCCCTGGGGACCCTGCAAAGGAGTCTTGCCGCAGAGTTTTGTACCATCTGCAACCTTCGAGTCACAGCCTTCTTGGACCCAAGGTATAGTACATTTCCATTGTCCAACCTTGAGGTGACAAGAGCTTGCACCACTGTTTTCTGTATAGGTTTTGGCAGCATCCAGATGATCTGCCTGAGCCATTTCAAAATGGTGAAGCATGTGGCAGTGACCTTAACTTCCTGGTGGTGCATAGTGAGTGAGTTGTCAATGATTACACCTAAATACGGATGGAATCAGACGGCCGTGGTAGAGCACCCATCTCACTGGGCCAATGGAATGGGCCCCATAAGTCTTTGTTTTTGCCAAGGATCATCACCTCGGTTTTTTCGCCATTAAGTTTTAAATAGTTGGTGTGCATCCATGAGGCTATTTTCCCTACACCAAGCTGAAGGGGGGATGAAACACCAGTATTTGCTTTGGAGAGAGAAAAAATAATCTGGGAGTTGTCAGCATAGGAAAAGAGAGACAACCCAGCCTCCTCTGCAATGTAAGCTAAGGGTCTGACATATAAGTTACAAAGCAAGGGGCTAAGGATGGAGCCCTGGGGCACCCCATAGGGTAGGCGATGATTGTCTGGGCTGGCAGTGGCCGAGAAAATTTGGAAGGTACGATTATCCAGAGAGGAAATTAGCCATTTTAGAGCCGTGCCACAGATACCGAGTGACTTTAATGTTTTAACGAGTATTGGGTGCGATACGGTGTCAAACGCCGCTCTTAGGTCTAATAAAATGAGCGCAGCTGTGTCACCGTCATCCAGGTGATGTCGCAGCCGTTCCGTGACCCCCAGTAAAGTAGTTTCTGTGGAAAAACCAGCACAGAAACCAGATTGAGACGGATGGAGAATTGTACTGGTTTCAACAAAATTGGAAAGCTGGGAGTGGATATGTTTCTCCAGGATTTTCAAGAATGCCAGTAGCAAGGAGATGGGGCGGTAGTTGGAGAATGTGTCGGGGTCAGCATTGGGCTTTTTAAGAAGAGGGGTCACCATAGCGTACTTCCAGGCTAATGGGACTAAAGATTCCAGTAGGGAAGCATTGAGAAGGTCTATGATACGCAGATGAGTAGGCTCGAGCTGTTTGAGCACCGAGATCGGTATCGGGTGATTGGGTGAGCCAGATTTCACACTGTCAAGGAGAGTTTTAAAGGAATCTTCGTTGAGAAGGGACCAGGAGTCCAAAACAATGGGTGAGGAACCGGGCACCCTGTCTAAGTCATGAAATGGATTATTGGCCAAATGGGGTGAAGGGGTGAGCTGGGCGGAGAATTGTAACTGTGATTGCGAGGGGCTACCGCAGTTAGCGATCGCAATGTCTGAGTAGATATTCTCGACTTTCTGAACAAAAAAGAGTGTGAGATCCACACATCGGCGTTTACTGAGGGGGGGTCTCGCTAAAGTCTCTGAGACAGCCAACTGCTTGTCTAAGCCAAAGAGTATTTTCGGGCAGTGCAAAGCATCAGAGATAGAGGTAGAGACAAATGTAGCACGGGCAGATTTACAGAGATTACAATACTGTTATTTGGCCTTTTTGTAAATGATTTTGGATTCAGGAGCATAGTCTCTTCTCCATTTCCATTCAAGCACTTTACAATTGGCTTTCTCTTTTTTGAGAGTGTCAGTGTACCATGGTGCAGGCAGACGATGATTACTAATTTTCTTATTTGAGAGGGGAAGACTGGTGTCTATAGCATTCAGGAGCCATTTGTGTACAGAGTCAGAGAGCGCATTTACCCTTAAATTAGTGATGGGTGTGTTAAAATATAAAAGGTTATTTAGGGCAGTTTGGTCGAGGTTTTTCCAGTCCCTTTTGGAAACCCGTATAGAGGGAAAGGAGGTCTCAGAAATGATTGAGGGTTGTAAACTGAACTTGGTTAAAAAGTCGTCTGACCAGCATAGTGGTAGTGCAGGGGTACAGCGGATGCAGGATAAATAGGAGAAAATGGGATCCAATAGATGACCTGCCTTGTGTGTGGGACCAGTGTTAAGTAGATTCATGTTCAAAATCCAGCCACTGCATTTTGCCTCAACATTTAAACTACAAGTCCCAACATGCACCACACTGCTCCTTACTTCTCATTTATCCTTTGCATGTGCATAAATCCCTACTGATACTTACGTCGTTCTTTCTGGGTTACCACAACAGCCACCTCATCTTCGAGGATCCGGGTTGGGGCTAGGTCGATTTGGATCTCAGGGCAAAACTGCTTGAACCATCATGGTGCAGTAATTGGTTTTATAGTCAATTTACCTCATCCGAGTAGGTCCAATCAGTTCCCGGCTGATCCAATTGGAAACATCAGCTCTGCTACCAGATTTGTTGGAACGCAAATCTATATCTTATTAACTTACTCAATGCGCTCCCAACTGCTTGGACCAGAAGCGGTGTAGTCCCTATTCAGACTTTGGTGCTCCCTTATGGACCTGTCTCTATGTCAATTTAATAAGCACAATTTAATAAAGCTGTAAGCTTTCTCAATAAGAATGACAGACAAGGACTAAAGTTTAAAAGTTTACTCAAAGAATATAACTACAGAAATGCATAAACTGGACCATCGATCTATTAAGCATATAATCAGCAAAACAATGGAGAACTCAGTACAGTTCCATAGAAAATCTAGCATAGATTTGCTTTCTAAGGGGCATATCATCAATGCGGCGCTATGAAATTATCGACGCTTTTCGTCCGTTTTCGTCCGAAAAGCAGTGATAATTCCATCGCCTTATCAGCAAAAACACGCTATCGCGTGTTTTGCTGACTTAGCGCCCGTTACAACAACGCCCAGCTTTGCATCGCTAATGAGGTGCAAAGTGGGCGTTCCTTCCAAAAATAACTGGAGAAATGTCGCTAACCGACATTTCTCCAATTATCAATTGGCACGCTAACAAGCATAGCGATAAGAAAAGTAGCGCTAACCGCGGTTACCGCTACTTTCCTTACGCCTGCTTTTAGTTTGACTTAGCCATGATATCCAATGGAAGGTGGATATCATGGTTAAGTATGCCATGCCCTATCAACAACGTAGCGCCAAACGTTGTGCGATTATCGCTGGAATCCCAGCGATAATTGCACATTTGGCAGCTAACTCAGGTTGACTTATGATTTAATTTCATGTCTCCTTATAGCTTCAGACAAGGAGTGTTTCCTTTCTCTCTCCTCAGCACAGAGCAAAACCGCCTTGCCTGGAACAGAACGTGTGAGATGTGTGTTTGAAAGCATAAGAGAGAAATGTGTGGAGTGTAATTCTCCGTCTCTGAGTGTAGTTCTGTAGGCAGTGGTGCACAAATGTGCATTATGTTGTACATTGAGAAATGAAATTTTGACTATTGACTTTAACGTGCCATAACTCCATCTTGAATTCTGACTCTGTCTGGCCTGAATTCTCCGCATACAAGCAGGCCCCCAGGTTACTCACGATTATTCAGGTGATTTGCGTTCAAGATTGTTTTACTCTTTGGGGGTGTTTTTGTACTCTGAGATGTTTTCTACTTTCTCGAGCTTCACTAAGATAAGGGGCTGGAACATGTAGTGTGGGAGCAAGAAGAGAATGCACGAGGAATCCTTTGCTTTGGAATGCTTGCAGGAGCCAGGCCAGCACCAGTATGTTTCCTTGACGTAAAGCGTGTCTTTTTCGCAACTTCTCATGCATTGAGAATATTATAAAAGCTGGGCTTTCTTGGCCCGAAACTGGGTTCTCTCCTGAGAGGTAGACACATCTGCTCAGTGCTGCATTTTCCTGCTTGAGGAGTCTCTTGACCACAGGGACTGTAATTTTGGTTCCCCAGTCTGGTGAGGGATAAGATGAAGATATTGCAGCCGGTGAGGTATTTTCTCTGATCATTGGTATTGAAATATACGTATAGATAAATAGTTATTTCTACATGTGTTTTTGTCTGTGTGCTGAGTGACCAGCTTGTGAAGTATTTCTGTTCTTAACTATATCTATTTATGTACATACAGTTATTCTCCTATACATTTATTATTTGCTTGTGTTTTACTTCTTTGCATTTCGCTTGTGAATGTTTTATTATTATCAGACTTTTAAGTGTTTATAATTTGCATGTGTTTTACCAAAATGATCTGCTTGTGTTTTATCCTAGGAATTTGATTATTTTGTGAGTGCTTCATTATTATGTACTTGCACATATATAGAAGTATAATTACATTTGCATGTTTTTTTACCTGATTCATCTGACATATGGGAAAGCCTTTCTGTTAGAGAGTGTTGCACTTATAAAACCCCACACTTTATTCTGAAAACTGTCTTTTGATGTGCTTCATTTCATGAGTGTAGCAGTCCCTTTCCAAGTGTTTTCTAGCTTCACCGTGTGCCTCTGCTGGGGAGTGCTGAATTTCTTTTATTGTGGAGTGTAAAGCAAGACATTTTGGTACCAGAAATGGGGTACGATTTTAGAAGGGGTGCGGTACGATTTTAATAGGTAAAGGGAAAAAAATGTCTCTAAAGAGACAATGTTTTCAGTTGCAGATTCCCAAATGCCAACTGGGCTATTGGGGTTGAAAGATGCCTCTTATGCATGTGTAACAGACGAGCGGCAAGCACAGATATTTACATTTTGTAGAAAGTTTCCTTAGAAGAGGGAAAAGAGTTTAGCACTTCAGGGAGAAAAAGTTGGATTATTTTCAGTGCTTTTCGTAGCATGTATTAAAAATGTGCGCAGTTAGATAAAGAACACAATGAAATACAGCAGCAGTTGGTTGAAGTCAAAAAGAATTCTAAGATGTTGATGTGTGAAAATGAATCTTTAAAAGATAAGCTGCAGATATACCAGGCAGCGCAAGAGCGAGATATCATGTGTGTGACACAGTATAAATTACTGGATTTTTTAGATAGGCAGAGTGAGTCGTATGAAAGGAATGCACAGCCAGCGCTTCAAGGAAAGCTGCATGTTAATTAACAATTCTCTGGAAGACTTTACTTCGCAAAAAATTAATGCCATTTTGGACATATTCGAGCAGAAACCAGGGGAGGCTTTGCTAACGTGGATTGTGCGTTTGTTTGATGTAGGAGACTCTGAAGTGATGTTGAACCGAGAAATGGCTGCAAAGTTTTGTGCACTTAGCGTTGACTGTATTGTGCAGGAATACTTTAGAAATCATAGAGAAGATAAACAGCCTGTTACAATTAGCGGTTGCTGGGTGAAGTCACAAGTCAAACTGGTTAGTGAATAATAAACCTTGGTTTACATTGAGAGACGATATGTAGAAACTTAAGGCAGAAATGATGACAAATGCTAACATGATTCTGAGTGGGGAGAGCAGTCGCCATGTGCTTTTGAGTTGCCAAAAGAGGCTGTACAACATGATTTAGATGGGTGGTCAATAAAGAATGGAGACATTGAGTTATATGTGACAGTTCAGGGGCAGTATGCTAATTGGAGTATGCGGGGGGGAAAAGGAAAGAAGAGGGTGGTCCTTGGCTTTTGGACTAAAACATTGCCAGATGCTGGAGAGAGGTTTACTCCCTTTGAAAAACAGTTAATGGTGTTTCACTGCACTCTGATAGACACGGGGCAGATACAGTTGCTTTTGTGTTTTTGAATGCTGACAGACACTGGGCAGATGAAAATAAGACACAATGTGATTTTGAGATTTGAAATTCCTCTAATGCAATGGGTGATGAGTTCCCCAGAGTCACACAGAACATGGAATGCACAAAAAGCAAATGTGATCAAACGGAAGTGGTACATACAGGCAGAAACTGCAGTGTTACATGAGCAGGAGGTGCAGCTTCCAGTTGGAAATTTAGAAGTGTTACAGGATGTGTCTGAAATACAGGAGTCCTGTGTGAAGTGGGATAAGGAGTTGTGGCAAAAGATTTAGGAAATGTTACCGCAAAGCGCATTTACTGTGAATCATGTAGAAGCTCACTGTCCTACCACTTCACTAGAATGCTGGTGTAATTCCCTTGCAGACAAAAAAGCCAAAATCTCAGAGACAGAGGTGGTGACACAGGATTCTGATTTGGTGATAATGGCTAAGTGGGCACATTAAAAATGTGGACACCTGAGAGAGGAAGCCACTAACAGGTAGGTAGAGAGTAAATGGGTGCATATTCGCCTAGATCTGATTAGAATTGTAATTCCTATTTGTCAGCAATGCACAGCACAGACCAGTCCCACAGGTGGCGAGGGGCCAGTTGAGAGAGAGAAATTACCAGACATTGGGCTATGCCAAATGATCAAGGGTGTACTTATGCAGCAGTGTATGGAAATAGTCAGGAAGGGGACTGCCGAGCCCTTCTACTGTACAAGAGGAAGGAGAGTTTGACTCCACTACCAAGAACCCAGAGACTAAAGTGTGGGTAGAATCCCCAAATCAGAATCAGCAGAGATCAAAGACACAACTTTGTCATCAGACGTAAATCAGAAAAAGGAGAACATGTGCTTTCTGAAAATGTTTGTTTCTTTCCTAGATCATACTGCGAAGTATTGGTGCCTTGGATACTCTTCACAGGCATGTGGGTGGCCTGTGTTTGATTGGGGCTGTGAGGGTGCGGGAGCCCCAACCCCAAAGTGACCACCTGACTTTGCAGACTGATGCCTTGGCTGATGCCCCTTTTACTGAAACCAATGACAGGATATAGCACAGAGTGTTTTCTACAGATCATATTAAATAAGACTGGTTCTGAAAATGAAATATGAGTCCAGCTTGATGTAAAATGATGATTCCAAGCGTACCTTTTGAATGACAAATTTGAAAGGATATCGTTTTAATATAACAGGCGGGCGGTGTACATTCACATGGTTAGGACTGACGCATTGTATACCCAGAGTACAAGAGAAACCGGTCAGCTTGATGAAGATGATTTTGAGATTTATTTATTGTTTTAGGCAAAATATATACATTTGGCTGCCTCAATAGTAGAAGTTCCGATTAGCAATTTCTGACTCTAGGAGCCTTATTAAGTTAACATGTTTGATTCTGTTTGTGTATTTCTCACACATTTATTAATGTAGCTGAGTTAATATTGAATATATTTGAATTATTTTAGGTTCAATAATGATAGTAATATGTGTCATGACTTTATAATGTCAGTTTTAATATGTTCTTAATTTTATATGCATGCTTTCACTGAAAATGTAAATTTTAGATAAGTATGATATGGTAGTCAAAGGTCTTGGGGTGGAATGTAGTGCTATATGCACTCATATGTATCGGGATTATGTGATAACCTTTCACTACCATTGTTAGCTTGCTCTATCTTGAATGTACAACATTTTTTGTGCACTTGCATTTTGACTTGTGATTTTATTTCGTGCCTCCTTATAGCTTCGGAATAGGATTGTTTATTTACTCCTCGGCACAGAGCAAAACAGCCATTCCTGGAACAGGGCATGTGCGATGTGCATTTGAAAGCATGAGAGAGAAATGTGTGGAATGTACTTCTCTGTCTCGAAGTGTAGTGCTGTAGGCAGTGGTGCACAAATGTGCATTATGTTGTACATTAAGAAATGAAGTTTTGACTATTGACTTTAACGTACCCTAACTCCATCTTGAATTCTGACTCTCTCTGGCCTGAGTTCTGCACACACAAGCAGGCCCCCTGGTTACTCGCAGTAATTCAGGTTATTTGCGTTCAAGATTGTTTTCCTCTTTGAAGGTTTTTTTGTACTCGTTGAGATGTTTTTTACTTTCTCGAGCTTCACTAAGATAAGGGGCTGGAACATGTAGTTTGGGAGTGTCCGGTTCGGGTGCCGGCAATTACGCTATCTGCGCACTGCAGCGGTGAGGCCCTGGGTTGAACTACATTACCCAGGACGCTTCGCGGGATGCGCCGTACGTCAGGCAACGTCAGCGCCGGAAACAGGAACAAGAACCCCGGGCGCCGGCCCTCGCGGCCGATTATTCGTCCAAGATCCATGAAGCCGCAGTACGCCTCTTGGTGCATTTGCCGTAGGCGGTAAGCGTGTCATAGACACAACTCGAGAACCGCCATTTCCAGGCACTCGGAGAGATACTCCTGGTGACATCCGACTCCCCTGTTGGTAGAGACCGGTAGCTACCACGGTCTCGTGCGGGGGAGCGTAGGTGCCCGTAGAGGCGCTTGGGCTGCATAGCTTCACCCTGTTGGCAGAAACCACGCTCGGTTTCATGCAGGGCGATTGTAGAGCCCACGATACAAGCTCAACTACCGAAGGTATGTGATGGTATCGGAACAGTGTGTCAGAGATACTTAACACCTATGTGACTTTGAATATCCCGGTGTGTGTGTGTACGAAGGTATCTGAACAGCGTGCCGGAGATACGTACCATGCATGATACTCAGAGGGGAAAGACTCCTACGTGACATTGATTATTTAGATCCTAGAGTGAGCCACAGTAGAGGCATCCTTGAGCATATCCCACAAGTACTCTCCGGCTACTCAACGGTGTGGAGGTAACCCAGTGCGACAGTGACCAGACCAGTCCGCAGTGTGTGTGTGTGAAGAGTGTAACACACCTCATCCTGGTTTCAGGAACCATATCCAACATAGAGGAAACGGATTGGCACTTATTTATTCCTCTCCAGATGATACCTAACAAGACATAAGGAATAGGCAACCACCTGCAAGATTGTCTGTACCCTGTTTTTTTGCCTTGTTGCTTGTGTTTGTCTTTTCCATATTTTGTTACTGCACACAGGAGGGCGTGTCATGAACGGAAAGCACAGGCATAGACAAGGCTGGACCTGAACCGGATCACACAGGACTGTGTGTCAAAGCATTGGCCTAGTGGCGTCTTGATCGTTCTCCTCCTATGTGCAGGGTTGCTCTTCTTTTCTTTTGCAGGTAGGAAAGAGGACAAAAGAGGGGGTGCAGGGTGTCTAGACAACAGCACTAGAAGAAGGGATTGTATAGCAGACTCTTATGGTATCTCATTGTTTCCCTCACAGGTCTCTCTCCCCGCAGTCCCTACCCTTTCCTCCCCCGCACAATTGCCCCAAAAGTCTGTGTGTTTCCAAGTGAGCCAGACTTGGGCCAATTCAGAGGTGGGTCCCAATTGAGCATCGACAAAGCCCCGAGGATACAGAACTCGACACAGCCTGAGGATACAGGACTAGAGAGCACGACAGGGAGTACGAGGAGAATGCATGAGGAATCCTTTGCCTTGGAATGTTTGCAGGAGACTGCCCAGCACCAGTAAGTTTCCTTGGCATAGAGGGTGTCTTTTTTCGCAACTTCTCATGCATTGAGAATATTATAAAAACTGGAGTTTCTTCGCTCAAAAACCGGGTTCTCTCCTGAGAGTTGAACGCATCTGCTCAGTGCTGCATTTGCCGGCTTGAGGAGTCTCTTGACCCCAGGGACTGTAATTTGGGACCCCCCTGTCTTGTGAGGGCTAAGATGAAGATATTGTAGCCGGTGAAGAATTTTCTCTGATCATTGGTACTGAGATATATGTATAGATATATAGCTATTTCTGCATGTGTTTTTGTCTGTATGCTGAGTGACCAGCCTGTTAAGTATTTCTGTTCTTAACTATATATATGTATATTTATATACATATGTCCATACAGTTATTCTCCTATACATTTATTACTTGCTTAGGTTTTACTTCCTTGCATTTCACTTGTGAATATTTCATTATTATTTGACTTGTAGGTGTTTATTATTTGCATGTGAAAGATTAAATGTGTTCACAGAGACATAAGAAAATATCTGCTAGCGAGAATGGAGCTTGCAAAACTTCCTGATTGTTCATCATTGAAAGCTCAAATAAGGGCCATCTATGGTTGCCTAAAGTTATGATCTTAGGAACAGATACCCTTCCGTCAAGTTATTTTTCAACACAACATCTTACTCCTGAACAGCTCAATTGGGAGCCACTGTTTGTCTAGCATAATATAAAGGATCCATTGCCTAAAAATCCCAAAACTCTGAAAGAAAGGAGGATGGAATAGAGAAAAGGGCCTTTTACCTCCTTCAAAGGGTTGTCCTTTGATCCTTGGAAAAGACACTCATTTTCAAGCAACACAAAGAAATGAATCACTTTTGCAGAATGCGTGGCCTAATGCCAGGACAACTGAAGCTGATAGAGAAGTAGGACCATACTTCCGAATAAAAAGAATGTTATTCTATTGACAAGCACATACAACTGCCAATCTACAGTTACTTGTTCCTAAGGTATTTCAAGAGCAAGTACCTTTCTTTGGTCATTTCCACCTATTGGGTCGGCAGGGAAGCATTGGAACAAGAAGAGACATAAGAAGACAAAACTCCAATAGAGTTTTCTGCTCCATTAAGAAACTGGTAATTCTTAGAGGGATTGTTACAGTAAATTTGGGAAATGCATAAAACCTTCAACAACATTATTATGATTGTAACTCCAAACTCAGGGAATTTAAAGCCGGGCACTGGGTGTTATTTCTTATTCCCAAAACCTTTAAGGATGTGGCAAGGACCACGCAACCTACAGAGAAAAATTAAAACAGTCTCTTATTAATTAGAAAATCCCAGCAAAAGAAATAAAAATCTATTTTTCCACCTAAGTTTTCTAAAGGAATAGAAGGATTCCCTGTCCCAAACTACTATAATAGCTGGAAGTAAGTCCTTACTGTCACGATCCGAGCGCACCGACCCCGCCACAGAAATGCCCGAAAGAACTACAGGTCCCAGAGGCAACGCGGCCACCCGATCACGTAATCACCTTTCGGCCAATAAAAGACCGCAGACTACCCGGGGGCGTTGCCTATGATTCCTACACTCATCATCGGCTCCCCGACTGCCAGCCTATGCGGTTTCCAGCCCGCCGTCCTCTACAGCGTTCCAGAGCTTCCAGCGGCCCCTGCAACCGTTGCCCTTCTTTGCCAGAGCGACATCACCGACGCCTTCGCAGAGAGGTGAGTGTCTCCGGTTCCATCAGCAACCCTTGCAGACGCCTCTCTCCCGAATCCTCATCCGCCGTTCTCCTAACGGCCAGCAACCCGACGGACTCCCTGCTCTTCCTCTACGCCCACGGATTTCCGGGCTTGCCAACTCCTCAGAGTGCGCTCCTCTACTCACGGTAGTACCGTGAGTATCTGAGTAGCAGCGCGAACATCTCTGCTGGGGATCACCCGCAACTCCTTTTGTTTACTTTGCTTGCTGTCCGTAATCCCCGCTTGACCAACGAGGGAAACCGAGCTTTCGCTCCACTTCCTCCCTCCTTGTGAAAGGTGAGGAGGAGAGAACCTTCCTGACTGGCGCTCCTCCGCTCACGGAGTTCCGAGCGTGGAAGTGGTAGCGCCAGCTCCGTTTCCAGTTTCTTCTGGTCGAGGTGACCCCCATCTACAGCGCGAAGGTACCAGGGTCGTTACACTATCCGAAAGCTATCGGGAAGGGTGCGGGGGTCCTCGTTCCTCTTCTCACCCTGTGCATCTTCTCTTCCAGGTCTCTCTGTCCCGGCTGTTCCTGTCCCGTTTTCCCTCGCTCACCCGTCCCCCTAGTCCGCGTGTCTCATACATACTCCGGGCTGGGGACGGATGGGAGGGGGGCCTTACTTAGCATCAGTGCCATCCCGAGGAGGAGCTCGCAGATATCCGTGACAGAATCATAGGCCCACGAAATTACCTCTCCTCTTGATAGCACTGATCACTTACAATGGCCTCGTTGGACGACGTGTTAGCTGCTTTAGCGCAAGTCCAGCAGGAGTTAGCAACGTCACGAGCGGAAACCGCAGCCTTGCATACACGCCTGGACCGCCTTCAACGAAACCCGTTTGACGCTGGGCTTGTACTCCCGTCCTCGACCCCGCAAGTAGTGGTGGAAATGCCTTCACACGTTCCGTTGGCCCCTCCGGAGAGATTCCAGGGAGATATCCAGAAAGTCCAAGTCTTCATGACCCAGGTGCTCTTGCACTTCCACTGCAAGCCCAAACTGTTCCTCACGAACCAGGCCAGAGTGGCGTTTCTGATTTCTTACTTGACGGGAGAAGCGGCGCAATGGGCTGTCCCCATCGTTCGCCGGGACGACGCACTCCTGTATGACTGGGACACGTTTCGTCAGGAGTTCGAGAAGACCTTCGACCGTCGGGCGGATACCTTCTCTGCGGATCGAGACCTCCTTGATCTACGCCAACAGAGTTCGGATTTTCTGGGGTACGTCAATAGCTTCCGACGATTAGTGGCGGAAACGGATTGGCCCGAACAGAAGCAGGCCGCTATCTTCTATCGAGGACTCACCGAGGACCTGAAGGACGTTATCGCACAGATAGACCCCCAGCCCAGCACATGCTTGGCCATGATCGAACTGGCCTCTCGATTGGAATACCGGCTCAGAGAAAGAAAAGGGGAAAACAAGCGCAAGGAGAAAACACCCATGTCCTTGGAACACCCTCGCTTGCAGGAACCAGCCTCCCCGAGACCGGTTCCCATGGACATCGGAGCGGTGAGAGCGTCCCTGACCCTCAGCGAAAGAGACCACCGGCGCACACAGGGTCTCTGTTTGTATTGTGGCAAGAAAGGCCATTTCCTGAGGGAATGCCCCGTCCGTCCAAAGAACCGCCGGCCACAGGTGGGACAAGCAGCCACCGTAACCAACACCGGACCGGTGGGAAACCTGAACGCTTGAAGGAGCAAGGAAGGGCCCCTTCGAGCTGTCATTACATCCCTTCCCTGGAAGCAGACACCTCCATAGAGCCAGACCATTTCTTCCTAACCGTGCTCCTCGCTATAGGTCCCAAAACTCACCAAGTACGGGCCATGATTGACTCTGGAGCAACGGGCTGCTTCATGGATGACCGTGAAGCCCACCGGTTGGGGATACCGCTGGTGGCGAAGGACACCCCTGAACTCGTCTACGCCGTGGACGGCAAGGAGCTGGAATCCGGCCCCATACGGTATACCACACCCACCTTACAGGTGTCCATTGGAGAAGACCATAGCGAGAGACTCGCGTTTAACATCATCCAAGCGCCCCGATGCCATCTTATCCTTGGATTGCCTTGGTTACGTCGTCACGAGCCCCAGATACAGTGGGCTACCAACTCTGTAACCTTCTGCTCCCTCTTCTGCCGCACGCGGTGTCAACGCCGTGATGCCGCTCCAGATCTTAACGAACCACAGGCACACCACGTGGCTACAGCTGCAGAGAAGGACGTGGAGCTCCCTCTATGTTACCACCACTACAAAGGAGTGTTTGATAAACAGAAAGCCGAGGTTCTCCCTCCACATCGCGACTATGACTGTAGGATCGATCTCACCCCGGGAGCCGCCGTTCCGTGTAGCAGGGTGTACGCTCTCACGGGTCCAGAAACCCGTCATCTCCGGGACTATCTTGATACCTACCTTAGGTTGGGGTTCATTCGCCCCTCCAGATCGCCCGCAGCATCCCCCCTCTTCTTTATACCGAAGGCCAATGGGGAACTACGCTGCTGCATAGACTATCGCGCCCTCAACGCCATGACCATCAAAAATCAATACCCGCTACCACTGATCCCGGTATTGTTGGAACAGGTGCGAGGAGCGCACATATACACCAAGCTAGACCTCAGGGGGGCATACCACCTGGTGCGAATGCGAGAGGGGGATGAGTGGAAGACTGCTTTCAAAACAAGATTCGGCCTGTTCGAATATCTGGTGATGCCCTTCGGGCTCTGCAACGCCCCAGCCGCCTTCCAGTTCTTTTTGAACGAAGTATTGAGGGATTTTCTGGACCTCTATGTAGTGGTGTACATAGACGACATCCTCATCTTTTCATCCTCGGAAGAAGAACACGTGGGCCATGTAACATCGGTATTGCAAGCCTTAGAAAAACACCACCTGTTTTGTAAACTTACAAAATGCGAATTCCATGACACAACGGTGGAGTGCCTTGGTGTCCTGCTTACCCCCGAGGGACAAGTCATGACTGACCGCAAGGTCCAGGCGGTAACCAGATGGCCCCCGCCGAAAACAGTGAAGGAGGTTCAAAGCTTTCTTGGGTTTTCAAACTTTTATCGGCGTTTTATACACCACTTCTCACAAATGGTGACACCACTCACGAAACTAACACGGAAAGGCATCCCCTTCCTCTGGTCGCCGGAAACCCAGACAGCGTTTGACCAGCTCAAACACGCCTTCACCACCGCTCCCATCTTGCGCCACGCGCAACCAGATCTTCCGTTCATAGTGGAAGCAGACGCATCCGATGAAGCAGTGGGAGCCATTCTTTCCCAACGCCACCCCGACACGGGCCAACTACACCCAGTGGCCTTTATGTCCAGGAAATTGAATCCAGCGGAACGTAATTACACCGTCTCCGAGAAGGAATTGCTTGCCATCAAAGACGCGTTCCTGGAATGGCGCCATTGGCTACTGGGGGCCCAACATCAGGTAACGGTGTTCACGGACCACCGCAACCTCCAGTTCCTGCGGTCAGCCCGACACCTCTCTCCCAGGCAGAAGCGATGGGTGCTCTTTTTTGCGGAATTCCACTTCGTGGTCACCTACCGACCAGGGACGCAAAATAAGAAAGCCGATGCCCTTTCAAGACAGACCCTCTCGCACCTCCCGTTGGCAACACCAGATCAGCCCATCCTATCACCGGAACAGGTCATCGGCAACACGCACACCGAATCCTTCCTGCAAGGAGTGAAGCGAGGGATACGTACCTGTGCATGGTCCACATGGTTAAAAGGACATAGAGAATGGCGATTGCACCACGGTCTCCCGATGAACGGATCTCGGATCCTGATCCCTACGCTCAAACTCCGCAAACTCGTCTTTTCCTGGTGTCACGACCTGCCGTGTGCTGGTCATACGGGAGGCACCAAGACGCTGGAGAAAGTGATGCGTCAATTCTGGTGGCCCTCCGTTCGACCAGACGTGTTGCTGTGGGTGAAGGAATGTGCCGTTTGCGCCCAGATGAAGAGCGACCACCAAAAGTCCCAAGGTCTTCTGACGCCTCTACCCACTCCTCTGAACCCCTGGGAACGCATATCCATAGACTTTGTGGTGGGGCTGCCGAAAGATCAAGGGTGCACAGCCATAATTGTAGTCGTCGACTATCTGACGAAGATGGGACATTTTATAGCCTGCAAACAGGTGCCCACAGCGGGAGCGTTAGCGAAACTCCTCTTGCAACACGTGGTGAGACTTCACGGATTACCGACGGGGATTGTTTCCGACAGAGGATCGCAGTTTACTGCACGGTTTTGGAAGGTATGGTGTGAAGCACTGGGTATTCACTCCTCCCTCTCTACGAGCTTCCACCCACAGACAGACGGACAAACAGAGAGATTGAATCAGACGCTCAAGCAGTACTTGCGATGCTACGCTGACCAAGCTGCAGACACCTGGGTGGACTTACTTTGGGTGGCTGAGGTGGCATACAACAACGCACAACACTCCTCCACCCAGCAGTCTCCGTTCTTTCTTGCCACGGGGTTCCATCCACGCTTTATCCCCTTCTTTCTCCCGCGAGACAACATCTGCCTTCCTGATCTCCAGAGCCGGCTTCACTCCATACGCTCGGCCCTGAAAAAGGCCCGGTCGCATCTCCTGTTGGCCAAGGCCCGATACAAAGCACAGGCGGATAAACACCGCAGACCCCCGCCGGTGTACCACAAGGGGGACAGAGTGTGGCTATCCACTAAGAACCTCCGATTTCGGAAACCCAGTGTCTTCAATCCGAAATACATAGGACCCTACCCGGTGGTTAAACACGTAAACCCCGTAGCGGTGCAACTGCGCCTTCCACCACACATGCACATTCACCCGGTGTTCCACGTCTCTCTCCTCAAGCCCTCGCGCTGTCCAGCGCGGAGGGCTCCTGCTCCGGTGTGGATCAATCATGATCGGGAGTACGTGGTTCGCCGAGTGCTGGACTCCAAACTGCTGAGGGGGAAGATATGGTACCTCTTGTCCTGGAAGGGGTACGGTCCTGAAGAAGACTCTTGGGAGCCCGCCTCCGCGGTGCACGCCGACCGCCTGGTGGCAGCCTTTCACCGTCGCTGTCCGGCCAAGCCCGGGGGCCCGGGGGCGGCGGTGACGGGGTAAAGGGGGATGTGCTGTCACGATCCGAGCGCACCGACCCCGCCACAGAAATGCCCGAAAGAACTACAGGTCCCAGAGGCAACGCGGCCACCCGATCACGTAATCACCTTTCGGCCAATAAAAGACCGCAGACTACCCGGGGGCGTTGCCTATGATTCCTACACTCATCATCGGCTCCCCGACTGCCAGCCTATGCGGTTTCCAGCCCGCCGTCCTCTACAGCGTTCCAGAGCTTCCAGCGGCCCCTGCAACCGTTGCCCTTCTTTGCCAGAGCGACATCACCGACGCCTTCGCAGAGAGGTGAGTGTCTCCGGTTCCATCAGCAACCCTTGCAGACGCCTCTCTCCCGAATCCTCATCCGCCGTTCTCCTAACGGCCAGCAACCCGACGGACTCCCTGCTCTTCCTCTACGCCCACGGATTTCCGGGCTTGCCAACTCCTCAGAGTGCGCTCCTCTACTCACGGTAGTACCGTGAGTATCTGAGTAGCAGCGCGAACATCTCTGCTGGGGATCACCCGCAACTCCTTTTGTTTACTTTGCTTGCTGTCCGTAATCCCCGCTTGACCAACGAGGGAAACCGAGCTTTCGCTCCACTTCCTCCCTCCTTGTGAAAGGTGAGGAGGAGAGAACCTTCCTGACTGGCGCTCCTCCGCTCACGGAGTTCCGAGCGTGGAAGTGGTAGCGCCAGCTCCGTTTCCAGTTTCTTCTGGTCGAGGTGACCCCCATCTACAGCGCGAAGGTACCAGGGTCGTTACACTATCCGAAAGCTATCGGGAAGGGTGCGGGGGTCCTCGTTCCTCTTCTCACCCTGTGCATCTTCTCTTCCAGGTCTCTCTGTCCCGGCTGTTCCTGTCCCGTTTTCCCTCGCTCACCCGTCCCCCTAGTCCGCGTGTCTCATACATACTCCGGGCTGGGGACGGATGGGAGGGGGGCCTTACTTAGCATCAGTGCCATCCCGAGGAGGAGCTCGCAGATATCCGTGACACTTACCTACAGGCTTAAAAGATCTGGAGGTTTACCCTAATCTTACTCAGAGCAAGTGGATAGAGTTAGACAACATCTTAAAATCTTTTCTGAAACATTCTCTAAAACTCTAGGTAGAATTCAAATAACTATGAATTTATTAACAGCGAACCAGGTCAGATTATCAACCAAAATCCTTATTGTATTCCCAAGGTTAGTAGGAAAGCAACTGAGGGAGAGGTTGAGAAAATGTTAAAAGGAAAACTTATTGAGTTCTCCAAAAACAACTGGAACTTCCCTGTTGCTCTCACACCGAAACTGGATGGGACCATCAGACTTTGTATTGATTTTAGAAAAGTAAATCAAATTTCAATATTTGAACCTTACCTCTGCGAAGAAGAGACAAACTTATTGATCAATCAGGTGAGGCTAAATACATCCAGGATTTGACACAATTATATTGGCAAATACACTTAAATAAGACTGAAAAAGAGAAAACAGCCTGCTCATTTCAAAAGAGATTATTTACGTTTACTATTTTACCCTTTGTGTTACATGGAACCCCTGCAGGATTTTAAAGATTAATTAATACATTGCTTTAAAATACGTCTCTGCGTATCTTAATTATATTTTCATTTATAGTGAGACTTGACCAGAACATTTGCAACATCTCTGAGCAATCCTTAGTGAATTGAAGGAGGCAATGCACAATAAAAACTATGAACAAAATGACTTTGCTATTCATCAAGTTGACTATTTGGCATGTCCCTTAGGGAATAGAGAGATCAAACCACAAAAAGAAAAGGTGACAGCTTTACAAGGCATACCATTCCACAGACAGAGAAAAGATTTGGGGGCCTTCTTAGGGTTTGTAGGCTATTATCAGGCTATTGCAGATGTTTCATACCCCAATTATTGCAGATAGTAGCTCATTGGACAGACCTGTTATAAAAGGAGCTTCTCAAAAAATTCACACAAGTTAAACAAGAAGCAGAAGAAGCCTTTCAAGGACTAAAAGATGTTACCTCACTCGAACCACTTTTACAGTCCCCTGATTTCTCAAAACCATTTATCCTCCAAACTAACACCGCTCATCTTAGAATAGCTGCAGTCCTCTCACAAAACAACTGTCGCTGGAGAGGAAAAAGCCATCCATTTTATTAGTAGAAAGTTCTTTTAAAGGGAGAGAAACTATCCCACAATTGAAAAATAATGTTTTGTGGTTAGGTGAGCTATTGATAAGCTTGACTATTAGCTTGATGGTAGAGAATTCGCCCTCTATACCGATCATGGCTCTTTAACTTAGTTGGCTCATAAAGAGGTAATAACCTTTGAATACTTCATTGGTTTCTCCTTTTACAACCTTATCACTTTCAAGTTACAAATAGGAATGGTAAAAACCAAGGGAACATGGATTTCTTCTCTAGGTTTCCATACAATCTTTCTGAGGTGAAGAATTTAAGGGGGAGAGGTATGTGAGAAAAACGTACCTGGTAACATAGCGAGTTTCCCATGACGTCATACCCTGCTTTAGGTCTCTTAAAAAGGAACAGAAACAAAAACATTAGTAAGAAAGGACACACCAAAACAATAGAACAAGTATAAAAGGGGGCAAAATGGACATAAAGGTGAAATTCACAACAGTGATGCACACACTGTATCTTAAAACACAGGAAGCAGAAACAATAGAAGAGTGTGGAACGAAGGAGAAAGTAAACGATGGTGAAGAAAAAAAAGAGTGGAGGCGTTAACGCGGATCCGGACCAGAGACTATTGAGCGGCAATTGCAGAAACGCAAACAAGGATGAAAGGCAACAGCAACAGAAAAGCTTTCCTGAGACGAAGAGGCATATGATGCAGACTCACCTCTTTGAGTCCGAAACCCACCATAATCCAAGGGAGGGTCGCGGCTTTCCAGGTGGGTGATCTGGGGGTAGCGGGATAAATTTCTCCAGCCCACATAGATTTCCTTTTCTTTTAGCTGCCCCAGAAATAGTTAAGGGGTGTGGGGGTAGGGGGTAGAAGACAAAAGGGAAACAAGACAAAAATGCCCTAAGAGACCAGATGGGAAAAAGTGCAATAAACCCAATGGACTAAAAGGGGTCAATATTTTTTTAATTAAGCCCAGTGGAACCAAACAATACCAAGAAGCAATAACAGAAAAAGATAAAAAGTAAGAAACTAGGAGACTAAAGAAATAAGACAAGACACAGAGAAATAGTCTGGGTATTTATATGTAGGAAAATATTATGAACAAGTAAAGAAATTGATGGAGCAGGTAGAGCAACATTTTGTATACCTTCTCTATTTGCATGTAAAGATTAACTATATAACCTACTGATTATAATTTTAATAATGGTTTGCTGTGTGAAACTAACTTAACCTTTGCATACACAAATTACACGTGGGAAATTGCCATTTGCTTGGCAAAATAACTCCAATAACTAAAATACGTATGCATATTAATAGTAGTATATGTGATAATAGATATCGCATGATTTATGTTGCTTTTGTGACGTTTGCGTCATCGTGAAGGACCATAAAGTTAAATATTATTGCTTTAAATGTCGCTATAAGCTAGGAAAATACTAATACATAAAGGGATTAGTGAGGGCATAACATTAGAAGTATCATTTCTTTGTATTAATTATTCTTTTGTGTTTGTTTCGCTTAAGTTAGCATTTGGGCCCACCATAAAATGGCGGCGGAAACCAAGTTCAGAAGTGGCCACCGTCTCGTGAGCGCGATCTCTACTGCGCAGACTCAGATGGTTTCGTGAATCTCCACATAACCTATTCCACACTGTCCCCAGTCAAGGGAAAGGATCTTGGTGGACTGCCAAAGCCCGGACTGTAAAAAACTGGTTTAAATGAACAATTGGATCATACAAGTAAAAACCAATATTTTGTAACATAAGGACTTTGTCATCGAATCAGCAAAATCCATGTGAAACCTGACTGACTAAAATCGGACGTTTTCAATTAGCCAATCATAAACTTTCTCCGCCCAAAATTGTTTCATGTTATCCTAAAATGTATTATATAAAGAGTAGTAGAATAGGGAGGGGCTGGCAACTTTTGGAAGGACGATTTTATGAGAGGCATTCGGCGGTTACTATGACTGCATACCCTCTTTGACCCCACAGGCGATGACTGATGCTTTCAAGACTTCTGGTCCTTTGGCGATCTTTGGGACTGTGACGTGCTGAGCAAAGAACTTTTGGACCTTAAGCTTTGGCCTGCTTATTTGGACAATTTAACGGCTAATTCCGTTATGAAGAGCCAATGAATTAGAGAAAATCCAGATAGCCAGAATAGGTAAATATAATGACCTGTGATTAAAATAAATTAATCTAGAAAATTCTAAAACTTTGATTAAACAAATGCTAATATTATTTGCAATGAAATTTAAGATAAACAAATATTGATTAATAGAATTTATGAGTTTGTGTTTTTTTATTAAAGAGAATAAAGGATTCTGAGTCTTAAATGTGTTTTAGCTGGTTCTAAATTACCATCAACCAATCCAACTAATTGGTCCGTCGAGCAAGTGGGTGGAGTGTTTGATGTTTGGGATTAGGAATCTATAGATGGCGAATGTTAATGTATATTCTGTAAAATAACTTTTCTTTCCCTATAGGTTATAAGGTACCCCCCACATGTCCAGCGCATCATCCCTCCTCCTGTGTGCAGACCTGTGAGAGAATGTGTGAGTGTTGGTGTTATGGGCCCCACTTATGAATGCGTGTGTGAATGAGTTAATGTGACGACGGGTCTGTGACGCAGGGAGGATAGTTGTAAATTTGTTCTTTCTTTTCCCGGCTTCGCGCTGGATCAGTTTTTCTGGTAGCAGAGTTATGTTTTTATTGCATTGGTTTGGTGATTATTGCTTATAGATTGATTTAGAATATTGATTATTGATTGTGGATGTTGGATAAGTATTGGTTTATGTATTAAGACTCTATGTTGAGTCGCGTTGCATTCCATGTTGTTTGACAACTTCTGGGATGTAGGAAGTCGGAAGTTTGTAACGATTCCGTAGTAGGGCAGAGGTAAGCGCTGCTCTTGGGAAAGATGGAATTGTTGTGCCCTGTAGGTACACAGGGAAAACGTGTGACGATTGAAGTTGCACGACGCATTGTCTGGATTCGATTTGGTAACATCGTCGTGTGTTACTATTAGGGATATTTTCTGTATGAAAGAAGTGTATGGGTAGCGAAGGCCACATGTGAAATTTTGGTCTTAAGTACCAGGAGTCCAAAAGGCACTCTGATTACGCTTATCACTGGAAAGGTAATAGGTATTCCCTAAGCTTATTAGAAGTGTAGAGTAGAGGGATGTGCTACTTTATTAACAAATTAAATTATTCTGTAGTAGAACAGACTGTTCGCTGTTCTCGGGAAAGACAGGATTCTGTGTGAATGAACTACATTTTCCGTATGAATGTGTGTAAATGAAATAGCATTCAGGTTATTTGTGAAACTCTGGTTTTAATTCTCAGGAGCATTGGGTCTCCAACAGGTGTTTTATTTCTAGAGAATCGGTTAGCTAATGCTTGCTAGAAGGGTAAAGTAGAGGGAAGTGCTACTTTATTAACGGATGTAATGATTCCGTAGTAGGGCAGAGGTAAGAGCTGCTCTCGGGAAAGACGGAGTTCTTGTGAAAAAGGTCAAGACTATCTTTTTGTTAGCGAAACAGATAATGGTGGCGTTTTTATGTCGTTACTAACAGATATTTAGTAAAAAAGTGAATGTAAAAAGCTTGCCGATTAATTTTGTAAAGGAGGGGTCAGCAGAAGCAGGAGTAGCGGGAAAAGCTGACGTCAGAAAGACCGTGCTGGGATTGGACAGTCAGTAAGAAACGTAGACGCTCTGAATAGGTGAGTTAGTGTGCGCCGCGCTAGGGGTGGAGAATTACAGGGTGACGTAGACGCCCCGGATTGGTGCGTTAGTGAGAGTCGCGCTGAGATTGGAGGAATTGCAAAAGTGACATAGACGTTCAGGATTGGTGCGTTAGTGTGAGTCGTGCTACGATTGGATAAAACAAACAAAATAGTCGTAGAAGAAAACTAACGATACAGAAAAGAGAAAATGATGTATCACGATCCACCAGAGAAGGAGAAAAAGTCCTGGTTCGGTAAAATCAAGAACTTATTTAAAAAGGACAAACCGATTGTGACTAGAGAGGGACAGTTGCTTCCTCCAGCGAAATCACCTGCATCTTTTATGATTACGAAATATGGTTATCCTACATGTATTTGGTTAGACAATTGGGCAAAGTATACAGAAGATGATGGAGTTTTGGCATTTCCGGAACATGGTTCATTTAATTTAGTGGTTTTGAGAAATCTGAGAGAAATAATGATGAAACTAGAACTGCGACCTAGACCTACACAGTTTGAAGCATTGACAGAATGGGAAGATGAGATGTATGACAGAGAATGGCAACGGAGTGGCGGACGGTATAGATATATGTTTGGTAGATCGTATGGACAAGAGAATCATGATGATAGAATGAAAAGATGGCGAAGTGCAAATATGACTGATGGGTTGTTTCCTATGAGAAATGTTGAAGAGACTACTAGTAGAAAATGTACAGAAAAGAGAAATAATACAGGATCAGAAGGTTATGTATGGTGTGCATGAGTCGGAGGATGATGTTCTTGAGGACATGTTATATAAAAATCCACCCCCGTATCAACCAAATTCCACATTGACACCGAGTGCCCCAGTAAAAGAATCACCACAGAATATAAAATTTGAAACAGTACCACATGAGGTAGGAAGAAATAATCCTTTCAGAGAAACAGAAAATACTCAAACTAGTAAAATGGCAAATAAAAATTCAGCTGAATTAGCTAGAACTACTTTAGAATTAACTGAGAAGATTAGAGAATTAACTAAAAATATGGAAGCTGTAACTGTTCCTGTAACAACAGGACCTGTAATGCTGATTTTTGATAAACAAAAGGATAGTGAGCATTGTCTGACGTTTCCATATAATGGAAGCAGAGAAAATGAAATACAAAGAAGAGATACAAGAGAAAATACGTGGGGACAAGCGGTAGGAATTTCCGAACAAAGTACTCCTAAAAATTTAACAGTAAATCAGAGTCTAGTAAATAGAGCAATAATGACGACAGAGTCAGTACCAGGATCACCAAAAGGATTAGAACAGACACGAAATGAAATGATTCCTGTAGGTCCTACTTCTGATGAATTAAGTGAATGGCTAAGAAGTTTACAACAAAAAGATGCCGAGCCTAGACCTTTAGATGTGTCCAAATTAAAATTAGTGTTAGAAGAATTAATAGTAGGGACTATTTCTACGGAAAAATTTCAAAACTATCAGGATGAAGAATTAATGTTTTAATGCAAAAGTATAACATGGAGAGCCAGAAATGTACATGAAAGACTAGAAGAAGTAGCAAATGAAATGGGTATTGACTTTGAAAAGGTAAAGTCATTACAAAAACCATATAGAGTAGATTTTTCTGAAAAAGACATTGAAAATTTGAATACGACACGACGAACAACTCAGATTAAAGATTTAATTATATTACTGAGAAAATGGGGCGATGTAGACAAATGAAAAAGTAGATGGTTTCGAAAACGAGATGATGCAACGGATAAAACGTTTGCAGCTTATCCAGTAAGAGAAAAAGAAAAAGTAGTAACTGAATGTCCCATGAGAGAGATTCCAGGTGAGGCTATGTACATGTCCCCTGGACTAGACAAGATATTTTGTCATTTACCAATGATTTTCCACGACTACGCGAAAAGCCAGTCGAGTAGTATAGGCAGGTAGACAGGTTTGTAAAATTATCAAAAGTTCTATGGATTGATTTGAATAGTCTTTTTGACATAATAGTAACAGCAGATTTATGGACAGAATGTAAGGTAATGATAAGCTGGCCTACACAAGAATACCCTAGAGATCCAAAAACAGGTGTCCCTGATCCAGAAGTAATGAGAAAATATGAACAAGTAATTACCTTTCTGAAAAATAAAGTACCTCCTAAAGAAACTGATTGGGTAAAGATTGATAGAACGCATCAAGAAGCGAAAGAATCAGTACATGCTTACTATGAAAGGTTGATCCTTGCCTTTAAACAGTATAGTGGTGATGAAAACTTGAGTGAAAAAGATTTGAGTCATTTTGTATATCGATTTGTGTATGGGTTGTGACCTAAAGTAAGTGAAATGATTAAACAGTATACAGTAGATTGGCAAAATAAAAAAGATAGATGAAGTGCTAAGACATGCAAAATATTTTAGTGATGAAATTGAAGCAAAGCAGCGTAAATTAAAAGAAAAAGCCATGTGGACTCAAGTAAAAGTGGCAAAAAGACAGGAAGCTCAAATGATTGAACAGGCAAATGGTACAGGTATGAAACCAAAACTTAATATTGGAAAAGGGAAAGGACAATTTTATATAGATGAAGCCAAAAAGAAATGGCCATGTCATAATTGCGGAAGAATAGGGCATTGGCAATCCGAGTGTAAATTTCCCCGAATGCTAATGGTGATAATGCATCATTGAATTCACAGGTGCAGAAAGAGGTGAGTTGTCAACCACAGCCATAACAGCAGGTTGTTCCCCAACAGAATCAGGCGCCAAAACCGCCTTTTCCACAGAGCGTAAATCATCAGAAATACAGTAATGAGACAGGATTCTACAACGAAGAACAGGTAACTTAGCTGCTGTGCGCTAGTGCTGTTTCGCAGTATTGGCTACGACACGATGAGAGTGAGTCAGAAGAAGGTTATTGACGGTGCCGAGCGGAGGAAGAGGAGTGCGTACTTGGCCCAACTCTAGAAGTAGACCAGACAGGCCCATTCATGGATGGAAAGGTAAATGACGAAAACATTACTTTCCTAGTAGATACTGGTGCTACTCGTTCAACTGTTAGGTCAGCTGATGTTAATAATCTTCCTCTCTCAGACGAAACAATCCAAGTAGTTGGAGTATCCAACAGCCAGATAAAAACGTATCTCACTGATCCAGTTAAAGTTAACATAGGGAAATTTTCTGAAATGCACCGTTTTGTCGTGTGCGATTCAAGCCCTGTAAATTTGTTAGGGAGAGATTTGCTGTGCAAAATGAATTGCACCATATTTTGTACTCCCGATGGTATAGCATTTGAAACTCCTGATAAAGATGTACTGTATAAAATGACAATGGCTAATATGGAACCTGAGATTACCGAGGCATTTGCTGTATTTAACCCCGAAGAGCTGCCTCAAGAGTTGAAAAAGAAAGTAAAAACGGAGGTATGGGATGTGGGATTAATGAAAAAGGTAGATCCCATAAAAGTTGCTGTAAAAGAAGGTGTAAGTTACCCAAATATTCCACAGTACAAATTGACACCCGAGATAATTGTAGGAGTTGCTCCTATTATAGACAGATTGATTAAGCAAGGTATTCTGAGAGAAATAATGAGCAGTCCATGTAATTCACCATTTATGGGCCTGAAAAAGCCTAATGGAACATTTAGAATAGTGCAAGACCTGAGAAAAATAAATAAAATCGTTGTGTCATGTTGTCCCATTGTACCAGATCCATCTGTGATTTTGTATCAGATTCCTCACGATGCAGAATGGTACACAGTAATTGATCTGTGTCATGCTTTCTTTTCCATTCCATTGCATCCTGACAGTCAACATATTTTTGCGTTCCGGTTTGGCGAACGTAGTTTGGCATGGTGCCGAATCCCACAGGGGTATATAGAGAGTCCCTCAATACTCAATCAGATATTGAAAAAGTCTCTAGAAGATTTAAAAATGCCTGAAAGTTCGGTTCTGGTCCAATACATAGACGACCTGCTTGTGGCATCTAGAACCCGAAAAGCTTGTGTAGTGGATACCATTGCATTGTTGAATCATTTGGCAGATGGAGGACTTAAAGTATCCCCATCGAAATTACAATTCTGTCAGAAGGAGGTACCATATTTAGGCCACAAAATTGAAAAGGGACTGAGAAAAGTAACTGCAGATAGAATAAAGATAATAAAAGGAATGAGAGCCCCAATGACGCAAAGAGAAGTGAGAATGTTTCTTGGAATGGTTGGATATTGTCGTCAGTGGATAAGTAACTTTTCCCTGATTGCAAAACCTTTGGTACGCTTGACGAGAAGTGATGTAAAAGACCCCATTGAATTAAATAAGGAAGAATTAACGGCTTTTAAACAATTGAGAGACAGTCTGTGTGAAGCACCAGCACTTGTTATGCCTGACTATGAGAAAGAATTTGAACTCTATTGCAGTGAACGAAATGGATGTGCACTTTCTGTATTAATACAGAAAACATGGAAAACTGAGGAGACCAATTGCATATTTCTCAGCTATATTAGACCCTTTAGCTGAAGCATTGCCAGGTTGTTTGAAAGCTGTAGCAGCCACTTGTAAGTGCTTGGAACAGAGAGAAGGAATTGTGATGCGATATCCTGTGAGAGTGTTCGTACCTCATGATGCGCAGTCGTCTGACTAAATATGAGAAAGTCATCTTAGGTGCAACAAATGTGAGCCTTGTGAGATGTCTGAATGTGAATCCTTCAAAGTTATTGCCGGATGCTGAGAATGTGGAAGTCAGAGATGATGTGGATCATGACTGTTTGGAAGTGCTTGACTTCTGTACCAAACCACGACCTGATATAAAAGATGTACCTTTGACAGAAAGTGACTATGTGATGTTTGTGGATGGATCATGCTTGAGAACGGATGAGGGAATTCTGAGTGCAGCATATGCAGTATGTACCGTAGCAGCTGTATTGGAAGCATCTTGCTTAAAAGGAGTCAAATCAGCCCAAGTTGCTGAACTTTTTGCATTAACAAGAGCATGTAAGTTGGGAAAGAATGTGAGAGTGACTGTGATAACCGATAGTCAATATGGCTTCGGTGTAGTGCATGACTTTGGGCAAATGTGGTCCCAAAGAGGGTTTTTGATACCGAGTGGAACTTCTATAAGGAATGCTGAAGTGGTTGGAAAATTGCTTGAGGCAAAAAAGATGCCTAAGCAGTTAGCTATTGTGAATTGTGCAGCTCACACGAAGTCCAATGATTACGTATCAGCTGGCAATCAGTTTGCCAACGATATGGCTCAATATTGCGCACGAAATCAGAATTCTGTAAATCGAGGAAGAGAAAGAGAAATGAATTCATGTCCCTTGTTGTTTACTAACACTGTGAATACATGGGAAGAAGTAAGGCAGTTGCAGAAAGAAGCAGGAGATGAGGAAATGAGACAGTGGGTAAAAGCAGGATGTGAACCACGGGAAACAGATCATGTGTGGGTTTATCGGGATGGAAGACCAGTTATGCCTGATAGCATGGTTTCTGCCATGGCACGGATGTATCATGGACAAGCACATGTAGGAAGAGACGCTATGATCAGACTTTTCAAACAGACATGGTATAATGCAAAATTTAGACTTGTAGCTCAAAGTCTTTGTCAAAGATGTCTTATATGTCAGCAGTTCAATCCTGGAAGAAAAACAGTGGTAAGTCTGGGAATGATAGTTCGAGAAGGAGGGCCTTTTACCAGAATGCAGATTGACTTCATTGAAATGACTCCCTGTAACAGGTTGAGGTATGTTCTAGTGATGATTTGTCTGTTCTCTCGATGGGTGGAAGCATATCCCACAAGAAGAAGGGATGGAATTACAGTAGCTAAGCTATTATTGAGAGAGTTCATTCCCAGATTTGGTTTTCCAGTCACGATTGAGTCAGATAGAGGAAAACATTTCCATAATGAAATCATGAAGTTAATTTGTGAAGCATTGAATGTACAACAGAAACTACATTGTGCCTATCGCCCAGAGGCTTCTGGTGTGGTGGAACAAGTAAATGGCACCATTAAAAACAGACTGGAAAAAATGTGTTTAGCCAAAGGTTTGAAATGGCCTGATGTCTTGCCTCTGGTACTCATGACTATTAGATCTAGTCCAGATAGGAATACAGGCCTGAGTCCCCATGAAATTGTCATGGGAAGAGCAATGTGACATGTTTTCATACCAGTCAACAAGCTATTGCCTATATCTGATGACTTGGTGTTGGATTATTGCAAGGGGTTGGCTGATTCCGTTCATTCTGTGTTCCATCAGGTTGGATGCCACCACTCTTGAAAAGAAGCCAGCTCATGATTTGAGCCCAGGGGACTGGGTGAGAATAAAAGTGCACAGAAGACGAAACTGTTTTGTCCCACGTTGGGGAAAACCACATTAGGTGATCTTGACCACGACAACAGCGGTAAAATGTGCAGTAGTGAAGAACTGGATTCATGCTAGTCACACCTTGCGAATTCCAACTCCAGTGGATAACAAGGAAGGAGAATACTTTGAAGAATCAGATACAAGTTCTGAATCAGATACTGAGGAAATAAGAACAGGATAAACTCCTGAAAGGGGGGAATTAGAACAAAGTCCAGTTATTGCACCAGAGAATCTTCCTTTGACGAGAAAGTTACAGATTTCTGACACCAGCTCAGAATCAGACACTGAACCCATTCAAGCACACTAGAGTGAGAATAAAAATAGTGTAGAAACTGTAAAATAAATTCTTGATAAAACAGTCCCGAATGAAAATTCAAGAGAAATTCCACCTGAAGTAACAACATTAGATGGTAAGGTACCAGATACAGAGAGTGAGGGAAAGATTTTTGCGGAAGACCCCCGAGGAGTTGTAGGGAAATCACACATCCAGGTAGAAGAAGGGACGGTTAGTCAGCAGGAAGATTGTGTGGAAGAACCATGAGGAGGGACAGAAGTAGGTAATAAAAAGGAAGTGGTGGAAAGAAAGACGGCTGAAAGTAAAAGTCAAGTTGGAACTGAATCAGAGGACCGTGATGAAGAAGTACCAGAAGGTCGAGTCCTGAGAAAGAGAGCATGGAGAACTGAGAAAAATTAAAAAGGAAGTAAGTTGAAAAGGCCAGCAAGGGATGAAATTTGGCCAAACATGATAAAAAGATTAAGATACAGATTGACACGAGTAAATTCATCTAGGGCTGAACAGGTGAATGAAGTGTCTAGCCAAGAGAAATCAAAAGACGTGAAACAAACACCAGCAGAAGAAAGTAAAAGAGCGAGAAAACCTAACCAGAAGTATAAGTCGCCGGAATGGTCATATGTGGCATTGCCTGAGGTAAAAGAAGAGGCAGATAGCCAGGGGAATCCAGAGGTGACTGTACCAGAAGAGGTTGAGGAAGACGAAGAATCGGAAATCCTGAGAGTTATCTTGTCCGACATCGGAGAAGAGACGGATGTTCAGGAAGTTCTGTATCAAGATTACGAAAGAAAAGTGAAAGACGATCAAATGCCAAACTGAAAAGATCAAAAGTGTTCTAAATGGAGAAACAATAAATTACCAGTAAAGACATAATCTGAAAAGAACCAAGTAGGTGCTTAGAGCCTTGGGTTAGACAAAACTAGTTGTGAAGTAGAAGAGGCTAAGTCAAAAGACACTGATCATTTTTCGAAATGGCAAACACAGAAAGTAGAAAATCTAAATGTGTGTTCCTTAGAAGATGGTTTAAAATGTGTTGTTGTTGTACAGGATACTAATGCTTCTGTGGAGTACGTTAGCTTTAATGGTTTCATTTAAGGTTACATTAGAAACAATAGAAGGTCACAGCGAAAATAAGACTAATGTAGAAAAGATTCAAAAGATTTATCCGACTAAAATAGATAGAAATTATTTACATAAAGATAGGTCCATAACTGATTTCTCTAACAATGTTTTTTCGAAATTACTACACGAATATGTGAAGACGATGGACGTGAGGGATTGTTACGGCTGCATGCAGTTGCCTGCATCTGTATCTGAGGGAGTGACTTACCATCACCTCCCAGTAACATATGGAATAACATGTAGTGTATTAGCAAGTTTGTTTTACAAAATAGGGAAATTAGAATATTATTTTTCAGATGTAGATAACATATTTTCACAAGTACCTGTAGTTAACAAGCTGAAGAAAGTAAAACATGCTAAAGTGTTAGGTGAATTGAAGCTAAAGAATTAACATTAGAATCAATATTTAGAAACAATCTAACTTGTAGTTTAAAGAAGGAGGAGAACATTTTCTTAGATATGGTAGAAGAAAGGAGATTAAAAATGCAAAGGATAGTACCTGAGGGAAAAGAAGAAAAGACAGTCTGGGATGTTGAAAGAGAAAAACATTTGAAAGGAGAAGCTAGTCCAACAATGGCTCTAGATAGGCCTCAGAAAGGGAAGTTGTGTGTTAGAAGGAATCAAACTGCTTATGATAATTATTTTGTAGGCACAAGTGATTGCCATGATACTTATAGAATCATGGGTGGATGGGGATTTAAAGGAGGAAATGATCCGGTTTTTCCTGGATTATATTTTATCTGCGGGAATAAAGCATATTATCGATTGCCAGATCACTGGTATGGTACATGTTATCTAGGCCTGGTTTTCCCAAAGATATTTCATGTGGGAGGAGGAAAGGATGGTGCACATGAGATAGGTAGACAACTAACACATAGGAGAAGAGAATCTTAGTCAGAAATTGTAGGAGACATTTTCGGAGCGCTGATACCAGCAGTGGGAATATCTCTGAATGCACATAAAATTAGAAAATTATCAACAGTAGTGGATTGCTTGTCAACAAGCACCGCTGGAGGATTTTTATTGGTAAACACTGAAATGGTTGCCATGCGTGCCATGGTAATGCAAAATCGACTTGCCCTTGATATAATTTTGGCAAAAGAGGGTGGAGTCTGTGGAATGCTGAAAGTTCAACATTGTTGTACTTACATTCCTGACGAAAGTCAAGATTTGAAGACATACATTAAAAATATAAAGGTTTGCATGAGGAAATTTTTCCACTGGAGGCTGAAGGTATTTGTGAAAAGATTGGGAAAAAGTTTTCTACTATTAAGAACTTTTGCCTAAAACTAGGTAGTACCTTTATTGGTAAAATTGTATTTCCTGTAACATGTGTGATTATTTTAGTATTAATTTTGAGATTAGGATGTCTATGTAGCAAAAGAAGAAATTCACGAAATAACATAAAAAGAGAGATTGTAAAGAAAGAGAAAAAGAAAGAAAAGAAAGAGAGTTTGAAGAAGTAGAATTAGAAGAGTGGAAAGACAATATGTATAGAAAAACAAGAGAAGAAGAGACAGGTGAAACATTAATGTGGTCTAACAAAAAATTAAGAGAACTGAATTCATTTCTATTTTCTAAATTTTTCCAAATTTAAAGGTAGTATGGTGATGGTAAAAATCACCAATGGAGGGATTGATGGAGCTGTAACGCCCTGAACGTCTCAGGATCGTTTAACAGACACGATAATGAGAACGCAACCACTTGTGAAGGTTTAGTTATTTTAATGAAGGCAAAAATAATACAAGGAATAAACAAAGGTTATAGTCACTGGAATCCTCCAGGCTAAGTACGTTACCAGCCCACAGCACGGATGGTCCTAACCGTCCTCTGCATATACGCCGATCCCGGCGTATGCCAACAGAGGGCAGAAATGAAATGGCCGACAATGCCAATCGGTAGGCTGTGAGGGGCACGAAGAGTGTTGGGGAGAATCGAGGAGTCAGGGAAACACCCAGCCGGGGTCTCTACCTGAAGGGAGCAGCCGCTCAACCTCTTCCTCAGACTGCACCGGGACGCGGAGTCACCTCCTGATGATGCGTCACCGATACCCCAATCACAAGCAAAGAAGACTGAACCGAGAGCAGCCGCTCGATCGATCCCGTGGACTTCCGAGTCTGTAACGCGGCAAACACCTCCTGGTGTGCGTTACAGCTGGCAGTCCCTGTATCTCTGGTCGGGCTGGGAGTTACGACTCCAACCAGCAAAAGCGCCACTGCGCTTTGACTCAGCCGAGTCAAAAAGCGAAGCTCAATGGTTATCCGGTAGAGCTTCCGGGTCCTTCACAGGTGACGATGGGGCAAGACACGGCCCAGGGAGTAACGACTCGACCTACCTCCGTTCTTGCCTTACTGGAGCACCACTCCGGAACACTGCTCTTCACTAAGCAGGTACGTCGGTGTAAACACAATATCCGACAGCGTTGTACCTCCCGGTTCCTCCCTTTATAGGGCGTGTTTTCCTTGAGTTATGTAACAGCTCTCCTGTTTACATAAGGGCGTGTTTTCCTTGAGTTATGTAACAGCTCTCCTGTTTACATAAGGGCGTGTTTTTCTTGAGTTATGTAACAGCTCTCCTGTTTACATAAGGGCGTGTTTTCCTTGAGTTATGTAACAGCTCTCCTGTTTACATAAGGGCGTGTTTTCCTTGAGTTATGTAACAGCTCTCCTGTTTACATAACCTCTCAACCGCTAAGCATCCTGGGAGATGTAGTCCGTTTTCGTTGGTTACCGTTTTCCTCCCCTCGCATGACAGGAATTCTTGACAGGAGCAGGTAGAGCAACATTTTGTATACCTATTTGCATGTAAAGATTAACTATATAACCTACTGATTATAATTTTACTAACGGTTTGCTGTGTGAAACTAACTTAACCTTTGCATGCACAAATTACACGTGGGAAATTGCTATTTGCATGGCAAAATAAGTCAAATAACTAAAATACGTATGCATATTAATAGTAGTATATGTGAATAGATATCGCATGATTAATGTTGCTTTTGTGACGTTTGCGTCATCGTGAAGGACCATAAAGGTAAATATTATTGCTTTAAATGTCGCTATAAGCTAGGAAAATACTAATACATAAAGGGATTAGTGAGGGTATAACATTAGAAGTATAATTTCTTTGTATTAATTATTCTTTTGGGTTTGTTTCGCTTAAGTTAGCATTTGGGCCTACCACAAAATGGCGGCGCAAACCAAGTTCAGAAGTGGCCACCGTCTCGTGAGCACGATCTCTACTGTGTATCTCCACATAACCTAACCCACACAGTCCCCGGTCAAGGATAGGATCTTGGTGGACTGCCAAAGCCCGGACTGTAAAAAACTGGTTTAAATGAACAATTGGATCATACAAGTAAAAACCATAATTTTGTAACATAAGGACTATGTCATCTCCGGAAACGAATCAGCAAAATCCATGTGAAACCTGACTGACTAAAATCGGACGTTTTCAATTAGCCAATTGTTACACGTCAGTCTACCTGTGCTTTATCCTTGCTTCCTCTAAACACACTACCACTCCCATAATGCACCATTCCTGAGGGCAGGGTTGTGTACCGTCCCATATTACACTGGGAAGCGCTCATTGGTAGATGAGATCTTTTTAAATGAAGCCCCTCCCTGAGTTCTTTGCTTGGCTTACTGAGCTCAAATGGACCACGCCGTTCTGCCTGACCTGAATTTCCTTAATCTTATGTGTACCTGCAATCCGGGTTCTGTCCCCCTTGAAAATATGTATTGGACTCTGTGTTCATGCTGGCTGAGAATTGCGGACATTATCTTGGCCAGAGAACCCGTGGAGCACCTTTTGAGGACGTTTGATTCTCAGCCGTTTTCTTTCACCCCCCTCGGACCCTGGAGATACACACGTGTGAGAGCGAGCTCTTTTCCTTCCATGAAAGCAGCAGAACACCAAAGATTTCCCTCTCGCTGACCTGGCTCAGACCCGCGCCGTTACTTCCAAATTCTTACCTTCACTATCAACCGGAGCGCCGAGGGATATCACGCTCACGGACCCAGCTGCTTCCGACGCGCTGCTCGCACGTTCATCTTTTCATCATCACCCTGACTCTTCAAAACCCGCTCGTACCGCGTCCTTTGTCTAACGCGGGAGCAGAGGGTAACGAGGCCCCTCGCAGAATTGTTTTCGTCATTTGTGAACTTAACGGACTCTGTTTTCCTTTTCCTCTCAGGGCAATCATAAGAGAAAATCATCGTGCACCTCATGGATCTTTTTTGTTTTATGGAACTCATGAACCGTGAAAACTGAGCAGTGCTTTTTTACGGACTACAACAAAAACTTTATTGAACAAACACTAGTCAGTAACAACTGCTCTGTGAATACACTGGCAATCGATGCCCTTATAATTTTTGTGCCTTTCTTCCTCTGGATAGAGACTTGTATCATTCATACCTTTGGTTGGATTACTATGGAGATGATTTTGGAAGAGATCATTCCTTCCTGCGCAGATGTGAGTCTGAGGGGGTACACAACCATCCTTCTTATGTAGAGATTATTCTCTGTAGCTTTTTGTACTTACTATATTTAGACTGCAGGGATTAACACTCGAATTCTTGCCTCTCTTCCTGTTTGTTATTTTCCTTTTCTACAGTACTGGAATTAATCCTCTTGCACCTCCCTTCTGGGACTAGTTGGCCTTGCTGGTGGGCGTCCCGGTGGTCCCTTGATTGTCCCTGCTCTTCCGTGGGGTATTATTCATTGTTCAGAATATTTTCTCTTCCTGGAGATGGTCTTACCCTAGGGGAGAGTTGGGGTTTGCTCTTCGCTCCTGTGGATGCTGGTATTGCACTAGTCTAACTCAAGTAAGTCCTATTGAAAGTGCGACAGAAAGCCAAGCCCACGTATAGATATATCCCCTGAGCGAAGATGGATAACACACTCATGGACGCTACCCTGTCCAGTGAGACGCCTGAAACAACCATGAATGAATTGGCCTCTGCTGTAGTAAATTTACAAGCGGAGCTACGAATATTGAGAACCGAAAACCAGCGGTTAGTTACTGAACTAGATCACCTAAAGACACAGAAGCGATTAGAGGTTAGTGTAGAAGAGGCAGCCTCAAAATACAAGAGGAGCTATATACAACCCGCACACTTTCATGTTCCTTCACCTTCTTCTTCCAATCCTGATCCTTCTCCTGTGGGCAGTGGGGCTCATCCTGTTAATGTGACAGTAGTGTCTCCGTCCCCAACTCCATTAGCCATGCCAGAAAGGTTTAACGGAGACAGTAGTAAACACGGGGTGTTCATGAATCAATGCCACCTTCAGTTCCTGTGCCGAGCCACCTCATTTCCTGACGACGCAGCTAAGGTTGCCTTTTTCATCTCCTATTTAACAGGCAATGCAGCCCTATGGGTGGTGCCTCTAGTTGAGAATGACAACCCTATTTTATATGACTTAACACAATTCAAAGATAGGATGAAAAGTCTTTTTGCACGCCATTCCTACATGCAAGCCAGTGATAACGAATTGCTGGGTTTGAAACAGGGATCTAAAGATCTATTGACTTACATTACCACATTTAATAGACTGGTCACTGAAACTCAGTGGCCTGAAGAAAAGAGGACGCCATTATTCTATAGAGGTTTAAAAGACGAGTTAAAAGACATCCTGTCGCAAATAGTTGAACCTCCTGAAGACTGCTCCTCTTTCATGGACCTGGTGGTGAAACTGGATCACCGTCTTAACCAAAGGCGAGGTGAAAAGACAAAAGGAGAATATCCCCGTTTTCTGTTGGGCAAAGCAGAGAAGAAAGAGTCAAAGGACCCGAGTGAACCGAGGCAAATAGGTGAAATCAGGGGCCCTTTATCGAGTATGGAACGGGAGAAACGTAGAAAACTCAATTTATGCCTTTACTGTGGTAAAGGGGGTCATTATGCGAGAGAGTGTCCAGTTAATCCTAAAACAGGTTCAAAAGCTCCCCTGTACAGACTGGCTATGCTACAGTATTGGAAAACTAAAAGACTTGGAGGACAAGGGGATCGACCCTCCAAGTTTTTCTTTGTTACAGATCTCACAGGTGTTAGCTAACACTCTTTCTCTGGTACCTAGACATTTCACCCTAACGGTAGTCTTGGTTTTACCATCTCAACACAGAAAGTCTATGCCTATACTCTTAGATTCAGGGGCGACTGGTAACTTCTTAGATATTTCCTTGACAAAGGCTTTAGGAATAGAATTCCTATCAAAGAATCAACCAGAGAAGATCAGGGCAGTAGACGGTACTGAACTGTCTTCGGGTTTACTAGCCTTCCAGACCCCCAGTCTTACTATGGTGTGTGATAACGGACACTCAGAAACCATTCAGTTCGATTTAATAGACACACCCAATTTTGGCGCCATACTAGGGGTACCCTGGTTACAAGTACATAACCCCCATATTGATTGGGTCACGAGAAAAGTCACCTTACGTTCCCATTATTGCCTGGTGCATTGCTATCAAGAATCCCCTATGTGGCAAACTTCCTTATGCTGTGCTATGGAGACCACTAGCACAACTGAGCTACCTCCTGAATATCATGACTATAAAGATGTGTTTGATGATGAAAAAGCAGTAGTGTTGCCCCCCATAGGTCTTATGACTGCAGGATAGATTTGGTCCCGGGGGCGGTGCTGCCTGTGAGCAGAATATATGCACTCACTGAGCCAGAAAACAAGTATCTGTATGAATATCTACAGGACATGCTCAAGAAGGGCTTTAGCCGTCACTCCACCACTCCGGTCTCTTCTCCTATTTTTTTTATTCCCAAACGTGAAGGGGCATTAAGAGCCTCTCTGGATTACCGTGCCCTTAATAAGGTCACAATAAAGAACAAATCCCTCTTCCACTCATCTCCAATCTTCTCGATCAGGTTTCGGAAAGCAAATATCTTCACTAAGCTGGACCTTCGTGGAGCTTACCATCTGATTCGTGTCCGGCAAGGAGATGAGTGGAAGACGGCTTTCCGCACAAAGTTTGGGCTCTATGAATATTGTGTAATGCCGTTTGGCTTATGCAATGCCCCGGCGGCGTTTCAGTTTTTTATTAATGAAATCCTAAGAGAATTTCTTGACCTTTTTGTGATCGTCTATATTGACGACATCCTAGTCTTTTCACAATCAGAACAAGAACATGTGCAACATGTCAAGACGATTTTGCAACGTCTTAAAGACAACCATCTCTTTGCCAAACTTGATAAATGTCTTTTTCATACAACAAAAGTTGACTTTTGGGGATTTGTTATCTCCCCTGAAGGGATACATATGGATCCTTCTAAAGTATCTGCCATAACCAATTGGTCCAGTCCCACTACTGTAAAAGAAATACAATCCTTTCTGGGATTCGCTAACTTTTACAGGAGGTTCATTGATCACTTTTATGACCTCATCACCCCCATCACTAGACTTCTTAAAAAAGGGGTGGTATTCGATTGGGATGACACTGCAGAACAAGCCTTCCAAATGCTAAAACAGAAGTTTGTCTCTGCTCCTATTATTCGACATGCAGATAATGCTCAACCCTTTTTTCTGGAAGCCGACGCATCACAATATGCAGTCGGGGGGGGTTCTCTCCCAACGAAACCCTCAGAATGGAACTCTTCATCCTGTAGCTTATTTTTCCAAGACCCTCTCTGCTGCCGAACAAAATTACACCATAGGGGAAAGAGAGTTGCTGACCATAAAACTCGTGTTTCAGGAATGGAGGCATTACCTGTTGGGGTCTCCGCACACCATTACCATATTCTCAGACCATCGTAATCTGCAGTTTTTTAAATCAGCAAAAGCACTTACCCCGAGGCAAATGAGGTGGGTTTCTTTTTTTAGTGAATATGAATTTGTGATAACTTTTCAACCAGGAGCCAGACATGGCAAAGCGGATGCACTCTCACAATTGGGAAAAGAGAAAAAACACATAGAAGAAACACCCCCGCTTATCATTCCTGAAAATAAGATAGTAGCTATATGAGACTTAGAGTTTGAAACGATTTCTTTAGGACACTAGCTACTGAATGTGCCTCACTTAAACCTGAAGATTGGTTATTGGATCCCAGGAATTCTATCACAGATGGCTTATATTACCATAAGGGCTGTTTGTATGTTCCCTCTGACGAACTACGTGTCTTGATCATAAACTGGTGTCATTCTTCCCCCTTGGCAGGACATCCTGGTGGGGACAAAACGATACATACATGTCAGAGATGGTTTTAGTGGAAGGGGATGAATCAAGACATCTATGATTATGTGAAAGCGTGTCCCACTTGTGCATGACAGAAAGCTCTGCATTGTGCACCCGCGGGTCTGTTACACCCTATGCCAATCCCCCACACACCTTGGTTTTCCATTAGCATGGATTTTATTACTGATTTACCAGCTACACGAGGGTATAGAACCATATTAGTGGTCGTAGACATGTTGTCCAAAATGGCTCACTTTATACCTCTTACAAAACTAACTACCGCTAAGGAGCTCATAGACATATTCATGCAACATATCGTGCGACTACATGGGTTACCCTCTATAATTGTTTCTGACAGAGGCCCCCAATTTATTTCTAGGTTTTGGCAAGGTATGTATAAGGCTTTGCACATAGATCACTGCCTTTCTTCAGCCTATCACCCCCAAACAGACGGGCAGACAGAAAGAACTAATCAAACGTTGGAGCAGTTCTTACGTTGTTTGTTAGGCACTGTTACCAGCGATTGGGTACAAGCCCTTCCTTTAGCGGAATTCGCCTACAACACCTGCCATTCAGCAACTCAGATTTCTCCCTTTTTTTTTCTTATGTGTATCACCCCCTTTGTTTACCTTTACACTTTCCTCTTGCTTTGTCTGCAACACCTGCTGTAGTTTAACATCATTCACGACTCTCCTCAATATGGAACCAGGCCAAACAAAAACTACAAGAAGCCAAAAGACACATGAAGGAGCAAACAGATAAACATAGACGCCCTGCACCTACATACATAGTAGGAGATCGGGTATGGTTGGCTACAAAAAACCTTAGATTATCAGGACCGCGGAAACTCCAACCTCGTTATATAGGGCCTTTTAAAGTCTCACACATTATTAACCCTGTAGCCCTCAGACTTGAGTTACCCCCTGAATACCAAATACATCCTGTTTTTCATATTTCTTTACTCAAGAAATACGAACAACCTTCCTGTCCTGAACCCCCACCTCCCCCCATTACTATAGATGGACAACAAGAGTATGAAGTCAAGAAAATAGTGGATTCTCGCCGAGAACTAGGAAAACTACAATACTTGGTTGATTGGGTGGGATACGCTCCCGAAGATAGAACTTGGGAACCTGCTGATCAGGTTCATGCACCCCTCCTAATAAGAAGGTTTCATGCTTTGCACCCTGCCAAACCCCGACCAGTGAATAGGCCGTTAGGGGGGAGAACTGTTACACGTCAGTCTACCTGTGCTTTATCCTTGCTTCCTCTAAACAAACTACCACTCCCATAATGCACCATTCCTGAGGGCAGGGTTGTGTACCGTCCCATATTACACTGGGAAGAGCTCATTGGTGGATGAGATCTTTTGAAATGAAGCCCCTCCCTGAGTTCTTTGCTTGGCTTACTGAGCTCTAGTGGACCACGCCGTTCTGCCTGACCTGAATTTCCTTAATCTTATGTGTACCTGCAGTCCGGGTTCTGTCCCCCTTGAAAATACGTATCGGAGTCTGTGTTCATGCTGGCTGAGAATTGCGGACATCATCTTGGCCAGAGAACCCGTGGAGGACCTTTTGAGGATGTTTGATTCTCAGCCGTTTTCTTCCCCCCCGCCCCCGGACCCTGGAGATACACACGTGTGAGAGCGATCTCTTTTCCTTCATTGAAAACAGCAGAACACCGAAGATTTCCCTCTCGCTGACCTGGCTCAGACCCTCGCCATTACTCCCGAATTCTTACCTTCACTATCAACCGGAGCGCCGAGGGATATCACGCTCACGGACCTAGCTGCTTCCGACGCGCTGCTCGCGCGTTCATCTTTTCATCATCACCCTGACTCTTAAAAACCCGCTCGTACCGCGTCCTTTGTCTACCGCGGGAGCAGAGGGTAACGAGGCCCCTCGCAAAATTGTTTTCGTCATTTGTGAACTTAACGGACTCTGTTTTCCTTTTCCTCTCAGGACAATCATAAGAGAAAATCATCGTGCACCTCATGGATCTTTTTTGTTTTATGGAACTCACGAACCGTGAAAACTGAGCAGTGCTTTTTTACGGACTACAACAAAAACTTTATTGAACAAACACTAGTCAGTAACAACTGCTCTGTGAATACACTGGCAATCGATGCCCTTATAATTTTTGTGCCTTTCTTCCTCTGGATAGAGACTTGTATCATTCATACCTTTGGTTGGATTACTATGGAGATGATTTTGGAAGAGATCAATCCTTCCTGCGCAGATGTGAGTATGAGGGGGTACACAACCATCCTTCTTATGTAGAGATTATTCTCTGTAGCTTTTTGTACTTACTATATTTAGACTGCAGGGATTAACACTCGAATTCTCGCCTCTCTCCCTGTTTGTTATTTTCTTTTTCTACAGTACTGGACTAAATCCTCTTGCACCTCCCTTCCGGGATTCGTTGGCCTTGCTGGTGGGCTTCCCGGTGGTCCCTTGATTGTCCCTGCTCTTCCGTGGGGTATTA
Organism: Triturus cristatus; assembly: GCF_964204655.1. Taxonomy (NCBI): domain Eukaryota; kingdom Metazoa; phylum Chordata; class Amphibia; order Caudata; family Salamandridae; genus Triturus; species Triturus cristatus. Next base: position 1,053,810,410 of record NC_140584.1, on the reverse strand, counting down.
TTCATTGTTCAGAATATTTTCTCTTCCTGGAGATGGTCCTACCCTAGGGGAGAGTTGGGGTTTGCTCTTCGCTCCCGTGGATGCTGGTATTGCACTAGTCTAACTCAAGTAAGTCCTATTGAAAGTGTGACACCAATCATAGACTTTCTCCGCCCAAAATTGTTTCATGTTATCCTAAAATTTATTATTAAAAGAGTAGTAGAATAGGGAGGGGCTGGCAACTTTTGGAAGGACGATTTTAAAAGAGGCATTCGGTGGTTACTATGACTGCATACCCTCTTTGACCCCACAGGCGATGACTGATGCTTGCATGACTTCTGGTCCCTTGGCGATCTTTGGGACTGTGTTGTGCTGAGCAAAGAACTTTTGGACCTTAAGCTTTGGCCTGCCTATTTGGACAATTTACCGGCTAATTCGGTTATGAAGAGCCAATGAATTAGAGAAAATCCAGATAGCCAGAATAGGTAAATATAATGACCTGTGATTTAAATAAATTAATCTAGAAAATTCTAAAACTTTGATGAAACAAATGCTAATATTATTTGCAATTAATTTTAAGATAAACAAATACTGATTAATAGAATTTATGAGTTTGTGGTTTTTCGTTAAAGAGAATAAAGGATTCTGAGTCTTAAATGTGTTTTAGCTGATTCTAAATCACCATCAACCAATCCAACTAATTGGTCCGTCGACCAAGTGGGTGGAGTGCCTTGATGTTTGGGATTAGGAATCTATAGGTGGCGAATGTTAATGTATATTCTGTAAAATAACTTTTCTTTCCCTATAGGTTATAAGGTACCCCCCACATGTCCAGCGCATCATCCCTCCTCCTGTGTGCAGACCTGTGAGAGAATGTGTGAGTGTTGGTGTTATGGGCCCCACCAATGAACGCATGTGTGAATGAGTTAGTGTGACGACGAGTCTGTGACGCAGGGAGGATAGTTGTAAATGTACTCTTTCTTTTCCCGGCTTTGCGCTGGATCAAAAGACACATGAACAAGAAAGTCTGAATAGAAAGACGAACAAAAGGAAAAGTCTATGAAAAAGAACAGCATTTATTTATTTATTTATTTATTATTTATTTTCCTTTATTTGACTGCCACGGAAGCCTACCCTTTTTTCTCTCGAGGCCCCGCTGAGCTTCAGTAACCAGCCACCTGGTAGAACAGAGGAGGAGTCAGAATTTTGAATAGAGCACAAACTGTGAGCAAAACAGTACCTATACTTGCAACAGCCCGATTCAGCTGACAGAGTCCAGATTTTGTAAAGAAAAGGGTGTCTTTGTTTAGCTCTCTCCCACCTAAAATTGGCTCTGTTTCAATGTTAGTCTTTGGGGAAAATAAATGATCCCGATTTTAATTCACTAGCTCCCTCTTTTGAAATGTTAATGTAAATTAGTAGTGTATTAAGAATTGAAAGTCTTGCCTTCTTGGGAAACACCAGAAATAAAGAAAATTGAATAGTTAACAATTAACTATTTCGAAAATAATGAAATTACAACCCACTTCTCACAGTTTCGTGCTAACACAATTAGCTCTTACCTAAACATGTATATAGTGGATTCTGGCAGCAGCATTAATGTTTGTGGTGGATGTATTGTTATGTTGTTCTCTGTCTTGTCCCCTCTTCCCCTCCGTAACCACCTCCCTCCCTGTCATCAGCTGTACGTTCTGGAATGTTGACAGACAACAGTTGATGACTGCAGAGACCGGACGCTCCTCCCGGTTCTCCTCACTGACCTGATTTACATATATGTTAAAAGCTTTCTAATAAACTTCACCTTTATTCTTCAAATGTGTGGAAGTCATCTTTACAAATTTGGTGGCGATATTCTAACACATCGGATCGGTGCCACTCAACGCTGATTGGCACAGCATTTACTACTCGTGCTTATTTCGCTGATGAGCATTGCTTTTCATTTCAATGGTACGCCTACATCATTAACTATTTATGTCGTATTCTGCAAAATGGTAAAAGCTTTTGTACTTTCCTTGTCACTCCCATTTTAGGAAATCCGTGATTCTTTCTCACACTCCAGTTTTCCCCCTGCTTGCTCCACCTTTGCTTTCCTTGCCACAGCTCACACCTGTTTTTTTCTTTTCAGTTCCCACTAGCTCTGGCATGGCTACTGGGTACCTCACTCCGCCCCAAACATTTCTTCCAGGGGGAGGATAACCCCTACTCAAATGGGAAGAGTGGAGAGAGCACGTTACCAACTTTGTTTCAACCTTTGATGATGAGGAAGTGTTCATGGCCGAAAAAAAATACAAAATTATTTTACATTGCTTGGGCGCAGGTGGTATTAACATTTTCAAAAGCATAAACAAAAAACCAAGAGCAGCTGAGGAGGGTGACATTTACACTAATGCTATTGATGGCTTAAACAACTGCTACAAGCCCACCGTTTGCGTTGCTGTGGACAGGTACAGGTGTTTCCACAGGAAGCAAGGCACAGAGGAATCCATTGATGACTGTGTTGTGGCATTGAAAAATCTGGCCGTCACTTGTCGTTTTGAAGGGCTTCATGAAGAGTTTATTAGGGACCAAAACATTATGCAAGGGTCCAATGCTAATATACAAGAGAATCTATGGGCCAATGGGGAAAGTCCTTTGCAAAGCGTCATTGATGTTGATAGATGAGCAGCGCTTACCAGCAGGTGCACCAAAGCTGTCATTGTGGAAAACAAGGAAAAGAAAGAAGACAGCATTGTGGCTTAAGTTGGTCATTGTAAACCCAATCAAGGAAAAAAAGTGAGCAGTAGTGGGCCTGGCCGAGATAAAAAATTTAATAACCCTAGTACCGTAGAAGACGCTGTTACAGGTGCGGAAATTTCAACCACTTAGTCAATGGTAAGAATTGCCCTAACAGGAAGCAAACATTTTCATTTTGCGGTGTCATGGGGTATTTCCAGAAAGTTTGCCAAAAGAGACCCTCTAAGTCTGTTAAGTTTGTTGAAGTTGAACAAGATGCTATCTCTAACTCATCTGATGAGGATGATATCAACATGTATGTACTTAATATAGAAGATGATTGCATTTTGCAGGTTGATGATATTCAGCAAGACATGTTTAAGAAAAAAACAGTATGTGAAATGTCGATAGGTGGTGTAGATATCTCAATAGTTGCGGACTCAGGTTCGCCTTACATTGTCAACCATACTGTATTTGAAGGAAAAGTTTTCCCCCCTTCTTGGTGATCAGTTAGAATTGCCAGAAATCTCCATTAAAACCTTCACTGGAGATTCCATTGAGGTTAAAGGTTACATGAAACTTAAATTTTCCTTCAAGGGTAGAGTCCTTGTGCAAACTGTATGTATCCAGGTCAGGGCCCTCCGTTCTGGGGTGGTTAAACCAAGGTAAAATGGGCATTGTCCTAAATCCCAACAGTTTGGAACCTGTCATCATTGTCCAGACCGATGAGGAACTCAGTAACAATATACTTCAGAGGTTTCCCAAAGTTTGTTCTGATACCATTGGTCTCTTGAAAGGTTTTGAACACAAAATGTGGGTTAAAGAGGGAGCCATCCCCAAAATTCCCAAACTCAGGAACATTCCGTTTGCCATCAAAAAAGGTGTTAAGGCACAATTGGAAAAGCTACTCAGTGATGACATTATTGAATGGGTAGAGTCCTCTGAGTGGGTTGTTCCCTTAGTGGTGGTGAAGAGACCCAATGGAAATTTGAGATTGTGTATAGGTTTGTGCAATCTCAACCACAACATTATCATTGACCAGTTTCTCCTTCAACGCATCAATGAAAAGTTAGCCCTTACCATAGGTGTCAAATGTTTTTTCCACCATAGACCTTAGGGTGGCATATCATCGAGTCCCCATACATCCCGACAGTAAGAGTTTGACCACTTTCATCACTCCTTTTGGGTGTCACCGTTTCAAAAGAATTCCCTATTGTTTGGCCTCTGCCGCCGCATTGTTCCAAAGACTCATGCAAGAAATGTTTTAAGATGTCAAGGATATTCTTTTGTTCCAGGACGATATTTTAGTCATGGGCAAAGCCAAAAGGGAGCATGATGAGAAATGAGTACAAGTTTTGAGCATACTAGAATCTAGGAGGCTCACTGCCGAACACAGCAAGTGCAAATTTGCTTGCTCTGAGATAACTTATTTAGGACACGTGATCATGACAGAGGGCATCAAAACCAATGCCCCTGTACCTAAGAGCAAAGATGAACTACGTTCCTTTTTAGGCCTTGTTGAGTTCTACTCAAAATGTATTGAGAATTTTGCTGCAAAAACCTATGAGATGAGACATTTACTCAAATAAATTGTTTGGTCAGATGTGTGCCAAAAGACATTCTTTATACTTAAAAAAGAGATGTGGTCCACCCGCCTTCACAAGGATTTGATCCCTCCTTAATCAACATTGTCACCACTGAAGCCAGTGGAAAAGGTTTAGGCGCTGTGCTCACACAGAAAGATTCAAGTGCCACTGAATGTACCTTCGCCTTTGCCTCCCGCTCATTGACACCCACAGAAGAAAAGTATTCTGTCATTGAGCGGGAAGCATTGGCATGTGTTTGGGGGTTGGAGCATTTCAGGCAGTTTGTATGGGGCAACAAAGTAATTTTGCGAAGGGATCAGAAGCCATTGACCAAGGTTTTAACCACTAAAGGGCTCTATGCTGCATCTCCCAGGTTGGCGGCCAGAATGTCTGTAAGGTTATTGTGGCAAGTCTGGTGCGACAGAGACGACAAACAAGGGAATGCAGTTTAGGTTGAGCACTTTATTCTCAACCTTATACAGGGGTTCTCTCAATACGGTCCTGTACAATGATGGTATGCCTCTGGCTCTTCCGGTCTTTATAACTGTCTGGGTGACACTCAGCGCGAAGTTCGTCGGCAAGCTCCTAGGCGGTCGTCTGGCCAGTTGCTGTCGAGTCCGCGGGGGGGATCCCTCAGAGTCTTCCCTCTGTTTGTGGAACCAAAAGAAATGAGAAGTAGGAGTTAGGATCGGGGATCTCGTGCGTCGGGGCAAAATGGGGGCCGGGGGTGAGGGAAACCCAGTGCTTTTAGTGCGCTCTCTCGATTGTGACTGTGAGGGGGTGCACGTGCGAGGGGGACACTATGGCAGGGTACCGGATGCGATATAGGTGCTACGGGTCTGGGTTTACCAGAGGAGGTGAGGCGGTTTTCCCCAACCAACCCGCTACCCTTCCACGTACCTGCTCGAGCCACGCTCCTCCCCTGGGAACGTGGCCGGGCGCTTCGTGGTAACGTTGGCCTCCTGGCTTGTCGGGGTCGTCTCCGTCCGTTCTCTCCTCCGCCGTACTGCTACCTCCGCTTCTCCGCTCCCGAATCGTCCTCCTTCTCCGCTCTGAATCTCCTTCCGCCTCCAGGGAAACGCCGTCCGTCGTCTTCCGGATTCCTACTGCTTTTGTGTATCCCAGCAACGTGACGTCGTCGGTGGGAGGGGTCTCGTCGTTCTGAAAGGCGAAGTTAAAGGAGCCCTGTTCACTTCCCGCGGGCCAGTCCTGTGCATAATAGGGATATCTCTCCTCCAGTGGTCTTGTCACCTCGGGTTGCTGCAGGGGGAAAGAAGGGGTCAACGAGGCGTCTTTTGCACAGCTGTTCTGTTCATGGGAGAGTGGCCTTACAGTGTCTAACGCCCCGTCACACTCCTCCCCCCCTGGATTCTCCCGTTCGGGGAGAGGGAAGACCCTCGATAAGAAATCTGCGTTTCCATTATCCCTGCCCTTCCTATGTCTGATGGTGAATGCGTATGGCTGCAAGGCTAGGAACCAGCGTAGGATTCTGGGGTTCTGACTCCTATTTTTATGCATCCATTGCAGGGGGGCGTGATCAGTGTATAGGATGAACGGTTTTCCTTCCAGGTAATATTGGAGCTTATCTATGGCCCATTTTATGGCCAGGCATTCCCTTTCAATAGTTGGGTACTTGGTCTCCCTCGGGAACAGTTTCCGGCTCACAAATAGTATGGGGTGTTCTAGCCCATCCCCTCCTTCCTGAGATAACACCGCCCCTATCCCCATGTCTGAGGCGTCTGTGGCTAATATAAAGGGCTTGGAGAAGTTCGGGGACAATAACACCGGCTGTTTTGTGATGGTGTCTTTCAAATCTGAAAAGGCGCGCAGGGCCCTAGGACTGGGCTGTAGGAACTCCCTTTGTTTTATCCCCTTGCGTAACAGGTCTGTAAGAGGGGCAGCGGTGTCTGCAAAGTTGGGGATGAATCTACGATAGTATCCGATAAGCCCTAGGAATGCCCTAAGATCTCTTTTATTACAGGGAAAGGGGGTACCTTGAATAGCTCGGACCTTGGAGGTTTGTGGGGTGATAGAGCCCTCACCTAACACAAAGCCAAGATAATTGACCTTTGTAAACGCCGCTCTGGACTTCTTGGCGTTTATGTGTAGTCCGGCTTTTTGCAGCGCGGTGAGGATCGTCTTTAGGTGTCCCAGATGTTCCTCCCAAGTGTCGCTGTATACGACGATGTCGTCCAGGTAAGCTGAGCTGAATGACGGGAAGGGTTGTAGGATCGCATTCATAAGTCTTTGAAAGGTGGCCGGGGCCCCATGAAGGCCAAACGGTAGCACGGTGAACTCGAATAACCCTTCGTCCGTGATGAAGGCCGTTTTCTTCCTATCGGCTTCCCTGAGGGGCACCTGCCAATATCCCTTTGTCAGGTCTAGCGTTGTTATAAAGGCGGCTTCTCCAAGTTTTTCAATCAGCTCGTCCACGCGCGGTATGGGGTAGGCGTCAAACGTAGAGATGGCATTTAGGGCACGGAAGTCCATGCAGAAACGCCGCGAGCCGTCTGGCTTAGGCACCATAACAATAGGTGAGGCCCAGTCACTATTCGAGGGCCGAATCACTCCGAGATTCAGCATCTCTCTGACTTCGTTTTTGATGGCCTCTCTCCGAGCCGCCGGTATGCGGTATGGTTTTAGTTTTACCTTCTGTCCAGCCGGGGTCTCGATGTGATGTTCCACTAACGATGTCCTCCCGGGTCTGTTTGAAAATATGTCCTGAAAGGGGAGGAGAATGTCTTGTAACTGTTGCTGCCGGACTCGTGGAAGTTCCTCACTTATTACCAGTTCGTTCAGGGTGGAGGGTTCCTTTTGGGGTTGAGGTAGGAGCAAGTGGGCACTTGTTGGGGGAGGCCCTATCCATTTCTTCAATAGGTTTATATAGTGTGTTTGGGTTTTTGATGGTGAAAGTCGTAATCGATAGGTGGTATCTCCAATTGTACCAACCACCTCGTAAGGCCCCCTCCACTCACTCCTTTCTTTGCTGGCGCAGGCCGGAAGCAGGAGCAATGCCCAATCGCCGACAGTTAGGGTCCGGAGTTTTTTTCCTTTGTCATAACATCGTTTTTGCTTCTGTCTTTGCAACTCCAAATTGGTATAGGCCAAGCTTCGTAGTTTTCCTATTTTGGACCGGAGTTGTTGTGTGTAGTCGAGGAGGGCCCTTTGTTCTTGTTCCCCTTCCATCTCCCATGCATCCTTGGTCATTTCTAGTAAGGATCTCGGATGTCTGCCATAAAGGAGTTCGAAGGCTGAACATCCCAGGCTGCTCTGTTTCTGTGCTCTCAAGACGTAGAGGGCTAACGGGAGGAGGCGGTCCCACTCGGGCCCTTCAGCCGACAGCATTTTCTTTAGCGTGGTTTTCAGAGACTGGTTATACCGCTCGACGAGACCGTCCGTCTGCGGGTGGTACACCGACGTCCGTAGGTGTCGTATATCTAAGGTTTTACAGACCTCCATCAATTTCGAGGTAAACGGGGTACCTTGGTCTGTTAAAACCTCCTTCGGAAATCCGACCCTGGAGCATAGCTCAATCAATCTTTCGGCTATGTTAGCTGTTGTGGGCGCTCTCAGGGGAAAGGCCTCGATAAATCTGGTTGCATAATCAACAAGTACCAGTGCGTACATATTACCTTTGGAGGAGCGTGGCAGCGGTCCGATTAAATCCATTCCAATTCTATCGAAGGGCCGTCCTACGATGGGTAATGGAACCAGAGGAGCTGCTGGGGGGCGATGTAGGTTCCTTCACTGGCATATCTCACACTTCGTGCAATAGTCCTTCACCTGTTTATAAATCCCGGGCCAGTAGAAATACCTTAGTATACTGTTGTTATGGCTGTCTTTTTGCCAGCTCTCTGGAGAAGGAGAATGATGGAGAGTGACTCCAGCCTATCACCCCCATAGCATAGGGATTAGGCCGATAAACAGGGACCTTGTCTTACAGATATAAGGGCATTTTCGTGCCATTTCTCTTAGAGTAAGGCTTATGAATTTAAGTGAGGGGTTAGATATATAAGTATTAGTCATGATTTACTCATTTGCTAACATGCCGATCTGTTTCTCATGGAGCTATGCATATTATGGGCTCCGTAGGCCTTAAGCGAGACAGACTCCATTTTGCTTTCTGCCTGGTAGCTCGAGAAGGCTTTCTAGGTTAAAAGTGATGTTTTAGTTTTAAGCTGTTGTTCGCTTGGAGAGAACCGGTTCAGGCTGACCCTTATCGAAGGAATGTATTTTTCTCCACTCCGAAGACACAACTTCAGGCTGGCCAGCTGGGAAAGTGTCCTTGGTACGGGGAGGTACAAGAATTTGGTGGGCGGCAGGTTACTGGCCGTGAATTTCCATGAAGGAACGGGCTTTTGATATTAGCAAAGGTGTTAGTCTTTCAGTCAGTCAGTCCGTAGGCGGCATCTAGCCGTTAGCATCTCTGCCATTATTCATTTTCATGGTGGACAAGTCGCCATCTTTGAAGTCGGAGAAAGATTTAAGACCGAAACTCTCTGAAGATAGACTGAACGAGAAGTGGCGCGGAGCGCACTAACCCAGAGAGAGAGAGAGACGGTAGCTAATTAACAGCAAGGTTCCGAGGTCCTGAGGGAGAGCAGACGAGTTTGAGCCTATCAGTGCAGACGTGTACTTGTGACGGCTGAGGGTGACTGCAAGGCGAGCCAGGACCCAGAGACGAGACAGGAGCCTAGATGACTGCCGAGTCCCGATTTCCCATTAACCAGGTGAAGTCCGACCGATTCTTATAGTGCGTGCACCCTAATCTTTCTCTTTTATTTCTTGTGCAAATGTAATGCTGCATAGTAATGTGATTTATGTTTATGGTTAATAAATGCCCTAATTCATATAGAATTATCGTGTACCTGGTTCTTGTGTCCAATCTTGGTAAATGATGCTCCTAGTTGAGTACTGTTTAGACGAACGGATGAGAAATCCCGATCAGACGAATAGTTATCAAATAAAGAGGGAGTGAGTGGACCTTTGATGTCGTAAGCACGGAGTACACTATATAATCTGAATCCATATCCAAAGTTATTATTTTAGTTTTATCCTAAGTAGATTGCTAAGATATCATCCTAATAATGTTTCATAGGAATGTGGTCGTCGTTGATATGCGGCGTTAATGAGAGTGCTGGGGAGGATTACCAGCGTGTAGGGCTGCCGGATTGCAGCCCGTGTGTAAATGAGAGCGGCGGGAGGGATACCGCCGTGTAAGTTTCGCAGGATCGCGAACGATTTGGAAAAGGGAGCATTGGGTTCTGCAGGCCCGTGTGTAGACACGCCGGATTGCGTGTCAGATCTGCCCTAGGGTAGAACGGTCTGGGTCAGGGCGACCGCGAGGCCAACTGATGTGAATAAGATATTGTAGAAAATCCATATATGTATATTGTCATTCCCCATTCTTAGGTGCGACCTGTATATTCATCTTTATATCTACCCATTGTAAATACGATCTAAGAAGGGAAGGTGAGTACGTTTTGGCTGGGTCACAGGGGCCCCTGGGGGCTGATCCCATCTAAACAGAAAATCCAGCCATTACATCTGGCGTCACGAACTGTTTACGAAGCCTGTGTGCATTGTTTTGTTTTGATCTCGTTGGTTTGCGCTCGGCTTGTACGTATAAAATTTTGTTTATAATTGTGTATATAATTTTTTGCGTGTTAATATGTTTCCGAAAAAATCTCCGTCGGTTTTCAAATTACCGATTCAGATTCCCGGCTGGGAGTCTACGCCTTATGAGGCTTTAGCCCGTGAGTGGGCTGATTCTACTGGTTTGAGTGAAAATTGGTCTTCATGCTTGGAGCAGGCGGAGCCTGCCGATGTGATTTCATGCCTACAGAAAGCGCCAATAGTGAAAGGCGATGAGCTTCCTATTTTAGGACGCAGAGGATGGATTATTCTTAATGCATACAGAATTTTGCATGAGAAGTTTGTTCAACTACAGAAACAATTTAAAGATACGGAAGGACGGTGTGTTGAGTTGCAAAATGCGCATACTCTTTTACGTTGTCAAAATAAACTGCTTGCCGACAAACTTGAAACATATCAGACCATTGCCGAAAGAGCTGCGGTCCGTATTGCACGATATAAATACAAACATCGTCGTGGGCGCGTGTCGTCCCGCAAAGTGCGTATGCTTGTAGCGAAAGCTGGAATGGATTGGAACCCCGATGAGTGGGACGGTAATATCTGGGATTCTCATACTTCTGACTCCTCGGCAGAGGAGGGTGACAAGCGCGAGTCTTCTCGCTCCGGACGTGATTGTAAATCTGCTTCATGCATTGATTTGACTCCCGATTCTGACCGTGCTCGTTCTTCCCGTGCGGATGACGTAGCTTGCCCTGATTGTTCTGTTAAATCTAAGATGCGGGCTTCCTCGGAAGCTCTTCCCGCAGTTTCTGCTCATCCGATCTTTCGACGGAAATTACAACAAGCCCCTGGTAATCCGGGTGGTATCCCTCTTGACTGTATTGAAGATTTTACTCAGCAGGAGATTAGTGACATCCTGCAACGATTTAAACAACGGCCTGGTGAGGCCTTGCTTACCTGGATGGTGCGTCTTTATGAGCTTGGCGCTTCCGGTATTCTGCTCGATGCTGTTGATTGCTTACGATTTTGCTCTTTGAGTTCTGATTCTACTATTCAGGACCATTTTCGGAATTTTAATGGTAATGTCCAAACTTCTTTGCTCCAGCTTGCGTCTGATGGCTGTAATCATAAATATCCAACAGAGTCTGATTGGCCCTCTGACGACAAGCCGTGGTACACTCTGCGCGATGCGTCGCAACGTTTAAAGGAAGAAGTCATGAAAACTTGTATCTTCCTTAGTACTGCTGACAGGTTATTGGATGGTTTGTTAACATCTTCCGTGCGTAACCGCATTATACGTACTTCTCCTGTTGCTTACAAGCAGGTCATGATGACATTGTTGATTAATCAAACTGGCAATCCTTTGTCTGCTGTGCTTGAGTCTGTTCGTCAGCTTGGTGAGCTGGGTGAATGGTTTAAACCTGAAAGACAATCCCGACCTGAGGGTCGTACTGGAGGGGACTATAAGTTCTCTAGACGTGACATGTTTCTTGCTCTCATTGCTGATGGTGTCAAAAGGGAAGAGATCGATGGTGAACCTAATAATATCCTATGGGATATGTTTCGTAAGCGTGGTTTGGATCGGAAGGAAGGTGCCCGTCGTGTGCGAAAGAATGATTATGATCGTGGTTCGGATGACAGTGGTGATGAGAGACGACGTGTGGATTCTGATCGCCGTGATGACCGGCGCCAAGAACGTGGTGGTTCCCCCCGTCGTAGTGATGGGAGGGGGAGAGAGGATGATCGTGGAAGGGGAAGGGATGATCGTGGTTCTAGCAGACATAGAGATGCAAGGCGTTATTCCCCTGATATACGAAGGAGGGAGGATCGTAATAGACTCTCTGACCGTAATTTACAACTTTTTGAACATGATACTAATCCGTTTCGTACTGGAGACGGATATGAACAACAAATCCTGATACCGAAGAAAACTGAAAACATCTACCCTGATCTGTCTTGGTTGACGGAACGCAGGAAAAATGACTAGGAAATAGGTCAAGCTCCGGTACGCAGGTGGGCCCACAGAGATTACAGACCATATGTAGATATTGAGATTTTTTGGAAACATCGTAATATCCAAAGGGCCCGAGCGTTAGTTGATACTGGGGCGGAGGCCACTTTAATTCATGGTAAGTCAAGGAAATTTCATGGACAGTCTTTCACAATTACCGGCCTGGGTGGCAAAGAAACACCCGCAGTTCAAACTGCACTTGAGATTACAATTGGTAGGATTCCTCGTAGAGAATACTCTGTGTTGGTTGTGCCACTTTTGGAATATATTATTGGAATTGACATTTTGAAAGGTATGACTTTGCATTTGGATGATGGTTACTATCAGTTTGGTACTAGACAGTACATTTCGACCAGACCCGTACGGGTTGGCCGTTTACGCATGCCACCTATTAAGATCCCTTTAGCGACGAAAGTGATTTCTCAAAAACAATATCGCATCCCAGGTGGTCATGAAGAAATTACAGCTACGATTCAGGATTTGGTTGACGCAGGAGTCATTACTCCGGTCACATCTGCTTGGAATAATCCTGTTTGGCCCGTGCGCAAAAGTGACAACTCTTGGCGCATGACTGTTGATTATCGAGAATTGAACAAACATACTCCTAAATTGACTGTGGCAGTGCCTGACATTGTTACATTGATTGAGAGAATTCAAAAGCATCCAGGTACATGGTATGCTTCTATCGATATTGCTAATGCATTCTTTTCGATTCCAATTGCCCCCGAATGCCAGGAACAATTCAGTTTTACATGGAATGGACGTCAAATGACGTTCCGGAGTCTTCCTCAAGGCTATGTACATAGTCCTACGATCTGTCACCGGCTGGTGGCGGAACATTTGTCTGAAGTGCCCACGAATACACAAGTTCAAATTTGTCATTATATTGACGACATTTTGATTCAAGGTGATACGCAAGACCAGGTACAGTCTCATTTGGATCAGATTATTGACTGTTTGCGAGCAAAGGGTTGGGAAATAAATCCTGACAAATTACAAACTCCATCTCAAGCTGTAAAATTTTTAGGAATCAATTGGCATGAGGGTCACAGAGAGGTGATCCCACAAGTTAAACGTAAAATCCTTGATTTTGCTGTTCCCAGAAATAGGAAAGAGGCGCAGTCCTTCATTGGGTTGTTTGGATTCTGGCGCCAACATATTCCCCATTTGAGTCAAATCTTGGCTCCACTGTACCGAGTCACTCGTAAAAAGAATGCGTTTGAGTGGGGTGAACCTCAACAGACTGCTTTTAATTTGGCTAAAGAAGCTATTCAGTATGCTTTGGATTTGTGGCCTGTGAGTGACGGTGATGTTGATTTGAATGTGTCCGTGGAAGGTCTGTATGCCAATTGGAGTTTATGGCAAAAGCAGGGCAGACAAAAAGTGCCATTAGGTTTTTGGACCAAAAAATTGCCAGAGGCTGGTGAGCGTTACTCACCTTTTGAAAAACAGTTGCTTGCTTGTTACTGGGCTCTGGTGGATACCGAGCAATTGACTTTAGGCCATGCTGTGATTTTGAGGCCTGAAATTCCCATCATGCAATGGGTTTTGAGTTCACCGAAGTCCCATCGAATTGGACATGCTCAGGAGGCTAGTGTGATTAAATGGAAATGGTACATTCAGGACAGGGCACGTGTGGGTCCGAAAGGTGTGGCGGTTTTACATGAGCGAGTGGCGCAGGCGCCCTCCAATGAGGCTGAAAGTGAGTGTTCGGTTCCCGTAGTGCAGGAGTCTCCCGTGAAGTGGGGTAAATCATTTGATGATCTGTCCGTGGAGGATAGAAAACATGTGTGGTTTACGGATGGTTCTGCGAAATTCATTGGTGACAAGAGACATTGGAAAGCAGTGTCCTACAATCCGATTACACAGAAATTATTGAGCACAACTGGAGACGGTAAGAGTAGTCAATATGCTGAACTCTATGCGGTTTACCAAGTTTTGAAACAGGAGTTACCAGGTACATGTCATATTTTCACTGATTCTTGGTCCACTGCAAATGGACTAGCGGTGTGGTTGCCTACATGGCACTCGCACAATTGGGAATTGCACTCCAAGGAATTATGGGGTAAAGAATTGTGGCAAGAAATTTGGGAACTGCTTCCGCACAGTACTGTAACAATCTTTCACGTGGATGCTCATACTCCAATCGATTCCCTTGACAAATTTTTCCATAACATTGCAGATGGACAGTCTAAAATTTCTGAGGCAGTGGTTGACATGCAAGATTCTGATTTGGCGGGATTGGCGAAATGGGCCCATCAGAAGGCAGGACATTTTGGAGAGAAAGCCACTAACAGGTGGGCTGTTGATAGAGGAATTCATATTCCCTTTTCTTTAATTAAAGATGCCATTCTACATTGTCCCATTTGCCAACACTCTAGAAAGAAGGAGGTGCCTCAAATTGTTCGAGGTCACTTATATCGAGGTAAATTGCCCGCCCAAATTTGGCAGATTGATTATATTGGTCCGCTCCCCATGAGCAGAAATTGTCAATACATTTGTACAGTAGTTGATACTTATAGTGGCCTTTTGGTCGCTTTTCCTTGCAAGAATGCTACCCAAGTGAATACGATTAAAACCCTGGAGCTGATTATTCTATATTATGGTGTCCCATTCCAAATTCAATCAGACAATGCATCCCACTTTCGTGGAAGATTGGTGCAGGAATTCTGTATGGAAAACAATATCGACTGGGTATTTCACATTCCATACTATCCACAAGCTTCAGGACTGATTGAGAGAATGAATGGCTTGTTGAAAGAACAGTTGCGCAAGTTGACTGATGACCGTTACAGCCAGTGGAGAGATGTCCTACTTCAAGCTTTATTAATTCTGAATAACCGTCCTTTGTTGCATGCTGAATCTCCTTTGATGCGTTTGTTTCCTCCACATGTTGATGCGAAACCTAATTCTGTTGCTACCACTGTCACATATTGGGAAATTACCCCCGGTGCTTTGGCTCCATGTAGAGCAACCTCAGGTTCCGCAGGCCTCGACCTGCATGCTTTAAATGATGTACACTTCCCAGGAAAAGATCGAATAATTGTTGAAACTGGCATAGGTGTCTCTATACCTGCCGGTAGTTTTGGATTAATTGCCCCTAGATCTGGCCTGGCCCTGAAAGGTGTTCAAGTCCTTGGTGGTGTGATCGACAGTGATTATCAGGGAGAGATTAAGGTTCTCTTGCTTAATAGCAGTGAGATGGATTTGTTTATCAAAAAGTCTGACCGTGTTGCTCAACTATTGATTATGCCTGTCTTCAGTGGTGAGATCAAAAAAGGCTCTGCCCCAACGTTGCTAACTGTGCGTGGACAAAAAGGCTTCGGATCGTCTGATCTTCCTGGAGCTAAAATATGGGTGCAATCGCCTAAAAATCCTCCTGAACAGGCTGATATTATTGCGACCGGTCATGACAACACCGTTCTGGTGATGAAGCCAGGGAAAGATGGCTGGGAAGCTGTCCCAGCTGACAAATGTTATTTACGAGAATGATTAAGGCCTGTGTTTGTATTCTTTTAGATCATTCTTTGGACTGCTGCTGCAGGATGTGTCGTCGTTGGACTCCTTTTGGCTTGCTACGCCGGGAGAGGAGAGCATCTACCGACGCCGAGTGATGGGATAACAAGAGCCACGCGATCCGCGTGGCAGAAGTCCTCCGATTTTTGGATCACACTCGCGAAGCGAGTGACGAACTCTCCGCATTTTTGCCTTACCCCCATGAAATCGGTTACTGACATCTTATCGACCTGTTTGGTTGCTGTCCCTGCATCTACTGAAACCCTTCATCATGTATTTAATGTGTCCTATGCCCGACCTAATGTCATTTTGGGCGACTTCTTGGCCCATGAATTTTGTCCCTCATGTACTCTTCTTCCAGACCAGGATGTCCTTATTAATTCCAGAATTACTACTTTTAATATTACCCCTGGTGACCTTTGCTTTATGATGACCTGCAATCCTAAGGCCATCTCTGAATGTCTGCGGTTGAAACTCCAAGCCGCTACTACTTTTTCATTTCATCAACGTTTGCTTTGTACAAAAAGACTTCCTAATTCATGTTTTTCAGTGAAGAACAATATGACTTGCAACAGTTTAGTTGTAGCCACTAGCCATTATCGTTCAATGTTGTTACCAGCTGGATGGCTCTTTTCATGCGGGAATTCATCTTGGCCCTATATTCCTGCGAATATTTCTGGTGGCCCGTGTGCCATCACTAGATTAAGTTTGCTAATGTTTTCTTCACATCCTCCTTCACATTCCCGTATTGTTCGTGACTCAATGTCCTTACATGACGACTGTGATTCCTCTGTTCATCTTTTTTCCAGATCAGAATATCTTGGTTTGTCTTTTTCTATTATTGGTGTTCCTGCATTAGCCGTTTATAATGCTAAAACAATAGGCAAGATGGCCTGCTGGATGGTCAAGTCGATCATCCAAACTTCTACTGTTTTGTCAGATTTATTGTTAGATTCCCAAGGTGAACGTAGAGCTATTTTGCAAAATCGTGCGGCCATCGATTATTTGCTGTTAAAATACGGGCATGAATGCTCTGAATTTGAAGGTCTATGCTGTTTTAATTTGTCTGACCATTCTAAAGATATCCAGTCCCATATTAATAAACTCCACGACTTGACTGCAGAAATTAGAGAACACATAGATCAGGGTTTCTTTGACTGGCTTTTTAACTGGCTCCCTGACATGCATTTTTTACGACAAATTTTGGGAGGGGTTATTATTATTGTCTGCATCCTTATAGCGATTTGCTGCTTTATTCAGTGTGTCCCTTCCCTGCTACAATTTTTTAAACTTACGAAGAGTCGTAGATCAGTTAGTTTTGTTTCATATTATTCATCTACTGACGTTAGCTCCATTTAGTTATTGGTTAATAGACTGGAGTCAAGGGGTGTAATGTTATGGCTGTCTTTTTGCCAGCTCTCTGGAGAAGGAGAATGATGGAGAGTGACTCCAGCCTATCACCCCCATAGCATAGGGATTAGGCCGATAAACAGGGACCTTGTCTTACAGATATAAGGGCATTTTCGTGCCATTTCTCTTAGAGTAAGGCTTATGAATTTAAGTGAGGGGTTAGATATATAAGTATTAGTCATGATTTACTCATTTGCTAACATGCAGATCTGTTTCTCATGGAGCTATGCATATTATGGGCTCCGTAGGCCTTAAGCGAGACAGACTCCATTTTGCTTTCTGCCTGGTAGCTCGAGAAGGCTTTCTAGGTTAAAAGTGATGTTTTAGTTTTAAGCTGTTGTTCGCTTGGAGAGAACCGGTTCAGGCTGACCCTTATCGAAGGAATGTATTTTTCTCCACTCCGAAGACACAACTTCAGGCTGGCCAGCTGGGAAAGTGTCCTTGGTACGGGGAGGTACAAGAATTTGGTGGGCGGCAGGTTACTGGCCGTGAATTTCCATGAAGGAACGGGCTTTTGATATTAGCAAAGGTGTTAGTCTTTCAGTCAGTCAGTCCGTAGGCGGCATCTAGCCGTTAGCATCTCTGCCATTATTCATTTTCATGGTGGACAAGTCGCCATCTTTGAAGTCGGAGAAAGATTTAAGACCGAAACTCTCTGAAGATAGACTGAACGAGAAGTGGCGCGGAGCGCACTAACCCAGAGAGAGAGAGAGACGGTAGCTAATTAACAGCAAGGTTCCGAGGTCCTGAGGGAGAGCAGACGAGTTTGAGCCTATCAGTGCAGACGTGTACTTGTGACGGCTGAGGGTGACTGCAAGGCGAGCCAGGACCCAGAGACGAGACAGGAGCCTAGATGACTGCCGAGTCCCGATTTCCCATTAACCAGGTGAAGTCCGACCGATTCTTATAGTGCGTGCACCCTAATCTTTCTCTTTTATTTCTTGTGCAAATGTAATGCTGCATAGTAATGTGATTTATGTTTATGGTTAATAAATGCCCTAATTCATATAGAATTATCGTGTACCTGGTTCTTGTGTCCAATCTTGGTAAATGATGCTCCTAGTTGAGTACTGTTTAGACGAACGGATGAGAAATCCCGATCAGACGAATAGTTATCAAATAAAGAGGGAGTGAGTGGACCTTTGATGTCGTAAGCACGGAGTACACTATATAATCTGAATCCATATCCAAAGTTATTATTTTAGTTTTATCCTAAGTAGATTGCTAAGATATCATCCTAATAATGTTTCATAGGAATGTGGTCGTCGTTGATATGCGGCGTTAATGAGAGTGCTGGGGAGGATTACCAGCGTGTAGGGCTGCCGGATTGCAGCCCGTGTGTAAATGAGAGCGGCGGGAGGGATACCGCCGTGTAAGTTTCGCAGGATCGCGAACGATTTGGAAAAGGGAGCATTGGGTTCTGCAGGCCCGTGTGTAGACACGCCGGATTGCGTGTCAGATCTGCCCTAGGGTAGAACGGTCTGGGTCAGGGCGACCGCGAGGCCAACTGATGTGAATAAGATATTGTAGAAAATCCATATATGTATATTGTCATTCCCCATTCTTAGGTGCGACCTGTATATTCATCTTTATATCTACCCATTGTAAATACGATCTAAGAAGGGAAGGTGAGTACGTTTTGGCTGGGTCACAGGGGCCCCTGGGGGCTGATCCCATCTAAACAGAAAATCCAGCCATTACAACTGTCTGTGGTTTTCTCGGTCCCACTGTGTCCGGCTGTGAGATGGGTGTGGGCAAAGAAGAGAACCTGGTCTCCGAAAGAAAGAGGCACCACTAACTGAGGGTCCCCCCCCTCAACCCCCTCCCGGTATAGGAGATCCTTGGTTATGAGGAATCTCGGATATTTCGGGGTGTCTAGGTCCTGGGACATGTGTGCGCTCTCCCAAGCATTTAATAAAGTGGAGTCATTGGCTTGGGCGAAACGAAAACTGCGGTCCGTGACCCATGGCTCGGGAGAGATAAGGGTTGTTACTGTCCTAGGGGCTGTTGCAATGGATACCGATCTATTAAAGAGGGCCAAAAACTCCGGATTATCCACCCCCAAAATCACTTCCTCCGGCAGGGAGTCAACCACTCCTACCCTTACTGTGCACGGGTTCTTGTCATGGGGTTTTATCGTGACCTGAGCAAGAGGGTAGGGCCTAACGTCCCCATGGACGCACTTTATATGTACTAGAACGTCCCGGACATATTGGTGTGGACGTATCAGTCTTTTCTGGACCACCGAATGTCGGCATCCCGAATCTAAGAGGGCTTTTACGTTTTTACCGTTTAGCGACACACTCACATAAAATGAGGGACCTGTTTCGGCGGCATACATTATGGTCTTAGGGAGATACCCAACCTCCATGGGCTCCTCGGTCGTTCGTTTCTTGGGACACAGTCGAGCTATATGGCCCCACTCTCCACATTCAAAGCACTGGGGGCCTCGGAGCGGTGTTCCCTCAAGTCTTAGGGTTCTAGGTTTCGTGGTGTCTGGTACCGCTTTCTTTTTCTCGGTCTTGACGGGAGTCTGTATCTTTGTCCCCTTCTCATAGTCCCACCCTGTGACTTTAGGTTGTGCTCGGGCATAATTAGCAGCCATTTCAATGGCTTGCTCCAAGGACAACCCGGGGTGTTGTTTGAGCCACCTCTGAGAGGCATACGGCAAGGCCTCCATAAACTGTTCTAAGTATATTTTGGTCATTACTTCCTCCGTCGTGCTGGTGGCCGGTCTTAGCCACTTATCCGCGGCGAACTTCAATCGGAAAAACAGAGTTTTGGGGTTCTCGCCAGGTATACCCCTCTCTTTCCGGAAGCGGAGTCTGTAGGCCTCACCGTCAAGCCCTAGATGATCCAAGATGATTTCTTTTATGGTTGGGTAGGGCGTGGTGCCCGTGGGGTTGGCCACCTGATATGCAAACTGCGCCTCCCCTGACAGGAGCGGCACCAAAAAGAAGGGCCACTTGTCCTCCGGCCATCCCATTGCTCTGGCAGCCCTCTCAAAGTTCATCAAGAACATGTCCGGGTCCTCCCCCGGTGTATATTTTTGTAAGGCTAGTCCTGAGGGGTGAGGAGCGGAAAGGGGTCGCGTCTCCAGGGGTGTTTGGACGATTGCGACCGGAGGTGGCTTTTGTAGACTCTCCAGGTGGGCCTCAATAGTATTTTGAAAAAGGTCCCGGTCGGCTTGGGCTGACGTCATCTGCCTCTGCACCGCCCATTCTAATTTTTCCTGTCCTTTGACGAGATGCTGGATAAGGGCTTCCATCTTGTCTTACAGACGGACTGGATCCCACTTCTGACACCAGTGTGGCAAGTCTGGTGCGACAGAGACGACAAACAAGTGAATGCAGTTTAGGTTGAGCACTTTATTCTCAACCTTATACAGGGGTTCTCTCAATACGGTCCTGTACAATGATGGTATGTCTCTGGCTCTTCCGGTCTTTATAACTGTCTGGGTGACACTCAGCGCGAAGTTCGTCGGCAAGCTCCTAGGCGGTCGTCTGGCCAGTTGCTGTCGAGTCCGCGGGGGGGATCCCTCAGAGTCTTCCCTCAGTTTGTGGAACCAAAAGAAATGAGAAGTAGGAGTTAGGATCGGGGATCTCGTGCGTCGGGGCAAAATGGGGGCCGGGGGTGAGGGAAACCCAGTGCTTTTAGTGCGCTCTCTCGATTGTGACTGTGAGGGGGTGCACGTGCGAGGGGGACACTATGGCAGGGTACCGGATGCGATATAGGTGCTACGGGTCTGGGTTTACCAGAGGAGGTGAGGCGGTTTTCCACAACCAACCCGCTACCCTTCCACGTACCTGCCCTGGGAACGTGGCCGGGCGCTTCGTGGTAACGTTGGCCTCCTGGCTTGTCGGGGTCGTCTCCGTCCGTTCTCTCCTCCGCCGTACTGCTACCTCCGCTTCTCCGCTCCCGAATCGTCCTCCTTCTCCACTCTGAATCTCCTTCCGCCTCCAGGGAAACGCCGTCCGTCGTCTTCCGGATTCCTACTGCTTTTGTGTATCCCAGCAACGTGACGTCGTCGGTGGGAGGGGTCTCGTCGTCCTGAAAGGCGAAGTTAAAGGAGCCCTGTTCACTTCCCGCGGGCCAGTCCTGTGCATAATAGGGATATCTCTCCTCCAGTGGTCTTGTCACCTCGGGTTGCTGCAGGGGGAAAGAAGGGGTCAACGAGGCGTCTTTTGCACAGCTGTTCTGTTCATGGGAGAGTGGCCTTACAGTGTCTAACGCCCCGTCACAGTTATGTAGTGTAGTTCCTATATCCCTGATAGGCTCTGCTCATTGGAATAATATACACTATAGTTTTTACATAGGACTGAGATCAGTATGTCTCTATCGAGTACATTAAAATTAATTACTTGTGTGTGCCAGCTAACTCAGAGGTCACTAGAAACTTCTTGAATATACAAGAAGGGATTAGTTTCTGACAACCGCATAAACATGACAACTTTGTTTCCCTTAGAGTCGGAACAATCTCAGAACCGTGGAAACAATAGATAACAGTTTCACTCAGTCAATCGTGCATGCTTTTTTTCTAGATACTAGTACAGAAATAGAGAGATGGACGTTTCAATAAAACAGGGGTTTATTGAACAGTCTTCTTTCTCATGCAAGAGATATGAACTGCTACAATCGTGAGACAGGATGCGAAGTACAATACGTACAGGGTTAGCAGTAAGGTAAAATATTACTGCAATAGCATGGTTTGTAGCTATGACAAATATTCATAAAATACATACATAAATAACACAGGCTAAAATGTGGATACTCATCTGATGCTTCTGAATAGTTCTACCCCAGTGTACCTAACCTAAGTGTAGTACGAGGTAAGAAGTAGGTGCTGTTTTCTAAAGTATAGCTAGCTATAGTTTTAGTTTTGCCAAGAGTTGCCAAAAGTTTCTCTAAGTTCTAGTCTGCTCCATACCTTAGAATGTGTGAGATTGGAATATCTTTCCGGGACTCGATGTCTAACACCCTGCAAGGGGAATCAGAAACACTGGAGCTGGATTCTCTGCGAGGAGGATGACAGCGTCTGGTCAGTGCATCAGGCGGGAACTCGATCTTCTTCCGAACTTGCTGTGGCGAACCGCAAGTAGGCAGTCAAACTGGACCATACCGGAACCGTGGTTTGCCAGGGCAAGTGCAGGTATATTTATACCTTGAAGGTGTTTAAGAACGCCTGTAGTGACGTAAAAGTCGGGCATCGGAACGTCATTAATGAACCCCTAAGGAATAGATGTTCATGCATACTAAATGAGTTCTTGGAGAAATCAATATCCAAGCAAGGGAAATTCCTAAAGGCTTAAGAGTCTGGTTTTCCAAGAACTCGTTGTGACGTGGATGGACGGATGTAGGAGACCATGCCTGTATTTGGTTAGCATGGACAATGCCTAAATAAGGGCTGGATTTTCTATGCCTAAATAAGGGCAATATGAATTGTACCTATATAAGGGCATACATCGGGAAACCTATATACGGAATCTAAATCTACACACAACAGTTGTTTGATTTTAATTATGAAGTCCAATACATGTCTGGTACCAAGAATGTGTTGGCAGATTTCCTAAGCTGTATGCCTGTTCTCGTACAAGAATCCAATGATCAATCGGATGATAAATTCTGTGTTGCCAGTATACATGAGGAGGCTCACGGCATATCCCTAGGAGAATGGAAAAGAGAGCAGAATAGCAGTGCTGTTCTTGGAAAGGTACTTAGCATGCTTTCTAATGGTTGGCCTGAGAAGAGGTTTATTGCCAAAGACCTTCATCCCTTCTGGGAAGTAAAACATGAGCTGTCTCAGGAAAACGGAGTTCTCATGAGGAGTGGTAAGGTTATCCCTCCCTCCAAGCTTAGACACAGAATCTTAGAAATTTGCCACGAGGGACACTTGGGGATTGGTAAAACCAAGTGCAGAATTCGGAACTTGTACTGGTGGCCCAGTGTCAACTTTGCCATAGAGAGAACTGGCAGAGATTGCCTGCAACGCTGCAACTCTGACATATCCCAGGTCACCTTCAGGCCCCCCCCTTCATCACTTGCCCCACCATGCCCTGGGAAAGAATTGGTATAGATATCATGGGACCTGTCATGTAGCGTGAGGAACAAGTGTTTTCTATTGGCCGGAGATTGGTTTTGTCAACAAAGCCGATGCCCCCAGCGTGGTAACATTTCTGGATGAAGTTTTCATCAAAGAAGTGTTGCCCAAATGTATTGTCAGCGACAACGGACGACAATTTACTTCTGATTTGTTTATGAACTATCTAAATAGGAACAGAATTGCCCACAAAACCACATTTGTCTATCACCCAGCCAGTAATGGGGCAGTAGAACGCTTCAACAGGGTGATCAAAGGTATTGTGCAGCTAGCTAATAACAATTTGGTGTTGAAGTCTGACATTTTTAAAACCTTGATGGCATAACGCATTACACCATGCAACAGCACAGGACACCACCCATTTGAACTGATGAGGGGCAGAACTCCCATGTCTAAGGACAACGTGGGTTGGTTATCTGTGTCCAAAAGAGTAGACTGGTCATTCGACCAGGTAAGACATGAGCTAGAAAAAACCAAATTAGAGTGCAAGGCTCGCTTTGAAAAAAACACAGTTGCAAACCTGTTCATCTGCAAGCTGGTGATGTTGTATGTGTTAAAAAGAGTGGTTTTACAGCCCAGGGGCACAGTAAGTTTTCCCACCCCTCACTGTAAGCAATGTGTTTTGCAATTCGCCCTTTTGAGTGATGGTAGAGTTTGGCACCTCTCCATGTTATCGGCATACAAACCCGGAATTCCCTCATTACCCAGATCTGATGATAGTCAGGAAATGCAAGATCCTGTTTCTGTAAACACATTATGCGCATGTTCCTTCTGGTTCGAGGGGAAGATGGTGGGACTATGGTGAGGGGAAAGATAATATTGTTCATTCTCAGATTAGTCTTCATGATGCCCCCATGTGTTCTGTGGTGCATGTTGCAAGCAATGAGGTGTCCTTACCTCAAAGAACCAGAGTGGATCGACGTGTGGTCCCCCCCAGAAAACTCAATGATTATGTGTATGAATAATTCATCTACACTCACTCATGGTTATTTCATGTTCCCATTCATCTTCCCAATTCTATTACAGGTCCGGAGGCTTCAGATTATGCTTTCTCTTTCTTTTACTGAAAACACAGCAGCCAATAAAAACGTTTTTAACATATTAACAAAAACTACATTTCCTAAAATGCCATGGTACTTCATCAATAACCATAGAGACTATAGACCTATAAATGACACTCTTCATATGAACACTTCCTCTTTCTTTGCTGCTTGCAGCCGAGTTAAGTGGTTCAGTATAACTATTCTTTATTGCAAGGTTTATTATGATTCTGTTTTAATTATTTTATTGCGGTGATTAATTCTGTTTTAATTACTTGATTGCAGTGATTATTGCTAATACTCTTATGCCCCTAAAACAATTCTTGAATACCTGCGCCGCGTCTCAGCGGCAGCGGGAGTGCCGGCAGGTGCCGTAGTGGTGATCGGGTGGTGGTGAGCGCGACAAAGGCGGTTCTCACTCAAGGCTCGCCTCCACCTGAGTGCTACTTCCCTAAGCATTGCTGCCCAGATTACCGCAGTTCATCAGCGGTCCTCAGTGTCTTCCCTGTTCGGGCCCGCATCTGTCTAGAGCCTGATGTCGTGTAGCCCAATTGGGCTAGTGTTGGGCTACGAGAAAACCCAATACCAATTCCTCATTGTTTCTGCACCGTTTTTTTAAAGTGGAACAGTGCACAAGTCGGTTGTTTATGCCTCTGTGTGCACTGACGCCTTTCCTGGGCTGAAGAATAAGCAAGGCCCAAGCCGGGTGCAGGCTTCGTATAAGGGTGGCTCTTGGACGCCCCAGTGTGGGCTGGAACGATAGTGACTACAACGGGGCTGAGGAGCAGTGGAATTAATCCAGCATCCAAGAAGGCCCAAGACACCGACACAGGCACCGACACAGACTCTTCAGGGCATGCCTCACCCCCTAAGAAAAAGAAGGCTAAGAGAGCGCATTTAAATCCGCCGACCCCCTCCTTTATCTTTTTCCCAACAAGACAAAATGTTTATAGATCAAGGGGTAGGAGACTTGCTGGAGAAATGCGCGGTAGCTTATTACAACAACAAACCGGAGGGTTTCTGCAGCAACATCTTCCTAGTTCAGAAGAGAGGCGGGGCCGCAGACTTGTTCTAAACCTGAAAGATTTCAACAAGTTCGTCCTGTACAGGCATTTCAAAATGGAGGGGATACATTTACTGAGAGACATTTTGAGGCAGGGGGTTGGATGGTCTGTTTAGACCTCAAGGATGCCTACCTAACGGGCCTGATTTTACCCCCTCACAATGCTTCTTGCAGTTGCAATCGTGAGGCAGATGGCTGGAATATTTGATCCTGCCTTTCGGTCTTTCCTCCGCTCCTTGGTGTTTTACCAAGTTAATGAAGCCAGTGACCGCTCCTCTCCAGGAGCAGGGTATTCATCTAATAATTTACCTGGAAGACATACTGATAATGGCTCCCTCCATCTCCCTAGCAGTCTAACATCTACAGGTGAGAATGCACCTATTAGAGAATCTGGGTTTTGTGATAAGGCGAAATCAGTTCTGGTCCCAGCGCAATCACTGGAGTTCTTAGGTTTTGTAATCAATTCTCAGACAACTCAACTCCAGTTGCCCAAAACCAAATTGAGAGATATGAAGAAGGAATTGAAGGCGACTCTAGCCAAACAAGTCACGTCCCTAAGGGCGATTGCGCATTTAGTGGACCTTCTAGGCTACTCAATACAAGCAATCTTTCTGGGGCCATTGCATTACCGGGCCCTTCAACGTCTGAAAATCCAACATCTGCAGAACAGTCTTTCATACTCAGACCAGGTTCCCCTCACAGACGAAGTCCGAGAAGAACTCAAATGGTGGCTAGCTCACTTGGATGCGTGGAACGACAGAGCAATTTTTGGTTTTCGCCCGGAGGTGGTCATAAAATCTGATGACAGCCGGTCGGGTTGGGGAGCATGATGCGGGGAGATTGCCACAGGGGGCAGATGGTCTCTCCAGGAGTTTTCATTACACATCAACTGTCTCTAGCTCCTGGCGGGATCATTTGCGATTCGCACTTTCTCACCCAGGAAGGTATCTTGTTGCATCCTCCTGAGGATGGACAACATCTCTGCGGTGAGATATATAAACAAGTTGGGGGGACAAGATCCCCGATGTTCAAGGAGATTGCCAAGGACTTTTGGCATTACTGCCTGGCTCACCAAATAACGGTAATAGTGGAATACCTTACGGGGCAAGACAACATAATAGCGGATTGGAATTCCCATCACTCGAAGGATTACAGTGGCTGGAAACTCCATCCTTCCCTCTTCCAAATGACTCAGGCGATTTGGGGCTCTTACCACATAGACCTCTTTGCCTCCAGACTAAATCGCCAGCTAGAGACATTTTTCGGATGGAGACCGGACCCTCTGGCGAGAGCCACGGATGCCTTCATGCAGGATTGGTCGAAGACATTGAATTATGCCTTTCCTCCATTTGTCCTAATCCCCAGAGTACCAAACCAAATTGTTCAGCAGAGAGTAGAGATCGTACTAGTCACCCCGGTATGGAAGCCCAACCTTGGTTTCCGGTTCTGCTGGAACTGATGTGCGATTTCCCTCTTCACCTTCCGTGGTCTCAGATGATGCTCTAGGGCCCTCAGGGAAAATTGCATCCTCTAATTCTCTTGGGGCAGCTGTCCCTGATGGCCTGGTGGCTTTCAGGCAACAGTGGTCGATGCCAGGAATTTTGAGGAAGGCTTCAGGCTTCATCCAACAGACCTGGGCTCCCTCTACTTGAAAACGATACTGTTCAGCATGGCGAGCATGGTTGGGTTGGTGCTTGGAGAAGCACGTGGATCCCAGGGAGGCGGGCCTCGCACAAAGAGTGAATTTTCTATGCAAGAAAGCTGCAAAAGGTTTGTTCTACAGATCGGTTAACAATTTTCGATCCGCTATCTCGGCTGGACATGCGCAGATAAATGGGAGACCGGTAGGTATGCATCCGGTGGTGTGCAAGTTCTTGAAAGGAATATGTGTGGCAAATCCACCTAAGGCTAAGTATTCTTCTTTATGGGATGTGTCTAAGGTTCTAAATTTATTCGATAATTGGCCTGAAAATGATCTGCTTTCCAGAAAGCTAATGTCTTCTAAATTAGCTATACTTCTTTGTTTATCTGCCTGTTGACGTGTTTCTGATGTTAGAGTCTTGGATTTAAATGGTAGAATTTTCCCACCTGAGGGGGTGTCATTTGTAATTTCTGCACGGACCAAGACCTTTTCACGGTCCATTGATTACAATACATTTCCAATGAATGATAAATTGTGCGTAGTAAGATGTCTTAAAGTTTATGAGGAATGTACCCGACCTATCAGATCGGTCGGTTGTTCAAGACTGTTAATTGCTTTACAAAAGCCCTTTAAGCCAGTTACTCTGCTACTATTGCCAGATGGCTCAGATATATAATGACAGAGGCAGGCATTGACACTGAAATGTTTGGAGCGCATTCAATAAGAGGCACTATGGCTTTAAAATCTTTTATGTTAGGTACCAGTATACAAGATATAATGAGAGCAACTGATTGGTCATCTAGCTCTACATTTAAGCAATTTTAGTATAAACCTGTGAGCGATGTTGCTTCTGTGGTTCTAGATAAGCTTTAAACTTAAATATTCCGAAACGTCCGGTCCTGTAATAGAATAAAAAATCTGCTAGCATTCGCGCCAAGAATTTTCAATTCTATTAAGGACACGGAGGCAAGGATTATCCCGCCCAAGGTACAATTTTTGTTGATAACTGTCGTGTTTTTTCCCCCACCCTGAGACAGTTATTTACCACAGTTGTTATGAGTTGCTATTTCTATTTCAGGATCTGAACAGAAAAGCGAATAGACGATCGCTTTGGACTTCTTGGAAGTCATGTTGTAAAGTCACCACCTGCAGGGTCTGCGGTTGAGTCTACGACGTTACTGTTTGCTGTTTTCGACAAGTTATATTTTCTTTGGACATATTACAGTTAATACATAGGCAATGCTTGTTGGGCAAAGAAAGAAGAAGTGTTCTAATGAAGAGCGTCATTTATAGGGCTATAGTCACTATGGTTATTGGTGAAATACCATGGCATTTTGGGAAATGTAGTTTTCGTTAATAGGTTTATAACGTTTTTAGTGGTTCCTGTGTTTTCAGTAAAAGAAAGACAAAGCATAATACTCGCCTCCGTGTCCTTAATAGAATTGAAAATTCTTGGCGCGAATGCTAGCAAATTTTTTTATCTCCCCCCTCCTCTCTCCGTTATGTGGAAGATGTGGCATGTTGTTCTCTATCTTGTCCCCTCTTCCCCTCCATACCACCTCCCTCCCTGTCATCAGCTGTACCTTCTGGAATGTTGACAGAGGACAGCTGATGACTGCAGAGACCAGAAGCTCCTCCCGGTTCTCCTCACTGACCTGATTTACATATGTGTTGGAAGCTTTCTAATAAACTTCACCTTTATTCTTCAAATGTATGGAAGCCATCTTTACATGTATAAAGGCATTTTACGTAAATAGAGCTACTACATTTGAGCACTGAAAATGTCAAAATATTATATAAATTCACATCAGACAAGTTCAAGTAACCTGCGAGCAACAATTCAAAATTTGCGAACATACGTGACAAGAATTTTCAATTCTATTAAAGACAAGGAGGCGAGGATTATGCTTTCTCATTTCTTTACTAGAAATGCTCAGCAGCCAATAAAAACACAGTAAAACGAAGAGAAAAAACTACAATACCCATAATCACAAGGGTATCACGTGAAGAACCATAGAGACCATAGTATAAAAGGTCATATAGAAAGTACAACATCCTCTTTCTTTGGTGAGGAGAACAGCTCAAATAAAATCAGTCCAAGAACAACGATGACCATCAGGGAGAAAAAACCATCAGCAACGGCAGAAGACCATATTGGAGAACGAAGCACTGGAAGGCCACAGGACTCTGGAAGCAGAAGAACATTGGATGCAGGAGAAACCAGATGGAACAGAAACACCATCATTTCGGGTCAGAACCTGAAAAAAGACAGACTGCCGTAATACACATCCAATACAGATAGTATAAACATCATAGGGGGGGATTAGAGAAACAATGAATTAAAAGAAATATAATGCATATGCAAAAGCAACAGTATAAATGCAAAATATGTACATAACAAAAACAATGGGTGGGATAATCCTCGCCTCCTTGTCTTTAATAGAATTGAAAATTCTTGTCACGTATGTTCGCAAATTTTGAATTCTATGTCAGGACAGGAGGCTCCGATTATGCTTGTTCAAAGCTTATCCACCACCACTGAAGCAAGGTGATCAATTGGCTTGTAATAGAAGGTTTTAAACATAGAATCAGATGACCAATCTGCGGCCTTCATAATGTCAAACAAAGTAACACCCATAGAGAATGCTTTAGAAGCCATAGCCCCACGTGCCGAATGAGCACCAAAAATGGAAACATCAATTCCGGCCTCAGACATGAGCCATCGAACCCAACGAGCTAAAGTAGCCAGGGTAACAGGGCGAAAAGGCTTCTGCAAAGCAATCAACAGTTGACCCTGCATATCGGAACGTAAATGGGCAGTACATACCTCATAATCCTTGACGCATTGGACCACACAAAGGTTGGGATGGTCAGGAAAAGAAGGATAGGTAATCGAGGAAGTATTTGTTTTGGTACGTCGAGAAAGACGAAAAGTGACACCTTCAGGGGTAAAACTGCGACCCGCCAAGTCCAACGCACGAACATCAGACACCCGCCTGCAAGAAACTAGGCATAACAACATGGTCAGTTTGGCTGACAATTGTTTGCGGGAGAGCAAAGAATTGGGAGGCCAGGCTTCCAAAAACTTCAAGAAAACGGTTACATAGCATAAAGACGCGTATTTAGGACCTGGAGGAGTCGCCAGACGTATACCCTTAAGCAATTTAGAAATCAAAGGGTGTTCACCCGCGGGTTTACCATCTAGAGGGACATGGCCTGCCGAAATGGCAGAACGGAAATTATTAACCGTCCGATAAGCCAAACCGGAGGAAGCAAGAGATGCTAAAAAGTTAATAATTACAGATACATCCGCTGCAGCGGGATCAGCTTCCCATTGAACACACCAATCACACCATCGTTTCCAAGAGCCTGAGTAGCGTTTGTGAGTATTGGGTGCCCAAGATCCACTGATAAACTTGCAAGCGTCTCGTGAAAGGCCTGGGACCGACCAACGGTCCCCGAAAGTTGCAAAGCCAGAAGACGTAGAGAGCCTGACTGGATCAGGGGATGCGGATCGCTGAGAGGGTCCAGCAAGAGCTTCCACTTCTGGGGAAGAAGGATCGGCACTGCACAACACATTTCCAGTCGAACTGGGAACCAAGCTTGAGACCTCCACAGAGGAGCAATCAGAATCAGCTCTGACTGATAACGCTTTGTGCAAGCCAGGACTCTCAGAATCATCATGAATGGGGGAAAGGCGTAGCACAGAAGGGGAGGCCAGGTTTGGAGAAATGCGTCCATGGCCAGGGCTTCCGGGTCCGGCCTCCAGCTGAAGAACCGAGGAAGCTGAGTGTTGAGGCGAGAGGCAAACAGGTCGATGTGACACTGGCCCCAAATCCGACGGAGAGAGCGGAAAACGCGAGGATGAAGCCTCCAATCACTGTAATCCCGAAGGTGACGCGAATGCCAGTCCGCAATCTGATTGTTGCGCCCGGGAAGATACTCGGCAATAACAGTGATCTTCTTCTGCAGACAAAAGTGCCAGAAATCTTTGGCGATCTCCGCCAATATCTTGGATCTCGTGCTGTGCAACTTGTTGACATAACGAACCGCGGACACATTGTCCATGCGGAGAAGAATGCAACAGTTGGACCGAAGGGGAGTGAAGCAACGGATCGCAAAGGATCCCGCCAGGAGCTCCAGACAATTGATGTGGAGAGACAACTCCTGAGGGAACCACCGACCCCCTGTTGATATTGGACCGCACCGGGCTCCCCAACCCCACAGGCTGGCATCGGACTCTATCACCAACTCCGGGGCAGAACCGAACAGGGCTCGACCATTCCAGGCCTCCATGTGGTCCAACCACCACTGCATCTCGCACCTCTCCTCCTCTGAAAGATGAATCTGATCAGAATAGCGAAGGCCGTGTTGGAGATGACGGATCTTCAACCGTTGTAACGCTCTGTAATGCAGAGGACCCGGAAAAATCGCCTGAATTGACGACGCCAAAAGACCGACTACACGAGCTATAGATCTCAATGATACAATCTGTTTGGAGATAATCGAAACCAACTCCCTTTTGATGTAGCGAATCTTTTGATTGGGTAAAAGAAGCTGACATGTCAGAGAATTGATTTGGAAGCCTAGAGAGTATATCACCTGAGATGGGATGAGAACCGATTTCTGAGGATTCACTAGAAATCCCAGAGATTGTAAGAGGTCGATCATCCATTCGAGATGCGAAATCAATTTGAGGGGACAATCTGCCATGATCAGAATGTCGTCCAAATAAATAATAAGGCGGAGACCCCGAGCGCGTAAGCATTCCACCACGGGCTTCAGAAGCTTCGTGAAGCACCAGGGAGCTAACGAGAGGCCGAACGGGAGGACCTTGTATTCGAACCAGTCCCCTTGCCATTGGAACTGGAGAAACCGACGATGTGGGCTGAAGATCGGAATCGACAAATAAGCATCCTTGAGATCTAGGCGAACCATCCAATCTCCCTCTCGGAGAAGATCTCGCAAAAGATGGATACCCTCCATCTTGAAATGGCGGTAAACCACCCTTCCGTTGAACTCTTTGAGATTGAGGACCAAACGGGATCCGCCCCCTTGTTTCTGCACCAGAAACACCGTGCTCACAAAACCTCTTGGATGACGAGTAGTGCGAAGAATAGCCCCTTTTGCAAGAAGGGAGTCTATTTCTGTTGAAATAATCTCCCGATCCTGAAGAGAGATTGTGGCGAAAAAATTGGAGCTTTCCCCCCAAAACCACTTCGGAAACTGGAATGAACCTCACCTGAATTGTTGGAGTCTTGATGACCTCCTTGATGTCCACCGAAGCGACCCCTCCGGAATTTTCCTTTCCCTTTGCGAGAGGGATAGAAGCTGGAATGGGTGGAGAAGCCGGAGTCTTGACCACCCCCTCTGTGGGACTGGAATCCTCTCTGGGAATTCTGCTGTGAGCCACGGCCGAACGAGCGTCCCCTAAGACGTCTGGCCTTGGCAAAAACCGTCCGAAACGCCCGCCGCAGCGAGGCTTGGGCCTTGTCAAGGCCACTGAAAGTGGCCACAAAATGGGTAAGCTCCTTCAAGAACGGCTGACC
Source organism: Triturus cristatus (assembly GCF_964204655.1). NCBI lineage: Eukaryota > Metazoa > Chordata > Amphibia > Caudata > Salamandridae > Triturus > Triturus cristatus. The sequence continues at coordinate 1,053,778,210 of NC_140584.1, read as the reverse complement.
AAATAAGAGTCCCTGAGCCAAGGGGCCGGACTCTGAAGACGAGAGCTCCGCCAGCTTAGGATCAAGTCGGAGAAGAATGGAGCGGCGTCGCTCACAGGAAATCGCGCAGTTGACATTGCCCAACAGACAAATGGCCCTCTGGGACCATTCAATGAGTTTGTCAGGATTCACAAGAGCTGAAGACTCTTTGGCAAGAACACCCAAATCTAAAATCTTAGTGAGCGGGCCCAATAAATCCAACAATTTATCTTGGCAGGAACGCCAAGACCTGTCAAGACCCTTCTTGGGGTCTCTGGCGTACTTTCTAAGATACGTGACCATAGTAGGATCCACCACCGGGGTATCGGCCAAATGGTCCGCCAAATCAGGACGTGGACATTCGGATCTCAGGCGGGCCCTGACATCTTTTTCAAACGGCTGGCGAATATGAGACTGCACATAGTCCGCCACTGCTGGAGATGGCAACCAAGATGAAGAATGTGGATGCACAATATCAGAGGGTTCAAAAGTGAGAATGAGAGTATGAGAGGGGGCGTCCACGAGGTGCTCCTTACGTGGAGGAGGTTCAAACTCAGAAGAAGTGGAGGAATGAGCTTCGTCAGCATCCGTATCTGGGAAGGATGAAAACGAGGCCCCAGCCGACCCCTTAGCAGTAGCCGTGTCGGAAGACAGCGTTTTGGCCAACTTTTTAAAATCAGACCTATGAGGATTGACAGGGGATTTAGACGCACGAGCAGCCGGTAACCAACCCTGTTGCTGTGCGTAACGAGATAAATGACGCTTTAAGGGATTAATAGCGCAAACAAGCGCCTTATTAACGGACTGCTGTACTCCCTGATCCAGCGCTTCCACCAAATCGTGCTCCAAAGAGCCAGAAGGATCCTCAGCATAGTAACAGTCATCTTCATAGTAATCCTCCATAATGACACAAAGTGTAGCAAGGTATAAGCCCACAGAGATGACAACAATCAATAATGGCCAAAGGCACAATGCAGGGAGAGTGAAAAAAAACCACAGCAAGCCAACAGTGCAGATTATATAATCTGAGCACTCTGTAAAAAACAAATTTCAATGTGGAGGGAGGGCTTGCTGGCTGAAAAACTGTCACTCTAGGTCTAGGCAAAGCCTATGATCAATTGTACAGCCCAAAAGATATAAATTCGCTAATGGGCGTCAGAAGGGGCGAAATATACAGGCTGTGGGCACTGGGCGCAAATGCGACCTTTCTATGAGGAGAAATCACTCGTTTTCGAATAAAAGATGGCTGCCGCGCATGTGCGGTAACGGCCGCCCGGTATATTTTTAAAACGGAGCACTCGCAAAGTCAAGCGCGAGCCTCCCAGCCCCTGTCTCCCTCTCCACAATGAAACGAATGAGACGCGGGCGCGCAGCGCCCGACTCCGGGAAGGTGGCAAACCTCACGCTCGCCGCACAGACGACAGCGGCGAGCGGAGACCAAAACCCGATACGGGAACCATAGCAACCTAGTAAACAACAGCGTGAAGCACGCTGAATCATACACTCGCAACAATAAAGCATACACCAAAATTGCAACAGTAACAAGCGTATGAATAGGAAAAGTAAGAAACACTTAACTGGCTGCGGAGCAGCAAAGAAAGAGGATGTTGTACTTTCTATATGACCTTTTATACTATGGTCTCTATGGTTGTTCACGTGATACCCTTGTGATTATGGGTATTGTAGTTTTTTCGCTTCGTTTTACTGTGTTTTTATTGGCTGCTGAGCATTTCTAGTAAAGAAATGAGAAAGCATAATCGGAGCCTCCTGTCCTGACATAGAATTAAGAATGCAAAATGCCATTCTCATTGCTGAAACTTTAGAATTCCGCCTTGTAGCAACGCAAACTACCACAGGATGGCGCTATGATTGAGTACACTACTAGCTACTGGTACTCCAAGGTAGAAGAATTGCGCCGGCTCGTTAGCGGCTGGGCCACATCCCCCGGGGCAGCTGATGTCTTTTCCGGGGTGGCCTTATCCGGAGCACCAACGAAGTCTCTTCCGGTGCAGCATCAGGGCCGGTGTCTGTTTCGGGGCGGGTCAATGTGTTTTTAACCAATCGCAAGGCTTACTGGGAAGTACAGCCGCAAAGGTCCTCCTAGTACCGCTCCTTCGGCTGTCAGTTGATTTAAAAACAGCTTTCGGACAGTCTTCTATCGGCTTTAGTTATTAACGTCAGTAAAGGTCTTAATCAGAGGAGACAGTCGGATGTTCACGATCCGTCCAGAGACGGGAGGTAGGTCTCACCGTCAGATTCGGGAGGGTTGGTTGTGGGCTATACAGTACTGGAGGTCCCTTTTCATTTGGCTGTCTAACAGCCGTGTCGATAGAATTAAGAATCTACCTTAATTGACGTCCCGCTCTCGGTCCGTGTCCTCTTCTCTATGTTGGATCAACCTCTAAACTGTGCATTTTGAGTTTCCTTGTGTTTCAACCCTCACTCATTTCTTATGTAACTCTCCAATGTGATGTCCTGTCCCCTCCACTAGTGTGTTCCGTGCCCCCTCTCCTGGTATATTGTGTCCCTCTCCTGGAGTGTAGCGAACCCCTCTACTAGACTGCACTGAGCTCTGTCAGTGGCAAATTGAGAAATGAAAGTGGCCTTGGAAAAATGCATTTGGCACACCTATAACCGTATGTTTTCTTCTTAAATATGCTTAGAATTGCTTCCACGTTAATAGGTGCGTGTCATTGTTTACCTTTATTTCCATTAGCGCATTGCCTCTTTCTTTTTCGATCATGTGTGGAGACACTGATGACTCATTTGTAGACGAATCACAAGGGGCATACAGTGAACGGTAGATTTAGTCGCTGCTTACGGATCAATTGCATGCATATAAATCCACTAGGGTGCAACTAGACCCGAACTTCGGTGGGCAGGCCAATACTTACTACAGACTTTTTTTGGCGCTCTCTTCCCCCATGATCTCCTTCTATATGAATTCCTACACTACCACTCTCCAAAAGCGCACCTCATCTCTCCATAGCCTCTCTCTAACGTACATTTTTTTAATAATGCTATTCATAGTTCACTCACACTCAGTTCTGTGATCTGCATGGTACACATTCTTTGCTGCAGGCACATTAACCCTCCGTACTACTTTACAATGAGCGAAAACTGCCAGTAGAAAAAATTCAAAACAGTACGAACATTAATCACCAGAGTTATGTTGACATTTTTATTGTTGCCTGAAAACTACCTGATGCACAAGGAAGTTCATGTGCTCGGCAATCGAGGATGAATGGCACATTTTGTGTATGAATATGAAGTTTACACCCAAGGTTGTCACTTGTGCGATGCTCCAAAAAAAATTATATTGATGCCTTCCATGCTCAGCATTTAAGCAATGTTACAAAAAGTGTGAGTTCACCATCAACAGCACCATACCTTTCCTCTCCCCAATGAAGTACCAGTTTGATTTTACGCCCAGCCGATCACTAACAGTGCGAGCCTCCACATGCATTTCAGTAAGAGTATGAGATTGTTCCCACCTCTTCATTGAGTGTCATGGCTTCCATTCCATGGTATCTCTCTCTAAAGATCCCTGGTAATCTAGCACCCTTTTTCCAGTAGTACTGCGTCAGCTGTATCAATCTCATCACCCAAGTGTCTTCCAAGGTGAAATAGCACTCTAGCATTGTGACACTACCTGATTAGTACCTTGTCAATGCTAGATGAATGAAATTAAAACTTTTGCAGCATGTTATCTGTAATACATGTGCCAGATACTGTGGCTCCATGTATGTATGAAACCCTAACAGAACTAAGTGGTATGAAATTCCTCAGACTCAACTGACAGTGGTGTCAGTACTCAGTTTAGTTAAACTTAGAGGAGCTTTTGCACCCCTTTTTTTTTTTTTTTCTTTTAGAAGTTTAAACTGTCTAGTCTGTTTGCATGTGAGAAAATAGTGAAAAATGCTATGGAAAGCACAGCAACATATGTATGTGGTTTTTGTCTTCATTGTGTTTCTGTTTAGCAGCAAACAAACTTTCGTTTCTTGTGAACAGTGAAAAATGCAGTGCAAATGTTTCCAAAATATGTATGTGGCCTTTTAAGTTATGCTTCTCATAAACAGCTCCTCTTCCGATTACCTATTTCACTGAGGTGGTGACTTAGTTTACTTTTTTGTCATATTTTGTACAGAATCAGCTTGACTTATTCATAGATGTCTATTACTCAAAACTTGTTATTGTATTGTTGAGGATGCTGGCCAGAGTATTGACAATAAACTGTCTCTACTTGTGGTGCAATGTGAATAATTAAAGAGGGTTTCTGGTGTGGTCGCTGAGTTTTGTGGGACAATTCTTTGTCAAATAAGTAGGGGCAATGTGACGTTTCTGAAGGTTGTTTTTCAGCTAAGGGAACTTGGTTGACTTTGCAGAGATGGTGGAAAAAAAACATTTTTTGCTCAAAAAAGGAAGTGATCTATTTAAACAAAAGTTATTTTGTAACAAAATATTGTCATTCGGCAAAGATGTGCAAAGTCGGCAAGCTTTTGTTGTTTTGTGAATTTGTGATTCTAGCACCACCTTGTCTGCGTAATTTAAACTTGACTTCGCTTTGCAATAAAGCTATTAGAGATGCAGCCCTATAAATCAATTAGAGATTTCAATCACTCACAGGGGCATAGTTTAGTGAGATTCAGGCGGTGTGCATCTTAAAAGTTTCTAACAAAAAAAGCACTGGGAAACAGGGTGTATGTGTGAGGTGACCAAGGTTAGGGATGAACTTCCCATGAGGAAAAGGGTCATTATTGATTTGCATTAGGTGGGCCACGGGGCTGATTTAGAGATTTGGGGACAGATATTTCATCAGCGATGAGCACCTAGACCCCCCCCCAAACTCGAGACCCATCTGTTCCGATTATGCTTCAGGTGGACTACAAATTTTACGCCGACAGTCAAATTTACTCTTTCAATGTAAAACTTCTTTCGAGGGCCTGACGGAGTAGGTGCCATTGGAAGTTAACCATCTGACTGCCCGCTCTATTTAGAGTGGAGGGTCAGATGGATTTTGGCTTTTTGACCCAACCATCACCACCAGATATATCTAAGCCTGGGTGGTAAACTCTGCTACGTACGCAGAGTTGCGGAGTTTTTCGCACTCCGCGCAGCTCGCAGTGGTCTGACAAACTCAGCTCTGCGTGGCAAAGCTTTTTCCTCGCTCGCCAATGGTAATTAGAAGTAGAACTTCTACTTGAGCAGCAGAAAGAAGCAGCACCCTCTAGCACTGTGCGAGATGCCGTTTGTCTTGATTTTGCAAGCGCGGGACAAACACCCGGCACTAAAAAACAGTGTGAAGGCTCAAGGTAACCCACTTCGCCACTCGCGGAACTTCCCGTAGCATGATAGAGTTTTTTTGTCACTTCGCGGAGTTCTGCATTGCGAAACTCCGCAAGCTCCGCCCAAGCTTAGTGATAAATTGTTTAAAAAGAAAAAACACACACTCCAGGGGAGAAAACTGGTGAGGGGTTCATTGTTTTTTTATTTTGAACAAAAACAAACATCCACTTTTAGAGGCTTTTTCTAATAAAAACACACCTGTACACATAAGGATACGTACAGCCACTCACATAATATATGTTAGAAGTACTATCAATCGGTGGTAGTGCACATAGTATACTAATTTAACTTTTGCAATAGGTTATATTTTTAACACACATATACTCATAAAAACATTTACAGTCACTTGATGATGTCATCAGTGATGTCACTGACCATATCATGAGTGATGTAATATGTGAGGTTATAAGCAGTGCATTGCGGGGCGTAAATTATAGTTAGGTAAGGTAACTATAACTGTTCAATTTCACTGGTTTTGTACGAGTGAAATCTGAGCCTAACTATAACGTACCTGTAACCTTTGGTTTTTCTAAGTGAATTTCTGTGTTTTTTTTAACTAGTAGTCGTGTTTGCAAAGTGGTAGAGAAAGGGCGCCGGCCCTCCAACCAGGTCTCAGGAATCCTGCTGGATTGGACTTGCGGAAGGTAACAGGAGGGTTTCTGGGCCTCCAAGAACCCTCAGCATCCAAGAGATCTTCATCCCCCAACCAGCAGTGACCCAGAAGCCCCATTTGCAGAGTAGTGTAGGAAGGGGGCGTGGTCTCCGAGGACCTCATCAATTCCGCTGTGTGGGACTTACTGGAGGTAACAGGTGGGCTTGTTGGCTCCCAAGGACACTCTAGGGAGCCAACCAGTGCTGCACCAGAAGGCGCATTTGCAGAGTGGTGGTGAAAGGGGGCCGGGCCTTTGTGACTTGCTTGTTTTTATTTTTCAAACTTTTTATTTATTCAGCAGGGGGGCTGCATGCCCCTACTTCCCTGATCCAAATTTGGCCCCACGGACCCCTTCACCTGGGTCCAGGCATATTTTGAATTGGTGAGGTGAGCCGCATGGCCCCCCTCCTCAGGCCACTTTTCAGCCACGGGGATTCCATCCCCTGGGACCCGGTCTTTTATTTTAATAAATGAGAGGAGAGGAGAGCCACACGTTCCCCCTCCCAGGGCCAGTTTTGTCCCCAGGGACCCCATCCCCGGGCTGCCCCCCTCCTGCAAGAACAGGCATTGCTTTGACACAGAGGGAGCTGGTAACGTGCAACTCCCTCTCTTTCAATGCTATTGTGCTCCGCTTTGAGCAAGCAAGAGCAAAATGCTCTTGCTTGCATGTTGCACCATTTGTTGTTCGATGAAAAAACCTCCCGCCACCTCCACCCCTACCTTATTGGGCATCCACTGTACCCATTGGGTCCTAATCGCAACTACAATAAGCTCCTGATTATGACTAAGGGACTATGACACATTTAAGTAGCAATATCTCGGGTACACTTAGGTTGTAGGGGGATTGCCGTTCCATGATCAGGGCCTCCACCCCTCGGCACCAGAACAACCCCAAGAATGTGTTGTAAAAGGGAACTACTTTATCCCTCTCAGTACAAAGTAGTGTGATCTAGGCTTGCTCAAAATTAGTTTGGTCAAGTATCAATAAAAGGTCACTAGCAGGTGCAAATCTTTCAGTGGTCCAAACACCTCTTCAGCCATCAGGTGACACAAGTGTCCTTGGGTTTGGTCACAGTTCTTACCTGGCTTCAAACTCCAATCTCCGGGCCAACCTTAGTTCCTCGAGCTGTCCTCCATGCAGCCCTCAATCAGATGTGGATTATTCTTGTTCTTCAGGGCATGGTGGAGTGCTTTAGAAGCACTTTGTTTATGCATCTCACAGTAACTGGACACGAACTGAATCTCCCTGTATGCTATTGCTTCATATTTCTTTTTTTTGTTGTTGTTTTTTATTACTTTCCATGTATACATTTTTTTTTCAGCTTTATGTGCTGACTTGTCTCTTTACAATCTTCATAGATATATGTACTAATACAATGTTTCCCTCCTGCTCTTTGTTCAGCTCCTAAATCACAGGACTTACTTGCTACATTTTAACAGGCTTGGCATCTGGCAATGCAAGGCACCACATACCGCCAAATGAACAATTGTAATCTACTGTACTCGCAGGCTTTCTGGTTAATAGCAAATTAAATTAAGTGTTGAGAGGTACGACAGGTTGTCCCCTCCATGGAAATTAGCCATGATCTGATTTGCAGAGCTACACGCATTTTTTTTCTCGTGTGTCATGCCTTGAAAGAAAACAGATTTGTAAGTAGGGCAGTGTTACAAGGGAACAGTGGGGACTGTGCCATCAGTGCACTCAAGCCCGACAAATATACAGTTGACTACATCTGCATTTTAATTTGGTTCCCAGTAGTGATAGTAATACAAGCCCACACACATTCCCCACATAACCTTACCCTACAGTATAGCTTTGGTACTCGAATTGCATTTCTAAAAGCGAGACAACCATATTTTACTGGGAAATTGAAGTACCTTCACAGGACTGGACTATAAAATAAGCTCAGTTTGCCAAATCCGTACTGGACTTTGTTGAGAACGGAATTCAAAATCCTTCTCCTGGATAGACCGGTTTCCCAACTGGTGCTGCAGAGCTTATTTTAAAGTCATATCTGATTAAACTTCTGGCACAGGATGGACAGATGTGCCTATATCAATGACCTGCCAGCACTCCGAAACCAGACATGTCAGTGTTTGAGAAAGGTGCCCCATGGGTCTCTGCAGATATTGCCCTGGAGCTCCACTACCATGGGTGGCTTGGCTACCAGAGTTTGTGGCCTCATTCAAAGTTGTCTAGATGGCAGGCATAGTGGGTTCCATGTTTGTTTGAAACTAGAAGGGTATGGGCTTGTGTTTGCGATGCTTGTAGGGATGCAGGACACAGACCCCTGCTCGTTGTGATCTAGAATTTCAGGATGCCATACTGCAATGGTAAAGTGACGGAGAGTCATTGTTGTGCTCTGCAGGTATCCTGTCTGACTGCGCAAAAGTGTGGGGGAGCAGAACCTTGTCATTTTTGCCTTAAGGTTTCATTATGTTAAATTCCTTGGCTGAGAGAGTGAGTGAGAATCAGTACTGCCTGAGGGAGAGGAATAATGTCAGGAGGAATGATCCTTGCCCCCTTTTACTCTAGGATGTTGGATCTTTTACTGCTAGAGGAGAGTGACTGAGAGAATGAGCACAGTGCATTGCAAAGAGAGTGAATGAGTGATTGGATTTTGTGTCTGTGGGGTGCCTAGTAATTAACCGAAAAGTAGACAGCAGTGCTTGACAGATGGAGCACAGCAGTGCTTGACAGATGGAGCACAGGAATTTTGCAACCAATCCTACCAATAATGGACTGTTTCTCCAAGCCACAAGAGCAGAAGATCAGCATCCGATTCTATCTGTGCCACTTTGAAGGTTTACTAATTGGACACTTGCTGTTGGGAGTTCTGAATAGTGCAGTAGAAACAAGGGGCACACATTTAAGACCTTCACTGCAGATTTCAATCAATCAATCAATCACTGCATTTGTAAAGCGCGCTACATACCCAAGACTGTCTCTTGCCGCTGGGGAGTGGGGGGGGGGGTGCTACTGGTCGACACAGTGTCTCGTAACAACCCCAGTTAAAATTAACCTGCACAACTGCAGCAGTTAAAATGATTTAATTGATCTATGACAACTATTCCGTCTAGGCCTTGCTGTTGAGCCCACTGAACATATATCAAAAATAATGCACTAGGCATGTATGAAGTCAGAGGTCCAAAGCACTAAAGAGGGAGGAATGAAATAAAAAATCTGAGTGTTTAAATGATGGCCTGGAGTTGAGTACCCTAGAGCTCAATCCTGTCTTCCTGTATTAGCGCATTGTGTTATTCTGAGCAGGCTACCCTAGCTTCTTCTACTAATGAGTCCATGACCCAACCAACATGTCCTTTAATAGGTATTGATAATTGGAATCCAGAATCCAGCCAGCCTGTCCTCCTAGCGATCTAAGGGACACTGGTGGAAAACCAGGAACAGTCCCATTGTTTGCCTGTTTCATAATCCTTGGTTTCTAGTCATTCACTGCAGGGCACGTGAATCAGGTTGATTGCTTAATCTATTTGATTCATAAAGCACAAAAAGGAAAAAAAATATATAAGGATGCACAGCAGCAAAGAACTAAATTGAGCTAAAAGAGATTGGTTAAAGACTCTTTTTGAGACTGCCTTATTGAAAAAGGCAGTTTATTCCCCTGTCAGGGCCCCATCACCCAGATAGTTTTCTCGCCCAGTGTTTTCCTGTTGAAGTGATTAACCATAGCAAGCCCAAAGAGGCCGACCTCTAAGATCTGCTCTCAACTTGCCTCTGTATCCCTAGCAGTGTTTTAGGCCGCCACATTTCAGGGATGAGAAAACATACTCTAGTGCTTTGAATTGATTGTGGTCTTTTTAAAGCGACCTCTCGCTCTCTGATCCTGTGGTGCACTTGGGTGTAGCACTGTTATCACTATGATGCTACGTTTCTCAATATCCAATTTTTATCCTTTGAAATGTACTTCAAACACAAGTGACCAAGCAAGTCAGTTCATTTATTTCATTCTATTTGACTAACGAAAAAAGTGTTGTGGTCTCTCTCTGTCACTTATGCCTGGATTTGACAAGTGGACTCAATGGTAGCTTTCTTGAAAGTTAGGCGTGCCTCATTTGACTTGCAAGGACAGTAACCAGAGATTAAGAGCTCGACTTCCATTTGATTCTGGCAGAGGGGAAGTCTTTCTTTCCTACTGCTCCCTCCACACAAGATTTTTTGTGTTCATATATTCTCACATCTGACAGTCTTTGGAGCTGTAAAGATTTTCTTATATCTTTTAAAATTCTACCTTTCAACATATTTGTAACATTGTCGCTATGTTTACATCAGTTTCAATGCCACTCTTGGTAAGTCTCATAAACCCCGCCCAGTGCGTCACACTGGTTTGCCAGTACCTAAACACCGAGCTGACACTATCAAGGCATGATGCACTAGTGCCTGCGCATGTCTGATGTCAAGTAATGCTCCATGTTTACTGCTGAAATGGGTATAGTCTTATTTCCTGCGTACATAGTCATTAGGCTGACTTATACTTTCCAATTTCATTTGCATTAATTATTCATACTATTTTATCATTTTTAAACTGTACAATTTAGGGCATTTTATTCCAACGGATGTTCCTGCGGCACCCATTACGAACAGATACTTACTGTATGTACCATTTGTGTATACATTGCTAAAGGTGTGTTAAGATTTCTCCTTGACTATGTTCATAGGATTATATTTCCTTTTGGTTCCCCCAGTTGATGGTCATTGCCTATTTTTCGATGAGGAGGTAGATCTAGGGTGTTGCTATGGCGAGAAACCCTGAAGAGGACAATCTTGAAACCCACAATGGAGCTGTGAAAACAAGGAAGCCGGAAGAAATGGATGGTTCGGAGTTTCCCTTTATGGGCAGCAGTCATCTATCTTCCAGCCTTCATTCTTATAAAATTACTTGCAAATAGTTCCACATAAATCTACAGCGTGGTACACCAGTAGGGTTTGTGAAGTTTTCACCACGTGGACAGCTTCTGATGATAATGATCAATACGGCAATAAATTACGCTCTTTGCTGTTTGCAAACATCTAAAACACACAACAATTTTAAAGATGGTGGAGTCCCTGTCTTTGTGAAGGCTCTGGATTTACCTTAAATATGGAAGCGAGTAGGCAGCTCCACTGGGGGCAACTACTGCACTCCAAAATTGTGATATTCGATCTCTAACCGGGGCTTACACACTTCTAGCTAGGGCTTGTATACAGGGATTAAAGAGTGCTTCCTTTTTAGATCTCACCTGACCCAGCGCATGCGCTGGTCTGGCGAGACTTTTAGTGAGGGCTTAAAAAAAGAAAATGCTACCGCTGGCTACAGCTTGCAGTGCATCTCCCCGGGTGCGCGCAGCGCTTGATCGCGATCGCTTTCGCTTTGATGTTCTCCTTGAGCCAATGCTTGTTCTCCTAGCCACAAAGTATTCTCTTGCTCCAGGTTGCTTTTTTTTTTTTTTTTTTTTTTTTTTTTTTTTTAAACCTTTATTTGTGCATAGTAAAAGAACAAATACGGGCCTACAACCATCAGGCCGGCCACAATACGGTTGAGCACAAAGACAAACAATACATCCCCTGTGCGGCAAGGTCAAGATTAGCAACGATTCAGGATTCATACACTGGAGGGATCCTTGACACCGGGGGAAGGAGAAGTGAAGGTTAATTTTAAGGTTTCAAAAAAAATTTTTTTATCGAGAATAAAGTCAGTAAAGGATAGAAACAAGGAGATTCGAGTCCGCAAGTCGGCTTCATACACTGGAGAGCAGCAGCATCATTAAAACAGCCATAGAAAATCTCATACAGTAAGGCGATGCAATTAGATAACAGGATCATCACAGTAGCAAATACGCACCCCCTAAAAGCCGCCCCCACTCAATCCACCCCACACCCGGACCCCGAATCGAAACAAGTATAGCGCAGAGACATGAAAGAAAGAGGCCCATAGAACTAAAAAGAAACAGTAAATTACCCCCCCACCCTACACCAATGCGGAGGCTATGGCCTACCCCCCCCCCCAGCATAGTGCCTGTCGCCCAATGAACCCGAAATATAGGCGAGAGAGAAAGTAGGAATAGAGTAAAGAAACTAAGAGAAGAAAGAAGAAAGGAGGCGGGGAGGAGCCCACGTATCCTCAGGAGCGCCCGACACCACCGGCCAACCAAGCCTCCACACACTGAAACCCCACTACACCCGAAGGCGGTCGTGGGAAGATAGCATGTAACACCACGGAAATGAAGGCAGACAGATCGCGACGAGTGCGCACAACATAAGTAGACAATTCCCGTCCCAGTCCAGCCCGGCCGTGAAGCCATGATGATAGAAAGTAATCTAGCCCTGGCCCGATCGCGGGCGTACGATTAGACCCGCCCCCTCGTGAATGCCCCTCATCCCGAACAGACAAAGACAATATGGCCACTTGGGAGAAGATGGAGAAGTAGAGTCACAAAATGGCCGCCGATCATCTATGGAGGTCCCCTTGCACACCATATAAAATCCAGACCTGGCTTGTAAAGTACATGAGTTCCACATAAAAGGGGTCATAGGCCACCGTGAACGGTTACTCGAGGTCGCCAGGTGTAGTTCAGCTGGAAACTCCTGCGGGCACGGTGAGGCAGGCAACAACAAAGCAGGCAGCAATGACCGGGGAAACAAAGTATCTGCCATTGAGCAGGAGAGCGATTGATCCCGAGCGCCGGGAAAGCCAAATGCAGACACCAGTGTAGCACCGTTATACCCCGTCGTTGCTTCCCCGCAGGAGGACCACAGCACTGGCAGACTCACGTCTTGTTGATCACAAACGGGGCGCTCACGGCCCGCAGCAGACAGTGTAGAGTCGAACCGCTCACTCAGCGTTTGCAAGCCGACACACAATTGCAGACGAAAGTCCCGCAGGGCAGCCAGAATGGAGCCGTATGTCAGCGGAAGCTGCGTCCCCCCAACGGCAGCAATCCGGGACGGCACTGGGGAGCTGGAGTCTGGTAGAGGGAGGGCGAAGCGAGCAGCGGGCGAGACCGGAGCATCACCCCCCAGCAGCGAGCAGGCAATCAGCGCCATGTTTTACCGTTGAACGGTACCGTGGCCAGGGGGGGGGATCGTGACAAGGAGGCAATTCCCAACAGGTCTGCGCCGCAACAGGTGAAAGCCAGCAGTCTCTTCCCCTCCCTCGGGCTCTCTTTGCAGCCGACTAGACCATAGAAGAAGGGGGTCTGCAGCCTTCCACGGCGTGGTCCACAGAGCGGGGTAGGAGACCCGCCACACCGGGGCTTACCCTCTGGCTCCAGCCCGTCAGATGCAGGGTACAGGAGGTGTCCGGGCGTCTCTCTCCCGGCTCTTCTGGCGACCGTACGTGGCGTGAGGCGGGATCGGGACCTCGGGCTCAGATTTGCACCAGCGGGTCCGGTGACTGCGACGCTTCCAGGGGGCCGGCCGAGGCCACAGTAGAGCAAGGGTCCAGGGCGGGGAACAAAGGCACCAAAAACTCCGGCATCCGGGCGGGCTAAGACTTCGGGAAAGCGGCGGCGCAGTCAGCGCGTCGTCGCACGCGTTGCACCTCGAAAATCGGCAAGGATAGGAATCAGGATGATAGTCCGAGGCCAAGGGCCGACGGAGCCGGGCGCTCAAGCGACTGCTCCGGTCGCCATCTTGGCTCCTCCCCCGCTCCAGGTTGCTTTAGTAAAGCCTGCACTGTCTTCGGTCCGCTCGCATTCATTTACATGATGAAACGGGACAATTCATGCATTTGTTTGGAGTGCAGTCCATAGTAACTGCAGGTATAGGTTGTCAGCTGCCTGCTCTTACATAGACCAAAGCAAGGGAGAATGCAACTGGAATCGTGGTTTTAAACCTTATTAACTGTGCAGCCAATCAGTTGCACCAGTTACTGGAAAGCATCAAGTTAGACTAGGTTTAATAACCAGTGTATTTGACTGACTCATTGGTCAATGGTGCATTGGAATAATATGTGTCACATGAGCTAGGTAGCTAGCTTGCTTGCTTCCTTCCTTTCTTCTTTCTCTTCCTTTTCCATCTTATGTGCTTTCTTTCTTGTTTTCTCTTTCTTTCTTTGTTTCCTTTTCTTTCCTTTTTCTTTTTTGTCGTCTTTTCTTTTCATTAATTCTCTTTGCTTCTTCTTTTCCTTCCTTCATTTCCTCTCCTCCTTTTCTTCTTTCCTTTCTTCTTCATTTCGTGGCTTAATACACCTATTTAGTTCTGATTCATGGCTTTTAATGCAAAATGAATAATACTAGTGTGTCAAATGGCTTTTATGGGGAAGCTCTGACTTTACAACTGAGAAAGAAATTAACCTAGGTAGTTCATGTCCCACGTTCTTTTAAATAGCTTTGAAACTTTGTAGGCCGTCCTCCCATTTACTGGCCCACGAGAACTTTTATTGTTGCACATTATTAAAACATGAAGTCACAACTAGAAAAAAATGTAACTCTTAATGCAAACCGGGAATAATAAACAGTCTTTTTTTGCTTCCAGGCAGGCCTAATTATTTAAATGATAAAATACGCAGGGGGGGAAATTAGTGCGGAAAGACAGAACAAATTGTCGAGATCTGTGTCGATTTAACTAGCACAATTTCTAGGCAAGTAGTACAGTCCGTGTTTCATCACCAGTGCTTTATTCACCCCTCATTTCGTTCCTGCCTACGGATTGAAAACTGACATGGTGAATAATATGCGTCTACCTGAGGCCCGATGCAGAAATGGCGCAGAAATGGTGACATAATGGCTGCTCAGATGTTGGTATTACTGATGAACATTAACACGTTAATTGGACTATCTCTAAAGGGTTTGGGGGGAAACCTGTGGGCACAATGTTTCTACGGTCGTTTACCCCAAGACTCTCTGACATCAAAAAGCCACAGATATGCCCAATACTTTGCTAGAGGTGTGTTGCTTTTAATACTGAAATATCTCTGGCTTTAATGGTAGCGCTCCCAGAAATCACTCAAAATGTTTGTGGTGCTCAAGGGCGGAGAAAATGTCCTGTACCCCAATTTCTGGCATTATCTCCAACCCGCTCATTTCTGATGCAGTACCAGGAGATCTGAATGGCCTCAATCTTTCCTCAATGGGCTTTTTTGTGGGACTTGCAAATCCTGTAAAGGTTTTGATTTTACCTGAGAAGTGTCCTTGCAGTCAGGCTGAGAGCCTGTAGACGGGTATCTCAAGCATGGGGCCTTCAAAAACGGGGAAAAAAACAAGGTGTGTTAATGGGAGAGAAAGGCACTGCAGTTTTAAGAATTTTGAATGAGTCCTCCTCCTTTACGCTGTCATACGTGATTGGTCTAAGAATGCTGTGGTTCAATATGAGTACATACGAGTTTTCAATTTGTTTCTCAGCTTGTAGATTTGAATAACATGGTCTCGGTAGAAGCAATTATTTTTGCCACCTAGCTAAAGTGACAATCTACCTCCATATCCCACTAACAAGAGGCCAACGTTTTTTGCTTGTGGGAACAATAAAATGCTCCCTTTGGGTGGTGCCAATGCAGCCACCTAGAATTGCTCTATTATAGGACTTCCCAATAAAATCCTACACTGTTAAGACTAACTACACCCATGGACAGAAAGATATATATAATCTCATTATTAAATACAGGAAATTAAGAAGCCTATTTTGAACTTTGCTGGCAGCCTGCCGGGTCAGTTAATGCCCTGGCCTCTGCCCCAGCCGAGGACTGCTAAACATTTTTAGAGATGCCTGCATGCTTGGTAGGGATCTCCATGCTTTTAATGGAATCACAGATGCATTGAAGTCAAGAACCAGTGCTATGCATAAACCTTGGGGTTTTGGCCCTGCTCGGCAACACAAAAGGCCCTGATGTGCAAGGATTTTTCTCTCTGTGCATCAGAGCCATTGTTGCTTTTCCTGCAAGGTCCATCATGTGTTGCGTGGCAGGCTTTATCGCAGAAATCCGTTGCTGGTCAGTCCACTTCAAGTAAGATGGGACTGCCATTACGGTGACCTGGCGACCTGTGCAGATGGACCTCCGCATCAACGCTTTCCACATGCAGGCAATGTTCCCTCTAATTTTTTTCCTCTGTGTGCGGCAGTATAAGGTCTCTGTGCGCTGCAACTAAGGCTATGTGCGCCGGGAACCAGACTGCGTATGTGGGTGCAGCGCCAAATATCATCTAATCTTTTGCTTAAAAAAGTGAAAAGAGAGTGCATTTTCACACATGTAGCGCCACATGAAGTGTCTTAAGGCAAGTTTTCAATTTAGATATACACGCAATGACATGAATTGGTTACACAGGGCAGTACACTTTGGGTTTAAAAAAGCAGAGGACTCCAATGGTGGTATCATAATAAGATTTTACTGAAGATCCTCAGCTCAAGATCTGTTCATAGGGTGGGGAATGTTGGGAGCCTATACAAGATCACATATATACACAATTACATACCATATTTACAATTAGACGTGCAAGCTACGGAGTAATGTCTGGGTATCCCGTCAGAGATAGTTTGTCACCAGTCCAAAAACGAGTCCCATACAGCAAGTCATCGTAACAATTTCTGGGTTAGAGTAACTTGTGGTAAAGTCGCAGCCGGGGTAGTGAATGCTTTGCAAAGGCTGGTCGTTGTTGAGACTGCGAGGTAAAGGAGGTTTCCCGTGATTAATATTTCTGCTGGAGAGAGATTTCTGTCTGGTTGCAGTTTTGACTCATCATAAAGTAGTACAGAGGGTTAATATGCCTGTTACAAAAATGTGTACCATACACATAACAGAACTGTTTTTTATGTGGATAGCTCGGTAGGTTACTGCTTTTGTTGTAGAGAACCTTTTGTTACTTGCAGTTCATAAGTTACAATTATGATATAGGACAGCAACCTACGAAGTGTCAAAGAGCTGCTTGCAAACTGCATGGTATGGGTGAAAGAGTTACGTTTTTTTCCTTATCTTTCACTATACTAATGATGGTAAAAAGGGTTGGTTTGGGTAGAAATACATTCTTATTAGTAAAGACAAAAGTATGTGGGGGTCTTTATTTTCCTAATTGTGTTCAATGAAGGGCCATCAAATGTATTTCCATTGATGTCCTCTGGCTGTGGCAGAGTTAATGTTACTCGGTCGCTAAATGCAGACTTATGTTCATTAATTAGCGCTTCTTGGGTTAATTGCTCAGATGAATCTGAGATTTAAGTAGCAGATTGCTCATTTCCTACTGGATCATCAACCAGATTGATGGTCTTAACTTTCCATTGCCTGTACTAGGTCTATATGGTTTGCTAGTAAAATTAAGGGCAGCCAGGAGTTCTCCGCTTCCTCTACAGAGTCAATGATGGAGTTGTTTGTATGCGTATAGTGCTTGTTTGGGTGAGGTCTTGGCATTGAATAAGAATAGCTTGGTACGTGCACCTGGGCCTGTATCATGATAACTTTATCCACTGACATTTCACTGTTTCCAGGTGCTGTTCCTTTTAAATTCATAGATGGACTTATGCTGGACCGTTAATCTGGATTCAATAGTGAATCTGACTTTTGAGGAATGAGTGGATTGGCAGTTCTGCAATATTTTCTGTCGTTGAATAAATGACTGCTGCTGAGTCTTTTAAAAACATACATTTACAGCAATGGTTCATTTTCCCAAATGTCTGTATTGGCGACCTCAATGGAATGCTATGGCCTTCACTTGCTTTAGTCGTGTTATCTGGCACAATGTCTGTCTGGGGTTTCCATGCGATCTTTTTTTGATTCAATCTTTTCTGCGCAGCCTGATGTCCGATCTTACCGGATTTAATTTTTCCTGTAGACGCCTTGGTTCCCTTGATTAGTCAAGCCTGTATTGCAATCTTAATAATAACAGGAGGCTTAAATGTTTTTGGTATGTCATGGGGGAGCAAGCACTGAGCTCACTAACCTTGTGGGGCCGTCTCAACGAGGTCGCGCTCAACTCAATATGGCCACACTAGCATCCACCTTACCGCAGCCCCTTTTCAGGATTCTTGAGTTCTGAACTTCAATTTCAATTTGGTTCAAGACTGGGCGACAAGCATCTCAGGGCATTTCATGGCAGAACGCTTCAGTAATTCAGCCTCAAGCGATTCAGGGTTGAGCACCGTGCTCCAACCCTGAGCACTCCCCAGCTTCCCACAGATGTAGACCTCCGTACCTCTGTGTCTTCACCCACTGCACGCCGCTCTCCCAAGATAAACCAAGCAACAGCAGGCGAGGGAGGGAGGCTTAGGAGGAGAACTTCATGGCTTCACAGCCCCTGTAAAAACCTCAGTGCATGCCTCTGTTCTATCCACTTAATGATGCTCTCCGGCTTTGATATGAGTGGGAACTGGGCATAAGAAGGAGGCCCAGAAGATCAGAGGGAGAGCTTAGCCCGCTGAAAGACCTCTGAGGACTGCTGAGAACCGCCGTGTAGCTCTGCTCTGTTGCAGAACCACACCCACAGTCTCCAAGAGTTTAAAAACTTTTTTTTCACTTTTCCCATTTGCAAGAGTATCATTTGCAACAAAAATGTTTAATAAATTGACTGAAATATTTTTTTTCAGAAAATGAAATAATGTTCATTGATTCATGGAATCTTACATAGTGTTTGCGTACTTTTAAAGCCTACGATGTCCAAATCTCTGACTTTGCATGTGCAAAACAAAATTCACAACACTGAAAAGGCATGTGCAAAACAAAATTCACAACACTGACAAGGCAGTACAAGTCACTAACTGATTTATGATTGGCAACGTTCACATCATCACCCCTTCCTTGCGATCTGCAATGACCGGTTTCAATGATTTGTGAAAACCACTGTGGTCACAAATCATTGATTGCAAACCAACACAAGAAATGACCTTTATCCCTGCTTCTGTATTGCCTGTTTCACATACAGACACTTCTTTTGTGCTCCTTACCACTGGCCTAGTGTAAGCTGTGGCAGGGTGACCAGTGTCTATTCAAGTTCAATGCACCTACATGGAATCTGTGGTACCCAGCCATCCATACAGTGGTGGGTTGAGATGCCCAAACTCTCCCACTGGCATTCAAATGAGCATTTCACAGAACTCTAGATGCACAGTGAAAAAAATATTGCAATATGAAAAATCACGTTGATTTTGTTCTTTTTCCACTTTGAAAACATCAGTGCTTACCACAATTCTATGTTTCATTAACAATGGCAAAGTCCATTTAAGCACAAGGGGCTAAACCAAATCGGGGTGCAAATTAGAAAGAAGGGCAGCTAAACTTTGCCTCAGGGCAGCAGCCTACAAATTAATATGACTGGAGTATACTGATCGAAGGAGTAGGGTGCTGGTTGAGAAGTTTCAATTTCTTCTGCAGTGCTGGCACTTCATGCTTCCTGTGCACTCTTGCAGGGCCCGGCCAGATATCACACGTGGGAAATGGCTACTTTAAAGAGAAGAAAGGCGCGCAGGAATGCCATCTCCAGCTCACGGTACACAAATTAAGTGACCAGGAAGAGCAAATTCCTTCCCCCTCCTTGTGTTTTTCCCTTGCGTCAGCCCTGTTACATTACCATGTGCAGGTTAGAAACCACGAGAATGCAGAACTGTCTGCTCCACAGAGACTCCTGCCTGTCATTGCTTAGCAGAGTTAGGCCTGCTCGCCCAGCGCTCCTCCTTGTTTATCTGTTATGAATTCCTTTATCAGTGAAAAATATGCAGATACTCTGAAATGAATTCACAGCTACAGCAGGCCCTTCCTTGCTATTTTTGCAGTGCGGGTCCGTGTTTCTGATTCTCCATTCACGCGGACAGCAGGCATCCCGTGTTAAAAAAACACAAGAGTCCCAGTTCAAGCAGACGACGAAAAGAACCAGAAATAAACAAACAACGCTCATGAATGATAGAAAATAAAACAAAATAAAAACAGCCTCGCGGATGATTTCACTTTCTGATATGACACAACTTGACAAGGCGGCAATTACCACGGTTTAGCAGAGTGATTAATTCGGAGTAAACACTGAGCCTCGGCATGCAATGGAGTAAGTAGGCCGAGTGTTTTCGCGCCACCTCTGCGCCCCGCGCGCCCATGGGCAGCCAAGCCCGAGCGCCTGTCTCACCTGGGCCACCCGGGGAAGAGGCGGCCATTAGGGCGGATAATTACCTAGCGGGACGATGAAAGCACATCTGACACCGCAGACAAGATGCGTGATTAGCGGCTTCCGCGATGGAGGCAGACAGGCGGCGAGGGCGACCAGATGGGTCAATGTCGAGATGCCACTTTTCAATTCCTGGACTCCAGGTATCCATTCCGGGTCTTTGCTTTTACCTATCAGTGTATACTGGTTCATTTTAATTGAGCTAATTGGACCAACACAACCGACACTAAAGACCTGTGAAGTACTCGGGTGCGGCTGTTGGGTGCCCGGGAAGCTGTCTGAGCCCGGGGGCACACACACGACGGTGGGGGGTGAGGAGGGGCTGAAGCTGAAGCACTTGGAGCATAATGGGCTTTGCGCGCCTGCAACACCATGTCTCTGCCTCCCGCCTGGATTTCGCGGCGCTCGCGTTTTAAAACGCGGCGGCGCGAACAGTCTCGTAGGGATGTCTATGCGCGCTTAATCCAGGACACTGCGCGCTCCAGTTGACCATCGTGCGCGCGCGCCCGCGGCTTAGTGGGAACAGTGCATGCAGGGTGTGCTGAGGCTCCATCTGCAGAAATACAGCAATCCTCCTCCCCCCTCCTCCCCACGTCTAATTGGGCAAATGCAAGGATGATGAGCATGTGACATTTCTTGGCAGAATAACTCCATAAGTATCATGTTGTTCATCTGTATACTTAACACTTCTTGCCCTTTTTTAGGTGGATTAAACATTTGTAAAAAGAAAATGTCCCCAGGGTTGTCCTCTGTTTACCCGGGTTTTTTTCTTGTGTTGCTATCCACATCTAAAATATGTTGCAAATGTGTGGCATTATGAATTTCTCAACTTGCAATTCAAAATATTTTTTTTACAGTTTTACTTCTGTAGAGCTAGCTTCGATGGCTACTACTTTCAGTAACCAGGGCTAAAATTTAACATGTGGCAACTTTACTTTCTCTCTTGTGATCTTTATTAAGGTCCTCTTTATTCCAAATATGGTTATGTCATAGTCCCCTGGAAGGACTAAAATGGCGGGTAGGCCCTGGCTCTGGCCTATGGCCACCCCTTTTTAAAATAATTCTACACACGTGGGATCACACATTCCCTGATCCAATGACCACCAGGCTGAATTTGAAGTGGTTCTCTCCTTCTGCCTAGACAAATCGAGACAAGAGAGAGAAGATTGGTGAAATCAGAACTCCATCTTCTTTTCAATTATAGTACTTTAACCGCATTTGTTCCATCATAGACATTCTTTGCTCCTATAGATGCTCAATATATTTCTAGTGCCCTTAATAATAAGGGAACATTTTATTTGTCAAGGCCACTCAATCTCTATCACTTGTTTGTTATATTTTCGTTGCTTTTGTTCCTGTAAAGTCAACCCCCTGATTTTCCAGGATGATAAAAGCACAAAAATAGGTGATTAATAAAGGAGATTTCCCTCAGCCTAATAAAGAAGCCTATTTTTACTTGGAGATCCAGTTATTCAAATCCTTCCAGGGGATTACAGCATGAATTAAATGAATGGGAGACTAATTACTAGTTTTTACTTTAGAAATGAGGAAGAAAGCTTCCCTCTACCCCATCCAACCATAGGCCTCTTTCCTCAGACTCTGGGCAGATGTCTTGGATCTTGTGGAACCAGGGCAGTTCTCTGATCCAGCGACTTCATAAGAAACATTAGACACTAGCCTAATGGAGTATGTGTTTTGATGGGACAGCCAATGGATTACATCTTGACCCCATGTAAATTGAAAGACAAAAAGGATGTGACCAAAGAGGAGGCACTGTATTTTCCATTGATTCATTTTATGTCCCAAATTAATTACGGGGATCTTGGGTTGGCTCTGGTATTCT
The DNA here is from genome assembly GCF_964204655.1 of Triturus cristatus. Taxonomy (NCBI): domain Eukaryota; kingdom Metazoa; phylum Chordata; class Amphibia; order Caudata; family Salamandridae; genus Triturus; species Triturus cristatus. The sequence continues at coordinate 1,053,756,281 of NC_140584.1, read as the reverse complement.
GCAAGCGCCAAAAGAAGCATATTTATTTTAAATGGAAAAACCCATATTTTGCAGCATTTTGTTGATTGAATCTAACGATTAGTGTCTAAATTCTAACCCATAACTGCCTGTAATATACAATAGTCATTAAGGAAACTGACCACAAGATAAAAGAAAGCAGGAAACTGAAGTTGTGCAAACCCACCTCACCCGTGACACACCCTGCAACTGGTCCTTTAGCTTCAGGATTCCATTTGATGTTTATTGTTTAAACCGGATTCTACACAGGACCCCCGTCTCATTGATTAATCACTGCTTCCAGTTGTAACCGCCTTGCCAGCTCAATCTGCTTCTCAATTTCTGTGTCCCATATATGTAAGGACTATGGTTCTATCAATTTGATTAGAGGGACTTTGGAATTTTGGGCAGTGCGCATCCCTCTTTGTATGCAAAACGGCGCAACAATCGCCCTTTGTAAGAGTGTAAACGTACCCTAAGCCATGCATGGTGTGGCAGACTTGTGATCTGTATAAATTGTTCATGTTCCTCCTTCATATTAATGTGATCTGTAAAGTTTGGATCTTTTAAAAGTTTTAATTCAAAGGTCCAACTCTGTGGAGGGATGGATGCTCTTTATTGAGTGAGATATTCTTGCATTATTTTAAATTTGCTGAAGGGAGATGAGCATATTGTAACTTATGTGTTGTTTTTGTTGAGACACTAGAAAGTTTTCTATAGGTGAGTAACTCTGACACTTGTTGGGCCACAAAGTGTAGACTCGTGAAGTGCTAATCTAAACCGGTCCCAGTGATGGCGAGCAGCAGAAACAATACAGACTAAAGCATGGACTTTCTTTACTGTAGCTAGCAGTGATAGGTCTCGCTTTTGGGACATTAAAAGTTTTCAGCCATGCAGTACATTATCCTGGGTGCTGTGCCAAACTAACGAAAGACAAATGTAGTTAATGTAGTTAAAATGTAAATCAACCACGGACATTTTATTGCTTTACCACACATTTAGCATGTATTTCGCATGGTTAATAAGGGAAGCTTACGGACATAATTCCAATACATCATGAAGCCACATAAACCACGCTTAGCCCATTGCAACTGCAAAAGCCACTTCAATTTGCCCAGCATTCTCAGATTCTCTGAGGTTGACTAAAAGCAAGAATAAGAGTGCCTATCACATAACCGGAGTAGCTTCACAAATAGCACATTTAGCTCTGAAGAGTCCCCTTGACTGCTAACTGACTTTTATTGTAAAACAAATAAATGATGCTCATTTTATCGACGAATGAAGGAAGAACCATATTTGCTGGTATTTTAACCAGTGATGGTGTCCACCACAGATCTCTAGAGCGGATGCTTTAGTCTAATGAGTTTCCTGACCTGGTCATCTTCTAATGGCTACAGATTAACTTGCTGTACTTAACCCCTTCGGTGCTCATGACGGAATGGTTCCGTCATGACCCACGGTTGAGCTGTGCTCATGACGGAACCATTCCGTCATGACCACGCCCGCGCAAGATTCCGCCAGCACAGCGGCGGAATCTGCGCAGCATCGAAGGGGTTAAACTCGTAAAGCATGGGCCTGATGTACTAAGGTCAAATCACAGTCCAGGTGGTGGTTTTTGCACACTGACTAAAGTACTAAACAGTCGCAGCATCAAATGCCCATTCAGATGATGTTTCAAAATCTCCGGGCTCATTAATATGTATGAGGCAGGACCGCTTTTGTGACTCCATCTGAATGACTGCAAAGGTTACTTTATTCAATGAATGCCTTCTTTTTTTATGTAAAAAAAAAAAACAGCCTCTGCCCCTTAGAGGAACAGGGAATGCTTTGAAAAATAAAATTTTGTAATTAGTGTAAGGCATTTTGTGATAATTCAGCAGCCCCCTGTGGTCCCAGTTTCGGCAGCCAACATTCACAAGGTGGAAATCGACCCTCGGTGCTGCTTCCTCTTTGTGATCTGTTACCAACGCCTTTCATGTTCAATAACTGACCAGTCTTGTTTGGCATTGCGTTTGTGGTTACAAGCATTGATAAATTGCAAACTAACATGGATGTTGGAATGGGTTTTAAAAGCATTTTGCAATTCAGAATGACTTTTCCGACTCGCAGTGTGTGCCTTTAAAACTGGCGACAGAAATTTTTTTCACTGTCTGAAATGGCAGGATTTGCGACCACAAAACAGTTACATAGATTAGGCCTAAAGAGAAGCTATACAGCAAGGTTATGAAGTGCTGTAGAAAAGGAAACATACAGGTGATATAGTCTATTCAAATTTGGGAATAAATTAGTAGTTTTCTGGGGCAAGGCGGAAAAGAGAGAATGTTCTCTTAAGTAAAACGGACACAAATACTCTTAGGGAGAATAAGCTGGACAGGCTATTGGCTGAGAGATCACGTTAGTTGCAGCTCATGTTTGTGAAATTAAAATATCAGAAAGGGAAGAATTTCATAATTAAAATGAAATATTTCAATAGCCCTAGCAAACTTCATATGAGAAGTGATAAACCAAACTTCTCAAGATAAATACTTAACAGAAACAGCCCTTCAAAAACTCTTTCGAGTGCAAACATTTTTGTATGGATTCAATTAAAAAGTTTACACTGAGTGAACACTGTAACCTTAGTAGGTTTACTGCTCCCTGAAAATATACCTTCGCTCATCATTTTCGAACTCCAGGCCATGTGAGTCCCAATTATGCTTTGCCAAAAACTAGTAATGCCACTTATGTCAGCCTATGACCTCATTAAACCTCAACCAGAATATAGTCAGTAAAGTCTTGTCTTTGCCTAAAATTGATTCTGCTCTCACCCAAAGAATCAGTCGATTCTGGCTTCTCCGTACAGAACGGGCGAGTCATAGTACGAACATTGTAAATAGCAGTTCTTGAAGCAATCTAAAATCTATTGTAAGATCTAGTAGTTGAGAGCTTTTCAAAAAATGTAGCATACTCTTTCAAACTTGGATTATAGCAGAGCACAACAGCTCAAGGCTAGAATTAGGTTAAGTAACTTATTTCTGAACACACATCATACTTAAGGTCTTAGGACAAGATGGCCCAGCCTCGCTGATGTTATTTGCGCCCATGTTAAAGCCCCTGGCTGAAGAAATAGGAATATGTCATAAAATGACGGTGATGCAGTTAAGTATCAACATAAATTGACGGTGGTTATCAATGACCCTCCGACACCATTGAAGGAATTACAAGCGTATCCAAAGCTTTCGTGCTTGAAAATAAATATGTTCTAATCTGAAGCTTTAATGTTTCTTTGCTAAAACCCATCGCTCAAAGATTTGGAGAAAACTTTCAGTTGAAAAAGAATACTACAGCAATTGCATACGGGGGCTTCTATATTCTCATATATTCATAGAAGGTGCATTTCTTAAAGTTAATATGGGTTAAGGTAGATGTCAAAATATGTGTCCTTAGAGATAACTTAAACAACTTTTTATAGCGTAAAGCAAAAAGTATATCTTTTTTCTGACAGGTGTCGTTATTGTGGAAGGAGGGTATTGCTTGTTATTTTGGTCAAACACCAAACCTGACCACCAGTAATGCTTTTATCATACAATTGGGGACTGCCTGCTGTAGGGCATACCTTGGATTCTCATAGCAGACAGACCACCAAATTCTGTATGATTCTTAGTGACTTGTTAGCCTGGACAAACCAATCTGGTCAAAATGTGACCGAGGCACAACCTTGCATACTATTCCATTCTTTTGTAACAGTTTTTCTTTCGTTTTCGGTGACCTGTTCAGCATTAGTTAGATTAGATCATGTAAATGCATTTTCTTCCAGAAGAAGATTGCCTCAGACTCTAGCAAATCAAAAACTGGACTATTGATTGATATCTCAAATGTGCAAGAGTCTCCCTGGCTGCTATAAAAAATGTTAAAAGTTGTAAAATAACTGACTATCAATTCCCATAAACACATTTTCGTAGAGGCGGCCACTCTACACTGACGCATTACTCCCTCCCCTGGATTACTGCAAGATGCAGCAGTCCCGAGTTATACTGCTACCCACAGTTGTCTGCCCTAAAATATGTAACTTTTTTAGGTCGAGGACCGTCCGGTCTGCCGAAGGCAGAACCGGAAGTCGGAGATTTAATGATTCTTAGAGTGGCTATTTAGCCCGCCTCTCTTTTTGCTTCTCCTCCATTGGCTGGCTTCCTAAACGGAGGCCAGCCATTGGAGGAGAGAGCCGTCCCTCCAAATAGGCTCCGTCTTTTTCAGATTCGGGGGCGTGTTCCGTGCTGTTCTTTCCACTTTTTAGCCACGCCCTTTTTCGAACAGCAGGAACACGCCCCCGAATCCGAAAAAGTTTCGAAGCTTCCATCCGCCATTTTTTCGCTATCGTCTGGCCGTGAGGATCTTCTTGCTGTTGTGCGGCGTGTGCATGAATGCGACTGGTGTTTTCCAAGAAGCTGTTGCACCTTCCGCAGGTCGGTGCTGCTCGTTGCTGGGTGAAGGGCCTGGGGTGCTCAGGGCCCGAGGGTGCTCCGGGCCCGGGGTGTTCCCGGAGCGCGAGGGCACATCGGTTCCTCGCCCGCCCTCTTCTCTCGTCTCACCAGGAAGCACAGGGCTGTCCGGGCAGCGAGGCCCGCTCTGCGCACCGAGGCCTGGCGCCCACCTCTGTAGAGGCCGGACGGGGGGCAGAGGTGCGGGAGGGAGGGAGAGGCAGCGGACCCCTATCCCGGCCTGGACATCTGCTACCCAACAACTGTACGGGTACTGCACGGAACGGAACGCAAAGAAAGCCCCCACCATGTACAGTCCAGCGGGGATTGAAACTCCGCAGACCACCGATTATCCCCGCGCGCCTCCCGGCAGTCCTCTGGGCGCTATGCAAACGGCCAGGGAGGCCGAGTAGATTATTCCTCTTGTAAAGACAGCAGCAGCGCAACCAGGCAGCTTGTAAAGGAGAAACAGGGTGAAATCCGGCGAGAGGGCCAGGGGAGTATGCCTCCCTGCCAGGCCCCCTCCGGCTGCTTACCATTGCTCCCTTCTGATCCTGTACAGCCGGGGTCCTGGGATGCTCGTTACCTCCAGGCTCCAAGCTGCCCCGTGCCCAGAGAAGGCCTCTCTTACCAAGCCTGCCCCGGTCTGCGGTTCTTGAAAACATTTTCGCTCTCCCTTCTTCTTTTCCTGTGTCTTGGAGAGCAGCGCAAGGGACTGGGTAGCCAGAGGGAGGCGCATTCCAGAGCAGGAGTATTTGGAGTATGATCAGGGCGAGTCCTGCTCCGGCAGCAGCAGTCCCGCCCTTCACGCGGCACACAGGCGGGTCAGACATCACTCTCTGGGTGTCTCAGTACTGGGGAGGACCCCAACACGCTCGTTCTCACCTGGATCAATGCACATTAGACAAAATGTACTCCTCCAGACCCCCTCCCCATAATAGTTAGTTGACTCACTCAACCTCTTGAGCTTCCTCCCTCCTTCTCACTGTATGCCTAATTATAATGTTGTGCTGGTATCTTTATGCATCCTTATCTCCTGCTATGTAATGCAACTCTTTTTCCTTTGTGTATGCAAACCCCTCTGATACCCCCGTGTCTAGCTAGCGCTATATAAAACGTATAGAATTGAACATAACATCAGGCCACTTACCGTCCATACTCACGGGCAGGGGACCTTTCAACCTTTCTGTGCAGAACACACGTCCCGCATGTGCTAGATATGTAATGCGAGGCGTTCGGTGGTCCCACCCAAATCAGTGTCTTCCCGGGGCACGCGGGCATCGGCCGCATGACTGACTTTTCTCTGCTGTGCCCAGCATCTGGAGACAGACTGACGCAGAGCACATAGCGCCTCACAATGGTGCATCTGTTGGCGCTGCAGGTACACAGACGCAGCCACTCTCACAGTGCGGACACAGAGTTGAGAGGACCGATATACATTTACAGCTAGGCTGTAAAACTTGCAATGAGGCATCAGGAATACGTGCACTGCAGATGCAAGAGCGGCTATCCGAGGTGGAGAGGTGTGTATACATTAACAAAACGACATGCTTATAGGCAGGGGTCAAAATTAAATTAAACCCATGACAACCTATGCTGCTCACTCTTCCAACATGCGACCATGTGTGTTCATTTCTAGGTTGGTGAAGTCTGCCACACTCTGTAAATTGTATGTGCACGTGAAACTGGTAGTATTTCTCGGGTAAAATTACAGGAGTATGTCACACAGCCCCCTGCTGCCACGCGCCATCTTCTGTCACAGAGAGCCGGCAGGATTATTGGGGAAGTAGTGGATCTCTCTGGTAAAATATGCAAAACAAAAGCTAATGCCAATAGAAATGACAATGCCATTTATTTAGGGATACAAAAATGATAAAAAAATAATGAGCAATACCAATAGCTCTACCTATAATATTGCCGAGACCATTGCATTGTAAATGCTTGTTTTTTCTTGCCTACTTATTTCTCTAACTGCTATTGGGTACCTCTTCCACATTTTGTGCTACAGCGATTAGGGAAGACAGTTGCATAAACAACCTTATTTTTTTTATTTATTTGTGTTTTTCTATTGTACAAACTTGGCCCAAGGGCATTAGGGCGCGTCACCAGAGAACAGGGAGTTCCCTAAAGATACTAATACTTATGAAACAACATTTACGTTTTAAAAAACAGACAGGTGATATAAGAAAAGACAGGTCAAGTTAACGAAGTGGATATTTTCACATCTGGATATTTTCACATCTGGATGTTTCTATCAGCTCGATTCTTTTTATTTTTTTTAAAGTTTTCATACCACTGCAGTCCACACTATGCCACTCCACTGCATCACTGCACTCTTCTCTGCACCATTCCACTCTTTGCCACTCTACACCACTCCACTCTACCCCACACTACTTTGCCATGCACCACGCCATGCTTCTCCACTGCACTTTACACCACTTCACTCTATGTCACCCTACTCTGCAACACTGTACTCTGCCAGTTCATTCTACTCCAACGCACTCAACACCACTTTAGCACAAAGTGCAATGGGTTTGAGTAAAGTGGTGTTGAGTGTGTTGGAGTAGAGTGCAATAAAGTGGCAGAGAGTGCAGTGTTGCAGAGTATACTGTCGTAAAGTGCAGCAGTGTATAGTAGAGCGGCGTGGAGTTCATCGGCATAGAGTGCAGTGGCACAGAGTATAGTGGTGTAGAGAGCAGTAGTGCTAAGTATAATAGAGTGGTGTAGAGTCAGTGATGCAGAGTAGAATAGAGTTCAGAGGCGTTAGAGTATAGCGGCATAGAGTGAGTAGGTGCAGAGTAAATTGGCACAAAGTGCAATGGGTTTGAGTAAACTTTACTATACACTGCTGCACTTTACTACAGTATACTCTGCAACCCTGCACTCTCTGCCACTTTATTGCACTCTGCGCCACTCCACACCACTTTACTCAAAACCAATACACACTATGCCACTGCACTCTATGCCAGTCTACCCTGCACCACTGCACTGTCTATAGTCTACTCTATGCCACTGCACTCTACAACACTCTACTTCATTGCACTTCATTGTACTGTACGTCCCTTTACTCTGCACCACTGCATGCCACTACACTCTACACCAATGCACTCTATGCCACTCTACTCTGCAGCACTGCACTCTCTGCCACTGAACTCTACGCCACTACACTCTACTATGCACCACTTTACGCCACTTTTCTGCACTCTACACCTCTCTAAACTGGTGTGCACCACTGCACCTTATCACTGCAGTCTATGCCACTTCACTCTATGCCAGTCTATGCCACTTCAATCTACGCCAGAGAGTGGTGCAGAGTAGAGGCACCACTCTACTTTATGGCAGTGCATTCTACCCCACTCTACTATGCACCACTGCACTCTTTGCCACTGCTTTCTACACCACTCAATGCCACTCTGCAGCACTGCACTCTACGCCAATGCACTCTATGCCACTACTCTATACCATTCCACTATAATCCACTTCACTCTACTCTGAAACAATCTACTCTGCGCCACTGCACTCTATGCCACTCTGTGCCACTGCAATTAACACTGCACCACTCTGCTTGATGCCACTCTACTCTAGGCTACTGTGATTTACGGCACTATTCTATGCGAATGCACTCTACCCTGCACCATTCCACTTTACTCTACAATGGAACAATCTACTCTACGCCACTGTAGTCTATGCCACTGCACTCTACATTCCACTTCATTCTACACTGAAACGATCTACTCTATGCCACTGCACTCCACCCCACTCTGCACCACTCCACTATGCGCCACTCTACACCACAGCGCTGCCCCACTCTACACCACTGTACTCTACGCTACGCCACTCTATTCTAAACAACTACACTCTACGCCAATTCACTCTACTCCACTTTACTCAAAACCAATGCACCCTATGCCACTGAACCTATGGCAAGTACTTTACACTACTGCACTTTGCGCCACTCTACTCTACAATATTCTACTCTATGCCACTGCACTCTCTCTCTGCACCACGCCACTCTGCACCATGCCACTCTTATGCTTCTGCACTCCCCTCTGCGCCACTCCCCTCTGCGCCACTCCCCTCTGCGCCACTGCTTTCTCCGCCACTCTACTCTGCATCGCTCCACTCTATGCCACTCTACTGCACTCAGCGACACTTTACTCTGCAGAACTGCACTGTCTGCCACTGAAGTCTATGCGACTGTATGCTTTGTCACTCGACTCTGTGCAACTTTACTCTACTCTGCACCACTCTACTGTACTCTATGCCAATCCACTGCATGCCACTCTAATCTACTGTGCACCACTGCACTCTGTGGCACAGCACTCTATACCACTCCACTCTACCCTGCACCACTCCACTTTACTCTGAAACAATCGACTCTACATCACTGCGCCTATATCCTCTGCACCACTGCAGTCTACGCTGTGCCACTGTATTCTAAACCACCGCACTCTTCGCCAAGGCACTCTACACCACTGCACTAAAAACCAGTGCACTCTACGCCACTGTACCTACACCAACTACTTTTCACCACTGCACTTTACGCCACTATACTCTACAACATTGTACTCTATGCCACTGCACTCTGACAGTGCACACTGTCAGTCTACACCACTGCGCCACTTTATTCTATTCTGCGCAACTGTACTGTACGTCACTGCTCTCTTCTCCACGCTACTCTGCTCCACTCTACGACCCTGCAATCTAGCACTCTACCCTTCACCACTCCACTCTGCCACTCCACTCTGCGCCACTCTACTCCACACTGTGCCAATTTACTCATCTCTGCACCACTCTACACCGCACTGCTCTACTCGACTCTGCGCCAATTTACGCCACACTACTCTGCTCTGCGCCACTACTCCGCTCTGCGCCTCTACTGCTCTCTGCGCCAATTTTACTCCACTCCATGCCAATTTACTCCTCTGCACCACTAATCCTCTCCAAGCCTCTCCTCTCTTCTCCATGCCTCTCCTCTCTTCTCCACGCCTCTCCTCTCTTCTCCATGCCTCTCCTCTCTTCTCCACGCCTCTCCTCTCTTCTCCACGCCTCTCCTCTCTTCTCCACGCCTCTCCTCTCTTCTCCACGCCTCTCCTCTCTTCTCCACGCCTCTCCTCTCTTCTCCACGCCTCTCCTCTCTTCTCCATGCCTCTCCTCTCTTCTCCACGCCTCTCCTCTCTTCTCCACGCCTCTCCTCTCTTCTCCACGCCTCTCCTCTCTTCTCCACGCCTCTCCACTCCTCTCTTCTCCACGCCTCTCCACTCCTCTCTTCTCCACGCCTCTCCTCTCTTCTCCACGCCACTCCTCTCTTCTCCACGCCACTCCTCTCTTCTCCACGCCTCTCCTCTCTTCTCCACGCCTCTCCTCTCTTCTCCACGCCTCTCCTCTCTTCTCCACGCCTCTTCTCTTCTCCACGCCTCTTCTCTTCTCCACGCCTCTTCTCTTCTCCACGCCTCTTCTCTTCTCTTCTCCACGCCTCTTCTCTTCTCCACGCCTCTCTTCTCTTCTCCACTCCGCGCCCCTCCGCTCTTCGCGCCTCTCCGCGCCCCTCCGCTCTTCGCGCCCCTCCGCTCTTCGCGCCTCTCCGCGCCCCTCCGCTCTTCGCGCCTCTCCGCGTCCCTCCGCTCTTCGCGCCTCTCCGCGTCCCTCCGCTCTTCGCGCCTCTCCGCGTCCCTCCGCTCTTCGCGCCTCTCCGCGTCCCTCCGCTCTTCGCGCCTCTCCGCGTCCCTCCGCTCTTCGCGCCTCTCCGCGTCCCTCCGCTCTGCGCGCCTCTCCACTCCACTCTGCGCGCCTCTCTACTCCACTCTGCGCGCCTCTCTACTCCACTCTGCGCGCCTCTCCACTCCACTCTGCGCGCCTCTCCCCTCTGCGCCGCTCTACTCCCCTCTGCGCCTCTCTACTCCCCTCTGTGCCGCTCTGCGCCTCTCTACTCCCCTCTGTGCCGCTCTCCTCTGTGCTGCTTTGCGCCGCACTGTACCACTCTGCGCCACTCCACTCTGCGCCACTCCACTCTGCGCCACTCCACTCTGCGCCACTCCACTCTGCGCCACTCCACTCTGCGCCACTCCACTCTGCGCGCCACTCCACTCCACTCTGCACGCCACTCCACTCCACTCTGCGCCTCTCCCCTCTGCGCCGCTCTACTCCCCTCTGTGCCGCTCTCCTCTGTGCTGCTTTGCGCCGCACTGCACCACTCTGCGCCGCACTGCACCACTCTGCGCCGCTCCACTCTGCGCCGCTCCACTCTGCGCCGCTCCACTCTGCGCCGCTCCACTCTGCGCCGCTCCACTCTGCGCCGCTCCACTCTGCGCCGCTCCACTCTGCGCCTCTCCACTCTGCGCCTCTCCACTCTGCGCCTCTCCACTCTGCGCCTCTCCACTCCACTCTGTGCCACTCCACTCTGTGTCTCTCTACTCCACCCTGCGTCTCTCTCCTCCGTGCTGCTTTGCGCCACCCTTCGCCACTCCACTCTGCTCCACTCTACTCTGCGGTATTCTGCTCCACTCTACTCTGCTCCACACCATTGCACTCTATACTACAGTAATCTACTCTGTCCCTTTGTACTCTGTGCCACTGCGCGCCATGCTACTCTACTTCACTGCACACTGTGTAAATGCACTCTAAACCACTTTATTCAAAACCAATGCACTCTACTCAGTGATACTCTACTCCATTAGGTTCTGCTCCCCTGACACTACTCCACTCTGTCACGCCACTCTACAGTTCTCTACTCCACTCTATGCTATTCTGCGACACTCCTGCACTCTGACGCTGTACGAAACTCCCTCTGTGCCACTTTATTCCACTCTATTCTGTGACACACGCCTCCATTCTACTCCACTCAACTCTGACAATCTACTCAGTTGTACGCCACTCCACTCTATGCAACACCCTCTACGCCACTCTGCTGTGCTCTACACTTCAAGACACGCTACCATTCCACTCTGACACTCTACTCCACTCTACACCACTCAACTCTTTGCCCTTCCACTCTATTCCCTCCACAACACTGTACACTACTTCATGACACTCCACTCAACTCTACTGTGTGCCACGCAACTTCATAACCCTCCACTCTACACCACTGTGCCACTCCACTTTACCCTACTAACGTTTGCCCATGCTGAACAGCAGCCACTCTGGTGCACATTTATAAAACATATTGGTAAAAGCCAATAACTCTTGCATAGGCACGACCTATTTGCTTTGCCAATGCTTTTTTTTCATAGATTTGTTCTATTATTGGTTTCATATACTGTGGTTAAATCTATATACACCACATATAGAGATTTCATTTTGATTCTTGCATATTTCTCTGCTAACAATTTTAGTTGAAGAAATCCATCATTAGCCAAAAGACCTTTTCTAAATACCACTTGAATTTCCCCATCATAGCCTTATGCTAAGCAGCCAATGGGCTCATAAATTAGGCTTAGATTTCTAAATATTTAACGAGTGGCCATCTGAACCATGCGCTCTTTAAAAAATGTTGCTCAATTTATTTTATATATGGAAAAGAAATCTGCCCAGCACTGTATTCAAGGTTTTCTATGCTTGTAAGCAGCGTTTTGTAATGCACATATTTAAGCTATAAAGCCTTGAAATATATTTAACCCAAGTCCTTTTAACTGGGTTGGCCAGGAACACTGTTTCCTATCAAGCCACAAAATACTGTTAGTTTTTATGTTTCTAAGAGCACTGATAGTGTCAGTCCACTGTCATTCTTTTGTTTTCCGCTTTAACCTTCTTATTTACCTCCTGTATTGTTTTCTGTGCCTTTTTATACGGGGATTCCTTTCACAATTTTCAAGTTTAAATGCTTCTTGGATACCTTTATTCACATTTGCTCTAATTTTCTGCATTGGAGGAAGAGCTATTATGGAATTTCATAAATGCACTTCTAGATTTTCTTTTCTGATTTTCAAGCTAATTGTTTATCTGTTCCGAGCTTTATCTCATTTCCTTCTTGAAATTGTCATCATTTTCTAATATTTCACCAGGTGCTTTATCCTTAATAGGCTCCAGTAGTTGTGACATATCTTTCATGCACTGATATTTTCAAACGGATAAATAATCCTTCTTTTGTTTTTAATGAGCAATGTTTGTGCATTGAGCTCAGACACTCTTAATTTGGTATTGCAATTCCAACTAATATGAAGTTGTCTATGATCACTTACCTGTATTTTTCAAATCTTTGATGGAATTACTGCAAAATCAATCAAAGATGTTCTCTTATAATTGCCACAGGTACTTTTAGCTGGCTGATCACTGATTCTTATACGGTTTATTAAGATTCTAGCTTTTACAAATTGTGTCTTATTTTTTTTTACTCCTCAAATCAGATTTATGTTTTCCTCTTTGGGGAGGAATATCTAAGGCTTCCTCAAACCTTTTTGAAAATTGTCACTTATTGTTGGGGATGGAAATTTAGCATGGGTATTTCTTTCTTATCTCCTCAGTTAGCTGCATTACATTTTCTAGTACATCATTATAGTTTCAATTTGGTGGAATATAAATATTTGTTTCTATTATTTCCTGCTGAAATATTTTTGTAATCTAAATCCAAAATTAACACAGTGATAAATTCAGCATACTCCATAAGTATCCTTTCACTCTTGATATTTCGTTTTACACAGGCCAACAGCAACATACCTCCAGAAGAGCAACCACATTTCCCTTTCTTAGCTTTATCATAAACTCTGTAATTCTTAAATTCCATCATTTCACTTTCCTATGTTTCTTGAAGTGTAGCTTTTGATATTTGATTTTCTTTAATTCAGACTCCACAAACTTTGTTCCTGATAAAGCCTTTCATGTTCCCGGACATCAGTTTAAATTCTAAAGCATAAAGAGTCAAGGTTTTTAAACTGGGATTTATTACCGCTGAAATCCAATTCCGATCATAGTCTTTGCTTTGCCAGCCTTTTCAGCTGTTCCAACAGTATTAATTATTCTCTCTGATTTACTTATCTGTTTCTTTATTTTTTTTCTTTGTCTATTCTTATCCTATTTTAACTACAAATGCTATCATACTCTTATATTTGAGATGTCTACTTGAAGTCAGCTCTTTTAGATATCATATCCCTGCCACCTTATATTACCTCCTGCTTTTATAATTTTTGTTGTCGATCGTACTTGAGTAAAAATCCACCGCTCCATTATCTTAATCTGTACTATTTTCCACAGACTTAGGTAGAAATACTAAGCTGTTATCTTTAGTTGTTATTTCCTCAATACTGGCACAGTGTGTAGAATAGACAGAATTTTGGAACAATTTAATTGATACCCATTGTCACAATCTGCAAATATATCTAGAAACTGCAATGTTTTCATTAAATAAAGACCCCTTGACAAGTCATCCGGTATTGTATACCTTCCTTGACTTCCATCTTTATTTACCAAGGTAATTTAAAATCTTCCACACTGTTATTGCACAGCATGTTTTGGTGCTTTTATTCATAAATAATTTTTCTCCCTCCAAGTTTGTTTTATTAATTTTAACCTCCATCTAAGTAAAATCCTAACTGAGCTTTTCATTTTTTAGGTTTTTGTTGTTAGTGGGGGTAGGGGAACCTTTTTGCAAATGGATTAAGTAGTAAGCTTTTTACTTCCTCCTCATTTTGGATGTTATTGGGTGAAATATTGCACAGCACAAGTGGACCATTTGTAGTTATTTTCCTTTTTGTGCTCGTTTCCTTAGTTAAAATAATTTGTGGTCCTTTTCTTTTGCTAGCAATAGAAGACAATGTGGTGGTATCTATGCTGCATACTGTTTTTGCCATGTTATTATCTTCCTCTGTTCCAATTTCGTCATACTTAATGGGTTCACAATCCGTTAACTAATCCTTTACCTTTTCCATTTCCTCATTATCTCTTAATATGCCTGAGGGATTTCTCACAAACTCTTACCATTGAGTTCTGAGCTTCATCAACAGCATTTACTACGGCCTTAGTTTGATACTCTTTCTCAGTTTTATCAGTTCTACTTTGCTTTCTCCCCCCTCCTCCAACATCCACCCCCTTGCTTTTGGTCTGCTAATTGATTATCCTTCTTAAAGTTTAGAAATAGATTTTAATATATTTTGAATTGCAACACCGTTGAAGAACCTATCAATGGATCAATTATTGATTGTGACGGCTGCCTATTTTCACTTCTGTTTCCTTTATTAGGTATTTGTTAAATGACCTCTTCAAAAGGAAGTATAACAAGGGTTGAGCAGATAGACATATAAGTGAGAGAGAGAGAGATCTATTTTGTGAGGTTGTTCATTGGTTGTTTCGTTCTTTTACCGGGCTAGAACTTTTCTCTCCAAACATTTCTTATTCCCACACACAGCATTGAACAAAGAAGCTTCTCAATCGAATTCTTTTGTGAGGTTTCCGCTGGGTTGATTTACAAAATGCATTTGTTATTAATTATGTTACAATCCATGTTTTTTTGGGAGTCGGAACCCCCACTTGGCTTAACTCTCCATTTTCACTATTTATTATACACGGGTATATAGGGTACTGTTGGATCCATGTTTTAATTTTTTTTTTTAACTACTTTTCTATCCAGTGGTCTTGTTGAATGGAGCTTGATACTCATTATTGTATTTGTGTATCTCTGCTTGCACAGTTATCCTCTTTCCTTTATTTTGGTAGTTTTCAGTCCTTTGCCTCTTGGTTATATATTTGCAACTTAATTACATCTTCAAGACCTCCATCTTCCATATCATGCTCGTCTTTAACACTTTGTTCAGTGGTAAACCTTTGCCACCATTGCTTCTGTTACTTCCTTTACTACTTTTACCAAATAGTTGGTAATAAAGGTCTTAGTACTTCCCTTGACATTACAGCCAGTGACTTGCCGAACATAATTTAAACTCATACTTCTTTTTTACCTTCTCGCAGGTTTTTTTTACAGTACCCCGACCTTAGTCCTTCATATACTTATATCCAGGCTTCAGTCTCTTTCTTTAGGTCCATCAACTCCAACCTATTTCTTTCTCTCAAGATTTGTGTTTCATAGTTGAGTGTTTTCAACCATGTTAAAAAAATTAATTTCTCTACTAAGCAATAAGTAATCAACTCTATATTACCCAATAGCCTTTCAAATACGAGTCATTTTCTAAATTAGTTGAGTAATGACCTGTATCACAAAAACCTGCTACACTATTTTACGGTGTTTAATATCTTTTCCCAGGTACTCATAGAGGGAAAGGCCCACTGAAGAAAACCATTCTACAAATCAATCAATCAATCAATCAATCAATCAATCAGTGACACTTGTAAAGCGCGCTACATACCCGTAGGGTCTCAAGGCGCTGGGGGGGGGGGAGGGGGGGGGGGTGCCGCTACTGCTCGAACAGCCAGGTCTTCAGCTTCTTCCTGAAGGAGAGGTGGTCTTGGGTCAGGCGCAGGTCGGTCGGGAGGGAGTTCCAGGTCTTGGCGGCCAGGTAGGAGAAGGACCTTCCTCCTGTAGTCGCTCTTCGGATGCGGGGGACGGCGGCGAGGGCGTGGTTGGCTGATCGGAGGTGGCGTTTGGGAGCGTGGAAGTTGACTCGGCTGTTGAGGTAGCTCGGGCCTTGGTCGTGTAGGGCTTTGTGTGCGTGGGTGAGGAGGCGGAAGGTGATTCTTTTGTTGACGGGGAGCCAGTGAAGGTCTCTCAGATGTCCGGAGATGTGGCTGGTTCGTGGGATGTCGAGGATGAGTCTGGCTGAGGCGTTCTGGATCCGCTGGAGTCTCTTCTGGAGCTTGGCGGTGGTACCGGCGTAGAGGGCGTTGCCGTAGTCCAGTCGGCTGGTGACGAGGGCCTGGGTGACGGTCTTCCTGGTCTCGGTGGGGATCCAAAGACTTTTATTTAAAATGCAAGGTACACGCTGGAAACTAAGCTGGCTCAGACATTGGTATTTCGTTAACAGCCATACCAGTGGCTTAGTTGAAAAAATACTTGACGCTGGCAACTGTTTGAATGTGTAGTACATGGGTTTAAGTATCTAAAAGGTCGATAAGTAGCATTGGCACACACAAAGTGAAAGTCCCGCCTTTACAGTCACGTAATAGTTGAAGAGGAAACTCAAATTGTTTCTCTTCATTGGAAGAGCCAGTTCATAAAACGTCAACACTATACTGTCCAACACTATATTCCCTCCTTCCACTTCGAGAAACAGACCGCACTCTGTATAATGTTCCTCACCTTCCAGATAAACTAACCACGTAAACCCCTATTCTCTTCCCACTTTTTCTGACTTCTTCTGTGTACAATCCATCAACTGGACTGGCAGAGGACTTTAATGCTTTAACAGTTTTTTTGGACCAATGTAGTCTTCCTAATTGCTCTGCTATTCACTTCAAGCCTCTCCTTAGGAAGGGAATCCGCTTAAGACTGCACCATCAATGCCCATCAGTTCCGGCAAGTGTTTAATCAGAAGGCTGTGTTTGACTGTATTGAAGGCAGTCGAGAGATGCAGAAGTAGGCAGGAGTTACCTCCATTGAGGAAGCAGAGTCTTATTAACAATATGCAGAAGAGCAGTTTCTGTGCTACAACCATGTCTGATTCCAGATTGCAAAACATCAAGAAGGTTATTTGCCATGGTATAGAGAAATAGGGGTGAAGCTATGCAGCTTTCTAACAAAACAACTTTCCCAAGCAGGGATTGCACCTTTGACCCTCCCGTGTATTTATTGAGGGATGGATTGGGAAATTTTGCTGCACAAAAATAAACATTGTGCGGCACTTGGTTGCGTTTTTGCAACACCTTATCATTGTGACAGTTAATAGTCCTTATAATAAAAAGCGAGTCTAAAGGAAAAAGCCATGGTGTGTGGTCTCCTAATCACAACAGTTGCAACCTGTCATCTATGTTCCAATCTAATCCTCCGAGATTTAAGAACAAAGCATTAACCTTTGATATCGCAGATACCCATCTAGTCGCTGAATTGCACAGCTAGGAAAAAAGAATCGTTGATCAAGCCTTTGTTCCTACTTAATCAAATTGTGTATTCTTGGGCAAATACTGTTATTTCACTGAGTCTCCTTTTTGAAGATGCTACTTAATATTATTTTTTCACTAGAAATTAGTTTTTTTAAGTTTCATCATGAAATATAAAAAACATGGTTTCAGTATAAATTTAACAGCGCTTAGCAAAGCATCTTACAATGCTAGTCAGCACAATAGGAAGGCAACAAAGTGAATTCAGGACTGTGATGTGTTAATACATTACAGTTGCGGACAACCAACATGTACGTGTCTTAGAACATTTGATAACAAAACTAAGTAAGCGACAAGTACCAGATCAGTATGCTCCCACAGGAGGACCAGGCCCACAGTATTACATCTGCGCGGCGTGGATCAGGACAGCCCCAAGGAGTGAGCAGTGGGTAAAGGGTCCAGCACAAGAGTTAAAGTCACTTTGAAGAATGGACCTCCTATTTACAGAGTTGTAGTGCCTTGAGCTTGGGCGGGGTAAAGCAGGTGTGCTCAATTCGGGAGAGATGATTAATCGGTGGTTGCCAGAGACGTGTAAACGTATTATCAATGTGAGTCATCTTATGCGATATCTTTTCCATTGCCAATACAATCCAGATCCCCTGTTTCTTCCATGCGAGGGCAACAAGCTGTTTTGCGGCACCTAACATGGTTTATTAGCTGCCAATCTTCATGTGTCATAGCATCAAGCGCAATGGGACGTATGCCTAGTATGACAGTGAGATAGGATGCAGGAATTGGGATTCCTACAGTGCGTTTTAAATGTCCAGGAATCTCCTTCCAGTACGTGGTGATAAGGGAGCAATACCACCAAATGCGATGAGTTGCCCGGTGCCAAACTTCATCGCCCACAGGTAGAAGGTATTGTGGGTGAAATTGCATGCAGGCGCATCAAAGTATAGTACCATTGTATCATAATTTTATAGGCTTGTTTGCTGGAATACTTTTGTATACCTTTGGTATGTCTTGCCAGAGTGTTTCCCACTGTTTTTGTGAGAAATCCTCAGTGGTGCTAGTGTGTCGGTACGTTTGGTATGGGTAGATGCAGGAGGGTGTGGAGTGGTGGATGACTTGATACATTTTGTATATAAGCCCTCTGGAGCCGTCGAAAGCCAGGACTAGCTTCTCAAAGGATGTGGAAGCCTGTGCCTCCTTGAGTATTAAGGGGGTGAAGTGAACAGTGCCAGAGTTGGCAGTATTACAGACACTATGTTTCAGGAATCTTGAAGTCTAGTTTGCATTGCTCAAAAGGGTTTGATAGTGCCCCTTGTGAAGAGATCACAGAGTTTTGTACATTTGCTGTCTTCCTAGTGGCTAAATGTGTGGAGTTGGAGAGCTGGGCTGAAATCAGGGTTTTCAGGCAATTGAGTAAGTAGAAGGTTGTCCACAGTGATTTTGTTCAACTGCCCACCAAAAGGAATACCAGCAATGGCAACAATATGATGGATAGTGATGGCTAAGGGTTCGACAACCAGGGCGAAGAGCAGGGTTGATAGTAGGCGCCTCTGGTGAGAGGGATGGGCTTTGTGAGCTGTCCATTCAGACTGATGGATGCTGTTGAAGCTACATACGACGTCATGATTTTGGCTTTCATTCCAGGGCCTAGGTCCGTCTTGCCCAGAAGTGCGCAGAGAAAAGACCATCTTACCCTGGAATAAAGCAAAGTCCAGTGAGAGGAGGTAAGCTGGGAGATTATGACAGTGCTATTTTTTAACCAGGAGGGCAACCAGGCACACATTATCTGCACTTTGCATATGAATCCTACCTGGTCCCTTGTCAATAAGACCAGAGAGATGCAAGTCAACCCGGTTAGCCAAAATGTTCGTTAAGATCTTGGCGTCTGAGTTTAGGACTGCTATGGGGCGGTATGATGAGCATAATTTGGGATCTTTGTCCGGTTTGGGTATATGGGTAATTTCAGCAGCAACAATGGTGGGAGTGAGGCCAATGTCCTGGTTGACTGAATTGAACAATGTCAGAATGCGATCCTGGAGGTTGGAGAAGAACGTTCTGTAAAAGATGACTGGTAGACCATCGGGCCCGGGTCCTTCTAATGGGCAGTTCCCTGAGGGCCCAGTGAAGCTCAGCTAGTGTGATGGGGGGCATCAAGGAGTTCGGCATGATAAGGGCCATTTGGAGCCCATTCGTATTCACCCAAATAAGCGTCTATTAGGGCTCTCATCCCGCCTGTAAAGTGTTTGGTAGTAGTTGTGATAGGCTTGTTGACGCCCAGATCTTGTCTCGCATCCTTATTTTAGAGATGTAGGTTTTTGAGTGTTGGAGGCATAGTTTGCGAGCAAATAATGAGCTCACCTTGTCCTCCTTCCTCCCCTCAGCCCCCAGTAGTATTTCTGTTTCAGGACTAAGAGGTCGTGCTCCTCTTTGTTAGTTCTGTGTGCTAGTAATTGTCCCTGAAGGATCTCAAGCTGATTTTTGTTGCGTCTGAATGAAGCAGACTGGTCACGTTGTTCAGGGGCTTAATTTAATCTCTGCTGTGAGGCTAGTCTCCACCAATTAAGATTGCCTTGCTCTGACAACGGAGACGGTTGAAATTGCACCTCTGCTCGAGGCCTTGAACCCATCCCAGAGGATATGGGAGGGGTGTATTTGGAAGGGCATTCATTTAAAAATATTCTACAATAACATTTTGAATCTATTTCACGTCTAGGGAATCTCTGAAGAGCTGTGGGGGGGAAGCAGCAGCACAGGGGCCTTGCCGGGAGGATGCACCATTGGCCTAGACCAGCTCGACATGTGCATGATCTGAAATGAGATGTTCGAGATGGCAACCTAGTCAAGGTCTTAGAGTAAGGAGTGTGTCAGGAAGACCTAGTCAATATGGGCGGAGGCGGTATGGATGTGGAAGTAGAAAAAATAATCCAGTGTGTCAGAATGTGTGTAATGCCAGGTGTCTACCAGTTCTAGGTCCACGAGCTCTTGTTTGACTTCTGCCGACATTGCGCCAGTGCCCTGGTATGAGGCTGTGCTTCGGTCTAAGTCTGGGTTCCCTACTAGATTAAAGTTGCCACCCATAATGATGTCTTCGTTTACGTCAGGCAGCTGTTCGCTAAGTGTGGCCTGTAGATATTAATCTTGCGCTTGATTGAGGCATATATGTTGATTAGAGTCAGAGTGGATACCCCTCAGGATGTGCAATTTCAGAAAGCGCCCCTCTTTGTCCTTGGGGACCTTTACCATTTTCGAGCAAAAACCTGCTGTGCACCTAATAGCTACTCGCAGGGTCTTAGTAGTAGCCTGAGCCCAAAAGCGGGAGGGGTATATCTGGTGCGCCATACGTTGACAATCCTCCCCCAGGATCTGCGTTTCTTGGAGGAAGATAACATTGGAGTCCTGATGGGTAAGGTAACACCCCAGACTTGCTTCTGCTTGTTGGGCGAATTTAGGCACCTGACGTTGAGTGAGAGGAGTTTAATGTATTGTGTAGCGCCCATCAGTGATTTGAGTGTACATGGTAGCTAAGCCTTTGGGCCTATCTGGGTTATGAAGTGGCGTGGCATAGTCAAGGTGACCCATAAGGTGCATTTTAATGGGCCGTAAAAAGGGGTAGAGGATGGGACGAGGAGGCCAAGAATGGCCTAGAGGTGTGCCTGGTGAGCAAGGTAGCTAGGTGTGTGGTGCCGCAGCACCCTCCATGGGTTAGAGTGAGCCCCTTGTCAGCCCCCACCTCCCCCATGAACACATGACATGAATAAAACCAAAAGCACACAAACTTGACATTTGACACTGAGCCAGCAGGGCCCAACAATGAAATCTGGCCCAAGCGGTAATAGGCGCAAAAGCACTCTGACCCTACTGCAGGTGTCCCCCCTTCTTGCGCATGCCTCAGGGAAGGACAACCTTCACGTCAGAAGAGGGCGAGTCCAGTAGTTATACATGTAGGCTAGCAAAGTCTGGTATCAAGCTGGTCTCTCGGGATCCCCGTAGTTCGCATCCATTGGGATCCATGGCCCATACACAGTCTGCGCAAAACAAGATGGAGAGCGTTCTCTCGATATGAAGAGGCAATTGGAAGCAGGTAAAGATGTCAGCTGCATGCGGATGTAGTCAGTGAGGTTTCTTTCTTCATGTCCTGGAGATGCGTTATGATGTTGTCTTTTACCTCATGGAGGGCGTGCTCCTTTTTATGCTTTTCGTATCCTTTATATTGAGTTTCATAGCGATGACCATGAACTGTCTGCCAGGTGGAATGCCACCAGTCTCCAGATGACATCTGGGGTGGGGAGGCCGTTCTGCAAGCCATGTCGTCGAGGATACACAACAGTTTTTGTGCTTCCACCAGAGAACGGAGCAAACAGTGCTTCCCACTCCATTGAACCATAACGACGAATGGATGGCCCCACTAACATCCTCAGCATTTCAGTGCCTTGTTTGAAATCATACCTCTTGCACAATGTGATCGGGGACAGGTCTTGGAAGAGCTGCACGGTATGGTCACGAAGAACTAGGTCTGCTTTCTCCCTTGCTACTCACAGGATGGCCTCCTTTTCTGTGAAGAAGTGTACTCTTGTGAGAATGTCCTGGACTGTGTCTGTATGCCCCAACATCGAGAACACCTGATGGGCCTCGTCAAGGATTTGGAGGGAGGTCCCAGCATCGCCCCAGATCGTCTGAAGGATTTCCGCTGTCCAGGCCATGATGTCGTCACTCTCTGTGCCCCGGGGGTTTTCCAGAATGCTGATGTTGTTGTGGCCACTTCTATTTTCTCGGTCCTCTTGCTTTGCTTGTAGTTCCACCTGTTGCTCCTCCGAGGCCTCCACTCTAAGCCACAGTATTTCTTGGTCTTCCGCTTGGGGAGTCGGCTGTTCCTTCCAGATCATCTACTTGTGTCCTTATTTGGAGACATAGCGGCGTACGCCTTGGAGGCCAAATTTAATGTCTGCGTTGAGGGAGCCTATTTCAAAGGGAATGTCCTTGAGAAATTGCTCCTGAGAGATAGGCTTGGAGGCCAAGGCTCCACTGCCGCCATGGGGTCTGGGCTCTTTATTGTCCATCTCGACTGTCTCAGCCTTGTGCCGGTGGGAGGTCACAGAGCTTTCTTAGTGGGTTTGAGCCGTGGCATAAGGCAGTAGTTTGTGGTGGTGTTGCACTGCTCAAGCAGCAGGCCAATGGTGCCGTCTGCACGCTCCCGCCACCCGTCCCCTCCCCCTGCAGCAGACAGTAAATTTACTCTAATTTGGAAATGCTAATGTTAAGCAATTTAAAAACTGGAAGTGGTTTGAGCCACTCTAAATCAAGGTTCAAGTATTTGGCAGTGTTATGATTTGAATCCCCTACAGCACATAACACTCCACAGAAGCACACTTACTTTTGCCAGAAATGCATATTTTCATTCTTTTTTCCAGTTCTTAATAGTGTGAACTCGACCCAAGGGCATTGAAGCACTTTACATGACCACCAGATTAAATTACACAAGTACAGATTTGTTTTTCCCTTGGGGACAGGGAAATTAAGGGAATTGCCCAGGATCACAGGATGTTGAGCCGAAGCTAGGACTTTAACCTGTCTCCCAGTTCCGACGGGCAGCTTTCTTTGCTATTCCACATGCCCTCCCTTTCACCGAATAACAAACAAGTCGCATGCCAATATTTTCACACTAGAAAGAGGGAGATTTTGAAACAAAAATCGGGAGAATCCATCGCCCACCTACTCCCCTTGACTTGCGATGAAGAAAAGTCAATTTAGACGTGAGGCTGCTAAATTAAAGCCATTTTTGGCTGAGGAAACTGGAGTTTCCCGCCTAAATCGGGGCTGTTGGCATGTATGCAAACAATTGCTATTTGTTTGTGTAGTATTATCCTGGCCAGCTACCGACATAGGACTAAAAACTAAAAAAAAAACAAGACTAGCTTCAAAAAGTTCAAGTTCTCCCTCTCCCCCGTCATATATTACATAAAGGAGGTGCAGCCCTCAGTGAGGCAGGGGGTAAATGACGGTTCATGTTCTCCATGTGAGCCCTGTGACAATACCTCCTGTGTTAATCTGTGCCTGTTTAGACGTCCTGGGGTAAGTGGGAGGCCAACTGGACTGGAGCAGTACCAGTGTAATGCTCCAGGCTCCAAAAAGAAAGAGCCTCCCTATGGTGTTTGTTTTCTCTTCTTGCTCTCGTCAGGGTTGGCAGCGCTTTCATATACAAGGAAGTATAAGAACTAAACACACACCTCACGGGAGACTCTTTATTTTGTTTTTGCAGCAGGTTTACTTGAAACTCGATTTTCGTGGTAATTAACGGATTTTGCGACAAAATTTTCATTTTCAAAATCGCAAAAAAATGGGGAGGAAGGGAGGTGGTCTGCCCAAGAAGTGAAGTGTTGCGACTGGGTAGAAGCTTTGCAGGTTATTGGTATCAGCTGCCTTTTTTTGTAGAAGAGGGGAGCCTTGGCTGATTTTCAGACTGTCAGGAAAACTCCATGGTTCGGAGAGGACATCTTGGGAGGTCCAATATGATAGCAGCCATGCCTTGTCCATTTCCTAAATGGTATCGGGCATTGCATCAGAGAAGTGAGTCGAAGGTTTAACCTGGGTTATAGTTTCAAGCCGGCTAAGAGACTGCATCAGAATGTGACCCGTACCACTAGGCCTTGTGATTCAGTGTGCAGTCATCTTGGTTGTCTGATCTTGGGAGATGTAATTCATTATTCGACAGATTAGACATTTTCAAATTCTTCACATTTGGTTTCTGGTGCATTGGCCGTGCTGATGGAAGACTGGCTGTTAGATTGTTTAATAACACTAAATAGAAGTTTTGATGATTTTAGGGGTCTCTTGAGAACATTTAACATCGGTAGATTTAGCTGTTATTTTGTAGTTTCTGCTGACAGCCCCGAGCAGAGTTGGATTGGTAACGCGGGTACTCGGGCAATGCCTGAGGGTTCGGTATCCGAATTCCAGCTGTGGGCTGCTTTTCTGAGCAGCCTGGGGGCCGATTTGGGTGGTTTCTGCGTTGCTCGGATGCCACCAGCAGCCTAGTGGGTGCCTGAGTGGTCTTTTGGAGGTAGATAGGCATCCATTACCTCCCTTCTATCAATGGGCAGAGGTGTCACTCCCTTTCTCTCACTGGCCAATTAATATATGCAGATTGAGCGGGGCAGGGGCCTGAGCAAAAGTGGCCTCACTTGTTTTCAGGTGTGTTTTACCAGTGTAAACTAATTTGTGCATTTTTTTACCCGCCCACTTTTTAGGTCTCGTCTGAGCCAGTGCATGCGCTGGTCTGGTGAGACATTTAGTGAGTGGGGGCTTTAGAAAGGTGACCACAAGCTTTTGCTTGTGGCCTAAAGCTTGCTGTTACACACACGGGCACGCACACAGCCGCCATCTGGCTTTCCTCGCGATCAGGCGCCATCTGGCTTTCCTCTCGCGTGCTCTCCAGACCAGCGCATGCCCCTCCCCTACCACAGAGCGCGTCTCACGGCCGCAGGTCTGTATTCCAGCACTGCTTGCTCTTTCATTGTCCCACTTTCACTTTCGTGGCCGCGTCACTTTCACGGCCACGCGACCAATGCTTGTTACAACTTGTCTGTATTCCAACACAGCTTGCTCTTTCACTGTCCTCTCTTTCTTCCTGTATTTCATTCTTTGCTGGCAGAGGCACTCCTCAGGTGACTAGTGCAGCAGAATGTTCTTCACAAATAGAAGTACTGACATTTCTCACGACACACATAGATATAAACATGTTTAACTATCTCATTACTCGTTTTCTTATTCCTCTACGTGAAATCACATATTTGAAAACCTGCGTATATGTTTAAATAGAACCCTGTTTAAAAAAAAAATACAAAATTAATGGAGTTTTATGTAGCGCGACTTTGACCCGAAGGTATCTGGTATCAGAGCGCTTTACACGAGCACCAGTTGCGTTTCTTCTACAGTTAGCTCACTGGGAGGTAGCCGATGCCTAGGAGAGATGTGTTTCCCATAACTCTTCTCTCGCTTCCAAATGCTCGGTTTTGTTTTAGAGTTGCGGTGCATTCTGGTCTGCTGAACGTGCTTGGAATGTCCCGCATCCCGATATAGAATTGCAGGCGATAGGTCGGCATTCTCGTTCTGCGCTAAACCACCCGCCTGCCATCCTATTGAACACGGACAGGCTCGCGGAGGCATCTGCCGCCTCATTACCAGCCGCATCCCTGTCCACACGTGTTTGATTCCTGGATGATCTGTCACCCCATATGAAGTCTTAGTTCTGTTTAACAGTGCTGTTTAATCTCTGCACCCTGCTGGTACTCCAGGGGTTAAGTACAATAGAAGGCAAAATAATATCTAATTCAGTCGTACAGCACGATCAATCAAAAATTGACGGGCCCTTTAGCGGGCAATTTGTCGGGCGCTGTAGGTTCCAGTGGTGACTTGTCAAGCCCGAATTGTGTTCCGTGTTCTTTAACGTGTGCTGGAGGTGCTCGACCATAAGAGTGCAAAGGGAATTATGTCTTCAGAGCAGGAAGGTGCTGGCATACTGCAGGTGGTAGAACACTGCAGGTGCTCACAGGACCGAATTGCACCCCACCCGGTGCCTACAGACAGCCACCTCTGGAGCCAACACCCGCACCCTCCATTATAACATACTGTGCCTTGCTAACCTGAGAGTATTTCATGACATCGAGACTTCCTCTCTGTCACCCTGATCCCTCAGCCATTATCTGTTTGACTCTGAGCGTATTTCCTTATCCAAACATATGCATACTCATCTAGGCCTGTAGATGTTGCTTGGCGATACTGTGTATTTTCTGATTGGTGGTAAATGTGGGCTTTATTTGCGTGCATGTGGAATTGCTGGTGGTGGCCTGTTTGTTTAGCTGCCACTGTTTTTTAGATCCCGACCCGTAGACCCATTCAGCCCCCACCTCATCCTTTGCTTCCCAAGTCGCTTCCATTTTATTATTCCTCCCCCGCCTCAGGCTCCTCGGTCGCTCACCCGCCCACTCAACATTGTTCGTCTCTGTTGACTTCTTCCCCCACCAACGCCTCCATTGCCCCTCACCTCTCCCATTGCAGTCCATAAACATTTTTTTTTAACATCTACAATATTGTGAGGGCCTGGCAGCAGCCATTTGCTCTTGGTCGCTCCCTATGTAAAATGCACTTTCCGCACTTTTAAATTATTTTTTTTTTTTACCTTCCCACTCCAAACGGAATGCACCAGTTTACAAAGATAAACAAAAATAAAAAAACCGGAACATCGGTCTGTGAAGAGAAGGGTAAAGACAGCTGTCTCAACAGGTTGTGCATGATGGGGATATTTTACTCCAGGTTTTAAGCACTTTGTATCGATATCACATCATTTGCTTTTTATTCTCCATAAATACAAAAAGCACTCAAAAGGATATGCACCATGCACTAGTGACGCACCCCTTTAACTAAACCAGATGCATCACTCAGGACTACCACAGCATAACTCAGGACTACCACAGCATCACTCAGGGCCACCACAGCATCACTCAGGGCCACCACAGCATCACTCAGGGCCACCACAGCATCACTCAGGGCCACCACAGCATCACTCAGGGCCACCACAGCATCACTCAGGGCCACCACAGCATCACTCAGGGCCACCACAGCATCACTCAGGGCCACCACAGCATCACTCAGGGCCACCACAGCATCACTCAGGGCCACCACAGCATCACTCAGGGCCACCACAGCATCACTCAGGGCCACCACAGCTTCACTCAGCGCCACCACAGCATCACTCAGCACCACCACAGCATCACACAGCATCACTCAGCAAGACCTAAGTATCATTCAGCATCACCTCAGCATCGTCTCAGCACCAGTCACCACCACCGCTACCACCTCAACATCACTCAACACCATCTCAGCCTGCTCTCGGAATCTGCCATCTGTTGATTCTCCCCTAGCGTCTGGCCGCTGCTAGTGTTATAATACAGGTACTAGTTCAAAACCTTCAACCTCCAATTGTTTATGCCCCCTCAAAAAAACCTTTACCAAACATCCATTGGAATAGTTAAAAACAAGTTGCCAGCATTGCAAGAACAAAAGAAAAATGAGGACATTTTTTATTGTACATACATTTTTTAATATGGTCGTTCTGTTGGACATAATGCCTTCTTGGTCATATATAAGGTAACAAAAATGCTTCTGACACTTTTTTATTACAACTTTTCAGCATGCTGCACAGCAGCCACACTTCTCTACAGCACAGCTTAAACACATTGGCAGAGTCAATAGCTCTGCCTAAACACTTATAAGGCCCCAAAAGCGAGACCTATTTGCTATGCCAATGCTTGTTTTAATAACATTTTGCCGAAGCAGTGTTTTGCAGAAGGGCAATATGCAAATGTGGGCCACTTTTTTTTTTAAGCGTGCCCGGGGCGATTTTTAATCCCAATCCAACCCTGAGTCTAGTCAAATTAGACCGAGAGGGTGATGCTTTGCTGGCCGTCTCATTGATTTTTTTTTCTTTTTTTTTTTCTTTTTTTTCTTTTCTTTAAGCCATGTTGCACAGCATCGTTTTCTTTAAGCCATGTTGCACAGCATCGTATACTGGTGTGGAACATGTCAAAAAAAAAAATGGACAAAACCGTCCTATCTCACAAAGGTGAAGCCTATTCTCTTTGCCCATGCTTGTTCAGTTTAGTGTCAGGTGTGGCTGTACAGTCCTATTTCAGGTGCCATGACGGGCAAAGAGGCCTGTGGAGAAGGGGAAGATTACAATTGATCACACAGCACAGTAGAGACGTTTTAAGGCATGGTCAAGTGGGCTCTGGCCCAGGGCTCCAACCCTTTCAGAGGTCCCCCTGATACAGCCATCTCTGTTCTGCTGAGAATCTTTCCCTGGTGACCTTGAACAATTCTTAACAGATTGTTTTAAATACTGTTTTCCTTTAACTTATTTTAAATGTGGGTGATGTGCGAGAGTCTATTGCAGACATTTTGCAAAGATGCTGCATCCATTTAATAAAAATTATTTTTAGATTGAAATGGTACGTCGCATATGATGAATGGGAGGATGTCACATAGATTATTTGTTGTAGTGTAAGTGAGTTGCTGCTGTGTTACTGTATTGAAAACCAAAGTCACTATCCCTGAATATTAGATGTATATCCATTTAGGATTTGGACGAGGGTGTCTGCGTACGCTCAGTGACCTGGCCACAGAGGGCTTGAAAGAGCTGAAAATTGATCATAAATTCAAAGCTTTTCTGAACAGGGGCCCCCAAAATACATTTGGCCCAGGACCCCCAAAACCCTTAAGATGTCCCTGCACAGCAGGAAATGCCGACACTAGAGCCCTGCACGCAGAGCCTCCATTCGCCATGCCAGCGACCGTTGTACGGTACCCATGTAGGGGTCTGGTTTGAAGAGGATTCAGCTGCACACAGAAGCAGCGAGATGTACCTCTCGATGAGGTCGGTAGCCCAACTCCCTGGTTTGCCACGACACAGCACTACAGTGGAAGGCCAAGTGGCTGTGGAGACCCAGAACATGGCCTGTCCTGCCGCGTTCTAGTCTCCCTGGACTTCCTACAGCAGCCCCCGTCGTGGTGAGACTGGAGTCTAGTAACTGGACTCCTGTCTAAACACGGTCAGGGGCTGATACAGAAAATCAAGCAGGACTGGAATATGCCAAGAAGGGTTTAGCAATGGCACAGCATGCCACCCCATTCCCTAGGCTTGCAGCACTGCATTGAGAGAGCCAGAGGCATCAGTCAGCAAGGGGTAGGCAGGTTTCTGTTTTCAAATATTGTTTTTTCAAGACTGGGTGCTGTTCTGTAATGAAAGATTTTCATGGACTGAATCCCCAAGCTGCAAAGCTCTTTGCAGAGCGTGGTGGACATCTTCCTTGCCATGCAACCACTTCAAGTGTGAAAGTTGTATCGCTAGTGGACATTGTATACATTTCGAGTCACTGTGTGACCTTAACCCCTTCCATGCTGCGCAGATTCCGCCGCTGTGCTGACGGAATCTTGCGCGGGCGTGGTCATGACGGAACGGTTCCGTCATGAGCACAGCTCAACCGTGGCTCATGACGGAACCGTTCCGTCATGAGCACCGAAGGGGTTAAAATAACTTGACTGCGTAAACTTAGGAGCTACAATGTTCTAATTCTGTGTCATAAAAATGAATACAAAGTTAACTTTTGCTTATTTTTAAAAGCAACAATTATTATCTTGGCGCCAGTTCTAGGGCTGTGAACAGAAGTTTTATATTAGTACACACCAATATATATTAGCGGGAAGTGTTCCCCCAATAGTAGATAGCGAATACCTGTTGGAAATTAAACAAAAGTATAAGCACAGTAAAAGTGCCGTGTGGAAACAAAGTGATCTATTTTCGTATGTTATATACTTACTGTATACAAGTGCAAACTACTTATTAGTTTTGATTGATGTGTCTTGGTGTGTAAGATGCATATAAATGCAACCTTTCTTCAGTAATCATGCCGGAAGGCACACACATTCTTTTTCATTTTCATACTGTGCGATGCATTTAATTTCTTATTGATCAGCGTAAAGTTAAGGGGGGAGGGGAGAGAATGGCTGCTCTTAATACCTGATAAGTTATAAGAAACATAAGCAGCCCATATGCCAGTAGGAATTTTGATCAGTAATTTTCTAAAAGGAACAGTGTTACATCTGGAACTCATTTAAGAAAATTATAAATTTTTGTCAGTCGGAGCCCTTTGTCAGTAAGAGCCACTGCATACGTTGAATGTTATTTAATATAGCCTGACTGCAATGGAAAGGTCTGTGTGCAACACATGCTAAAATAATAGCCAACCTTGCTGTTGGAAAGTAATTATATAATTTGATGTATAATATTATACAGACATTAGTTTTGTTTACACATTTCATGAAGCAAAAGAGTGCACCGTGTCCCTAGTTAAGAAGAAGCCACAACAAAAGAACCTGAGCCAGTGAACAAAGAGTTGTGTGCTTATAAAAAAAACAAATTATTCCTGTAATCTGTTATCAAATGGTTTAATTTTTGATTTCAGGCGGTTTTGTCAAGGTTATCTGCCATGTGTGTCAACAATGCTTCGACTTAAATTGCAATCTCTCGGTCTCATCAGGACAGTGAAACGTAAGGCACAACTAGGTTAAAGGTATTAATCCGTTTTAGAGGTGATGAATTCTGTAAGTAGTAAGACTGGTCATAAGGAGTACATTGTTACCTCTCTAATTGAGGATGGCCGCCAATGTTATCATGGTACAGGCGATGAATTGACAATATATTATATAAGGACACATGAGCAATTTTAATTACTAAAAGACTCACAGTGTGGTTTAATTCTATCGGTTACATTGGTATTGGTCTCCTTATAGGTGGAGGGGTGGATAGTGGAGGAGGTGAGAATTGGAGACCATACGTGCTCCTGGCTCATTCAATCGGGCCTGAATTGCAAACAATTGCAGTCAGTCAATAGGTTGCATAAGGCTGTGTGGCAATGCAATATATATATTTTAAAAAAGTACTCTTACTAGGAGTGCAACTTGGGAAATGGGTGTTTGGGCCCCGAAGGTGGAGAGATCGCCAAGGGAAATTTAGAACGGTGCACCGAGGCGTCAGCCCGTAGCATATGGTACATTTGGAATTATATTAACTTGCATGGGAACGCTATAGCATCAACCCACAAAATCGGCTCGCAAGTGTAATGGGTAATATATTAAAATATCCATGTGTGAAGCCAAAGGGTATTGCAGTCTCGAAGCAGAGGAGCCGTGCACAGTCACTGTCTCCTCACAGGTAATCCAATTGAAAGAGTGAGACAGTCAGGTCTGATAATGCCCAGCTGCCAAAATGAGGTCAGGTACACATCCAAGTCTACATTCCATGCCGAGATGCCAGTTATGCGTATTAAAAAAAAAAAAAAAAAAAGGGGAGAAAGAAAAAATGAAAATTGGCAACCTAGCCGAGTGAAGGCTATTGAACCAATGATTAATAGAATTATTCTTTAACCAAAAATTACAGTAATTACACATTTGGTTAAACCATTTGATAAGACCCAAGTCCTACATGGTGTTGCCCGCTGCCTGCATTCATAAGCTTCTATTTATCGAAGTTAGTGATGAACCACATAACACTGTACTACGTTACCAATAAGTGCTCCATACATGATTCTACGTTGCCTACAAGTGCTCCATAAATGATTCTATATTATGTACAAGTGCTCTATACATGATTCTGGGTTGTCTACAAATTCTCCATACATGATTCTACATTACCTACAAGTGCTCCACACATGATTCTACGTTGCCTACAAGTGCTCTTACATTATTCTACATTATGTACAAGTGCTCCTCCATACATGATTCTACGTTGCCTACAAGTGCTCCATGCATGATTCTACTTTGCCTACAAGTGCTCCATAAATGATTCTACGTTACCTACAAGTGCTCCATACATGAGTCTACGTTACCTACAAGTGTTCCATACATGATTCTACATTACCTACAAGTGCTCCATACGTGATTCTACGTTACCTACAAGTGCTCCATACATGGTTCTACATTACCTACAAGTGCTCCATATGTGATGTAATCAGGAAGGTGTTCCCAGTGCTTAATACAAAAACAGTTGAGCTGAGCAAAGCCACTCCCTGGCAGACCTGTCCAAGTCATGCAGCTAGTCCTTCCTCCCCGCCCATTTCTATTTTTACTGTGCACACTCCTGTCCTGGGTGTGGAACGCTTGGGGAGGATCTTGCAGACATTTCTTTCAAGCAGCAGGCTGAGAGGAAGATTCCACCGATGGTGTTGTACTAAGTCAGTGACATTGCCACACCTTTCAAATGACACAAAGCATGACTTGATCAGTCCGTCAGTCATGCTTGCCTGGAGTTGTGTTTTTTTTTGTTTGTTTGGGTGAGACCTCTGAAGGGGCTTTGGAAATTGGGGGCAGGATACCAAACTGATTTGTATTTCCTTAGTAGGTACTCTTGCTTGGTGGGTACTCTTGTATTTGTTTGGTAGGTAGCTGATTGTAGAAAGTGAGGAAGATGCACATAAACGTGACAAACAATAAATCAAATAAGTACCACTCCTTACATTAAGATTCAGCTTTGAGTGTCGTAGAAGTCCAAGAAACCCTAACATGTGGCTTAGATACGTCCTCTCCCCTTAAGAAACATCACTATTCTTTAGTTCGTTGTCTCCATCCTGACGTGAAATCTAGGGCATCAAAGAAAGGCTGGCAGTTGAAGTACCAGTTGAAAACATATCCTCTTTCTGAGGTGCATCTCATCCATATGCAAATCCATTTTTGTTCATCTCCATTGGGAAGGTTTGGCAGTCAGATCACAGCCTCTGTACTACAATCGACCACAGGATTAACTCGTTATAAATATGGCCAATGACTAATGCAGAGAGCTTACCGACTTGGTAAAAAGTCTCATCTGAAACATTGTACTTGAGATGAAGATCAGAGGTAGTCAGGAAGGTATTAAAGTAAAATAGAGTGGGGCATTTAACATATGATTGTCATATTACTAGTAGGGGTTGTCTATTTTTTCAGTCAACAAGCATTGGCAATGGTAATAGGTTTGTGTTTTGACCAGCATGTTCTTGGGTTTACCAATCGTTCTTTCTGTACGGTATAGCAGATGCAAATGAAGGCATACTCCATCATTGTGTTACCACTCCAAGGTGGCCACCCTGATTATAATAATTCTCCAAACAGCTTGGCAGCACTGGAAAGCGAGCGCTGACAAAAGCATTCGAAAGATTAAACAGAATGCCACTGCAAGGTTCAGATCTCACTGCGGAACAATGAATGGAGTAGAAGGAAACCAGTTCACCAATAGTGGAGCATTATTGAAAAAATTCTGATCAGAGAAGATTGTTCATTCAGACAAATAAAAGTAGATGGGGCCTTCAGATAATCCTTAATAGTAGCCACTACCAGGTTCTACTGCGCAAGGCACAACACTAATTGCACAACGTTGAAAAGGCAGAGGTTAATGACTTCCGTCTCACACCACGGCAGAAAGTTGTTCCATCAACTTTCCTAGATGGGTTTTGCAGCTGACTTCTTGGCTGCAACCATTACGTGTGACCTCACTAGCAAGACAAATGTATTCTTAACTTGTACTTCTTAATCTCCACACATGCAGCCATAGCGTTTGCGGTACACCATTCCCCTTATGGTGTCTGAAGATAATTAAGATAGTGTTGTGTGCCTATTCAGTTCCAAGTAAACAATATAGCTAGAGTTTGTAGCAATTGCCAAACTGTTTGGACTGAAATGTCCTCTATATGGTGCACCTGCATGCCAGAACTGCGAGTATCTGTTATCCTGGTTTTCGGATTTTAGCCCTAGCCTGACACCAATCTTGTGTGTATGCCTGCCCTTAACTCAAACAATCAATCAATCAATCATGGCATTTGTAAGCGTACTACATACCCACGAGGGTCTCAAGGCGCTGGGGGGGAAATGGGGAAGCTACTACTGTTCGAAGAGCCAGGTCTTGAGAAGACTTCTGAAGGTCTTCGGTCTGCCGCAGACGGATGGGGAGTGTGTTCCAATTCTTGGCGGCGAGGTGGGAGAATGATCTGCCGCCGGTGGTCACTCTTCGGATGCGGGGGGCGAGGGCACGGTCTGCGGAGCGGAGCTGGCGGGTGAAGGTGTTGAGGCTGAGTCGGCTGTTCAGGTACGTTGGTCCTGTGTTGTGGAGTGCTTTGTGTGCATGGGTGAGGAGTTTGATGGTTATCCTCTTGTTGACAGGGAGCCAGTGTAGGTCTCTCAGGTGGGGTGTGATGTGGATGCGGCGAGGGATGTCGAGGATCAGGCGTGCAGAGGCGTTCTGGATGCGTTGAAGCAGTTTCAGGAGTTTGGCCGGGGCTCCTGCATAGAGTGCGTTTCCGTAGTCCAGTCTACTGCTGACGAGGGCCTGGGTGACCGTCCTTCTTGTTTCGGTGGGGAGCCACTTGAAGATCCTGCAAATCATGCGGAGGGTGTTGAAGCAGGAGGAGGAGACGGCGTTGACCTGCTTTGTCATGGAGCGGGTAGAGTCGAGGATGACCCCTAGGTTGCGTGCGTGGTCGGTGGGTGCAGTCGACCACCAGGAGTCGTCCCAGGCCGAGGGGGTGGATCCGAGGATGAGGACCTCCGTCTTGTCAGAGTTCAGCTTCAGTCGGCTGTTCCTCACCCAGTCGGCCACTGCCTTCATTCCTTCGTGGAGGTTGGTTTTGGCGGTGTGGGGGTCCTTGGTGAGGGAAAAGATCAGCTGGGTGTCGTCGGCGTAGGAGATGATGTTGTTGTGCCGTCGTGCGATGTGGGCGAGTGGTGCCATGTAGACGTTGAACAACTTTGGACTGAGGGATGAGCCTTCAACACCAACGACATCCCACCTTCACAAGACCTGTGCGACTCGCTGGCCACCTTCTTCCATCGCAAGATCTCAGATATCCAGTTTTGTGTTGTAAGGTCCCCGACCGCCTCAAGGAAGGCCCAGGAACAAGCCCCGCTCCAAAGTCCTGAGGCTTTTGTCCCGTGCACTAGGTGCGAACATTGAGCCTTCCAGTGACCACATACACCTCTTCAGATGATCTGGGCACTGCCACCATGACCATGCCTGGAAGTGTGTTGCCGTAGCTGGAGCTCTGCACATTATGACAGGACTGCCAGCTACCTCCATCCAGGAACTCCGCCCCTTGGCGGATCTAGCTGCCAAACTCGCACACCCCACACCTCACAATGTGTGCATGGGGTAGTGATTTGTTTTGTAGCACTGGCACTGCTCCGTAAAATAACAGTCTTGCACAAAGATGCAGTTACTGTTTCAACACCAATCCAGTGTGTACCAATGACATATGGGACTTATGAATGGGTGGATGAGAGGAAAATGGTACTATGATGATGATGATGATGGCAATTCATAGCGTGCGCAGCTACTCCCAGCAGTGTCCTGACACGAGACAGCAAAGATTGGAAGAACAGACAATTGGGTCTGCACAAAAAGCCAGGTTTTAAATTATTTCTAAAACATTGCAGCATCACTCACTGCCCGCAGCTCCAGAAGAAGATGATTCCATGATACTGAACCCAGATACATTAGAGGCCTTCCTCCCGCTCTTGCACGCTTAATTTTTGGGATCTCTGCTAACCATTTGTTGGCTGATCTACATTGTCTTGTACGGTTATAGAAACCAAATCTGGCTCTGAGGTAAGAGGTTCCTGATTGATATAGGGCATCATACACTAGAATAAGAGCCCTGAATTTGACTCTTTCCCTGATGGGCAGCCAATGTAGTGTCCGCAAACAAGGCAAAGTCCAGGTTCTCAAAAGTACATTTGACAGGAGAGGAAACGGACCGCTGCATTTTGGATCACTTGGAGTCTGTCCAACAAGTGCTCCTGTAATCCGAAGTATTGTGCATTACTGTAGTCAAATCTAGACGTTATCAGAGCCTGAATGACCAATTTCTTCACCAGAAAGGATGAAAGAGGAAGAAATTTCTTTAGGGACCTTATAATGCTGAAACAGGTGCCTACCAACGCTTTTACTTGAGGCCTAAAAAACCGGAAGATATGAAATTTAATCCCCGCATTTGTGACTGAATCTTTCGGGGGTCCTGAGGGCGAGACCCTATCTGGCCAAAAGGTAAACCAAACATCTGGTGGAATCTTACCAAAGGAGAGAATTTCTGTTTTCTCTTCATTGTATTTAAGTTGAGCAGTTGCTAACGGTGAAAGACAGCTGTAAGGCAGGGTTGAATCTGTGTGCCCTACGGGAAACAGAGTTTACAACGCTGGTAATACCACATGGTTTGATAACAACGCGGACGTTACATCATCCGCGTTGTTACCACGCATGGCATTACATCGCAAGTCGTTTCAACGACTTGCGCTAGATGGCGCGCAACATCAGGGAATGTGTTGGATTTTAGATCCAACACCTTCCCTGCTGTTGCGCTAATTGGAGTAGGAATAGTAATTTATACTATTCCTAAGTCCAGCGCGTCATCTAGCACAAGACTTGCAATGTAATGCCATGCGTGGTAACACCACGCGTTGTAACATCACATATTCATGCCCTACAACTCTACTCCCTTGTCCAAGAGAAAAGCAGTTGCGTATCATCAACATAGGAAATCGTTTTGGCAAGTTTCTGCTAGTTGGGTCAGAGGGTTAAGGTATAAGTTAAAAAGGGTAGAGCATGGGGTTAGCCCTGTGGGACTTCCATCAGTACATCACATGGGCTGGTGGAGCATTGAGGAATCCAATCTTGTTGACTCCAATTAGCTAAAATTGACGTTAGCCAGTCCAAGGCCAGCCCACTTACTCCAATGGCTTGAAGACGTCCAACAGCATTGAGTTGGGGTGGGGGGTGGTGTCAAACATAATCGTTACAGAATTCCTGTTGTATGTTCTAATGCCTTCACCAATGCTGTCTCCGTGCAATATGGGGCCCTGAAGCCTGACTGCCTGGGGTGTAGCTGATTGGTAACTTCCAAAAAACTGGAGAGCTGTTTGTTCACATGTTTTTAGTGAACCATCATGTTCTTGTCCAGCATACAATTTCCTCATAAGCACATTCCTGATGTTGTTGTGGTGAAATAGTGCTTTGGGTGCTGCAGGAAACTCTAAAGTATTGTAATAGTTCATTAGTTTGCCTATCAGAACTGCGTGTGAAACCTTTAGATATAATGTGATATTATAACTGAATTATAGTGAGCCTGATTTGCCCATAATGTTTCCAACATTTTCAGAAGAGAACCAACTTTGGAGCATTTCAAGGTACTTTGGCACCCTTAGAGAGGTAAAAAAAAAAATTCTGATGACCAACACACTTTTAAGGCACCAAAGTAGCTACAACCCTCTTCATCAAGTTTGTAAGCAGGTCTCTCAATCCCTGGCATGACATATGCAATTTGAGTCTGAATCCACTATCCACTAAAACCATAAAGTCTGCCTCACAGTCTCAGTGGAATGAGGCTCAAAAATGCTTTTTCCCAGTTCAACCCTGCTCCATGCCATTCGGATAACTGTAAGTCTCGATAGCTAAGAAGCTTGTTCAAACATACTGCCCACCAAAGAAGTTGCTTTTGAGATGGGTTTAAAATAGAACTTCTTAAAGATCAAATCCGACGACCAGTCAGCCGCATTCATGATATCCTCCAATCTCCATCCTACAGCAATGGCCTTGCATGCCATGGCGTCCCTGTTTGAGTGGGCACCGAACTGTTTGCCAGGTGGATAAAATGGATAATGCAAGAAGCAGGAATCGACACCAATCAATGGAGAAGATACTTCCTTGAGCAGTTTTGTAGTGCAATAAGCAATTGTCGCTCTCCACGTGGTCTGACTTTTGCCGTCACATTTTCATAAGTTTTAAGGCATCTAACAATCTCCTGTTTAGGTTTCTCTAACCAAGCTGGGGACCACACTGACCTGGTGTTGGTTTTGGTCCTCCTCCGGAGTCAACATCCAATTCGTAATGTCCTGAGCACGGACATTAAATACCCTTCTTACATAAAACCATAAACAGCAACATAGTGAGTTCCTCCAATAGGACCTTCTTTGAGAGGAATTGATTATCTTGCCTGGAGAGAAGCATATTAAGAACCAAATTCATATTCCACAAAGAATAGTACTTGGGTTGTGGTGGTTCGGCCAGACGAATGCCCTTCATTAGTTCACACATCCAAGGATGTTCTCCTGCTGCTGAGTCGTTGATGGGAACAGCATGATCTGCTGGTATAGCTGACTTAAAGGTATAGATCGTCCTGTACACCAAGCCTGAATACGCCCTCTGAAAGGAAATTCAGGATATGGATAACTCCTGCTCCCCTGCAACCAAGTTGTTTCTCCAGACACCAACTTGTCCACTTCCTCCATACTGTTCTGCATGTGATGGTGCATTCTGCCCAGGTGTGCTTGATGAATTCCATAGCCTGTTCCGAAAGCTTTGTTTGCCCATTGTCTCAGGAAATCTTGCAGGCCATGAGCTTCAGATGTCCCTGCCATCACCATTGGGTGGGCCTGCGCAGTGCAGTCCATCAGAATATCCTGTGCAACCAGCAAGGCTATCGGTCAATCACACGCCAACGCCATCGGAATTGGGAATCACGGTTGTGACCTCCAAATTGCTTTCTGTCTCCTAACCAGGGCTGCTACTCTTACAAACATCGCGAAGGGGGGGAAGAGGGAGGGGGGGAAGCATAGTACTGTTTGGCAGACTATTCCTGGAAAACAGTGTCCAATGCTGTTGCCCCTGGATCTGGTCTCCATCTGAAGTATCGGGGCAGTTGATTTTTGAGTCTGGATGCAAAAATATCTGTTTCGCATGGTCACCACCTGATCTATCAGCACGTTGAATGCTTCCCGAGTCCTGGCTGCATCTAGAATTGAAGTCTGACACCTTCTTCTGTCTGCCCTGAAGGTATTCCGCTGTCACCGAGATCTGTCTTTGTAGACAAAAGTGCCAGAAATCCTTAGCCATCTCTGTGAGATTTCTCAATCTCGTGCATCCCAAGCGGTTGATGTATTTCACTACTGAAACGTTATCCAGCTTCAGTAAAACGCAGCAGGATACTTTTGTCCTCTATCATGTATTTGATGGCGAATTAACCTGCTAGGAGTTCCAGGCAATTTATATGCATTCAGAACTCTTTCTCTGACTATCTGCTACCACCAATTGACATTTTTCCGCGTCTTGCTCCCTAGTCCCACTACCAGGCATTGGATTCTGATGATGTCTGGAGATGAACCAAAGATTTCTCTCCTGTTCCATGTGATCTAACCACCATTGGATCTCTGTCCTGCCTCCTGTGGGAGGGAAATATTCAGAGAGTATGTCATCCCTTTCCTGAGATGAACTGCCTTCAGTTGTTGAAGGGCCCTGTTGTGTAGTGGTCCTGGGTAGATTGCCTTGATTGATGATGCTAAGAGACGCAGTATCCTGGCCAGCTCCCTGAGAGATCTTGCCTCTCCGTAGAACCATGCAACGTTTCTTCTTGGTCTTTGTCATTTTTCCTTTTGGTAGGCTCAGTGTGGCTGTCCTTGAATCTGTGACGAATCCCAGGAAGGACAAGGACTGGTTTGGGGTCAGATCCGACTAGACCTAGACCATGTAGTAAAGCAATAGTTGTGTTCAGGTGGTGTTTCAGATGATCTCGACATTGATCCATAATGAAGATGTCCAGATTAATTATGTGCCGTATGCTCCTCGTCCGCAGGTGCTCCACAACCGGTTGTAATAGTTTTGTAAGGCACGGTAGGGCTGAGTACAAACCAAACAATAGTGCCATAAACTCATAGACATGATTCCTACATATAAATTGAAGGAATCTCCGTGGAGTGCGAAAATGAGGACCTTCAGTATGAGTTACACCATTCAATCCCTGAGAAGAAGAATATCTCTTAGGAGGTGGATTCCCTCCATTTTGAATTGGCAATATACCCCCCATTCGTTGAACTCTTTCAGGTGTATCATGGGCTTGAATGCCTTGTCCTTTTCTGCACCAGGAATAGGTTAATTATAAATCCCCTGGGATGGAGTACTGATCAGCAAATCGCACCTTTGTGTCCCTTTACTTTACTTTCTATGAAATGTATTTCCATGGACACAAATTTTGGGGTTTTGGCATGTAGTCTGTTGAGAGTCATAAAACTCCTAAAACTCTGAGGAAAACCTGAACTGACTCCAATATCCACGGATATGAGGATATTTGTTCCCAGTTGTCTGTGAAGCCATTCATTGTGAACTCAATTTTAACTTGGTTGTTGGGGGGGGGGGGGGGGGGGAGGGGTTGGAGTGGATACTCCTTACCGGAGAAGTGTGGCTCACTAGTTAGAGGCGGCGGACCCGTAAGCAGAGAATCGGCCAGGGACCAGGGTTCAATTCCCGACGCGGCAGGGTCGTGGACCAGGGTCAAAACGGACTTGATAATTCTCGCCTCGGTACCTACTCTAACCAGGAACACACTCGGCAACTCTGGGCATTAAGCTTGCCTCATCTCTACAACGGCCCCCCACAGACGCCGGGGATGCCTGGTTTCACCTTGGAGATACCCAGTAAGGGACCATCTCACAGGGATAGCCAGGACGGGTTCCCCAGCGGTCTACAGCGCCGGGACGCCCCGTTGCTGGGGCAGCTGTGCGCTTTACAAGTCTACAACATTTACATTTACATTTACCGGAATATCCTCCTGGGGTGTATGCTCCTCCTCTGAAACCACCTCTAATACCTCTGCCGGCAGCTCTCTAGGGGAGAAAGTTCCTTATTGCCCTTAATCTTGCCAGACGTTGTTTCTCCTTCCCAGCCCTCGAAGAGCACCTTTGGAGTGGCCTTGCTGCCATGTATGGCCCGAGGAGCAGCTCCTGCCCCAGGGAAAACCTTTCCAGTAAAAATCTGTTTTATGGAAGATTGCACCTTTTCCAATGCTGAGAGGTGGCCACAATCTTCCCAAGTTCTTTCACAAATTGTTCACTGAATAAATTGCCCTTGGCAATGCATGTGCTTTACATGTGGAAACGTCCCTCAACTTAGGATCCGTCTTTTTCAAGAGGGACCTGCGGCGTTCCACATACAGGGTGCAGTTAGCATTTCCAGCATGCATCTTGCCCTTTGTGCCCATCCTGAGACTAGGTTTGCTGGCAAGGGCTTCCTCGATGCTTTGGTATCTTCATCCAGTTCTAGTATTTTGGTGATGGGGGGCCTACGGCATTGAAGAGTTTGTCTTGACATGCTCTCCATGAGTCGTCAATGCCCTTATTTTGCTCTTTAATGTATTTCGCAAAAAAAGCTACACATCTTCGTGTCTATTTATGCGGTCGCCGTAACCTTGCCCTTTAAGGGTTTTCTAGGGTAGCCTGCCATCAACTTTGCCCTAACCTCCTTATCAAAATGTTTTCTAATGCTCTTGGCAATCTAATCAGCCCCTTTTTGGCTCGGGGCCACTCCAAATTTCTTTGGTGGTAGATCTGGTCTAGCTCAAACATGTCAAATTGGGGTTCGCCATCTCCCGTTGACTCTGGCATAACTGTGCTGGGGTGTCAATGCCAGCTGCATCCTGGTTCCTCTCCCAAGGAGGGATCATCATCATCATCATCATCATCATCTGTCCCGCTCTTCCCAACTATGGGGGGACCCTGTGGAAGGGTCAGAGACTGGGGTGCCAGCGTCAACCAGTTTTTTTTGGGTATCACTGCCTCCCAAGAGGGTAGATGCTTGACCTTGCGCACACTCTTAGTGAAGGTTTCGCTTAGTCTTTTGAAGCCATCAAGGTGCCCCATGTCAGTTTCTAGCAGCATTCCCAGGCACAGTGTCCTCCGCGACCAGAGGAATCCTAGGAAAAAGGGGATACCGCCTTCCCTGGGAAACACAGATATCTTAGCTGCCAGTTTATGTAATTTATCATTTCAGAGCCTCTGTTACTGCCTAAGCAATGAGCGGTTTAAGCCCATCTGGGATAAAGTGGTCTCCAGTGTGCCATTCCTCATCTTCGCCTTCTGTGCATTGTGAATATTTATGGTCTCCAAGGGTCTGCAAATTAGTGGGTGGAAGCACCACCAACGTAGGCACAGATCCTAGTATTGATATAAGTATCATCCTTATGACTGAATTGGCAGCCCCCTCACTGGTAGTGAGAAGGATGAGGATGTTTTGAACAAGTGCCCTTTATTTCCCAGTGGGAAAAAACCTTACCAAGTAGCGGTGTCAGAGGTGAAGGGGCACTGGCAACTTTTTGACAGAAATCCCTGCTCGGAAATCACTGATCGCACTGCTGCGGTGTTGCGAGACCGCATTAGGTTTAGGCATGCTGTGGAGATTCCGCTGCCGGCCCAAGCGCCACCTGTGGCCAGATTTGGGCTCTGCATCCTGACGCGCTCAAGCCTTCTTGCCTACCACGCAGTGCAAGGATGCGGTAGAGCGCATGTCCTTATAATATCAGTGTAGCTATTAAAAACACTTCAAATACCATGCGATATAATGACAATGAGAGAGCGAAAAATATAGTGTGTGCAATTATCTGAGCAGTGAAGAAACAGAAAGGCTAGCTGTGGTGCTTATACTGTGTCGGTGTTGGTGATTGGTAGACTGTTGCACACTTTGTTACTTTTTTCCCAATGTTTTCTGGGAAATGTAGTTTCTCCAAGTGTTTATTCAAAGAATGGACTGTGAAAAGACATCTGTTATAATAAAAAGTGAAGAAAGACATGCCTAATCCTTGCCTCTTGTCCTGACATGGAATCCAGTTGTTGTCCGCAAGAGCACTAGGTATGTTGAGAATTGCAGTTTTACCTGTTGCAGTTATTTAGATGCTTAGTGCTAGGCCTGGAAACCAGACCTTGCTTAAGGTCCCCATAGTGACACGGAGCCAGATGACAACTGTGCATTCTATTGCCAATGATGCCAGCAGTGCAACATGGTGGAATGCCAGATTATCTCAGAAAAAACAACGCCGCAATAATGGAAATTCATGATCAATTATAAAAGATATAAAAACTCTTTCTTGCAAAACAATTTGCTACATCTGTTACTAATTACAGAGACTGCTGAGGCAATGTAAAATATATTTGGAATTTGGATACATGCATGAGGGTAAACATAACAGAATGAGGCCAGTTTTCCAGTGCAAGCTATGAAAATCGAAGACTAAATCTATCCACAACATTGCTAGCTGGTCAAACCAATTTTTGTTTTATTTTTTTATAATTTTTATAAATCTTTTTTTCAAAATCAAGTATGACAAATAGACAACAATCATCACAACCACATAGTTTAGTAGTGATACAGCAAGTACATGCCAGAGGAGGTGCACCTCCCACAGGAAACATCAGCCAAAAATAATTACATTTGCAGCGTGCTCAATTGTTGTGCAATGGTATCATCCTTAGTCAACGGGGATTCGCAGATCCCACCCCTATATGTGTTCCAGCTATCCCAGACCTGTATCTATTTGTTGGGGCACCCTCTTGCAATATAAATTATTTTCTCTGTGACCATGCACCAGTCCATGTCCTTGCTCCAATCCACAAGTCTAGGGGGTTCCTGGGCCCTCCATAGCCTTACTATATTACGCGTTGCCACCATCAATCCCAAGGTTACCCACAGGCGCTCTTTGGCGGTAAGGTCCGTTGGCCCCCAGGCGTTCAGGAGAATTAGTTTTATCTTGCCCTCAATCTTTTGGCCCAATACACTTTCCATAAGTCCCACAATTCCCACCCAATATCTCTGAATAACCATGCACTCCCAAAGCGTATGGATGAATGTGCCCACCAGTCCAAACCGTGTAGTGCAATTCTCATCAGAGCTATACCCCATTCGGACCTGGACTGATCTGGAAAGATACGATCTATGCAGGATCTTGAGCTGCACTAAACGCAACCTAGAAGAGATGGCCACCTCGCGAGAAGCCACCGCCGCTAGCCATTCATTATCGTCCAGACCAGCCACATCATGGTCCCACTTAGCACGCAGGTGGTCCAGTGGGTCCAGCAAGTTATTTATCAGTTTTTTATAGATTAGAGATATGTCTTTTTCCGGCAGGTCCCCATCCAGCACTCTTTTCTCCAATGGAGAGGACTCGGGGAGCGGTTCACATTTAGGGAGTTTTGCAAGCAGGGCATGTCTTATTTGCAGGTATCTAAAATGTTTGGAGCTCGCCATTTCATGGTCCTGTTGTAACTGGTCAAACGTGACCACGTCTCCCGATTTCCACAGGTCATCCACCTTGGAAATTCCAATAAGATCCCACCAATCAAAGCCCTTCAAGCGTCTCAATTGGTCGCATCGCCAGAGCGGCGTGGCCTTTGTGATCTTGCCTTCCCACCCCAGACTTTGCAAGGCAGTCTTCCATACCCGCACCGCATGCGCAGTGGGTCCTGTCAAGTTGGGGATCAGCGCGCTCGCATATATTGCTCCTTCAAAACTCCCACCCGGCAGCAACAACCTATCAATCTGGAAGGCTGGGTCACCTTGGGGTCTGTACATTAATTGATTGATAGCTGCAAGGTGAGACGCCCAGTAATAGCGCTTTATGTCTGGCAACCCGATTCCCACGTCGAACCATCCCCGTGTGAGCTTATGGATAGCTATGTGCAGGGGCCTGCCCTCCCAGAGATGGTCTCTCAGGAGGCAGTCGATTTCTTTGAAATATAAGGGGCTGACCTAGTTTGGGGCGTTCTGCAAGGCGTAAAGA
This sequence comes from Triturus cristatus, assembly GCF_964204655.1. Lineage (NCBI taxonomy): Eukaryota > Metazoa > Chordata > Amphibia > Caudata > Salamandridae > Triturus > Triturus cristatus. The sequence continues at coordinate 1,053,711,736 of NC_140584.1, read as the reverse complement.
AAACTGGGAAGGGACATCATTTTAAAGAGGGCAGCACAACCTAATGGGGAGAGAGGGAGCGCCTTCCAGTGCCTGATGTCTGATTTGAGACGTGTCGGAGGCGATAGGAGGATTAGTTCATAGAATCTAGTGGGAACCTTAGAGACCCTAATCCCCAGGTACTTGAAACTGTCAACTGCTTCGACTAGTGGAAGTCAGCGAGGATACGGAGGTAGCCTCCCGCTAAGGACATTTATCACAGACTTGGACAAGTATATCCTGTAGCCAGCAAAATCTCAGAAGACCCGAAAGATGTCAAGGACCATCTTGAGGGAGGCAGTTGACGAAGCCAAATAGAGCAAGATCCCATCTGCATGCAGTGAGATAGGATCCTCCCATCCCAGAGCCCATTTAAGGCCTCTGACAACGGGATCTTTACGAATCCACATAGCCAGTGGCTCGAATCAGGACGAAGAGAAGCGGGGACAAAGGGCATCCCTGTCTGGTGCTCCGGCTGAGAACAAAGTTGGAGGAAGTCCTATTATTGACTACTACCCGGGCCAGAGGTTTATGGTAGAGAAGTCGGACCCACCCAATGAATTCTGGTCCGACACCCAATTTACGAAGCACTGCAATTAGAGCCCGTCACTTTCCCTCCCCGCAAGTCGTGAATAGCTTTCCCCACCTCGATGTCTGTAATATCTAGATCGAGCTCAAGGCACTCTTCCTCAGTAAGGGACGGCAGTGAGATGTCTCTCAGAAAGGAGGCGGCCTCCTCCTCCGAGTGCGGAGTTTGCGCTGTGTAGTCGGACTGATAATATTGCCCAAATGCGTCTGCTACGTCTTGTGGGGCGGTTAGGCGGGCGTCCGGGTTAACCTCAATCTCGACCACCACCCGATATGCCTGTTCCCGCCTGTCTAACCAAGCCAGCAATCGACCTGTCTTGTCGCCGACATCGTATATTCTGCTAAGCATGGTTCTATGATACAGGTTGGCTGCCTCTGTTGGCAGGTCGGTGTACTCCTTAGTTTTGATGTGCAGTTGCTGATGCGCCTCCCCTCATCCCGCTCCCTTAGCGTCTCCTCCAGTAGCAAGATTCCCCCTCTAGTCGGGTCAGCGCGGAACACTTCTCCTTCCGCAAGCCTGCTATTTGGGACAGGGCCACCCCCCGGATAACAGTTTTGTAGGCCTCCCATAGCACCACCGGTGACTCGACCGATCCATCATTTTCCTGGAAATATAGTTCGAGGTCACCCAATATTTTGTCACTGACTTGGGAATTCTTGAGGTACCAGAGATTAATCGGGGCCATGCGGCCTACTATAGGTTCCCCAACTGCTATGCGACAAAATATCACAGAGGGGTCAGAGATGCCTCTGGCTATGTGGTGAATCTCCTTGACGCTGACGACTTGATGTTCTAATGTTAGGACATAGTCTATTCTAGACATGCTGCGGTGGGCGCCTGAATAATACGTGTATTGTTGCTCACTGGGATGCATTCTCCTCCATACATCAACCAGGCCCATGGCCCTGAGTAAGCCGTGGATCAGTGTTCGAGAAGGCGGTAAAGCTTTCTGGGGCCACCGATCAATCGTGTCCGAGACAATTGAGTTAAAGTCCCCTCCCCCAATCCATACTCTACGCTCTGGTAGTGCCAGGAGGAGTTCTCCTAAATCCCTAAAGGCCTGTGCCTGCAAACCCGGTGGGATATAAACAGAGGGGAGGTTCAGTGATTCCCCCTCCCAAGTCCCAGTTATGACAGCGAACCTGCCGAGAATGTCCGTATGGACCTGATCTATCATATCACCATGGAAAACGACTTCTGCACCATCACACCCGCTCCCCGGGAGCCAGACCCAAACGCTGAGTGAGCCACCAACTTGAAACCCCATCTGGTCATGGGTTTGCATGCATTGCCTTGCAAGTGTGCTTCCTTCAAGAGGACCACGTCTGGGGAGTGGTGCTTGAGGAACTGCAGAACCACACCCGGTTGATCTTGTCCCCCAACCCATTAACGTTCCAAGACATCAATTTGAGCCCAGGTCGAGCTACTATGTAACCCATTGTCTAAGGTCGTGAAGCGTGAGCACAGGGGGCACCTACCCCAGGTGTTGTCGGGCTGAATCTGCACCACAGAGCACCCTCCCCTACCCGGCTCAGCAGCACAAAACAGTTGTATAGTGGTTATCGATGTTCGATTGTACTCGTATTCGTCACACTTACAAAATACAAAACAAGACTGAGCAAATCCCCTCCCCTCCCCTCACCTGCGCCAAAGAGAGCAAACAGAATAACGATCTGACAATGAGTCACAGCGGATCGACGCATGGCACAGGAACCCAACACCCCAAATGCAATAAATAGAACCCCCCCCTCCCCCCGGGCACCAGTCCCCGTCCAACCGGGCACCAGTCCCAAAGACTAAGGCAACTGGTAAACATATTATTGAATCAATCAATCGATAGCTTTATTTCGACAGCTTGTATCATAAAAGCATTATTTGACAGTTGTGCAGGAAATAAAAACATAAACTCGATAGTAAAAAGCCTTGAAATACTAAAAATTCACTAAAAGTGTGCTTGTAAGACATTTTTTGCGTGTTTTTAAAATAGAAAGTATAAAACAGATAACACTAAAATAATTTTTCTGAAAAGTGTGCGTGCAAGTTAATACGAGTTCATTCCCTGGCAAGTACTCCAGATAAATAAGTAAAAATTAGAGAAAAAAAAAGGATAATGATTAGCACAATTCATCACAGCGGTAATTGTGTAAAGTGCTAGTGCTATGTCCATCAAAAAGGATGTTCTAAATTGGGGGTGACCATACAAGCTAATCTGCAGTCTTATTAAGTGCAACCCCACATAATATTTATTATTGTTGTCACCTGAGTAGCATAAGCCCTAGGGTATAGTTCATGCCTGACTAACCAAGCATAGCTTAAGAACTTTGCCACCCCACAAGAGAAAAGGTCGCTAGGGTCAGATTTTAAGATGCGCAGGGCAACCCGATGGTCGCGGGTGCCCATGTCACTGCAAATAGGTTTTAGCCATTTTGACCTTGCGTAGATGTAAGCTGGGCAAGCAAACATGACATGGGCAACACACTCTGTCGATGCTCCACAGCAAGGGCAACTTTCTGGTGTATTCTCGGCTGAGTGCCACTTTGCTGTTAGAGCATTAGTAGGGTGCGAGCCAAGCCTGAACTGGATGTACAGAGCCCTATCCCGTGGGACCTTGATCACTTCTAGGTAAGGCTCTAGGCCAGTGGTTTGCTTGAACATAGGAAATGTCTGTTAATCTCCCCCTGTTTGGCTTGCTAAGCTCCAGACGGTCAGTCCAATCCCAATAATGTTGCTTAAGTTCCTCCTTGCTAGGAGGGATTTGGGTGTTCCATGATTCTTTGAGGCCAAGTAGTGTCATAGTTCTCTTTACATATGATATCCACTTGACCCTGTAGCCCACGTCTAAGTCCATTACCTCCTTTAGGGCTGTGACATAGTTGGCAAGCTCAGCAGTGCGCTTCAGACGAGCCCAGAAGAGCAATGGGCGGAGTTTAACAATGTCTCTAAACGGCCGCCTGCCCATGTCGTACATTAGAGGTGTTAATGGGGTGTTACGGGGAAGCGTCACCAAATTCCTCAAAAACTTGTTCTCTGACCTGCTGATCTCTTCTACGTTTTCAAACCCCATAGCTCGGCTCCATAAAGAGCCGAGCGAATTGCCTTAGCGTCATAAACTGCGAGAGCCGGGGCAACTGGCCTACTATACGAGAGGCGATGTTCTTTGGTTAGTGCCACGGTCTCGCATTTGTGATTCAAAAGCATTTTGGCTAAATGGGGCCCCAGTGCATTTTATCAGAGAGTCGAATACCAAGGTATTTGAAGGTCCCGACTCTCTCCATGGGGGTACCATTCAGTGTGAGATTGTTCATGAAAGATTTGTGGGGATTGAAAGCCATAAGCTTTGTCTTTGTGGTGTTAATAACTAGGCCCCGTGAGTCACAGAAAGATTGGTATCTGTCCATTAATTTTTGTAGCTCAACTGGGGTCTTTGACACCAATAAGGTGTCGTCAGCGAACAGGAGTGTCGGCACATTGTCGCCCGCCAGGATTGAAGCGCCGGCTGGATTTTCTTGGAGAAATCTCACCATCCCGTTCACGTATAAAGAGAACAGGGTGAGGGCCATGAAGCAACCCTGGCGAACTCCCTTGCCAGCGGGAATCTGCTCTGTCAGCTGACCTTGGGCTCCCCATCTCACCTCGGCATAGTTGTCCTTGTGGATACGAATCAATGGGTTGAGAATTGGGGGTGGAATGCCCATGTCTTTAAGGATCTGCCACAATCTGGTCCTAGGTACCAAATCGAATGCGGTCTTGAGGTCGATAAATGCTAGATACAGACTGCCTTTTCCAATGAGCATGACTTTCCAAAATATAAGCAATAGCCTAAATACTTGGTCGATCGTCCCAATGCTGGCCCTAAAGCCCGCCTGGTATTGAGAGAGAACATCCTCCTCTGCGGACCATGGTTGAATTCTCTGTAGGAGGACCCTACCTAAAACCTTTTGCAGGATGTCAATCAGGCTTATGGGCCTGTAGTTTGAGGGGGTCTTCCTTGTCGCCTTTTTTGTAGATAGGGACCACTTCAGCACCTTTCCAGGATTTTGGAACTGGGCATCCGGCAGCTATGGCATTGAACAATAGCTGAAAATAGCGTGACCACCCTCTAGGGTCAGACCGGTATAGGTCTCCTGGGAGTACGTCTGGTCCTGGGGCTTTAGCAGGGACCAATTTCTTAATTGCTGCCTCTATTTCAACCTGTGAGCAGGGATCACTAACATTCCCAACGGGAGGGATGTCTGTGGGGCCGCATGATCCTCCTGACCTCCGTCCTCTGTATTGGAATATAGTTTTGCAAAGTGATCGTGCCATTCGTGGCAGATGATTTGGTTGGGCAGGGTACCTAAATCCCTGTTATTGCCCCGACTCACTAGTGACAAATTGATTCCTCTTCCCGAGGCTGGCGTCCTTCAATTCCTGCCAATACCGTTCGTCCCACTCAATCTTAGCTTTGTGCAAGGCAGCTTTATATTCCTTCCTGGCCAATTTGACCCTGGGGCAGTTTTGGATTCTGATAGCTAAGTTAGAGCCTGTCTTTTAAGCTTGCAGTTCTTAGTGTACCATGGCTGCAGTTTTTTTTGGTGGCCACGCAAAGTGTTATACCTGCAAGGAGCTTGAAAGCAGGAGCTCAGTGAGTTAACAGTGCAAGAATGGATAACAGGGACTGCTTCCCACCCAGCTGTGTCCACAGATGCGTACCTGTATTTCTGCAGTTTTTTTGGACAAGATCTCGCGAATGGCCACTAAATTTGAATCGCGCAAGGAGACCCTGCGCCACATTTTAGATACCTTTTGCAGTTAGAGGGAACAATTTCGGTGATAAAATGAGTTCTCCGGCTAATCTGCGGGTGGGGTAATGGGGCTCACGGGTTCCTCATTGTCCTACATAAAGGGTTATGGTCGCTATCAGTCGTGGTGCCGACAAACATATGGGTCGCCTCGTCCCACAATTTCACATCGACTAAAATATAGTCGATGCGTGAGGAACAGCCGACTCTGTTGAAAGTGTTGGCCCCCTGAGTGTCTGAAGGGGTTCTACCGTTCACTGCCCTTAATCGAACTCTGTTGTTAGTGCATTGATTTGAGTCGCTAGGTTAGTCCATCTTTTGATCGGAGGTATATTAAGTGGAGGGACTGCCCATTTGCTATAAACACCTTTGTGCTCCAGCATGTCATCCAAGCTCAAAAGTACAGTTGAAGTTGCATGCGATCATGATTCCAGAACAAGGCAAGCAGCTGGATAAAGTTTGTTCCAGGAGCGTGATGGTAGGTGATGAGTTGCCCCCCTTTGTTCCTCTGATATAGACGTTAAAAGATCTAAGCTATCTCCCTCTCTGGGGCCCTTGATGGTGAGTCTCAGAATATCATGGCTTAGGCTTGGGTGTGTTTGAATTCGAAGGCCTAGAGCAATATTCACCCAGAGAAGCAAACCCCCTGATGGACGCCCTCTCCCCACACTGGTAGCTGGTATGCAAAAGCAAGTATAGCCTGTTTTGTGTAGTGGCACCAGACTCCATGTCTCCTGGAAGATACATATATCAAATCCCTCTATAAGTTCGTTCCATTGCGGGGATAGGAGTTTGTTTTGTAGACCTGCTACATTCCATGATATGAGCTTGATGTTTGTAGGCGTTGGCAGAATTAGCTGCATATGGGGGCCTTGGATCTCTGGGTGATCTATTGGTATGCAAGACCCTTTCACTTGTTTCCTCTGAATAGATACACGGGGGTATTTTGGGCCCGGGTTCCCGGGGATAACTGTTACCTGCTCTTGTGCGTTGGAATGAGGTGAGAGAATTTGAGAGCTACTCATAAGGCACAGGATGGTAGTACTTGGCTCAGTGTTTGAGTCGTGAGCAGTCTTCTTTACTCAGTTGACTGCTTCTAGAGATGTCCCTTGTTCCAGAATTTCAACTGTCCCACCCCCAATAAAAGGTTGTGTGCATCTAAACTGTATAGATGAATTGGGGGGGGGGGACAAGTGCGGTATTCTAAGGCAAGAAGATTCTCTGCCAAACCGTTGGTAGCGAGTGTTAGTTCAATGTAGTCGCATGTATGCGCAGGGGGCGAGCATCTTCGGATGTAGATAATGCCCTCGCATATCACTGAGCGACAGCCCCTAATATGGCGAATCCAGTGTATCAATTTGTTTGTTAGGGATTCATAGCTTTCCCGGGCGTTCTTAGGGCTGAGCTTAGGGACATTAGTCATATACATATTTTGGCCTTGTAACAGGGGAGCTGCATGGGGGTAGTGAGTCTGCTATGGTGATTTTGCCAAAGTGGTAATTTCCAATGGTGTACCGCTGGAGTTTGCTTGCTCTAACCGGACTCTGGGGGCAGCTTGATTAAGGCGATCTCCTGTAGCATATTATTGAATTAAAAAAAAAAGGGCATACGACTACAACTCAATGTTCAATTCACTGTGTGTCCATAGTGAAGAAGTCCCAGAATCACTGTTCCATAAGGAGTTCAAACTCTTAGAGGGCAAAGAGGTAAATCCCCCGCCCCCCATGATAAAAGTAACTTGGGGACCAGTTATTCAGACCCTCCTGTCGCTGCCTCCTGTTTGCCGGCCGGGGAGCCTCCGCTGGATTCCTTAGTGCCACTCTCTGGTCTCGCCCTCGGTTGCCCTTCCGGCCTGCTATGCGCCAACCGTCCAACCAGTCCCAGGCCTCCTCTGGGGTGGCGAAGAACCAAGCCTTTCCGTCCGATTCCACCCTCAGCTTGGCCGGGAAAAGCATAGCGTATTTCAGATTCCGCTCACGAAGTGCCTTCTTGACATCGAGGAAACTGCGCCGCTGTCGCTGCACCTTGAGGGTGAAGTCTGGGGGGAAAAAGGTGATTCGACTGTTTTGTAATTCCAATGGGGGTGCAGATCGGGCAGCCTGCAGGATGGTGTCCCCATCTCTGAAATTAAAAATCCTAGCCAGTAAGGGCCGTGGGGGGGGCCCCCCAGTTTCGGTCTGCCGCCCGGCACCCGGTGCGCTCTTTCCACGGAGAAGAAATTGGATAGACCGCTTGGTTTGAGGTAGGTGGTGACCAATTCCTCTACGAACAAGTCCGCTGCCGGCTCTTCCGCTCTTTCCGGAACTCCCAGGATGCGGACGTTGTTGCGCCTAGAGCGCCCTTCATAGTCCTCTAGCTGCGCTTCTAGTTTGGTGGTGTGGTCCTGAAGATCATCCATCTTGCGCTGTAACTCAGAGGTGTCGTCAACCAAGGAGCTTGCTTTTATTTCTGCCTCTTTTAGGCGCGTATTCATGGAGTGCATATCTGCCCGAATGAGGGTTACTTCTGTGGACACAGAATTGATTCGCGACTCCAGCGATGTGCGAACGGTCATGATGGCTGTAAGAATGTCCTACAGCGTCTGCTCCCACGCCTCCTCTCCAGACTGTTGTTTCTCCGATGCTGCTACACCTCCTTTCCGGCTTACCCCAGGGCCCCTGTCCCACGCAAACTTATTCAACTTGGCTTGGACCGCCGCTTTGGAACTGACCCCCAGCCATAATGAAAGACGCCTTGGGTAACGTGTGTTCCGGAGGGAAAAAAGCAAGGATGCTCTGCGCAACCAGGGATCGGTGCCAGGTGTCGGTAGTGCTTCTTCCATGAGACCGGGTGTGTTGCCGTGGGCCGTGAGCCACCGAGGCCCAGACACAGACCACCAGCCTGTGCACCACTCCCCGAGGGGCAAAATCTCAAGCCTTCCGCTGATCCGCAGGTCCACAGCCCCGGGTTCGACTGAGTGGCAAAAGCTTCAATTGTGCAGTAAAAGTGACTGCAGCCCGGCCTCTCCTATCAGTGCCCCAACGTCACCCGCTCAGATCACCATCTGGCCGCAAGGCCTCCTGGCTGCTTTCCTCTACGCTCCGAAAGGGGGGGGGGGGGGGGGGAGAGATCCCCTCCCATGACTGCTTCTGGCAGCGGCAGTTCCTGAGTCTACCAAGGGTCATCGAGTTGGGTCTCTCCCACTGAGGGTGACAGCAAGCGGACCCCGGGAGACAATGGGTGGCAGGGGGCCGTCGCAATTTACTTGGCTCCTTTATTTTACTGGCAGGCAGCACCCAGGACCGAGCCGGCCTGCCCTGAGGGCACTCGGCAATCCTTCCTTCCCCGGGGCCCATCAGATGGTCTCAGGGCCTCCTTCCAGGGACAGCTGGGCTGCAGGCTGCCCTACGTACCAGCGCCTCGCCCCCCCAATGACTGCGGCACCCGGAACCGCAGGGAGTGCTCCGGCAATCAGTGCCCCGAGTCTCACACGGTCTCCAGTCCCGCAGAGCGTGTCTCCCATCTCGGCCATCCCCGCACGCCGCTATATTTCACCCAAGGGGCTGCTCCGGCTCCAAATGATCCCCGGCTCCACAGGGAAACAAGAACACGGAAGTTTCCGGCAGGAGCAGTCACGCGGACCGGAGCCCCAGTCAATGGACCAGGTTTCCTCGCCCTACTTGCTACGCAGCATCACCGTTGGGCCGCAAAGTGGATCGATGGGCCAAAAGCCGGAACCACTAGCAGGAATCAGCGGTCACCCGGCTCCTTCGGTGCACGGTGAGTTCCGGTACTTCCCACACTATTTCCAACCAGCTACCGGATAAATGTGAACGGCCATTTCTCTCTGCGGTTTGCCACGCCCCCCCTGGTCCAAGCAAAATTAATGCGATGAATGAAAATGATGCCCTTCTGCACATTACCTGCACTTCTTTCTGTAAATTCAGTAGGGGTGGGCCGAATTGCACAAAGTCTCCGCGAGCACGCGGAACTTTCGCGTAGATTGCTTTTCCCGCCCGTTCGCGATGTTTTTGCGTGCTTGCGGGGAAATGTATCTCCAACTTGCCCATGCGGTCGCTAATGGTCGCGGCCATCTTGCTTGCGATGCTTATTTCCTGTTCTGGGTCGAATGACATGTTCGCGATCGCAAACACTCGTTGGATAGCGCGACCGGCTACCAACAATCCAACATCTCGTGGCGAACCAATAGGAAAACTCGTCGGCGAACGCAGGGACCCGGTAAGTCAAGACCGCGAGAATGCATTTTTAAAGCGCGTACAAGAAAAATACTTCCTTTACGCGGCAGATTGCGAAAGTTTGGACATTTTCGCGCTCTCCGCGGAACGCGAAAATGTCAAAATATTGGAAATTCCGCGAGCGGAACGAAATTTACCGCCCAGGCCTAAAATTCAGAGCTGTTGAAACATTAAGAACATTTCTGTTGTGCTGAGAAATAATGCCCAAAGTAGCTCTGATTTAGGCTAATGTCTAGTATTGTATCTTGGGGCACTAGGACAGTGATTCTTAACCTCTTGACTTGCACTGAATCTCATAGGGGACCCTGGCCTAAGTAGTTCCTATGATTTGAAAATCAAAACACAAATACAGAAACCAGCATATATCAAACAAATACACAAACTATTATCTGTTTAATTTGGAATCCGAACATACAAACATCTTAATTCCAGTGTTAATGGGAAAGTTGGTGGCGTTAAAAGTGTGGTTTCATTTCTAAACGAGCAGGAGGGAGTGTACACTCTTCTTTGCTCCTTATACAGCAGTACAATGACCTTGTGTTACTGCCCATAAGGAGATTGATATGATTTATTTGTTAAACTAAAGTAAAATAGACGTTACTCGGGGAGAACTCTATCTTGAATATTCAGGCCCGCTATCGTTACACTGATTGACCAGGCAGTGTGAAATGCCCTTGGCTTTCACTTCCGGCTTGGCACTGTTTACTGGGCATCTTAATCAGACTTGGCCTGTTTCCACTGTGCAGTACACATGGCTCCATCGTGAACAATGTAGTTGTTGTGTAAGAATCCTGGTTAAATGTGAAAAAGTGTATTTAAAATATCAGACTGTTTTTCTGCTATTACTGTGAATCAAAATAATATGTAGTGTGTCAGAGTCGAACTGCTTTCCTTCACATTTAAGGGGGGGTGGGGGCAGCATTTCTATAATGCCTGCAGAGGCCACCATGGTAGACTCTGGTGTTAAAGAAAGGAGCTCTGAATAGTGCCTGGCGCGATAGGTGAATTATCGGAATAGATTCTCGATTTAGATTCTACCTCACTTAATTCGTTTTTTTTTTTTTTAACAAATCATTTCGACTAGTCTGTTTGACCCTATTTATAAGGGCTCCGCTGTGAAGTCTGTTATCCCGGTTTACTGGGAGCGATAATTACCTCTGATTGGAATTTCCATCTGTGAAAGGAGATTGGCCTGGGAAATTAATGCTTTTCAGACTAAATTCCTGTTTTTTCAGGTAAATTACAGCAATTTTGACCTGCTAAACCTTACCTGGAGATATATGCGGGATTCAATAATTGTCGCAGAGTTTTTTTAATTCTAATTCTCTGCACAAACAGGTGCCAGAATCAGAGCCGTTTCTAGGTGTTTTTGCTGCCCTAGGCGAGAATTGAAAAATGCCGCCCCCTCCCTTTTACTACCATCACTCTCTCCCCCCTGTCATCCAGGCTAGAGGAATTGTGGCCTGCAGAGCACTACAATGAGAAAGAAATGAGACAAACAAGGTGCCTTAGCGGACTAATGCAAAAACAATTGTTTGTCGCTGCCTCACTAACATCATTTGATCTTGGTCAGACCTAACCAGGCTCACTCTATATCCGAGAATAAAAGAAAAATCCAAAAAGCCACATCAGCAGTTGCAAACTATATTCCAGCACACTTCATCATGATAGTGGTCATCAACTGCCATAACTGAAGCCAGCTTGGCCTGTGTAATTTACCTTACACAGTTACTCTAGCAATGTTGATTTTTTTTTTTTTTACTGTTGTCACATAACTAATATAGTTACATTGTTTGTGTTGTTCGACAGTTACACAGAGTATAATGAGTTGGAGTATAGTGGCATAGTTAGTATCAATATACAGTTAATTATAATGTACATAGACAGTATAGTTACACAGTAAAGATCCATAGTTACCGTAGCTACATCTACTCATACAGTTCCGTAGGTGATGATATACAATTCTGTGACATATAGCTAATTAGTATTGTTATACAGATTCATATGTATTGTATTACAGGTATTTTCTTAGCTGTGTATGCACTAGTTCTTTGGTACTGTCCTACAGGTATAAAGCTAATCTATTACATTGATATAGTCATCAAGTTACCATTGACCACAGAGACTGGGCGAGTCACATGTGCCTGGGACCGGGATCCACCACCGATGCTAATTATTTCATCCAACTCTCCAAGAACCAAAACACCCGGCGCACTTGGAAAGCACCCCAACTCCAGCTCAAGGATGAGTCTCTACAACGCAACTGACCCATCCACAGAGCCACTTCACCTCGATTCGCGCAATACCCTTCCGTACTGAAGATCTTACACAGTGACAGGTGTCTGTTCTGATATGTTCACCGTGCACGTAAATGCAAATGGTATAACAGATTGCACAGGGGAGTCCCTCTTTGTGGTCGCACAGTTAGTGCAGTTAACACATCGGAGAGCTTAACCTGCACACTCAGTTTCCAATTTTCGGGGCCCCAACTAGGATTTGTATCCTTCCGATCGACAAAATTAGCATTTCTCAACAGAGTAATAGGCTAAACAAAATGCTAATAACTGCACCAATGTAATCTGCTTTCAATGGGCTGTACACATGGAGTCTCGACTCATTTTGCCTATAAGTTTAAGAAATGAAGGTTAAAAAGTAGTTTAAAGGCTATACAATGAAGGTTATAAGTTTCAAACCCACTTAAAGGTCTCACGAGGATACCTCGTCGGGCTGGGCCCCCGCTGGGGAAATCTTAATCAGCCCTTCATATGTTTCAAGATCAGTTATATTGCTTGTCTGGCTAATGCACCAGCTGCAGACACGTATAATCTGGAATTGTATAGCGTGTCGAGTAAATGTACCTGCTGCAGAGATATGTGCCAGTGAGACCGGTACAAGGGAGCATGCACGTGCTGCAGAGACTGGTGACATATTCAACTCCAAGAAAAATCATTTTAAGGCTATTTTAAGGCTATTGTAAATTCGTGAGATGTAATCTGCAGGTCAAGTATCCCCCACCTACAGCAAGATCTTGGTTACCCTGCAAGACAGGGTACCGTGTTCAGCCCCAGATAGCCCCAGATAGATGCTGAGAGGCTTAGCTTGCGAATCACAGCTGTGCATCCCAGGTGGACCCTGGCCTTTCCCCGTTCAGAGTCGACACGCGGCATGCATGTAAATATATTAACACTAGGGGCTGTGACTTATCTTGAGGGGGCATGGACACACACATTATACAAACTCAGGCCCTTTTCTTGAGGAGGGGCGATTTCTGAAGTTTTAGGAAGGGCTTCCTCCAACAACAGCATCCCAGGCACCCACCACCCGGAGCACAAGAGCTTTGAAAAACAAGTGACAGAGAAGTGAAACTGCCCAGGAGAGTCCGCAAGTGAACGATCTTTGCCATCTGCAAGGTGCGCGTTATCTGCGCATACTGGACTCCGCTCCACGGGGGGCAGAGGGCGGGCAGGGGGGATGAAGAGTTGGGTAAATATGCTTGGCTGAGAGCTAGGGGTCCATGTCAGTATGCCCCTCCAGTCCCTTGTGTGATGTACACAGATGAGAAGTTTCAGTGCTTAGGTAGGCAAAATAAGATCCTGGGCCCATCAGCGGCATTAAAAGCAAGGTTCGTAAATGGTCTAGACTGCCTACGCCTGGGAGAGCCAGGGATGTAGCAATCTGTAATACGGCAGGTGGAGGTCAGGGTCGAGAGGAGCCCAATACACCCCAAACATAGCTGTGTGTTTTTTAAACTACCAAACCATGGAATGAGGACGATTATCTTTGCTTGCATTAGAGCCCATGACAACTTTGCTAAACCAGTGGTGAGAAAGGAGGTCTCGCTCTCAACAGCATAAGGGGGTGCAAACACAAATGCCTCCCCCCCCCCCCCCCCCCCCCCACCCCCTTGGTCCCCCCACCCCCCTTCACATCACACAATGTCCAGATAGGAGCATAAAATATACATACAGAAGACTCGTAAAGTCGGAGGCTCCTGCCACACAAGATGAAGGTTTGCTGCGCACACAGATTTACAACCTGCGTAAATTCCAATTCACTAGTACAAAAGTTTTGTTTCTACTTGACGTAGCTGAAGCACGTGAGGCATTACACGCACCTCACGAACACGGATAAAACAGCCACGCATCTCATGGAGCGCAGCAAGCACCGGTGCCGAGGGGGTTCTGGCCTGTTACCTTTCACATCCACACTTCCAGATGGACCGTCTCACGCACAAAGGCTTGGTAGGACACGGAGAAACAAGCGCCGGCTTTTGACCACGCATGATTGATGGCAGGAGCAGCCATGCTGGCGCTGGCGCTGCGGCCGCACAAACACGGCGCGCACGGCCCCGCCCGTGGCACCGAACGTGACGTCAGGTGATGTTGAATGATAGAAGGCGCTACAATTTTTCCCCCCTTTTGCCGCCCTAGCCCTTTTGTCACCCTAGGCGGTCGCCTAGGCTTGCCTAATGGTAGAAACGGCCCTGGCCAGAATTAATCTTGACCCCACGTAATAGAGGCACAATGTAATCCTTCTGTCCAAACTCTTGAGTTTGTCCAAACGCGCCCCTTTAAACATTGTGGTCTTGATCCTCAAAGCTATTTGTGTATCTGATTAGAAGTTAGGTGTGCAAATGGCTAGCTACACGCATGCATCCATATTTGGGATTGGCAAAACCGGTTTTGTACTTGTTAATGATTTAATTGCACGTGCTTGTACATGAGGAAATCTGCTCCTGGGGTGGAGGGAGGAAGTGGGCACGACTCATTTCTATCAAAGTCCTGGTCAGAAATGTACTTCTGTCAAGGGCAGGAGTAAATCAATATCCGTGGTGGCAGTATGTGATGGGGGAAGAAGCCCCAAAATTGTTGTGTGTAGGAAATTGATTTTGCCACGGTGAAAAAATGTTCTGTATAGAGGAGGAAAAAATACAACCACTGCTGTCCGTGCACCGTTGAGAGGTGTGAGTGTACAGTATGTACAAAAATGCCTGTGAATATTCCTTTGCGTGGGAAAAACTTGGAACTCTTCAAAGAATGCCAGTACTACTCGTGAGAAAGTGCAAGTCGCAACTTTTCAGAAGTACTTCTGAAGTCCTTGGGAAAGTCTAAAATGTATTCCCCAGGTACACATATATCTACAAGACTAATTTTCTGACATATTTGGAGAATCTGAGTTCTAGTGACTGTTCATGTCTGGTAATGACATTTCTTTGTTTTGGCTTATTTTGAGTCTTGCACTTTCCCTTGATTTTTGCACAACAACAAGTGATGGAGCCATGGAAATCTCACCTGGCTAAATCAAGACATACATGGTTTGATAACTATTTAGCCATTAAACCCCCCCCCCCCCTTTTTTTTTTTTTTACTGACTTGTGGTCAGATTTAGAGTTTAGCAGAGAGGGAACTCTGTCGCAAAGGCAACCGACAACCTTCTCCTCTAAACTGAAGTACCTTCTGTCTGATTTGGAGTTGGGTATATTGATGTTTGTTAGCGGCAGATACTAGTCCGTCTGTGCTGACCTACACCTCCGACATCCCGACAGAGTAAGGGCCATCGAGGTTTGGCCATTTGACTGTACGCCTGATTTAGGATTGCCCGTCAGATGTCCAGTTTTCTCTGTCTGTCCTTGCCATGTAAAACCTTGTGCAAAGGGCAGTGTAATGTAAACTTGTAAATGACTCGGTTGCCATGTGAGAAATCTCCTATAGCGATGGGGCTCAATGTTTGGGAAAAAAAAGCACAAATTTCTTCTAAAAAGAAAATCCTGCTTTGGGTTTTTTTTTTTTTAAATAAAAAAAAAATGTGTGGCTCTGTCATTTTAACGGAGCCATCGGTCAAACTTTTAGTGCATTAACAGGAACCGCCATGATGGCCACTGCACTGACGCGCCTCTCTAAATTCGACCGGCAGAGTACCCTTGGCATATGAGTAGTAAAGTACCCCACCATACCAACGGTCATGCTCTCTCTGATTAACTCTAAATGAGGCTGTTCTTGATATTTCTATGCACTTACTATATTGATGATTTATATGTTCCCAGTTGTAAATAGCGTGGAAAATATTTAAATGTCTTTTTTTGGTATGTTTCTCAGGAGGAAGATGAGCTTAAAGCCGGAACGTAGAGGAATTCATGTGGACCAGTCGGAGCTTCTTTGTAAGAAAGGATGTGGTTACTTTGGCAACCCTGCTTGGCAGGGTTTCTGCTCCAAGTGTTGGAGGGAAGAGTATCAGAAAGCACGACAGAAGCAGATCCAGGAGGACTGGGAGCTTGCCGAGCGGTAATGTTTCACCTTATCCCAGAGAGCCCTACTTTATTACCTGCATTCTTCATTTTCATTACGGACTCCATGACATATCGTCAAAAATTGCCATCTTTGTTGCCTCGATTCTCATCTTATGATTTTGTCTATCACCTGCTTTAGTTTCCTCATAGTGCGCACTTTTTATTTGTAGTTCATGATTGTATTTATATAGGAAATGTATAGCCCGCCCTGAAGGTCCTGGTGCTAATCTGGAGTAAATTCCGTGACGACCAAGGTACAGGTGGAGGAGCCAAATTTTAAGAGCTTTCCTGAACAGTATGTAGTTAGTAATGGAGCGAAGCTTGGGAACTAGGGAGTTCCAAAGTGGAGATGTCTGACGGGAGAAGGCACGGCCACCATAGTTGAGCCTTCCTGATCCTGTGAACGCTCAATAGTAAAGCGTGAGCAGATACAAAGAACATCAGTAAGTGTACCAGTTGAATAGTTACATCCATAATTAATGAGAGTAATACACTTTTTAAAATGTTTTGAAACTACTTACTTGGAAAGTCCACTGGAATTATGTGACAGTGAAGGGTCAAATAATGTTGCAGGATTGACTAAGTGACACAGTAAATAATGCAAACTATGTGGCACTATGCTTATCTTCTGTTGCAGTATTCTCTCTCCTTTTGGTCATTTTTACATATCACTACTGTCTGGCCTAAGGTTTCAATTTATTAGTTTTCATTTAACACCTGCATAAAGCAGTCTGCATCTGAAAGATGACGTTTGCGAAGGACTTGCTGCGACAGAGCACCAATGTGTGCCACTTTTTAATTTTTGATTCCTTTAAGTAGCAGCGAAATTCCTTTTGGTTGAACTATGCAAATTAAGCGGCAGGTTGTGGAATGTGGCACACATGAATTAAATTCATAATTAAATGGAAAATGTCACAACCGCAGATTCCCACAATTCCACTGGCCCGGATTTTAAGCAAGGGTTTTATATTAGATGGATGTCGGTGGAGTTAAGATGCTGTTTTTGGGGGGGAATAGGGCCTCTTGTTTAAGAAATAAAATAAAAAAAATCATCTTTACTACAAGTGGGTTTTAATCACCTGCACCTCACAACCTGAACATCAGCATTGTGGTTTTTATTTGGTTCCTGGGCAGCCTTTTAGATACTGACCCTGTCGTTCTGCGTAACGGTGGAATCAGGGTACTTTCAATAGGTGCGACACCGTAAATAGCATCACGTAATTGCAAGAAGACAACCTGTGCCTAACATCCTTAGAGTTTTTCTTCTAATTTCAAAGCAGGGAGATGACTCATGAAACATCATGAACACTTTAACAAAACTTCTGCTCCTCCCTTTCGGTATTTTTAGGTCTCGCTGAGCCAAAGGCTCGAAGAGACATTTTGTATGTGGGATTTTCAAAGTGCTACCCACAGTCTTTTGGCTGGCCTAAACCTTGAGTGCACGATCACATGCACGTGCACAGCTGCTCCCACTCCCCCCTCCCTTCTCTATAGCTTTGGCTCCTTTGTTTTTTATTACACCCTCCCTTATCTCCCCACTCTTTTCACACTACCCCCTCCCTTCTAATCAGTTTCCTTTCTGCTCCTTGGATTGACCTTCCCCCTCCCTTTTCTCCCCACCTCATCGCAGAGACGGAGGAGACAGAGCCATCCTACATGGTTAATGCTTTTGCAGGTTTCAGTTTTCAAATGTATGCAAACTGCACATTTCACTCAACTGCACACACACACGCACGCACACATTCACACAGACACACACACGCATTCTGTTCTACCTTTATTGGTTCAGGCATCAATCGGTGGCGCACGAAAAAACATTATTCAGCAGGATAGAGACATTTAAACTGCTCAGAGATCAGTCAGCGGCGCACGAGAAATCATTATTTAGCAGGATAGAGACACTTACACTGCGCGGTTTGGTTTACTTTTGAGCTCTTTTAATTCCCACCTCCCTTCTAATCAGATTACTTTCTGCTCCTCGGATTGACCTTCCCCCTCCCTTCTCTCTGACCTTCCCCCTCCCTTCTCTCCCCACCTCATCGCAGACACGGAGGAGACAGAGCCATCCTGCATGGTTAACATCTCCCTCTACCACTCTCTCTAACCCTCTCTCTACCCCTCGCAATCTACCACTAAAAACAATAGCATTAATCATATTTTTGAAATGTCTTTCAAAATACGCAGAGGCGGGGGAGAGAGCCATCCTGCATGCTTAAAGCTTTCACAGGTATTAGTTTTCATATTTATGCAAAGTGCAAATTTCACTCAACTGCAGCGCACAAGATCTCATTATTCCGCAGGAGCATTCAACATGTTTTTTAAATGTCTTTCAAAATAGAGACCTTTACACTGCGTACTTATTTTTTACTTTGGAGCTGTTTTATTGAACATTAATAATGCGTCCATGCCTCATGTACCTTGGTCTTGCTAAAAGCCACCTCTCCAGTGCTTAGTTTGTGAAATATGGAGTGCCGGGCCCACCATTCCTTATATGTTGGGGCTACATCTGCGTGCGCTTATTTAAAGGGATCACAATGGTGGACTTACATAAAAGAAAACCAGCACTGTGCCATCTTTCACGCATAACGGGCTTGTTCTTTTAAATATACACAGCGCATGCTTTTTGGAATTACGCTCAGAAGGTGCAATGTAAAAAGCTACATGCACGCGCTCTATATATTTACAAAGAATTAGTGGCGGTGGTGGAGGGGTGCCATACAATTCCGGCACCCTGGGTCAGTGAGGTGCAATGGGGAGACTTGCAGTAGTTGCGCCTTTTAAACAGTCAGCATTTGGAAACTTGTTGAATTGGTTTATTTATGCCACGCAAACCCGAAAGCAAAACCCCTTAAAATGCATGGCACCCTGTAACGTTGAAGAGGGAACATTTTACTTTCTCTGGTTTATTTGGAAGTGTCTCGGCCATTATGTGGTTCTTCCCTTTGCAATTAAGAGTACTCCATGGTACTCACAATAATCAGAGGTGCTGGGATTATGGTATGGGGTAACAAATTATGTGGCACGGTTATCTAAATGGTACATCAAGAAAATGCAACTTATGTGGCAGGAAGATTTCACTATTTGATCATTTTAAAACATATATTCTGGCTGGGAACATTTGGCAGGGGACAGCGCACTCGGAGTCTCTTTACTGCTCACAAAACTACTTTTGCTCTCTCTGTACCTCGCACTAACTCTCTACCTCTCACTCTCTCTTTTCACATCTCCCTCTACCACTCTCTCTAGCCCTCTCTCTACCCCTCGCAATATACCATTATAATAAATAGCTTCGACATTGATACGAGTTTGAGCTATTGGCATTGAACATAACAATGCCTTTTATTTTTGAATAGTTTTTAGAAACATAAATAAAAGGATTTGTTATTTACAATACCAATAGGTTAAACTCTCGTAACTGCGAGACCTATTGCATTGCAAATGCTTGTTTTTAAATATGTGTTGTCATAAAACCAATGCTAATAAAACTAAAATAAGTGCCTTTAATTGTTGTTCTGCTTGCCCAGATCAGATCTGCAGGGTTTGCAAACACAAGGACAAGAGGGAAACCCCCATAACGTATGACCTTCTGGGCTCAATGGAGGGAATGTGAGGCAGACTGTATATCATCTCTGTATTTTATTCTGTGCGATTGCACCGGGATATGGAGACGGATCTGAACATAGCTCCAAGAATCTGACCCTATTATATTCTTTTTGAATATCATGAGATTGGCTGTGGCTACAAGTACTAAGGGCCATTCCCTCAAAAAAGGCTTCGTATTTTTGACGTGAAAAGTTTAGCCAATCATGCAACATACTTGACTATATTTCTGAAGGCACCGGATACATCCATGTTCATGACATAGCTTGTATTTTAAGGACTGCTGTTGTCTTCTGCCTAATGCTTAAGGCAACAATAGTGTATACTGTTGAATGGGAATGGAAACGGAGACAAAATAAAAAAAAAAAGAGACTAAAGGAAAGATCCCTGGAGTGGTACCAGAATTGAGGATGTTATAAAACGATAGGATGCCATCCTATGTGCAGGGCCCTGTAGTGATCTAAAATCCTCCCAACATCTACTCCTTTAAAACGGCAGTACATTAACAAGTTAGGCTGAGGAATATGTTTGCATACTTGTGATGGATGCGTTCATAGTAGAGCAGCTAGACACTTTAATACAAAACCTGCTCTGAGTTACCCGCCTGCAGATCAGTACTGCCGCTGTCCTGCTTTTGAGAAGTTGAGTTTCTCTTGAGCACTTTGGCCCACATTCCTACAGATTGCAGTGCATTGTGTTTGTGAACGCACTCCAAAGACAGACATTTTTCTAATAACTTGGACAGTGTCAGGTTTCAGAACATGCAAAAATGGAGCAACTTGTATGGCTGATCAATATAGAGCGTGCATATGTATTAAAAACAAATTGAAATCTTTAACCTTTCCACGGCCTCACATTGCCGCCTTGAATTGGACAGAACACCTCTTCCCTTCGAGGCAAAAACTGCTTTAATGGTTAACTGCTTTTTTTCCATAGTCTGCAAATTGGTTGAATGACACCGCTGCTAGTCACCGCACCGGGACATGAACATTATTCTTTTCTCCTAAAAAGTTGAATTCTATTCCTATGTTTTCTCTTATGCTGTAATATACTGTCAAGTTTGAGGTCTTCCAAGTTAGGTAACATTTTATAATTTGCAATATTAGCTAGAACTATTTTAGCCCTTTTACTCGATGTCCATACCTTATGTAGTCTGCTGGTGCATTTGCTAAGGGAACAGCTACTACACATCCCTGTCCAGCCATAAATATAGCAAGATCATTCGAACAACCAGAACCTAGTTTGCACTTGAGAACGATCATTTGAGAAATGTAATTCCTGTTCCGAAATGTCCTTTTACTGATGCAAACTAGCTTCTGGTTTAGGCAACAATTTAGCATGGGTCTGATGACTGGAGTAGACTTCATTCATGAGTCAGGGTGCCGTTTATTTTGCTCTTAAAATGTAATCGCTGTAGACCGAAACATCGCAGATTTCACAATGTAATGATGTACTCCTTAGCGATGTACTCCTGATGCTATTGTTTGTCAAGTACATCCTTTGTACTTTCTGATCTTTGTTTCTCAGCGACACCTGGCTCATAGCTCTGAAAGAGCCACACAATTCAGTTGTGGAATGGAATGGAATGAGATTTTTAAAGCGCATGGCTGCCAGAGAGCGTCCCAGCGCTGACAGAAAATCAGGATAGATCAGGCGGAAGCGTGAAGGTGGTTAAGGGAACAGCCAAGTCTTTAAAGACTTTCGAAAGGGCAGAAGGTTAGGTTGGGCATGGAGGTCCAGTGGAAGGGCATTCCACATCTTGGACGCCTGATAGGAAAACC
Organism: Triturus cristatus; assembly: GCF_964204655.1. NCBI lineage: Eukaryota > Metazoa > Chordata > Amphibia > Caudata > Salamandridae > Triturus > Triturus cristatus. The sequence continues at coordinate 1,053,690,446 of NC_140584.1, read as the reverse complement.
GCCGGCCTCCAGAGCGTGCTTTCTTAATCCTGGGTATTTGGGTAAGGTGGGCATTAGAGGATCGGAGGGTTCTAGTCGTGGTATGCGGGACCACGAGGTCTTTAAGGATGGGCGGGGCTTTTCCATGAAGGATTTTATGGGTTACGCACAGGGCCTTGAACCGCACCCTTTGCTCCACTGGCAGCCAGTGGAGTGCTCTGATCGCCGGTTTGGCAGAGCAGCGGTTTTTTGTGCCTGTGAGAATCCGAGCGGCAGCATTTTGCACCACCTGCAGCCTGGCTGTGACTTTTTTTGGTGCACCGAGATATAGGGCATTTCCGTAGTCCAGTCTGGACAGGATGAGGCCCTGTAGGAGTAGCTTTCTTGACTGGAAAGGAAACAGGTGGAGGATCTTGCGGGTGGTACGTAGTAAGCCTGGGTGTTTAGGGTCAGGTTATGGTCCAACCAAATCCCCAAGCTTTTGATGTCAGTTTTGGGGGTTGGGGGAGGACCCATGCACGGGGGCCATAGAGACTCCGGTCGGAAGTGGGACTGATTGCCCATCACCATTATCTCCGTTTTATCCCCATTGAGTTTTAGATGGGAGGCGTTCATCCAGCTGACTATGTCCCCCAGGCAGGAGTGCAGGTCGATGGTGAGATTATCTGGCCGACTGAGGGAGACAACCAGCTGAGTATCGTCCGCGTAGTTCAGGAGTTTAATACCATACGGACAACAGTTTTTTCCAGGGGCGACATATACACGTTGAAGAGCGTCTGGCTCAATGACGAGCCCTGAGGCACTCCGGAAAGTATAGGGGTCTCCCTGGAGATAAAGTCGCCTTCTGCCACCTGGAAAGAGCGATTGTGGAGATAAGATTTGAGCCAAGAGAGGGCCGGCCCTGAAATACCAAGGTTTTCAAGCCGCTGTGCCAGGATGATGTGGTTGACGGTGTCGAATACCGTGCTGAGATCCAGAAGAATCACTGCCACTGATCCTCCTGCATCAATGATCTTCCTGGCCTCTTCGACAACCGCCACCATCGCTGTTTCCGTGCCCTGGCCCGGGCGGAAGCCAGTCTGTGATGTTTTTAGCAAATCGTTGGATTCCAAATAGTTTGATAGCTGACCATTGATTAATTTTTCAGCCATCTTGCTAATGCCAGGGAGAAGAGAAATCGGCCTGAAGTTGGCCAGATTGCCAGGGTCAAGGTTGGGTTTTTTGATTAAGGCTTTTACCACAGCCTTCTTCCAGCTTGCGGGCACCGTTCCACTTTCTATAGAAGAGTTTATCAGGTTCACCATTGGTGCTAGGATGGTAGGGGCGACCTGTTTTAGATGTCTGACTGGCGCTGGGTCATGCGGGGACCCGCTTTTGAGGGATTGAAGGATGGGCCCTAAGGTTGCCTCACTGATGGAAAAAAACCTGATTAGTTCTGTATCCCTGTTCTGGCACTGCGGCGAGTGAAGAGGAGGGGGGTCCACAGGGAGAAGAGGGGGGAGGTGTTGAAGGATATTTTGTATTTTCAGGTCAAAGAACGTGGCTAACTCATTACAATGATTGTCCGAGAGATTATGCGTGAGAGATGGTACTGGGGTCTTTAAAAGTTTTTTCACAATTTGGAACGTTTCTCTGTACGAACAGGATGCCTCACTAATTTTGTCATTAAAAAAGGATATTTGAGCGTTTTTAGAGCCTTTTTGTAATTGAGGATAGTCCGTTTGTAGTCATTTTTGCTATTGGGATCGAAATCTTTCCTCCATACTCTTTCCGCTCTCTTGCAAATTTTCTTTAAGAGGCGTACCTCATGGGTGAACCACGGGGAGGTGGCTTTTTTCCTAAGTTTCCGATGCGGTTTTTTGGGAAGGACTGTATCTAAAGATTTAGCAATCCAGGACGTGAACTCCACGTCTGCTAAGTAAGGGTTCATTTCGGGATGTGGTCTGGTGTCCTCTAGTGCTTGTTTCCATTTGTCGATGTCAAGTTTCGCCCATGGACGGGAAGGTCTGCTAGGTGCTTGGATGGAAGGAGTAGTGGACTGAATTCGCAAACTAAAAGGGATGAGCATATGGTCGGACCATGGTACAGGGATCTGTGTTCCCACCACAAGGTCAGGAAAGTTGCAAAAGATGGGATCAAGCAGGTGTCCACGATTATGTGTGGGAAGATCGTTTTGTAAGTGGAGTTGATGGGCTGCCAGGTCTAAAATCAGTTCTGTGGCGATTTAGTCTTTACTATTGTCAAAGTGGACATTGAGGTCCCCTAAAATTAGGAGATTGGGCCGTGTACTGGCCATGGCCAAGGAGCATTCCAGAAGTGAATTGTGGAATTGCCCCATGGCTCCTGGTGGACGGTAAATGAGAACTCCTGAGAGGGAGATACAGGGGGACATTTGGATAGTGAAGTGTGTATTTTCACAGTCCGTCAGGGGGCTGTCAAGGAATCTGCAAGAGAAAGACTCTTTAAAGATAACGGCAATTCCTCCTCCCCTGCCCTTGGGACGGTTCAGGTGTTGAATCAGGAATCCGTGGGGTAATGCCTGAACTATATCGGCGTCTGAATCAGGCGCAAGCCATGTTTCTGTAAGAAACAGGATCTCTAGATGGTGTTCCTCGATAAGTAAGTGTATTTCATGGGCGTGTTTGGGCAGAAACCTGCAGTTGATCAGAGCCATATTAATGATCGTCTGAGGGTGGTGCTTGTTTATAGAGGGAGTGCGTTTGAAAGGACAGTGGGGACAGTGGGTGAAGCATGAATCTCCTCTCAGTGAATGGGAACATGGCGGTAGAACAGGTAGATTGAGGTGGCATAAGGAATCTCTGGAGTATGAGATCCTCGCTCGAGCCCCCGTGCCTGGCTCCTGGCTCGTTCTGGCGCGGACGGGCCCAGACGGGCTTGCCTTAGGCACGCCTTCGGCGCGCCATCGTCGCGCCCGCTGCGCTCGTCCGCTGCGCGTCCTAGGAATGCACATGTTTTATAGAAGGGAACTTCAGGCGGGGGGCGTGGCCTCACGGTAGTGGGCGTGTCCTGGTATGCTCGGCAATGGCGGTAATCTTTTCACGGAGCCCGTGACAGCGCTAATATCCGCTGTTTGGGGTGCTCGAGTGAGTCTAAGTTCCAATGGTATTATGCTCAGGGGGAGAACGTGCCAATAAAAACACAGTAAGTTACTACAATTTTAAAAAGTTGTGGCGAGTGGTCTCCCGGCTTCCGCCTCAGGAGATGGTGGAGATTTTCAAGGTGTAAAGTTGTAAAGAGTTTAAGACTTCCATTAGATTTTCAAGGTGTAAAGTTGTAAAGAGTTTAAGACTTCCATTAGTTCGATTTGCCGGAATTCACTTCTACCCACTCTGTGATATTGATCCTCGTGACCTTCCCTGTGCGGGCAGATTCAGCTGAACTCACCAGAGAGCCCAGGCACTGCCCTCCAAGCTTGCAGTGAATTATCCCTCTCCAGGACAGCCCTTTTCTTCATTTCCTTCAGTGCTCTCTCTCCCCGTTGTCCTGTACTCCCCTTTGGAGAAGTATAAATGGAACAAGGAAGCTACTGCTGTACTGTACTGTACTGTAGAAGCTGCACTGTCCTAAGTATGCCTTGTGCGTGGGCAAAGAAAGGTTCTCTGCGGGGTTTACTCTTCTTCTGGTCCTGTGATATTATTGTTCTTTCTGTCATCCTTAGATGAAATGTTTTCATAATATATGCACATTTAGAACTTCACTCTGATCTCATTAACCAATCATGGCACTCTTTCTCATGAACAACATTCCTTTACCTACCTTTGCTTCCAATCTTTAAACTGTTTCTGGGTAATTTAGCTTTGTAAATAAAGGTAGGAATGACATCCCTCATGTAAATATGCTACCTCATGACTATTTTCTTCAGCGCCTCAGACACCACTGCATTTCATTACATGTGCATTCTATTCCACTTTGCCTGCTCCTTCACGTTCTCCATCTTCATATGTCCAATAATTGCGTTTAAACACTAACGCACACAATTGTCTCCTATATATATGATTACTCCCTGCCCCAGCCATCTCTGACCTTTCCCCTGCCCACTTTGATCTCCATGTCTCTGAATAGTTGCTGTCCTGTGTCTGCTCTCTTGCTGTCATTTATTCTGTCAGTTGTTCAAATAATTCTCCTTCCACCTTGTCATCTCATTAGCTTCACTATCGCCCTGCTTATTCAATAAATTGATACTCTCCACCAATAGGTAGTTGTAACTTCTCTTCACTCCCTTCTGACCCTCAGACCTGCACCCAAATACCCACAGTTGCACATCAAAAATCCACCCTGATGCCAACATCAAGACCCACAAGCTCCCCTCGTATAAGGTAGTAGCTGACTCCAAATCTTTATGACCCGTGTTGAACACCATGATGAAGCATACCACCCATAGTATAGGTGAGTCTTTTACCTCCAGAAGACAACAGTATCCTTAAGACATATCTCCGATCACTCAATCTTTAAAATAAATTAAGACTTGTGATTCCAAAACTAGCTTTCGCTTAGAAGTTTGAGTTTTTATCACCATCACAATCTTTGGGTACTGGTTGTGCTATATAACTCTCATTCATTCATTCGGGAGATTAGACTGATCCCATTTGGGGGTGTATGACTTAATTCATCTTAACAGCTTCAGCTGATACTGTGGGCTTTTCCTCCACATGTAAACGTGGGTGTGTAGTTTTGGGCTTTGCATGACCACATTGGGATTTTGCACTGTCAGTTGTGTGGACTGCAGTCCTGTATGTTGGGAGAGGTACGTCAGGCTATCAGAAACCACAGTAGTGTAGTATGAACCACTATTATAATTTCACAAATGACTCATTTTAACTTTACAAAAACTATAAAATTAAATACCTTTATTCTGTATCGTACATTTAGTGAGGAAAATGAAGGTCACTTTAACACCAACTGTAAACAAATACTGTCTCAATTAAAGTTTGGAGGTGAGGTTTTGTTTAGGAGATAGCCTTTAAGTTGTTTCCTGAAGGTAAGAATGGTGGGCTTCTTTCTGATCTTGACAAGATGGAGATCCAGGCGACACCAGTGAAGAATATATACATGTCGTTCTCGTATTCAGTTATCTGTTCCAAAAACAATAATTTAAATGAGTTTGTGGATTTCAAAGGATTGCTTTATTGCTCGGGACATATTGTAAGAGGGTCCAGTAACAAACTTAAAATAGGTACTCATGATCTGTAGATAATTTTCATCCTTGAATTCGTAGCACATGCTAACGGTAGTTGAGGCAGTATTGCCTGCCAAGGTTACATATAATTGAACTGTGAGAATTGAGAATGCAGAGTGCATTCGCCACCAGTTGCGTTATAGCTGGTAAATGACCTTGCAGATTCTCTTATGGCCATGAGTTTTTAAAACCATGATAACCAGAATCTACGGATTAATAGTCTTTCACCGAAGTACTTGCTCAGAAACATTTATGCATAGGAGAGGACCAAATCAGTAATTTGTTCAGTCTTAAAATGTTCCAAAAGGTGGGCCGAGTCTTGCTAGGCCATGTGGGCTTCTTGTCCAGACCGAAATTGTCCACTGTGTTTCAATACAGACCAAAATGTCCATGGGTGCGAGGTTTCAACAATAGACATCCTTCCAAAGAAATTAGAATAGGGAAAATTATATAGAGTAAATCTAAGCATTCAGGGTGGGAGAGCCCCTCGGTCAAATTGGTCGAATGTGCGCTATCTGTAACAACGTGTCTTTATCTCCACTTAGGCCACATCTGCTAGGTGTGCCCCAAGGGGAGATAAATACACTGTTTTAGGCTCTCTATTGTTGAAACGCCGCACCCACGGACATGTTGATCCGTATTGGAACACAGTGGACGATTTTAGTCTAGACGAGACGCCCATGTATCTTGAATACATTTTTGCCTTTTACATATCTTGTGGCTCAGGTGTTGTATTGTCTTGTTTTCTCTCCTTGTATTGATCTCTCTTAGCATCCAGCATAAAGAGAGGAAAATGAAGTTCCCTTTGTTTCTTTTGTTTTACGTTTTCTATTCAGTTTCTGTTTGGACCATTTTGTTGTTTGTATTGCACTCCAAGCAATGTCAGATGGAAAGCAAATAAAGGATAAATTATCTGTAAGGAAGGAGTGTTGCGTATAGGGTCCACGAGTTGGTAAGCTTACCCCTTAGATGTAGTACAAAACACCAACAGTGTCCAGAAACGTGTGTGGGTGGTAAAGGAGTGAACTGAAGGGGTTGCAAAGAAAGTTTTGCAAGTTTTAGCAAATGATCTGCAACATCACTTACTGCAATACAGAAGGTGAGTGTCTATGCCAAAGAGCTAAGTCCATGTTGAGCTGAATTTTAAAACTACCATCAGAAGTATGGTGAGACTGGAGCAACACTTGGCGACAGTGGATAACATTAGGAGTTCCTAGCTTATGTTTGAGGACTGTCTGCGATAGATGCAGTTTTTTGGAAGCCCTCATAGGCGTTTCAGGAGGTGACACATGATAGGTGGTTCTCAATATGTACTGTCTTCCACTGAGATGGGAGAATTCTGCGACAGTAGTGACAGTGATGGCTATGTTTGAGTTGACTGAAAGTGGGGTCGTAACATATAGAAGAGTGCTGAAAGTGAAGTTAGGTCTGTATCACCGCCGACTTTTCACTGATGTGTGTCCTGACCCCTTGGTAAGGATGAAAGAGCTAATGAGAATAAGAAAAAGATCTTCTGGACAAACGCGTGGAAGCCTCTGCCAGTTTTCAGTTCAATTAAAAGTGTGTGCAAAGGCAAAGATTTATTTTATCAATGTGATGATGGCAGCTCATTTCTACTGAGTCTGGATGGGGTGATTACTGTTAGAACCGGGATTCTCTAGTTGGCGGAGGTAGGTACCATAGGCCAAATAGGGACCCTTGCTTCTAAGTCAGGGAAAGGAAGGCCACCTTCTCAGATAGCCCCTGCTCACCCCCTCGGTAGCTTGGCACGAGCAGCCAGGCTGATCTTCAAGGCAAGTGTGTAAAGAATTTGCAACCACGCTCTCAGCAATCCAATGAGGACACCCCAAATAGACTCCACACGAGTTTCATCAAAAAACAATTATACGTTTATATAAAAAGATACACCATGAAACCACACAATACAAATCCAGCATATGCGTATTTGTAATATTTCACCATGCTGGTTAAGCCCTTGTAGGTTCTTGCAGTGTTAATGAGCACTTCTCTATGATCTCCTGCAGTCCTAATGCAAAGATATGCAGTTCGTAATGCAAGAATCGGGCACTTTGTAATGTCAAAACAATGCAGTTCGTTCTGCAACAATCGGGCAGTTCGTAATTCCAAAATAATGCAATGCGTAATGCAACAATCGGGTAGTTCGTTATGCAAAAACAATGCAATGCTTAATGCAACAATCAGACTTCTATAGATACACATCTAAATAATATGAGGGAGACCAGGATAGGTCTGACCAAGGTCAATGCACAGGGTAATGATGCACTAGGTGTCCATACGGCTACAAGTCACATACAGGCAGAATCACCTGAGGGAGCTGTGGAAATATGGATTTTTATGATCAGTTATGTCCCCTATCTTGGACCCCAACGGTTCTATGTGCATGTTACAAGTACATGTATGTTTCCTCCAGTTCCAGTTATGAAGACGCAAATACATGTGCGTCCACCGTTAACATGTCCTCTTTCAGATCCGCCATGAATGGGCCGGATATTCCATTCCTAAGTACGAAAGGCCACCGCCTTTATATGGTTCACTTATGCCATTTTACAGTCCAGGCAAGTAGGCCCTGATTCTGTCATCAAGCTTTTCTTGCTTTCTGTCTCTGAAGCTCCAGTCCGAGCCTGCATCTGTGACCATGAACTTTGTCTCATCCTCTGCGCGGCTCTCGATGTCTGACATCAGCTTGCTGCCTGCCAAGAACTGTATTTCACCTTCGAAAATTATCTGCTCCGCTCCCTGCCCAATGCATTCCTGTCTAGTAGCTTAAGTAAACATTCTGCCAGCTACTGAGCAAAGGCCCGGCTTCTCTGTCTTTATGCAAGTAATTCATAGCACTGTTACTATGGAAGATTCCTGCCCTCGCATCTAGTGTAGACACTTAGACGCTTGTACACGCACTAACAGTCAGTATAGTCAGTATAGAATAAGATTCTACTCCAAGAAGGCCTCTCTTTTGGATAACATAGTTCTTTAAACATAGGATGTTAGATATGATTTGGGATTAGGTTGACTTGACCCTCCAGACATTTGTCGCCACATGTAGAGCTAAATGTCAAGTCCCCTTCACCCCCTAGCTGCACGTCAATCACACGTCATGCTGCTGCGCGCGAATTTCTGCCAAGTATTTCTGCTGACATTGCGAAATTCTTTCATGTAACCACCCTCTTATGACATCACATCTGATGACGTTCTTTAAACACACCCAGTTACGCCTATCTTTGCTACGTATGAATATATTATCTCCACTATCAATTGTTACGCCTCTTGTATTTGCTTCACTGTAATGCTTATTGTATAAAAGTAATTGATTGTCAATAACGTATGTACTTCACTTCCTGAACCTTCGTGGTGATGGAACCTGGAGCAACCGATTATAATCGACCATTGGAATAAAGCCCATTCCGAACCTCTAATACCACGGATTCTGCCTCTTATTTACTGAGCTATTTTATTATGTTTCTGTATCAAATTAAGTCCCGGTAATTAAATTATTTACCACATGAATGGCGCCCGAACAGGGACACTTTCTCATCTCACGCGCCGGCGGTGCGTTGCAGGCCCGGTCTCCTGCCACAGCTGGACGGACAACAACGCGTACCAGCAGGATTTCCTGTATCTCCCTCCGGTCAAGCGGGGGCGACTGAGGCTGCGATCAACACCCAGACGAGGCGGTGAGAAGTGCGAAGTATCCCGACCAGAGCCTAGCTGAGAGAGCAAGATCCGAGGTATACAGAGGCCCACCAGTTTCCGAAGTCCCAAGTCAAGTCCGGTTTCCGAAGTGTTCAAGTCGAGTCCAGTCCGGTTCAAGTTCAGTTCAGATCCGTTCCGAGGCCTTCCGTTCCGAGCTACCCGGTGAGTACCATTACTGGGGAAGCGTTCTGACGTGCACATAGGTTGTGCCGGTCAAGACGGGTTTGGGTACACAAATCCGGTCTGCACTGTTTCAGCAGTGTATCTGTACTGTTTAGCAGTATATCTAGTATATCAAGTATATAAATTCAGAAAAATTCAGTTAAATGCCGAGTATTATGTTTAGTGATTAAGTTTTTAGATCATCGTCATCATCACCGTTGCTCATTTTTAAATGTTAAATGTTAAATGTATTGATACGTCCTGCATATTGTGGTATGAATGACTGTTCATTATTGTGTTTTATTGTATTAAGTTTGTTCAAAATCAAGTAGCAGACCAGTTCTCAATATGCCGCTCTTTTCGAAATTAAGACAGATCACAACTAGAAAAGGGGTACTCGAAGAAGCTGTTCCTATTCCTCCTAGGGACACTCCAGGGTACTTCATGTATCATAAACACGGCCTAGACGCTATATTATTTCTCGATTTATGGGTAGACTACACTAAGGAATTACCAGAAAGTCAGAGGTGGCCCGCAACTGGGACCTGGGATGCAGAGTGCATCGTGAAAGTAGAGGAAGAATTATGGAAAAAGAAAGCTAGACAATCACAGAAAGATGCCATTGAATTATGGCGTAAAGAATCGTATAGACGAACAGAAAAAGCACGTAGACAGGAAGAGAAGAGTAAAGAGAATTCAAATAAAGTTCAAGAAAATATATTAATTGAAGAAGGTACACGAGTAAAATCAGAACAAGTAGACAGACAAAGACATGCCCTTATGAAGGGTATGTATCCCCTTCTGGCCGAGGGATTACCTAAGGCTACTGCGGGGATACCAAAATACTTGCCACCCCCATTATTTCCAATAAAGGTACATCCTAAGGGGCATCCTAGAACCGCAGAAGATGTGTTTCTTTCCTCATATTTAGATGACGCAGCTCCCGAGTATGCTAACCCCGCCCCACATAGACCGTTGGCCGGGGAGGTTCAACGCCAAGATCCTGTACCTGTATCCTTACAGCATCAAATCCTGACACAAGTTCCGGCAAGCACGTCCGTTTCCACATCTGTTCCTACACAAACTTCTATGGCTGTGTCGTCCACACCTATAGTTGCTGTATCGCGTTCTACGAATCCTTTCACGCCCGATACTCCAGACGGGGCTACCGGAGGTGCTACCAATATTTTTTCTACGCCACCCAGAATAAATAAACTTACCTTTCAAGAGTCAGCACATCCACGTACCCCCAAACTCATAAATGCCCGCACGCTTAAGGAACTTCTAGTAGATTGTAGATATGACCCTGTGCCCGGCAAAGAGGACGAAATGATCCTGGCATCATTACGTATCAGACGAGCCGCGGTGTATTTAGGGAAGTTACCAGGAATGACTGTGGATCTAGATAAAATATATCATTATGTCCAAACAGGGCGAGACTCTGAATGTATTAACAGAGCTATGGAATACCAGAAAGTGGAGATACAAGGGGAACTGTTACGTTTCCTCATAAATTGCGTAATCAGAAATCAAGACCGATCGGGGGTAGATCCGGAAATAATGCAAACTCTTACCAGATGGAGCCAGAATATATCAGAAGGGAGACATGATAGGCAAAAATGTATAATAGCCATGTGCAGAAAGATCCGTAAAGAAATAGAACGCCTACACGAAGAAAGATTAACGGTAGACCAGTTTGAACAAAACGAGGAGGAAGAAGGATCAGGACTGTCCACAGGACAGTCAGAAACCATAGCCTATGTAGGTAGAGGAAGATCTTGTAATAGTACTAGATATTTTACTGACCCGATACGTCCGATATGTCCAGATAATAACAGGAATTTCCAAACACCTATAATAAATATGAGATCCCCCGAGCATTCGTTCCAAGCCGCTGACAAATTACTGCGAGAACGAAGGGGTTATCATTTTCTCGATTCTATGGATGAACAAGAATTAGCCAGGTCAGCCGTTCATTGGATTGACAGTCCCGGAAAATATGGTGATGATACAGTAGCACACACATTTTTGAACCTCACCCCAGATGAACAGCGTTTAGCTGGGATTTATATGATTCAACAACTTCTTATACTATATAAAAGCCAACATTCAGATCCTGGTCCCTTACCTGATATATTGACTGAATTACTCACGAATAAATGGAAAGGTTCAGGTACTAAGTTGATTAAGGAAATACTAGAATCTAGAAAACAGTACATTCTTTTTGTATGTCCAGAACATGTTTCATTGCCCATCAAGGAAAGACCGATGTATTACATGGACAGACAGAATCCCTTACGAGAAGTACACCCAATAAAGGGCGAAGATAATCAGTTTAAACGTGTATATGTATATACGCCCATATCGAAAATAGAATTGTTAGAAATGAAGAAAGTGGTACCCAGTCATGACAAAGACCCAGCGGGTTTCCACCGAGAAATTAAAGATATGTTACTCATGGGAGAGTATACCTATCCCGACATTATGACAATATTAAAGGTATTAATGCCTGCTGGCATTTATGAAAAACTCAAGGAAAAAGAGTGGGAGGTAGGAGACCAAAAGATAGAGTGGACAGCATTAGAAAATGAAGAAAAGGCCCGAGGTCCAGGTTCGGGGCTTGGGGACAAAACTAAAGCACTGCCAGGTTTACTAGTACAGGTACTGCCACGTTTATTAACTACGAAAAAGGAAGACTGGGGTGCAATTTCAGCCTGTAAACAAAAGCAAGATGAAGACACTAGTGATTTCTATGCCCGATTCGAAAAATGTTTTGGTATAAATAGTGGTATAAAAGCAAGTAGCGAGTCATACCCACATCTGTTTGTGACAAAATTAGTTGAAAATTCTTTGCCCCAAGTGAAGAATAGAGTATTAAAATTCGAGAGTACATGGCAAGGTAATACGCCATCACAAATGTTACAAATGTTACAGTATCATTACAATAGAATTAGAGAGGAACAAGAACATGAACAAAGACGCATGAAAGACACAAAAATGAAAATGCTAGTCTCTCAGACAGTTCCAGCTGAAAGACATAAAAAGGGTACGACACATTCCGGTGATTCAGCAGGACCTGTAAAAGGGACATGCAACTATTGTAAACAGCCAGGACATTACATACACGATTGCCCAGTCCTGAAGCGTAATATCGCCACAGGTATTACAAAAGAAAGACCACGGCCACTTAGACAGGATCAGAATGAACAAGGAGCACCGCAGCATGCACAGGCCATGCCAGCTCCACAACAGTCTATACAGTTTGTGCCAGCCGCACCAGCGTTGCCGGCTGCTGCCACACAAACCACGACACGACAGCTGTACCAGACCGCACAGTATGACTATCCTGATTATCAACGATACGCATGAACCAGCCTAGAGAGGGAAGTTGACTTACCCCTTATCGAGGTCCCTGTAGACCAAGAAGGACCTTATGTACATAGTGAATTATTAGGCCAAGATAGAAAATTTTTACTCGATACAGGGGCAAGTCGAACAACCATAAAACGTAGTGAAGTTCCAGGGGCACCCCTCTCAGGCTCACAGAATATTTCCCTTGGTTTTTCAGGAAAACCTATTGTTAATGAAGTATCACAGCCTCTTCCACTTACGATAGGACCCTTGACCAGAACTACAGATTTATTGCTTACTAAATCATGTCCAGAAAACTTGTTAGGAATAAAAACACTGAAAGCTCTAGGAGCTATAATATGTTGTTCTCCGGAAGGAGTAAGATTGTTTTTACGTGATTTCAAAGGTCATTATGTGTCTCGAGATATGGATTCCCGACTGCAGACTTTACCCACACATCTATGGGCACAAGGCCCTACAGATGTTGGTTGCATGAACATTACACCATATCGAGTCACACTAAAGGCAGGAGTGGTACTACCACGAATGCGACAATACAAGTTACCCCCAGATGCTGTAATGGCTTTACTGCAAATCATTGACGAACTTATCGGCCAAGGAGTGGTTGTGGAGACCGACTCCAATGTATGTAATTCACCGATAATTCCGATTCTTAAACGAACTGATCCAAAGGCTCCCCCAGTATATCGATTGGTAATTGATCTGCGCGAATTAAATAAATGTATTGTACCACAATACCCCGTAGTTCCAGACATCTCTTCATTACTGACAGCTATTGATTCCGAAGCAACATTCTTTACTGTAATTGATCTCAAGAATGCCTTTTTCAGCGTCCCAATAGATCCGGAAAGCCAATATTTGTTCGGATTTAGTTTGAATGGACGTAGCTTTAAATTCACACGCGCACCTCAAGGATTTACAGAAAGCCCCAGCATCTATAGCCAAGCACTGAAACGAGAACTCGACAGTATCCACATGCCAGTTAACACTGCTTTGCTTCAATATGTCGATGATCTGCTGATCACCGCCCGAAGCGAACCTGAATGTGAAAAAGCATCACTGATAGTTTTACAATTTCTAGCCGGAAAGGGGCACAAGGTGTCCCCTTCTAAGCTGCAATTCTGTGTCCAGCGAGTTATTTACCTTGGTCACTCGCTGTCCAAGGAGGGAAGGCAGCTTACACCCGACCGCATTCAGTTAATAGATAACATGCCAATACCCAAGACACAAAAGGAGGTGCGGGCTTTCATAGGCCTCACTTCATATTGTAGGCAGTGGATCCCTCAGTATGCATTTCTAGCAAAACCACTCATTCAACTAACAACACAGGAGGCAGCCACATCGACTGTTCTCCCTTGGACTCAGGAACACACACTAGCTTTTGAAAGCCTAAAGAAAGCTTTATGTCAAGCACCTGTTTTAGCAACACCATGTTACAGAAAACATTTTACACTCTTTGTTACAGAACGAGAAGGTACTGCCTTGTCAGTACTCACACAGGAACAAGCAGGATCACACAAACCATGTGCTTATTTTTCTAGTACATTAGATCCCGTAGCTCAGGCTCTGCCTGCGTGCCTGAAATCAGTGGCAGCGACAGCTTTAGCAATCAGACAAAGCGATGCCATAGTGTTAGGACATCCATTGACAGTACAAGTACCACACGCAGTAGAGGTTCTTGTGAATCGAACGCAAACACAACACTTGACTATAGCACGACTTACAGGGTATGAACTAACATTGTTTCAGCCACATATAGAAATCAGACGTTGTAACACATTGAATCCTGCCACACTTTTACCTGTAAATGGAACAGACCCACTAGCTCATGATTGTATTGATGTTATTACAATCACGACGAAACCCAGACAAGACTTGACAGATGTTCCATTGTCAGATCCAGACCTGACGTTGTATGTAGATGGTTCATGTATGAGAACAAGTACAGGAGAGTTAGTGGCCGCTTACGCAGTCACAACAGACACTGAAATTATTGAAACCAAGTGTATAAATACCTTGTCCGCTCAAGCAGCAGAGCTCGTCGCTCTGACACAAGCCTGTATTCAAGCCACAAATAAAAAAGTCAACATATACACTGATTCACGTTATGCATTCGGAGTTGCACATGACTTCGGCGTGCTGTGGCGAGAGAGAGGTTATTTAACTTCTCACGGTGCCCACATTCAGCACGGACCCCTCATTCATGCCTTATTAGATGCAATACATTTGCCCATTGCAATATCGATTATGAAATGTAAAGCTCATACGAAAATTACTGATATCATTTCTCAAGGCAATAATCTAGCTGACAGAACAGCTAAACAGACTGCTCAAACTCAAACATCCGACATGACAAAGACAATAGTCCAGACACCAACACATTGCATGATGGTTAAGGATCCCGCTCTTGATGTAATTGACATACAGACACATGCTACTCCAGACGAAATAAGGAAATGGACAGAATTAGGAGGGATCCAAACGGATCAAGGATGGATGACGAAGGAAAAATCTGTGTGGTTCCTTCCTGATTCAATGGTCCAAGTCATTATTAACACTGTCCATAGTCCAGCGCATCTAGGAGAGAAAGCTATGCTAGACAGCATTCAACATATTTGGTTCAACAAGCATTTACGAGCAGCAGCGAAACAAAAAGTTCGTACCTGTATGATATGTTGTCAGTTCAACCCAGGAAAAAGCATTCCCGTAGAGCAGGGTGGATTTCAGCCTCCTGATCACCCTTTTGAAGTCCTCCAGATGGATTATATCCAGATGGAACGATGTCGAGGATTCAAATATGTTCTCGTAGTTGTTTGTGCTCTTTCCCGTTGGACGGAGGCATACCCGGTTTCAGATTACACTGCCCCGACTACTGCCAAACAGCTAGTTCGAGAATTCTTCCCACGGTACGGTTTACCATGTGCTGTCTACTCAGATAACGGCCAGCCGTTCTCATCCGAATTAATGAAACACGTTTCACTTTTGCTAGGATATCAGTGGAAGTTTCATTGTGTCCGACACCCCGAGGCAGCAGGTCTCGTGGAACGACATAATCAAACTTTGAAAATCAGACTGTCCAAAATATGCAGGGAAAAAGGTGTCGACTGGGTAGTAGCATTACCAGTTGCACTCTTTTACATGAGAATGGTAGCACACTCTCGAACAGGGCTATCCCCGTATGAGGTGATCTTCGGTAGACCACCAAATATGTGGGGGACGCCTATACCACGTAAAATAACTGATATTGACTGTAATATGCTGACAGATTATTTGGCTTCCTTGATGTCTGCACTACAATCTTGTCGTTCACAGGTAGCTGCAGCTTTTCCTAACAACACTGAAGTGAAACCCCATGACGTAATTCCAGGGGATCTCGTTTTGGTGAGAAACTTCGATCGAAAGACTCAGCTGGATCCTAGGTGGAAGTCGCCTCAGCTCGTGTTATTAACGACGAGGACAGCCGTGAAGATCGAGGGCAGAAAAGGCTGGATACATTCAAGTCATATCAAGAAATTTTATGGACTACCATCAGATATAAAAACTACACCTTGTGTGTCTTCACCCATTGACTCAAAACTTCCTTTTGTTGAAAAGAGTAATGCCGAACATTATAAACTAAAGCTCAGGTCCAATCAGTCAAGCAATTTGATTGTTTAAGTCCTCTCCGAGGTGAAGCGGTTGAATTGTCTCTGACATGTATCCCTTGGACCTGAATAGAGAATACACCCGAAAAATGCTGAAACGACAGGCGTACTGTAAATCACTGCGTAGTCATTGTACAGTGACGTTATTAATTTCGTTTTTCCTAAGTCTTTTAATAATTACTGCAAGTATATTGTTGCACATATGTTATCCTACTTCTAGACATGTTTATAATATTACTGCTGAACATTCTTTTAGTGAATTACCTCCGCATGAATTGTCATACAGATTTGCGCTGCGCAATAACACTTTTATTAGTATGTTACATCATTCCCATCAGGTTAGCAATGCTACAAATTGTTGGATATGTGGCCGACTCCCTCCCTATCAGAACTATAAAGGAATTCTACCTCTTTTTCCATACCCGTTCACACACAACGGCTCCTGTGGAGCATGGTTTAGTTTAATTAATTCCCAAGATTCGAACTCTGCAGTTTATCAAGACAATGGGGTATGGGGAAATCTGAACTTAGTTTTACTTAAAGTCTGCCACCCCAACAAGGAGGGACTTCCCAAAGGAACAGGAACTGATCTAGAAAATGAAGTATATGGATTAGGTAATTTTACGCTTAATCTCCTGATCTTGAATGTCGAATCCGAAGCTAATCCAAGTTTGCCCGCCATGTCAGTATTTCCAGTAAAAGGTGAATTATGTGTAAGAAAGAATGGTTCCATACATATGGGCCATAGTAGATGCACCACTGTAATAGAGTTCAGTGATCAAGGCAAGTCTACATTTAGAGCTTCCCGCCATTCCTATTTTATATGTGGTCAGACGGCATATGTACGTTTGCCTCTAGATTGGGATGGTACTTGCTACATTGGATTCCTTTTGCCACCTGTTTTCCTAGCTCCTCCTGATTATCACAGAAATACTAATTTAGTACACAATAGAGAAAGGAGAGATCTCCCAATAGTCGACTACACTGAAACAGCATGGGAAAAATACACAGATTTCAATAAAGGTCTCTTTCCCTATATAGGTACCGTTACTAATAGTAAGCTGATACGTAGATTGACTAGAACCCTTGAAGCAGTAGTGAACGAAACTATTTCCGCCTTAGGCAATTTAACAGAAGAGCAGTCTGCTATGCGGATTGTTGTGCTTCAAAATCGTCTTGTCCTTGACGTCATCCTGGCCGATAGGGGCGGAGCTTGTAGGGTCATCGGATCAAGCTGTTGCATTTTCATACCAGAAAATTCGCCATCTGTATATAAAGCTATAACGCACCTTCATAAGATTGTAAGCCAGATACACCAGAATCCAGGCACCTGGACTTGGTCCAGTTGGTTTTGGAGCGTGTTATCAGCCTGGGGATGGAGAGTTCTATCCTTCCTAGGTATTGGCTTTCTCATACTATTCAGTTGCTGCTTATGCCTACAATGTGGACCAGCGATTTGTGGTCTGTGTGCCACATCGTGTATTCCACATCAAGATTTTCGTTCAAAATTCCGGAAGAAGAAAGAAGAACAAATGATGCTATATGAACAGATCAATGGATTAATGAAGATTGATATCTCTTGACGGGCAAGTAGGGGACAAGGAGGGAATGTGGAAATATGGATTTTTATGATCAGTTATGTCCCCTATCTTGGACCCCAACGGTTCTATGTGCATGTTACAAGTACATGTATGTTTCCTCCAGTTCCAGTTATGAAGACGCAAATACATGTGCGTCCACCGTTAACATGTCCTCTTTCAGATCCGCCATGAATGGGCCGGATATTCCATTCCTAAGTACGAAAGGCCACCGCCTTTATATGGTTCACTTATGCCATTTTACAGTCCAGGCAAGTAGGCCCTGATTCTGTCATCAAGCTTTTCTTGCTTTCTGTCTCTGAAGCTCCAGTCCGAGCCTGCATCTGTGACCATGAACTTTGTCTCATCCTCTGCGCGGCTCTCGATGTCTGACATCAGCTTGCTGCCTGCCAAGAACTGTATTTCACCTTCGAAAATTATCTGCTCCGCTCCCTGCCCAATGCATTCCTGTCTAGTAGCTTAAGTAAACATTCTGCCAGCTACTGAGCAAAGGCCCGGCTTCTCTGTCTTTATGCAAGTAATTCATAGCACTGTTACTATGGAAGATTCCTGCCCTCGCATCTAGTGTAGACACTTAGACGCTTGTACACGCACTAACAGTCAGTATAGTCAGTATAGAATAAGATTCTACTCCAAGAAGGCCTCTCTTTTGGATAACATAGTTCTTTAAACATAGGATGTTAGATATGATTTGGGATTAGGTTGACTTGACCCTCCAGACATTTGTCGCCACATGTAGAGCTAAATGTCAAGTCCCCTTCACCCCCTAGCTGCACGTCAATCACACGTCATGCTGCTGCGCGCGAATTTCTGCCAAGTATTTCTGCTGACATTGCGAAATTCTTTCATGTAACCACCCTCTTATGACATCACATCTGATGACGTTCTTTAAACACACCCAGTTACGCCTATCTTTGCTACGTATGAATATATTATCTCCACTATCAATTGTTACGCCTCTTGTATTTGCTTCACTGTAATGCTTATTGTATAAAAGTAATTGATTGTCAATAACGTATGTACTTCACTTCCTGAACCTTCGTGGTGATGGAACCTGGAGCAACCGATTATAATCGACCATTGGAATAAAGCCCATTCCGAACCTCTAATACCACGGATTCTGCCTCTTATTTACTGAGCTATTTTATTATGTTTCTGTATCAAATTAAGTCCCGGTAATTAAATTATTTACCACAGAGCGACATATGTTGTTTCTCATCTTGAGAACCCTATGTTGGATTTAAACAATTGAGTCTCTAATAATCCTGATGTTGGTGTTCCTTTAATTCCTAGAGTGTCTCAAACACAGCCTGAACAGTTAGCAGCTTCTGCTCATAGAGCAAGGCATATGCAGTCCTCACAAGGGCAGGGGAACAAATGCAGGCTTCACCTGCCCCCGTGAGGCTACCCCTCTTTCAGCTGTGTTAGTAGGAGTCCCATATCTTAAAGATAATATTAGCGAGTCTTCTGAAGAACTGATTCGCAAAGTTACCCATTGGTGTATAAGACAGTCAGAGGGTGGGATTAAAGCAGCTTCACACATCATCTTGGCGAGATGTGTGGGGTGGGTTGGCCAGGGCTAGAAGACAGTTGATGGAGATTGTATTGTGGTTAACTTTAATCAGCCTAATGTAGCCCCTTTGCTTTTTAAAGAACATGGTATTTGCAGCACAAGAGAAATTGGAGCGTTTCCTTTGGGCTTCTTTATCGCCCTCCTAGGAGAAATACGGATGTAAAACCTGTACCCCAGCTTAGGCACTTTACAGAAAGATCACAGACAGGATGGCTCCCCAGGCGGTCGCACAGAGAGCATCACTTGATTGATGTGACCTTGAACCCACAATCAGTCAGATTGCCTACATTTGGGGTTGCCCCAGGCCCTATACCTTTAGGGAATACATTAGAACTGATTAATAGATTTGCTCCTTTGAGCCAGTTAGATTCCAACGATTGACTAGCAAATAATAATTCTGTACTAGGTCAGACCTATCAACTCCTTCCCCCGCGGGAGTACACCGATAAGGGAGATCGAAAGAGAGACAGATATTCTGAAAATTTTAAGCTGGAATATAGCTGGCCTAAAGAATACATGTGATGATCCTTCATGGTCTGGTTTAGTGAGGGAATATGACATATTGGGGTTCCAGGAAACATGGGATTCGAAAAACACATTTTGGCTGGATGGGTACACCTCCTTTGCGGAGGTCGCGCAACTGTCGGTTGCAGGTCGGTCGAAGGGCGGTCTGCTGACTATGATTTTCCTAAAAGTAACAGGAAGTTCATGTAAATTAGACACGGGGTCAGTGAACTGTTTAGCGGTTGAGATTAACCCAGCACATGCACCGAAGTTTCTCATCATTCATTTTTATAATTCTTTTGATAAGTTATTGATTAATAAACATTTATGCAGTCTTAGTCTCTTTTTAGATACTTACAGAGATAAACAAACCACCCAGTTCTCTAGTATTCTACTTGCTTACTTTAACATCCATTTGTATAACAAAAAGTGTCAGGTCTTTGATGAACTTGGTCCAGGTGATAATTCAGAGACCCACTTTGAACACTACGCAAGGGGGATATCTAGAGGACACTCTAGCAGATTTTGGGCTGGTTCTCCCAAATAGGACAGAAGAAGGGGTGGGTATTCTCACTTTCATGGGCAGGGGTTTGTTTTCTACCATTGATTATATATTTGACAGCACAATTCTATCTCCACGTGTATTGGTTTATGTGGTACAATGGTCGCATTTTAGCGATCACAACCCTATTTAGATTAGCTTACGGGGTTGTTTAAATGCTACAGAAGCAGTGGAGACTAGGGCCCCAGAACCCATATTAAGAACTAAGGATCAAGGGCGTAGATTGAAATGGGCTAACGTAGTACCAGACCTCTTTTGACTGATATTATAAAGGTTGTAGGGAATGAGATAGCGATCTGTCTTGATAGCACTCAAGGAGGAGAGGCGACTGTTCCAGCTTTTGAGAAGATCTGTAAACCGGTATATAGTGCCCTCTCCCTACCTATTAAAGAAGGTGTGCAGAAGGCAGAGTGGTAGTTTGATTGTAACTGCTCAGTAGCTCAGCGGAAATTATTACTTGCCCTGAAACTAATACCCCAAGATAGAAGTAGAATAGCCATGACAAGATACGAATATAGGCGGGCATTACATATCTGCAAATCAGAAATCAAACAAGAACATGGGACGACTTATTGTTTGTGGATGTGCTTGGAAACGGCGTGAAATTTTGGGAGATCGTCAATAGACCCTTCTTTTCTGACCTTGGGGTTAGCATGACTGAGTGTAACATCCCTGAAGAGCTTTGGCTTACCCACTATAAACATATCTATGGGGATCAACCTGATCAGGCTAATATAGGCCCTATCTACCCAAAAGTTGCATATAGTCTAACTTTTTCTGCACAAGATGTGGCTGTGGCTATAGCTCAAATGACCTGTAATAAAGCACCGGGCCCAGATGGGGTCCCTGCGGACCTTTTCAGGTTAGATATTAATCTATGGTCAAAATTACTGGCAATGTTTTTAACATAGCATGTCTAAAAGGGTTGCCTAAATCGTGGTTAACATCCATCATTGTCCCTGTTTTTAAAAAAGGCGATAGAGGGGATCTAAGGTGCTACAGGCCAATATCGCTGATCGATTCCACAGTCAAGGTGATGGGGAGAGTGGTACTCAGCAGACTGACTGACTGGATGGATTGATGAGCGGAATGTCCTGTCAGATCTCCAATATGGCTTCAGGAAAGACAGAGGCACCATGGACCAGTGTCTTAACCGCTACCTTTTAATAGGGAAATACACAATGGCCAAGAAAGGGACTTTACATCTTGCCTTTATGGACCTTTCCTCGGCGTTTGACTGGTTGACTAGGTCCAAGCTCTGGGACCTATTATTAGAAATAGGGATGGACAAGAATATTGAATATTTTCTGGCGGACCTGCACAGGGGCCTCTCGACAGGAGTAAGGTTCGATCAAAAGGGTAATCTTACACAGCAGATAGATATAACAAGAGGAGTTAGACAAGGCTGTATCTTGGCGCCCTTGTTATTTACCCTTTACATTAACCATCTTGAAACTGTTTTATCTGAAGCTGCCAAGGACATTCCCTGTTTAAGGACTCGTTAGATTCCTTCATTGCTCTATGCAGATCATGCGGCGCTTTTGACACGCATAGCTGTGGGGCTTCAGCATTTGCTGACCACCTTCACCAATTTTTTGGGCTCATTAGATATAAAAGTAAAACTGTCTAAGTCACACATCACGACCCTGGTAGGGAAGTCAAAGATAACCAAAACGTTATTGTTGCGGGGCCGAAGTAACTAGGGTCTCCACATTCCCGTATCTGGGCGTCTTATTCGGCGATAGGTGTTCATGGGTCCAGCAAAGGAGGGCGAAAAGAAACGCGGTTCCTGATTTTGCCCTTAGGCTGGGCGCCAAGCCCATGCAGGCCATGCTGAATATATATAAGGCCAAGAGCATCGCCATTGTGAAGTATGGCGCAGAAATTTGGGGTTATACTAATTGTACTGAGCTCCAAATTGTCAAATACATTTTTAAGAAGCCTGCTTACAGTTCCCCAATCTACATCCTCATACATAATCCATCAAGAGGTGGGGCTCGGCTATGTTACTGACTTGGTTAGAAGGTCTCTCATTCCTAAATGGATTTCGATCTGGTCTAATTCTGATTTAGAGTTGAACAAAGAGATCATACGAGATTGTATGGCTCTAGATCGGGCCAGTAGTATACCGTGGCTGAGACATTTGAAGAGCACAGCTGAGTTGCTAGGTCGCCCAACCTTGTTTGACAATCCAGAAAATATATGTGAAAAAGATCTCGTGTGGGCCAAGACCTCATTTCTGCGTATAGCATCACTAGAAAGAGAGGCCACAGAATTACTGAAACCTACTGTCCGTGTTCACCAGCTCCTAACAACTTCCTACTGTATGGAGCCTTACCTGGACATCGTCACCAAGCCTCATCACAGTTTTCTTTTGACGAGATTTAGGTTTAATTATTTACATCTTTTGCTGGCCGACCCTTTAGGCTGGGCTAAGATAGATGACCTGGGTCCTTACTCATGCGATTGTTTCTCAAGACAGGACACTATGCATTTTCTGCGATTTTTATTATCTATGCGCAGGCGGTGTATCCTTCCAATTTTAAAGAACAAAGGTTTTCTGCAGGCTAGACCAGCTCTTTTATACCTGCAGATGTTGAGTAACCTTTGGGAAATGTTCGGCATTGCTAGCTTTCTAGTGGCAGCAGTTAGGGCAACAAGCATTTGCAATGCAATAGGTCTCGCATCAGTAAAAGTTTGAGCTATTAGCGTTGCTGATAATAATGCAATGTCAATAACTGAGACATTTAGTAACGCGAGACCTATTGCACCACAGAGGAGCGGGGCGAGGGAGCGCGGCGGCGAATACGCGCTGGTGAGCGTAATAGACACTGAGAGGCGAGTGTGGAGTTCTTATTAACATGCAAGCTTCATGCCTCGAGATGAGGTGTTACAAGCTGGCATTATGTTGTGTTCTGGAATGTAAAGGGGCGATGAGTCAGCTGATGCTGTGAGGCAGGCTGAGGTGTATTGATTAAACTTAAATCTAACTCGATCTGTGTACACTTGTAATTCAAACCCTATGCTACATTTGGCGACGATTGGAGAAAGTGTCCTACCTACACCTCAACAGTTGCTAGAAGACGTGTCCCGATCGGCGAAGGATCGTGCAGTGATCGTTGATGCCAGCCATGAACCAAATGAATGAATGAAGGGAGGTGATGCGTGCAGTCTAAATGACTGACTTCCTCTGCGTGCTTCAGCGCACAGCGAAGGGGCAGGCGGTCGTGCCGCAACGATGACCGGATATCAAAGGAAGTAAGGCATGTGCAAGCACTCTGCTCCGTGTGACTAAAGTGCGTAAGTTTCAGCATCAGCCTGGGGGCCATTTTAGGTGAAGCGCAAGTCTGCTTCACAAAAGTGACTTTGAGGGCGTCATCTACTAAAAAAGCCAGTCACCCAATTTAGGTGAAGTGCGAGTCAGCTTCATCGACGAGAACTCTAGAGTGCTTGAAAGTCGCATTGAACTCAAAGCGGCGGTCATCTTACAAAGGCAAAAGCACTAATTGCACAGTGTGCAACAATGAATGAGACACAAAGCGAAAGCTATAGGGAAAGTTACGAGTACATTTAATCCAAGCACGGAATCGAAAGCAGTGGTGCGCGTGCACCACAGAGGAGTGGGGGTGAGGGAGCGCAGCAGCCGGGCAAACGCGTGCTGCTGCGCATACTAGACACCGATGGGAATGGGCGGAGCAAAGGCGGAACATGCGCCCGCCTTTGCCCAATTGCGTGGCTTATTTAAAAAAAAAAACACGCTAAAGGCAATTGAAGCCGGCGAAAGCCTGACCACACGCACGAGCGTGTGGTCAGCTTTCAGAACCCCCTACTTGAGGTCTCGCACTGCGCGAGCAGTGTTGTGCTCTGCAACGCTAGGCGCGAGACCTAAAAAGGCAGTAGAGAGTGAAGCAGGTGTATGTGTCCGGATCCTTTTATGTATTTTTAGTTTATTGTATATGAAATGTTTTTATATTGTGTGTATTTTATAATAATATATGCATATTCGGTTCTGCGCTTACATCCTAATCATGGATGATTTCATGTAAAACTTTTTTTTTTAGTTTTGTATTGTTGATGGGAATTTTTAACATGCTTTTATGGTTTTTAATAATAACCGAATAAAGAAATTATGACTGACTGACTGGCAACAATCAGGCAGTTCGTAATGCAAAAATAATGCAATGCGTAATGCAACAATCAAGCAGTTCGTAATGCAAAAATAATGCAATGTGTAATGCAACAATCAGGCAGTTCGTAATGCAAAAATAATGCGCTCCAGCACCAATCACGGTGCTTTGGGCGGTATCTATGCCACTCCTACTGACTTGCGGTCAGCTTCTGCCAACATCTGCCCCCAACACGGTTATGGTGTAAAGCAAAGTGCAGCTTCACACTCCGGCCCCGGTACTGCCACTCTTTGCAAGTACGGGCCATGATATGAGCTGGAGCGGAGGCTCGTGCTGCGAGAATGGGAAAGGCCGAGAGCGTCTGTCCCCGAGCCCTGCCCCAGGTGGCGACACATGTTACCGGGTGGTGGCGGGGGAGGGGGGGGGGGCACGCGACCTCAATCTCCGAGAGACTTGGGCCTCAGATGCGACTTTGTTTACACAGCACACAGCAAAGTCCCTTTAGCCTCTCCTTGGTTAAATCAGCAAACTGCAGGTCAGCCCCAGAACACACAGCAAGGGTCAGTCCTTTCCTTCATTCTTTTCAGCTGTTTCTTCCTTGGCAGAGGTTCCTCTTGACCACGAAGTAGTTTCAATCCTTTACAGTCTGAAGCAGTTTCATTGCAACGTTCAGCGGCTTCAGCTCTCATAGTTATACCCCTAAATGTCTTTGAAGTCTTTGTGTTCAGTGGGGCACTGACCCCTGTCCAAACCAGTTCTGGGCGTCTCCCTGCCAGTTACACCTTATTCCTTTGATAGTGGGGGTCTGGATCCTTAATCACTCAACAGGGGATGGAGCTATTGTTTTTTTGGCGGCAGCCCAGGCCTCTTCACTTCCAGGGCTACTTCACTCCCTTACACTCTAGATGCAGGTCAGCCTGTTGCTGTCTCACCCTCTCCCCTGGGTCAAGACATTTCCCAGATCCTGTCACTTTCAAATCCAGACTGTCAATCCACAACCAGGCAGAGACACTCAGAAATGTTAAAGCACAAAAACCCAGCCACTTCTAAAAGAGTGGTTTCTAAACACATAATGCAAAACCACCTTCACAAAAAGATTTGTTGTTATATTGTGAGTTCAGGCACACTAAACTTCACCTTTCCTTCTTAAACTGTGGGAAGATAGGCTGGAAGCATATTACACAGCCTCCCCATTCTATCCTATGGGAAAGATGGCCTTTCAACAGTGAAAAACGAAATGGAGAGTATTTCACTGCTAGGACATGGTACACACCTCAGTTCATGTCCTACCTTTCATATGCACTGCACCCTGCTCAAGGGGGTACCTAGGGCCTACCATAGGGGTGTCTGATGTGCATAAAAAGGGAAGGGTAAGGCCTGGCAAGTGGGTGCACTTGTCAGGATGACATGGCAGTTTACCAAACTGCGTGCAGGCACTGCAGTGGCAGGCCTGAGATCCCTCTTTAAGGCTACTGGTGTTGGTGGCCCAATTAGTGCTGGCACACATAGTGCACTTTACTAGGGACTTTACTAGTAAGGCAACCATACCAATCATGGACAACCAATTACCATTACACTTTATACAGGGAGCACTTGGAGTTTGACACTGATCAGCAGTGGCAAAGTGCCCTAAGTTGGCAACCCCATGTCAGAAAAAAGGTCTGAGGGAAAGCAAAATGTTTAGGGAACTTTAGCCAAAAAGGGCCAAGTCCAACCATTACTTTTCAAGAAGAGAAGTACCTAATTACCTGCGGGTCGTGGTTTGGGATGGATGAAGAACTGGCTTGTGGATTTTGAGGTAGTGACGTCTCTAGAATTGAGGGCATGAAAGGTGTCTAACGTGGTTACTGAACTTGAAAATAAACAGGCTATTTTAGGCTTACTGTTTGTTTATATGCTCATTTTTTGCCTTCGCCTTCTTGCTTGATCTGAGCTTTTGTTCATGGTTTGGCAGCACTATCCAAGGGGTTTGTCAGCCTAGAAATATTAGAAATGAATAGAGGTGTTTGGGGAGGTGTTAATATATGTATATGGTGTGAGTCCTTATAGTGGACATAATGATGGACATTTGGATATTAAATACAGCAATGTCTGCAATCAACATTGTTGAACCTTTAATAAACATAGTTGGAAATTAAATGTTATAACTCAGCAGTTTCAATTCTTTGTTACCTTTTTTGATATGTTATAGGTGTCCAAGCATTGTACAGTAGATACATAGCATACTTTGTACGTAACGAGCGTACAGTCCTCACAAGACAGATTTTACAGCTGTGATACAAATGCAGCGTTTTAAAAATGTGCAATAGCCAGTACAAATTATTTCTTAAATCTGGGGATTTTAATGATGCAAAGTCGTAATTAGTGAATCAAAGATGTTGCACTTGAAATTAATTTACTGAGTCACCTAGAAATGTAATTAGCACCGTCAAGTAGTTATGCCACATTTCGTATGAAACTCCATTTGTGTTAATATGGATACAGTTTAGGGTGTTATGCTCCTTTCTCATGCTCATTCCACTTCCCAATCAGTAGTCTGTTGCAAACCATTTCTCCTCTGGTTTCTGCGGAGCATGGAGAGAATGACGTCAATAACTTGGAATGAACTATAATGTTAGGGAGTGTGTATAGTGAATTAAGCTTCCATCGTGTGCCATATCATATTCAAGGACTTCTGTTAGAAGTTCCGCTGAAGTTGAGTTGGTGTTAATTCTATGCGTCATTGTTAAGAAATGTTTCACTTTGTGGTGACCATCTGCGGAGTGCAGTTACTGAGAGAGTCAATGGAAGATTTCTCTTACCTTTAGAAATGGGTTAGTGTTAAATAATTACATAGATTTAAAATATTACGTTGCTGTTTCTGATTTGCCACTGTGACATTAACCATGATCATACTATGCTGAATTTGCAGAATCTATTAATAGAAATCTGATTTGTATAAAAAATAGCTCTTGGAGCTTCTTGGTATTAGTGGGCTCATTCTGGTTTTCTAGGGATTTTAATTTTTTGATTCCGTTTTATGCTGGGTGAATTTTCCTTCCTGAGACTGTCCATTTGACTTATATTTACCATCTAGGATTGCTGTTGGTAGTCTTTATGAGTTTGACTCTTTGGGTTTTGATTAGACTTGTTAATTAGGACTAAGTTTATGATTCTGTATTACTGTATTTGAGCCTTCATGGCATGTTTTTACTAAAGTTTCTGTAATAAATACATTTTTGCCTCAGTTTGTATCTAGAACTCCGTTATTAGTGTTTCCTCATTTATATACTCAACCAAACTGTATGTGTTCTCATTTGTAGTCTGTGGCCACTAGATTTAATGGAGATTTTGGAGCGGAATTAATTGGGAAAGAATTGGGGTGTTCAGAATATTGGGGTTTAGATTATCTGGGCTCGGCTCCCAAACATACCGGAGTTTTAGAGAGGATATGACAAATGGTCAACTTTACAGTAAAATGTACAGTGAGACTTCTCTTGTGCAGAGAGTGTTGGGTCAAGATCAGGCTGTCTGAACCGAGTACAGAGAGAGGACTTTAGAGCTCTTGAGTTGCCTGATTTTTATGTGAGAGCAGCTCATTCAGCTCAGGTTATTATTTGTGTTTTTTGTTTTCTGATACTTGTAGTCCAAATAATCCCGGGCCAAGACTCCAAGTACCAGAATGCACAGATAAACCTGTACTGGATTAGCTACTTCAGCATGGAATGGGGGAACACTAGGCATGTATGAATGAATGGTTGGAGCCTTAGTGGGAGTATGGGTTAAACCAACCCCCATCCTCCTGGAGTAAGACTTCTGAGGAGGTCATGCAGGATATCTGAGGAGAAGGCGCAAGCAACAAATATCCAGGATGCGTCCATCTTGTGCTTCGTCTCATTCCAGGTGTAACATAGCGCGTCTGGGAGAAAGACGCTGGTCCTGAAGGTTCTGAACGAATCACTGAAGATCTGTCCTCTTACAGACCTCAGGTCTGCACAGTAAACGTAACTAACTGCTGTACATGAGAGGAGAGGTGGGCGAGCAAACAAATTAACAGGGAGAGCCGAGCAAGAGCCAAGGGACTGGCTCAGATCTTGGAGCAAGTATCGAGCTGAGCCGTGACAATATGTGCTACGTAAAGCATAAAACCCACATAACACAAAATATGATAGTTTTCCAAATTCAAAAAAGTGTATTCATGCAGAAGCTTTGAGATTTATAGAGCACATTATAGCCCTGCACTGAAGTTCTTATTAAAAGTGATAGTTTTCTACAACTGGTAGTCTGAACTCGCATATCTGCAAGTGCTTTCTTATGTGATAATGAGAAAAGAGTTTTGGTGGAATAAAGTATGTGCCTAAGATCACACAATATAAGCAGGAAAGCCGTGATTTATCCGGGTTTTCTGGTTTCACTTTGTACAAACCAGTCCATGAATAGGTATCTATAAGTCTTTCGTAATGTTAAGACCTTATTTTGACCTTTTAGTGCATTTTTCTGCAGTTCATAAAATATAGTGCCAAACTCGACCTGAATGCGTTCCAGTTCCATTACACAGGGTCACATGCTTTGTTTATATCAAACAAAAAGGGGATTAAGTGATTTGCCTAGAATCATAGGCCTCTAAAACAACGCCGAGACTCGATTCTGCTTCCCCAGTTCCATAGTCGGCATCTCTGACCGTAAACCCACATCCTGGGTAGAGAGAGGAAGGGCGGGCCGACCCACTTGGAAGCTCGGCTCGTTAGGGGCTCTTGCTTGGCTCTCCCACCTGTCCACGAGAGCAGCTTATTAACAACATCCACGCTACTCATCATTATCCAACATAAACATTTAGAAAAAACAGACGCCGGTTTGTGATTTAATTATCAAGGCACACGAACTTTAATAGCGCTTGCTAATGGTAGCATAGCGCTATACAAATCAAATCAGTCGGAATCGCAGCCGGACCGAGCGAGTCCGTGCTAAAATGATAATTGCACCTGCGCCCATCTCATTGATCAGTCAGGCCAGGAGCTGTGTGAGCGTTTCGGTTGCCATTTTGTTTCGAGCTGGCCTCCTCGACCGAGTGATAAAGTAAAATAGTCCTCATTCCAGGCTGTTCGCAGATGAGATTACCTGCATGTTTGTCGAACAGTCTGAAACCACCACTGGATTTTACTCCTTGACGAAGCCAGGTGTAGGTTTCTTTACTTATCGGTGTGAGTGGGCAGTCTCATCTTTAATTCCATTCCCTGTAATGTAAGCACGTTGCGAGTAATGGTTCTGAAGTGGGGCACACTTCATGAAATTGAGGGATGAAATTCGCGGCGCAGCCTGCTTTTGAAATGTCACCAGTTTTTAAACATAAGACAAGTGCTTTGTTGACAACAGAAGCGATTTGCATTTAGAATGTACGGAATATAATTTGCACGTTTGAAAAGGCAAAGCAGAAAAAACGATTTCCATACTGTGGTTTTCCTTGTGAAGCTTCTAATGGTAACGTGCTGTAATTACAGACTGCAGAGAGAAGAGGAAGCAGCTTATGCCAGCACTCAGGGGGCACAAGGTGGCCAGCCGTCCCTCACCTTTTCCAAGTTTGAGGAAAAGAAAACGAATGAGAAAACCCGCAAAGTCACCACTGTGAAGAAGTTCTTCAGTTCCTCCTCCAAGGCACCCCCTAAGAAGGGTGAGTAGTTTCCTGGAACCTTTGTGTGTGCGTGCGTGTATCTTTAAGAAGTAGATAAAGCGTTGCGTAGGGATGTGTAGTATTTTATGCTGAGATTTTGGATTTTGGATTTTCTTGAAATTTGTGTTTTTTTAGAACGGGCCAAAGCCATTTCTGTTATATAGAACAGTCTCTCGCTTCTGCTAGCTTTCTATGTCTTTGTCTTAGTTTATCAACTTAACCAAATCTTCCGTAAATACCATCTGAAACAAAATTACAATATTTAAATTACATGAAGGCTTGAATTAGAGGTGGGTGAGCCAACAAATTAACAGTGAGGGCCGAGCCAAGGATCGAGGAACCCGTGCACAAGCTGAGGCAGAAAATATTTGGCATGTAAAGAATGCAACAAATATCCTGTTAGGTGTGTTCAGAATTAAAGTTCAGACATGGCCATATGCAAATCAGTCTGACCCTGTGCCTCATGGGAACAGTCCAGCCCGAACTGCCAAGCCATGCCTTCCCTGGACCGGAAACAAGCTTGCTCACTTTGCCACTGGATTCAAGCAAGCCTGGCTGAAGACGGCTGAAATGCCAGAAACCGGTCCTAGGAAGCTTGTTTCCGGTCCAGGGAAGGCATGGCTTGGCAGTTCGGGCTGGACTGTTCCCATGAGGCACAGGGTCAGACTGATTTGCATATGGCCATGTCTGAACTGGGGTGGCAGAGTGGGCTAAAGAACGGTGATGGATCAAACCCAGATCTGTTGACTGGGTGTGAGTGTTTGATTGGTTCTGATGCTCCGTCCATCACCACCCCCTTTTGTACCCTTTGTTCGCCATAAGTTGGCATGGTATGCTCAGACGTGAGTCCCTTGCTCACTTTGCCACTGGATTCAAGCAAGCCTGGCTGAAGACGGCTGAAATGCCAGAAACCGGTCCTAGGAAGCTTGTTTCCGGTCCAGGGAAGGCATGGCTTGGCAGTTTGGGCTGGACTGTTCCCATGAGGCACAGGGTCAGACTGATTTGCATATGGCCATGTCTGAACTGGGGTGGCAGAGTGGGCTAAAGAACGGTGATGGATCAAACCCAGATCTGTTGACTGGGTGTGAGTGTTTGATTGGTTCTGATGCTCCGTCCATCACCACCCCCTTTTGTACCACTTATCTAGCATCTGAGCAACTATTAGAGAGATTTAAAGTTGTGATAAACTTGCATTTCTAATGGATAAAGTAAATCTCCAAATCCCAGAATGCAAAGTAAACAAAAGGTTCCATTATCAGAGGCCCAGAAAACGGCATGGTATGGTCTCTCTCTGCCCCCCTGTCCCCTAGGAGTTGCCAATATTGCAGGCATTGGTAATTCTGGATGGCAATAATCCTCCGAATACATGTTCTTTGGGGATACATTGTGAATTACACTGATTTCTACATGTTTTACCCCATTTTTCAGTGTCAACTGGATACCTAACTTGCTTTCAGCAGGAGAAATGTGTGACAGAAAACACTGGGCCCAAAATGTTACTGTGCATCTTGCAACTTGAGGCACTTATAATGAGGGCCTAAGTGAACCATTCTATCTTGAAAAGCGGCACTTTATGATCTTCCATGTAATTCCTCACATATTTGATAGTCCTAGTATCGAGTGCTGGAAAGATTAGCTGGATGACTCCAAGTCACTCACATCTCAGTGCTTCAGTCCTGGCTTTTTCTATTCAACCCCAGTGTACTCTGGTACTGGACTACATTTGACTTGAGCCAAGACTACAACTCCCAGAATGCATGTTGCTAAATCACAGCTCACCTCATGACTGTGGAGGAGGCATGGTTTAGTGATTAAGCTGCAGGCTTTGGAATCTGGTTGTAATCCTGCTTTAGCCACGCTTGTCAATCATGGTAAATCATGTTGCATCTCTGCCGGACAGCCTCCTCCCCTATCTAAAAACACATCTGCAATCAGAATTTGTTTAATGTGGTGTCTTTGTATTATTTCAGGAGTCCTCAAATTAGTTCTGTCAACAAAAAAGAGCACTCTAATGGATTTCCTCCAATTTTATACGATGTAATAACCGTTTCTAAAATCAATAATTTCATACATTTTATACTGTTAACTTATCAATGTGAAATTATTAAATGTATTAACTATTGCCATTCCATCACGGACTGCCACTTTCACTCACACACGCTCAGCTATATACACGCTTGCACACAAACACTGCCTCTCTCTCACAAACACATTTTACCCCGTAGGAACGCATATAACATACATTTGAAAACAATTTTTTACTTACCTGATGCTCCAGTTTTTATTACACTAAAAGTGAATAATATACAATTATTCAATGCCTGAGTAATTAAAAAGTGAGCTTTAAACAAGGAAGGCGAAGCTGCCCCCGTCTTCCTGGCCCTAATTTTACCACCTCTTAGGGGTCACGTAGGCAGTGCCAGGGGCCGCAGCTGCGGGCCAGGCAACCCTTAAATGACATCCATGGGTCCCTTCTCCCCCACGCCTTCCTCTTGTTACTTGTCCCCCCCCACCCTTAAAGAAAACGAGCATTGGCATAGCCAATAGGTCTCGCCTTTGGGACCTTCTAAGTGTTTAGCCATGCAGCAGTTGATGTTGTTGCACCAAGGATATTGTACTGCATAACTAAATACTTATAAGGTCCCAAAGACGAGACCTATTGGCTATGCCAATGCTTGTTTAAGAAACGTGCTCTGGGAAACATCCTGCCGCTGCCCTATACTGATGCCGTTTATTATTGAAAGAAGGGCCAGATGTACAAACATTAGGAATACCGATTTCCTAACCTAACATATGTCATTGAGTTTCATTTAGGGATTGCTTGTGGGTCGCAAAGTAACCTACCTCATAAATATTAATGAGGTATGTTGCAGTTTGCGACCCATTAGGAATCAGCAGCTATCACAGAGATGGTTGCCTGCTGATGTCAGCAGACCACCATGTCTGTAAATGCTTTTTAATAAAGCAATCTTTTATTTTTTATTTTAACTACAGCCCCATTTCCTAAATGGAAAACAAGATGCTTTTAAAAAGGAAAAAAAGAAAAGTAATAAATCCAGATAGTATTGTTGTAGTCCAAAGGAAAGCTTTATTATATTCAACCACCGACAGGTCTCACCGACAAGTCTGTTCTCATCGTGCCTCCCAGGTCAGAATGTCAGCCTCAGGATAGAATCATGAGACTCCCATTCTGTCACCAGGACGACCACTGACATTGAACACATAGCAAAATAACATAAGTAAATTACAACACATCCCCTTTACAAACAAAACCAAGAACTTACAATACCCCAGAGACAAAAATGTATCTGTTTAGAAAGAAAAATAACATTCCAAAAATCTACACAAATAATCCAAGACTTAAGAAAATTTGGAGCCAAAAGGCACTAATACAAAACATAGTCTTTAAACTTTGAAGGTATGTGCTTCCGTCTACTTGAATTTTCAAAACCTCCATTCCTTCCTCCCAAAATACAACCACGAACATTGGCTGCACCCGAATTCACATCATCAAATTTAACCAACCTAGACATACTCCAAGTACAGCCATTGCCCAAGGTCACAACATTCCTTTTTATAGTAATGATGATAAAAGGACCTAAAAGATTAGACAACCCTTTATGACAATGTTTGACCTTTTTCACCCATACTCTATCACCAACATTCCACATCCTTTCTTTCACAGATCTCTTATCATCATAACGCATTTTATACCCCCTCTGATACTCAACATGTCTAGTTCTCTTCCCTTCCTCACTCACCCCCTTGCTCACCCATTCAGGAAGCCAAGCTGGGTTTAATTTTGAAACTGCTAATCTCCCCCTTAAGGCTTCGAAAGGAGATTTCTGGGAAATCGCATTGGGAACCGTACGATGTGCCCACCAAGTCTCTCTCAACACCTCACTAAAAGAGACCTTAGAATCGAGTGCCCTTTGATCACAACCCTTAACAACTCTATTCATTCTCTCCGTGAGACCATTGGCTTGCAGAGAATACAATGCAGTCTTCTGATGAATTACGCCCAGACCTTTAAGAAAATCTTGCATCTCTTGGGACACGAACTGCACTCCATTGTCAGTAACCAGAAACCTGGGTACCCCTTCAGAAACAAAAACATCTTTTTAGGAAATCAATCACTGACTTAGAATTAACCGTACCCATACATTTGGAAATTACCCACTTAGAAGTGTAGTCCACCAAGAGCACAACGAACCTCTCTTGGTGGGGCATCAACTCAAAAGGACCCATGATGTCTAACCCCAACTTGGTCCAAACTGCATCCGGCACATCCACAGGTGAAAGAGGAACTTGATTGGTCACATGAGACTTGTCATTGATGGCACATAAGTGACAATCTTTGACCACCGACTCTACCATCTGATCCATCCCAGGCCACCAGTACCTTTCTCTGACCCGAGCCTTTGT
The DNA here is from genome assembly GCF_964204655.1 of Triturus cristatus. Taxonomy (NCBI): domain Eukaryota; kingdom Metazoa; phylum Chordata; class Amphibia; order Caudata; family Salamandridae; genus Triturus; species Triturus cristatus. Next base: position 1,053,655,945 of record NC_140584.1, on the reverse strand, counting down.
GAGACTTCTTCCAATATGTCCCTCATGGGCCAAATTAATCACCTTGTCTCTCAGAATATCCGGCGGAACCAACCTATCACCCCTCAACAACTTACCTTCACAAAAAGACAATTCATCCCTTACACTCCAATATGGTTTCACCACAGGATCAAGGTCGTTGTAACTTGACCACTCTTTGGTTATGATCCCTTTTAAAAAGACAAAGACCTCATCTTTAGCAGCACCGGACAACCACTCTTCCTCTGACAATGGATCTTCCATCACCCAATTCACATACACTGACTCATCATCCAGATCTTAACCACTTGCTGGTAAGCTAGACAAACAATCAGCTGACTTGTTACTCAAACCCGAAATGTAGTGCACACAAAAATTGAACTCCTGCAACCCTTCACTCCATCTTTTAAGCCTGGGAGTCAAGTGGTCACTGTGACGACTCGAGAAAATTTGAACAAGAAGGACGATGATCAGACATCACTTCAAATGTGATCCCCCATAAATGGGGGATCCCATGAGGATGGGGAAGAAAAGGTTGTGGCATTTGCCTCCAGGGCTCTTAGAGATGCGGAGGTTAACTATTCCTGTATTGAGAGAGAGAAGCGTTGAGTGTGTATTGGGCAATACATCATTTTAAGTTTTATTTATAGGGGATCCCATTTGAGGTGAAGTCTGATCATCGTCCTCTTGTTCAAATTTTCTCGAGTCGTCACAGTGACCACTTGACTCCCAGGCTTAAAAGATGGAGTGAAGGGTTGCAGGAGTTCAATTTTCGTGTGCACTACATTTCGGGTTTGAGTAACAAGTCAGCTGATTGTTTGTCTAGGTTACCAGCAAGTGGGGAAGATCTGGATGATGAGTCAGTGTATGTGAATTGGGTGATGGAAGATCCATTGTCAGAGGAAGAGTGGTTGTCCGGTGCTGCTAAAGATGAGTATCCCATCCTCGTCGCCAGTAATAAATCCACATAGTATTGTTGTAGTCCAAAGGAAAGCTTTATTATATGCAACCACCGACAGGTCTCACCGACAAGTCTGTTCTCATCGTGCCTCCCATGTCAGCCTCAGCATAGAATCATGAGACTCGCATTCTGTCACCAGGACGACCACTGACATTGAACACATAGCAAAATAACATAAGTAAATTACAACACAAACCTTGAAGATTTTTTTATTTTAATTTATTTAAAGTAGGCAGTGGTCCATGGGACCACTGCTTGATCTTAAAAAATATTAATATTAACATTCTCTTGAGGACCTCTTCCCCTTTTGTAATGGGTTTCCACCCATTTTAATCTAGTGGGTAAAAAAATTTGGAATACGATATCACAACAAATAAATGTAGTGTGATGTTCTACATTTATTTGTTGTGATATCGTATTCAAATAATTTTTTTTCTCAAGAATTGTATTCTAGACAATCCATTGGCCTAATAAAGGCTCAAACACTTGTGAAAAAGAGAAATGAATTATGGTTTAATTGTGGTAACCCCTTGCATAAATTGATTGTTTGATTTTTGATAATGTGAACAAATTTAATCCACGCTGTGCATCCAGACACCAAGTGAAGATTCACTTGCATTCAGTACATATTAGAATGGTGGGCTACCCTATTCTGGTGTGCACGCATACGAGATCAGTTAGTTTTAGTTACTGGAGTACAGTATAAGCAATGTGTGCGCGAACACTCAAATTCATTAACTCTTCTGGTGGGACATGTTGACCGCAGGTGCCCCACAGGTGCTATGTGCACACACCCCTTAAGTCTGGTTTACATAAGTAACTTTCATCTGTTCTACTCTCCCAACCTATCAAGAAAGCATCTGACTTGATATTTTCCCCTAGATCATATTAAGTGTTGAATTGAAGGTAGGTAGGTCGGTGTGGGACTCAGCTATAATCCTGTCCTATAATAATTCCTTTGACTTCCTGAGGGAGCTGACCACTTTTGCTTAAAGACATTTAGCTGTTTGAGAACACCCTTTTCTCAAAACACTCGATCTCCTGTGACTACCTGACATAGATACCTTTTATTTGCTCTTTGTCTATAGTGGCAAATAGTTTGACATATCTTACCTTGTCAAGAGAGCTAAAATATTGCTCTATATTGTTTTCACTGTACTAGAAAGGTCTGGTAGGCACAGTCGTGGTTAGAAGGCTTTACACAAATATGCTGTCTGTCTTCAGTGCAATTCCTCTCTAGCCTCTCAGGTAGCCAACCATGACCATCAGTCACTTTCCTGCTTGTTTTCTGTCTGTAACCTAATTGTTGGGTCATTTGCATCTTTATCCAGAATGACTGGTTCAAAATGCACTATATTGGTAGCTGGTGTTTGGTTTTTATATAGTCATCGTTTTAAAAATCTTATGTATTGTGCGTTGCAAGATGCCTGTATCCAAATGAAAAAGGGAGTGCTGGTAGCAAGGATTGTGCTGCCTTTCTGTAATGAACGAACACAGTGGTGATGTTGCAGTACAGGAACTGCTTTAAGGTCCTATCACTTGTCACTAAGAATAGGAGTCCAAGATTGAAACAGTGGGTTTCTTCGTTTAATAAGGGGGCACATAATCCTTTACCACAGTTTTGACTCCTTTTATGTATATAGAAAGTGTATGAAGCTTATTCGCATAAGTTAATTAAAACCATTGCGTTACAATAAAATAAAATTATAAAAAGGAAGCCGTGACAATAAATAATAAAGTATGAACTGGCCAGAATCGTAGGCACATTAAGGATACCAATTTGTCTCGAGCCCAATTAAAACATTTTTTTTCTGTTCCATCAGTTCTCCAGCTCTGAACCCTTCTCCCTTTGGCAGCTCCTGTTTAACCTATGGACCTGACTCTCTGGTAAAGTTAATATGCTTTGTGCCATCAAAGACTTAAGTTTCGTGCTAGCAGCTACCCATTACTCTATGGAATGACTCCCATATAACGAATCGCTCATCTGTGACCTTTCAGTTTTACGGTTCTTCCTCCCTTTCCCGGCACATATTTTGCCCTTTGTCCTGATTCTCTGGTAAAGTGCTTGTGCTTTGTGCCTTCGTAGAGTCAAAAACAAGCTCTTGTTGGTTGGGGTGGTTGGGGATCCCTAGTCTCTGATGTTCTTGGTTCAAAGGTAGTTCTAAGTCCTGTAGAAATGCTGTAGCCTCCATCCACGAACATGTCAATATGACCTTGTGATTTAATTTCTATTGGGCGAGATGTCCATCTCCTAATTTCAGTTTAAAATAATCAGAAATCGGCTTTTCGACTATGTATGGGCATGGTAGGGGACAGAACGGGGCTGGAGAGCGTCACTTAGAGCTTGTGTAAATCTTCTGCAACGTGCCAGGGAGGAGGGCTTCTTTTGTGAAAAACATATCGCAGAAGCCTCTAGGCAGGTGCTTGCTTTTCCCCTCAGATATAGTTCTCCTTTCGTCCGCTATGGCTGGACAGCAACACAAAAGGTGCAGCCATGATTCATGTTTATAGTCTGCAGGCTTTCGGTAGGGCCAGCAATCGCATTTACATGATCTCTTTTGGTTTTAGGATTGAGAGAAGCTGAGAGGTGAGGCTGGGATTTGGTTGCCAGATATGAGGCTTATAACGAGGCAAGGAAAGGTGGTGTTTTTAATGTGGCCTGGTCTTTCTGGAATGAGGCTAATTGCATTTGTTTATTGATGGTCTTTTTCCAGGTTGCATATGGACTCCTTTATGAAAACTACTTGAGATTTATTTTTATGTCTAAATGCTGTTTTGCAGAGCAGGTTCCATTTTATTATTTTCTAAGAATTGGAATGTATGGTATCTCTCTAGTCTTGAATGGTGGGAAAATCTGTCACATGTACAAATATAAATCATAACCACCTTGTATATCTAAAATTTCCAGACAGTTGTTGCTAGTTAGCATTGATGTTCATCTGCATACTGGCCGAAAACGGCATTGAACAATGACAGACATCTAATATTAATGGGGTAGACCCAAGGTTTTATATATTTTCTATAATTCATTGAACTGTGCAGGCCCAGGACTGTTTTTGAAAACCGAGTTTTGGCCTCTTGAAAGATAAATGCACCTTCAGAGAGCAGGCTACAGGAAAAACTCTGAGGCAGCACATATCCACTTCCAACTCAACATGGTAAAATTACTTGTGTTGTAGGTACTGGTTAGGTCATTAACACATCACTTACTTGTCACTGAGTCCATGCTTGACACAGCACTGGGTGGCTGGAAGCTACCTACCACCTGCTGCCCCACCGTGTGAAGGGGGTGCAGGAGAATGTCCTATTACTTACCGGTAATCTTCATTACTCCGGGTCCCGTAGTCCTCAGCACCTTCATAACAAGTGAGATTTACTATCTCACTGACAGAAAAAAAAGAACGAAGTAATGCTGGACCTACCCTCCCCCTCCCACTGGGAGTACATAAGGCGTACTGGTCCCAGCATTCCTCCTGAAATACCAAGCCACAATGAAGGCCGGTAGACAGGGAGGGAGGGAGGGAGGGAGGGAAGTCATGAAGGTGTCGAGGACTACGGGACCCGGAGTAATGAAGAATACTGGTAAGTAATAGGACATTACCCCCAGGTCCCTACGTCCTAGACACCTTCATAACGAGTGAGAAATACCAAAGCAGACACCGGCATTCATTCCAAAAACACAACAAACCGCCAGGACAGCAAAACAAATTCAGCGAACAGAGCTCAACACCCCCAACGCAAAACTCCCATCATCCCCCAACAGATTGAGGAGCCGATAATGTCTGATGAAAGTACAAATCTCAGAGAGAGGAACACCTCGAACCTCCGCCCAAGAGGCAGCCACCCCCGTGTAGAACGGCCTTGAACCCCCACAAGAGGAGGAGACCCAGACAGAGAGTAGGCCAAGGAAATGACTTGCTTAAACCAACGCCCGATAGACACAGAAGAAGCCTTACCCCCACGGGAAGCAGCCCGAAAGGAGACAAAAAGGGAGTCCGACTTGCGAAACACCGCCGTGCGTTCCAGATAAACGCGCAAAGCCCGGCACACATCCAACAAGGACCACCGGGGACCACCAGGAGAATCCAAAACAGAGCCCAAGGCAGGCACGACCAACTCCTGGCACCTGTGAAATTAGGAAGAAACCTTCGGCACAAAAGAAGAATCAAGGCGAAGCACCACCCCACTCTCCGTGAAGGACAAGAAAGGCTCACGAGCCATCAAGGCCCCCAACTCCCCATGATGACGAGCAGAGGTGACGGCCCCCAGAAAAACCACTCAAATCCACCTCAGAAAAAGGCTCAAAAGGCGGATCGACCAACACCCGAACCAAGGGCAAATCCCACAAGGGAAAGGAAGGACGAGGCACAGGACGAGAAATAGAAAAACTGCGTAGCAGACGAGAAACCTGGTCCTCAACATCCGAAAGATTCCCCCACGGGGAACGAAACGCCCGAACTGCTGCCCACTGGGCACGTAGAGTGGACACAGCCAAACCCTTCTCGAAATCCTCCCACAAAAACTGCACCACAGCCTGCAAGGAACAGGACAAAGGGGACAGGCACAACGCCGAACACCAACGACCGAAATTACCCCAATGTCGATCATAAGACTTGAGGGTAGACGGCCGCCGGGAACGCTGAAGGGCCACCGCTAAATGTTCCGGGAAACCGCGCCGCCTCCAACCCTGCCTCCTCTCAACCTCCACACGGCAGTCGCAATCGGGGAAGAGACAGGGACGGGGAAGACCTCAGCGGAGACGGGGAGAGGGGAAGAAACCAGGGACCCCTCACCGCCAAAAGACGAACCGTCGGAAACCAGGACCTCCGAGGCCAAAACGGCAGGACCACCACCACCTCCCGATCCTCCTGACAGAAATCGGGGAACCAGAGCCAGAGGAGGAAAGGCATACAGGAGACGGGACGGCCAAGGAATCGACAGGGCGTCCACCCCCCAGCAACCCTCCTGCAGAAACCGGGAGCAGAAGCGAGGAAGCTGCACATTGTGCCGGGAGGCAAAGCGGTCCAGAAAGGGAAGCCCAAACCTCCCGCACCCAAGCCGAAACGCACCCGGGGTGAGAGACGACTCCAGAGAATCCGCAACGACTCAGGACATCCGCCACACAGTTGTCCACTCCCCGAATATGAACCGCAGTCAGAGACAGCAGATGGCCCTCCGCCCAAAAAAACAGGGGAACAAACACCGCATTCAAAGAGGCTGAACGAATCCCCCCTTGAGGATTGAGATAAGCCACCATCACCATATTGTCGGACCGAACCAACACGTTCCGACTGAGCAACAGATCCCAAAAACCCATCACAGCCCGGGACACAGCCGACCGCTCCCGCCAGGAGGGACCAACGACCCTGAAGGGATCGAGACCCCAAGGTCGCACGCCACCCCAAGGAACTGGCATCTGTCGTCAAGACTAGAGAAGGGGAAGACTGCAGAGGCAGACCCTGAGACAGATGGCCCCTCACCGACCACCACAGAAGAACCGGGAGGACCACAGGAGACACCGGAATAAGAACATCCAATTCGCGGGACAGCGGATTCCAGAGAGACAGGAGGTACACCCAAAGGGGACGCAGATGAAATCGCGCACAGGCCACCGTAAAAACAGTCGCCGCCATCAGACCCATAAGACGCAACCAAAGGCGCACCGGAAAGGCACCCCCCACCCTGAAACGCTGAGCAAGGGACACCAACGTCACAACCCGAGGTTCGGGGAGGAACACCTGGTTCAGATCCGAACGGAAGCGAGCCCCAATGAAAACCATGTCCTGAGACGGCGACAGCTGACACTTGGGGAAGTTGATCAGGAAACCATGGGCCTGCAACGCCGAACACACCACTTCCCGGGCCTCCAACAACAGGACCTGAGAGGGAGCATGGACCAACCAGTCGTCCAAGTACGGGTACACCATCACCCCATGGAGATGAAGCCACGTGACCAAAGGAGCCACCACCTTCATAAAGACTCTCGGCGCCGACTGAAGGGCAACACCATGAACTGATAAAGACGCCCCAGAACACAAAACCGCAGAAACCGGCGGGATCGCGGACGGATTGGAACATGGTAATAAGCATCCTGAAGATCCAGAGTACACATGAAGTGACCCGGAAGCACCAAAGGAATCACCCTTTGCAAAGTCTCCATGTGAAAAGGAGCCCTGGTCACCCACTTGTTCATCACCCTTAGGTCCAAAACCAAGCGGAAACCCCCCGTATTCATGGGAACCAGAAAGATGAGGGAATAAAAGCCCTCTCCCATCTCCAAAGCAGGAACCTCCTGAACGGCACCCTTCCGAAGAAGATCCACAATCCCCTGAGAGAGATGAGCCCATTTCAAACGGCAGGAAGGCCAGGGAGTTGGCCGAACCCCGGAATCTGGAGGAGGTACCAAACTCCAGAGCATAACCCAGGCGAATGATCTCCAACACCCAGGCGTCGGAACAAGACTGAACCTAGGCCGTCAGGAAGAAGCGCAGCCGCCCTCCAACCAACAGCCCTGGAACCACCGCCAAAGAGTCAGGAACGCAGCTTGGCAAGCGGAGGAGATTTAGCCTTACGATCCCGACACCGGCCAGAAGCAAACCTTCCCTGGCCTCTCACAAACTGTTTACGAGAGGCAGGACGAAAGAAAGACTTGGATTTAGAAGGGACAGGAGCAGAAGAAGAGACCTTAAATGAAGAAGAATGCTTCTTTTCCTTAAACAGTTTATGCAACTTGGCCTCCAATTCCCCCCCAAACATCATAGTACCCTGGAAAGGCAAACGCAAAGCGCACGCCTTCTGTGCAGAGTCAGTCTTCCAGTCTTTAAGGACAAGACTGCGACGAGCCGCCACACAAGCCCCGCCGGACAGTGCAGAAGCACGCACCACGTCAAAGGAGACATCGGACAGGAGCTCCACCTGACGCTCGATATGCTCAAGTAAACCGGAACAGTCTGTCGCATTGTCCAACGATTGATATAGCGACTTCAGGTCAGACAGCAGAGACTGAGAAACATATGTCCCATAGGCGCCAGCCCTCAAGGCCAGGTGTGAACCAGAATAAACCTTCCTGAGCGCAACATCAGCCTTCTTATCCACAGGATCCTTCAGTACGGCGTCCTCAGCCATGGAAGTGCACCCCACCAAACTAGCCACAAAGGAGTCAATAGGGATAGAATCTGGAAGGGCCGAAGCCATATCCTGCAGAGGATACAGCCGAGCCATGAATTGCGGAATCAAAATGCGATCAGGATCAGCCCACTCACGCTTCAGAACATCTCTAATGAATGGATGGACAGGAACATCAAACGTGGCCGCACTCTGAAACTGACGTATCAAAGGCCCCCTAGAGGTACTCGGAGCGTCCTCGTCAGGGAACCCCATGTTCTCCTTAACATGCTTCAGAATACCTGGCAAAGCGCCCTGGTCCACATATTTGCCTTTCAAATCACCGTCCCCCAACCAAGCAGACTCATCGCCAGAAGAGTTGGAAGAAACTGGTGCAGGGCACCTGCGACGGGACCCAACATCACCCATCTCAGTCAAAGTCTCACGAATTAAGCGCTTAATACGCGCATCTCTACCACCATCACGGCGTCGGGACCTGGCAGGAGAAGGAGACCTTGAATCATCAGATGAAGAAGAGGAAGACCTCTCCCGATGATGCCTCTTCCTAGAACGCTTCCCCATGGCAGCAGAAAACACCAAACACAGCCAAAATCAAGAAAACTCACAGCAAAAAAACGCTATGCGGTACTCACCCCACCGGCCCGATTATAACGAGCAGCCCACAGCCGGGAACATCGAGGCGCCTGACATCCGTCCCGCCGTCAAAAACCGGAAGACAGGCAGGCTGAAAACCAGAAGGGGAAGGAAGCTGCAGCCAATCCTGAAGCAGCAAACTGGCCGGGCCCCCTAGCAAGCCTGGCAGGCCAGGAGGGGCGGCCATCGGGCCAGAGTAAAGCAAACGCGGTATTACCACCGCCGGGCAGCAGAACAATCCAGGAGAAGCCCGCGCCACTCCCACCAAGCCCGGCAGGGAGGGAGAGGCCTCCGACGAAGGACCGAAGATCGAACCAGCGGCCTCCGCGTAAGTATATATCCAGCAAAAGGCAGGAGCGCCCCCGCTCCCGCCACGTCCTCCCACTGCCAGCATGACCGAAAAAAAGAACAGGAGGAATGCTGGGACCAGTACGCCTTACGTACTCCCAGTGGGAGGGGGAGGGTAGGTCCAGCATTCCTTTGTTCTTTTTTTTCTGTCGGTGAGATAGTAAATCTCACTTGTTATGAAGGTGTCGGACGTAGTGACCTGGGGGAAATATGGATAGGCTCTCACTACAAGCAGGTCGCCACCAGCTGAAAAAAGGCTACTCCTATCTGGGACCAAAATATATGTAAAGATGCCTTGGGGAAGCTGAGTTCGGGTGATTGAATGAAAGTGGAGGTGCTTTATTAAGTGCTTATGTCTGACAATTACGATTACAACCATTTAAAAATAAGAACGCTTTCTTGTGACCTAAAGTGTCACAATGATCACATAATTAAACTTCTTTGTGGATCAGGGTCTCAGAAAAATTGTAAAAAGACAATAACACCCATTATAAGTGTGTAGCTAGTGTTAAAGATTTCAAGTTGCAGTGGCGATGAAGCATGTTCTTTCATGGACCTTTGATGGAGCACCCTTTATGATCAAGGAATATCAGACTACAAAAGTGGTGCACACACAATTCAATAAAAACGCAAAAAGGGAGAGAAGGCAAAAAGCAAATCTAATGTGCAAAAATTAGAAAAGGACGAACACACTGGGTTACCACTAGGGTTGTACACAGGTAAGACTCAACTTCAAGAGCAATAGAAAACCGATGCACGTTATCAACCACAGATAAGCAGTAGATACTGGAATGTAAGCATAGGACATCAAATACAAAGGGTGATACGAGATTAAGAATACAAGGAAAAACTGGAGAACAAACAAGGCAGGACAAGCACCAGGATTCTAGGGACTGTAGCAAGCAAGAGATTGGTACAGCAAGGAAATTTGAAACTGCAACATTGGAAACACAGTGAAAGGACACATAAAACAAGAAGCAAAACAAATAGAACGGGGAACCAGATACAAGGACTGAAACGTGGAAGAAGCAGTAGGAAATTATAGCATGCTCAAACTAGGAACAGATTAGAGAAGAAGCAGTTCATGACTACAGCTAGCTGTTGACAAAAGACAAACAAGCACTGGCACAGCCAATAGTTCTCGATTTGGGACCTTATAAGTGTTTAGCCTTGCAACAGTTGATGTTGTTGCACCAAGGATATTGTGCTGCATAACGAAATACTTATAGGGTCCCAAAATCGAGACCTATTGGCTATGCCAATGCTTGTTTTATTTGTGTATGTCTTTTCAATAGGGGTTGTCTACCTTGCTGGAAGGAGTAAGGGAGAAGGCCATTGTGAGAAATGACATCACAGCAGGGCTTAAACTGGGCTGGTACTGTCTGGTACTGAGTACCTGCACTTCTTTAATTTGAAAGGGAGAGTACCGGCACTTCTCAGCGCTGCTGCAGTACACTTAATGGTAGAGTACCAGCACTTCCAAGGAGCAAGCAGGTACAGCGAGTACCTGCAATTCTGTATTTTTATTGAAAGCACCATCAGAGACTAAGGACATAATACTCCCATATTACCTTGTGCCATTCTTCTGTATAGGGCTTTGTCTGTCCTTACTGTAGGGCTCCATTGAACCCCCCAAGCTTCAAGCAGTTAAGTAAATAATTAATCACCCACCGCCTGTTGCGGCTCATCAACATGCAGCCATGAGATAGAAGGGGCCTGTCATCCATTATTCGGTAAGTAGCTCGATGACCGCCGTGGGTACCTCCAGATATGTATCAGTGTTGCTTCTGAGAAACAAATATAATAGACGAAAGAGCTCGAATGTTTCTCCTCAGAGCAGGAAAAGTTGACGCCGAGGAGGCCCCTCATCATTCTGAGTCGCCGTTTTAATCGCGAGCGGGCTTGCAGATATGCCTGCAGGGCGCGCAGGCCACACGGGAGGATGGACAGTAATAGGCAGCTTTTCCCAACTTATCTCTGCCTCCAGAATACAATTTGCACTAAATCATGAAGTTATCAGCGATCTGTAGGGCAGCCATCTTTTGATTAGCTCTGGAAAAAATGCCAGGGCCTGTTGAAAACGACAACTAAACATACTCCATTCCAGCATCTCTTATTTTTATTCAGAACAGGTGGGATGATGTGGGCTTAAAATAGCCTTTCCATCGGCGAAGTTTCGTAATCTGGTTCATGTACAACAGCTGTGGCTGATAAGGAAAATATCGTAATATTAGAGCAGCTAAGGAAAACAAGCGTGGCCTTAATCGCTCTGAAAGGGGAAAAAAAAGCCAGGGCCAGCGCGAGCGCCATCTGTTTCCAATAAAAGCGAGACGCAGGTGTGATAATTGGAAACAGATGGCGCTGATGCTCGCTCTCGCAAGCCATAGGCCGTGGGCGGATGCAAAGGTGGGACATTCACCCGCCTTTGCCCAATTACGTGCTGTTCTTAGAAAGACACACGCAAAGGCCAATAGCGTGTGAGCAAAAAACAAAACACACACACAAGTCTGTGGTCCGAGTTGGAAGTCCTTACAATAAGCCTTGCAGCGCAGGCGCGCTGGCTCATGCGAGACCTAAAAAGAGTTGAGCAAAATGCAGTGCATGGCTACATGAGATCTGCGGCAAGCTGCACTGGAACAAGGCACAGGCGATAGCAGAAATTAGGCTGCAATCGGTCAGTTAAAGAGTCTTCAAGAGTTCCGGTGTGCAGAGGTTCAAACAACAATGCATGAACAAAGAGATTTCTGGCAGCTGCAGCATATAAGCAGTTCCAGGCAGCAGCAATCCCTGGGCGGAGTCATGTGATTGGGTTGCGCAAGGTTAGTCACAGATGTCTGCGATTCCAATATCACACAAGTCCTGGAATAGGGAATCCACTGCTGAAAAACAGCAGGTCTAGTAAATCACTGTTCAGTGGATGCTGAGAACTTTGTGAATACGTGGTAGTGCATTATCAGATCTGTAGTCCTTCAAAGTGCCCAGGCTTAAAACTGCCTGCAGGCAGTCATCCTATTATGTCCCATGAGTTCTGATGGTGATTCCGTTTTGCAGTTGGTCCATGTACAGCACCCCTAAAGGCAGAGCAATGGAATCGTGATATGTTCTCTACAGCTTGCAAAACTTAAGTTGAGTTCTAAATAAAGCTAGTATCAGCTATTCGCTCACAATAAGGGTGGAGGAGCAAATTTAGAAGAGGTAGATTTCTCCTTTACTTTAGTTATCATTCGTAAGAAATTACTTGCACAACGTTTTATCGCCAAAGTGGGAAAAACACTTGAAAAGTGTATTTTGCGTTCTTTGCCCATGTTTAATTTCTGTGTCTATATGCATTATTCAAGCTTCTAAAGAATTGCTTTGTGTTTTTAGGTTATTCGTTTACTATAATCAACATTTAAATGTTTTGGTCTTGGGGCACCTATTTGCTGTGTTTGTTTTTCACAATTTTGAGGCTCTATTCACGAAGTCCTTTCTTTTATCCATTTATAGGTTTTGTCATATATGTACCCTCATAGTAGATTATTTAAATATATCCTGAATGTGCCTTTATTTGCATGCACATCGCTGTGAATGTAAAATTCTATATTAGAACTTTTTTTCATTGAAAAAGTGAATAAACTGGCCTACCAAAAGAATGTATAACTTCTTTTTACTTCCCAGACATTTTTAGGTTGATGTTTGGCAAGGACTGACTCTGGGTAGAGACCCTACTCTGGAAACTCATGTAGGTGATGTGCTGACATCCTCAACAAATATGCACAACATTGTAAGCAGGATATTGGCCTACCCAGGTTTCTCAAGTAGAGTTCATATCGCAATCTCACGTGCGCTCTGTTGCCTGCACTATGTGAACAAACTTTTCATAGTAGGCCAGAAATCCCTCCTAAAAAAATTACAAATGAGTGCAAAACTTTTGTGGTCATGCTACTTCTGCACTTGCAGCCCAGAGACCATATCACCCTAACCCTTGTGATCTGCTCCCAGTGTCCTCACCTATTGCTGTCAAAGCATTGTGCATAACACAGCAATCACTAACCCTCCTACAGACAAAAAGCCTCTGGTCCATCAGTCCTCCAACTCAGAGTGCAAGATTTGAAGAAAACCCGACTCAGCAGTCGCTTTTTCTCAGTCAAAACAGTGGAACCTCTTCACAAGTTTTCTTCTGTTAATTTTTAGGCCTTTGGGTGATCTTCAACACCCTTCAACCATGAATTTGTGAGCCAAAAGTGCTAAAAATGAGTAAGGAATGGTTTTATAAAGCTATATGAAGTGCAGTCATTTCTGATGGAATCTGATTTTTGATCCTACCAAGCACCAGAAAATTCCTATACTTGTGTAGGTGGCTCCATGCGTCCCTATTACAACGCCATCCTGCCACAGACTTGTAAAGAATTAACGCCACCAGCCTTAATAAAAACATCCTGGATGCCTGACTCCAAAATGGCGGCTCCCCGGGTCCAGGCATGCCGACAGCAACGGTCTTTTAACCGGAGAGGTGCAGCCTCATCAGTTTAGCGCAGGCAGCGGCCACTTAAGGCACCATTTCATGTCAAGATACAGAGATGCAAGTGGAAAGAATTAACACCTCACACTTTAAAAACAATACCATGGGTGCCTGACCACAAAATGGCAGCTCCCTGAGATCAGGCAAACCGGCGGAGTGATCGGTTTAGCGCAGACATTAACCCCTCAACACACCTATTTACCTATGTTATAGATACTAAAGAAACAATGTGCAGACATCAACCTCTCAACACACCTTATTTACCCATTTTATAGAGACCAAAGTAACAATGATCTCTTCCAATTTTTAACGAAGAGGGCGGCTAAAGCACCTATACCTTAGATTGGAAAGAATCAATGACCGCTTCTAATTGCTGATGCACCAAAGTACCCAAGTAAAATGAAGAAAGGCAGGCCTGTAGGGGGAAAAATTCATAGTACCTGACACTAAGATGGCGGCCAACAGAGACGCAAATGGAGTTGTTTAGTTAACACTGATGCTAACCCTGGTGAGACGAGCTCAATAATCAACAAGAAGCAGGTATAACGATGCATAGGAAGTGTCTTACACTCAATGCAATATCCCTCAAAGTTAACCCAGCTGGGATGAACTCAATGAAGATGAGGGGAAGAGATGACTCTAGAAAGTTAGCATCAGCTTCAGGAGGCACCTACTAATGCCTTTAATAAAGCAATAATACACCCATATAACAGAGTCAAAATGACACCGGCCCATCTAACTCTCCTCCGAGCCTATACAGCGAACGGCTTAAAACCCAATGGCCCGAACTCCTTTTCCGTCATCTTCCCTCCCAACCTCTCACCTAAAGCAAAAATAAATTTTAAACACAGGCTGATAAGACAACACCAAGAAACTCTATTCGCAGACATATACCACTGCTCCTTCAAAGGTCAGCAGAAAATGGATCTTATTTTCCACACCCAAAACCCTGCGGAATGGAACACCATTCTTAGATCCCACCTCCACATCTCCAAAACAACTAGCACCCCTATCAGCTGCAAACTAACGTTTCTAATCTCAAACCACCATACACGCAATCGCAACACCTTTGCGACCATCTACAGCAATAGCACAGTACTGGTCCAAGCCAACAATGGCAACCTGGATGCATTTGACTCCCTCTTCCCCACACTACGCAATGCCTGCACTTATTTACACCACTCCCACTCGAACAAAACCCTATCCTCGAACCAACCGACCCTCCTGGAAAACTCTCACAACAATCCCACGATCCAAACCGAATCCACCAACCTATCGCCACCACCCCACCCCACCCCCCCCCTCCCCCTCCTCCTCCAACTCCTTCCCCCAACTTGCACAACACATTTCTCTCAGCCACCTCAAAAACGAGGCTCGCCCCGGATGAGACACTACAGTCCTCTTGCAACCTCCTCCTCGCCCCCCCTACTCGACACTACTCCCATCAAGCAACAAAGGAAACCGACCCTCAGACAATAGCCCCGAACTCTCTCCAAGCACCAAAACCAATTAAGCAGCCTCCCAATTCCCGAAATAATCTGTCACAACACCCCCCCACGATTATCCCCAAGAACCAAATAGGCAGCAGAAACACTGTGAGCCACACCGATAAGCCCCCTCCATCCATAGACGCAGGCATCAGCTACATGACGAGCCACCCCTCCGCAGACAAGCTCCCCCATCCATAGATTGCCCTGCTCAGGACTTCCTGAAAACAAACTCCCCTACACCCTCCTCTATGAATACATCCCAAAGACTGGCATGGCTGGAATACCAGCTTGAGATCGTAATGCAGGGTATTAATAAAATCTTATCAAACCGCACCCTACCCATGGAGCCTACCCAAAGCCCACTCCCCACAGGCACTTTCAATAAACACACAAATCCCCACAAGGACAAAAGGCTCAGATGGAACACAACCCCCTTCAGGAACCAGCCGTAAAGACCGAAAAGAACAAACGCTGCAATTTCCATGAAAGAGGCGAGGGATCTCGACGAATCCTATAAAGCAACTTCAGTAGTCTTCCCCAACTCCGGGATCCAGGTAATCACAGTATTTGGAAGAGACCACACCGCAACGAGAGAGTTGAGACCTCCAGTCTACCTCACGAATATCCCCATGGCTCCCCAAAATGACTAACGCAAAACAAGAGGGTGACCAACTGCATGCTCATAAACTGCAGATCTGCGACAAAACACGCAACAGAGCTGGCAGAAACCATCCTAACCCATGACATAGACATCACAGAAACCTGCCTGAATGAATCCTCCTTCCCCACCCCATCATTGATATGCTTGTACCCCCTGGGTTCTCAATCATCAATAAAGACAGAAAGAACCAGCGAGGTGTGGGTACCGCAATCATCCACAAAAGTAACATCTCTATAACGGAAACAGGCTCCTTCAAATACAACACATTTGAATACCTGACCGCCACCATTAAGACAATGGACAACAAAATGCTTTATTGCCACCTCCTCTGCCATCCACCAGACAACACCCCTGCATTTGGAGAACACCTTTCTGACCTGATAATACACTCCTACCTCTCGGATGCGAACAACCTAATGCTAGGCGACCTAAACCTACTCTGGAATGAGGAAAACAACCCTCTGATCCAATCCTTGAATGAGCTTCTTTGCAATAATAATTTGACCCAACAATGCACTGAGCAAACCCACAACAAAGGCTCAATCCTGGATGCCATGATAGCACACGAAGACTCAATCTCCATTGACCTTATCCTCCCTGTTGACTGGTCAAACAACCATATCATTCTATTTCATATCAATCAAAAGACCCAAGCCCTTCCTCGCACAAATGAACCCTCTCACTGGACAAGAAACCCTAAGCATGAACCCCCTCGTCGAACTAGAAGAAAAGATAAGTGCACTCCTCCCTTCCACCACATGCGACAGGTCCACAACAGAATTTACCTCGCATTACAATGCGTCAATGACCGCCATACTTGACCAAATAGCTCCCCTGAAACAAAACAAAATCAAGAACATTCTATCGAGATCATGGTTCAACACAGACCTAAACGCGGAAAGAAGACAACTAAGAGCAGCAGAAAGACTCAGGCAGAACAACCCTTCGACAATCCACCTTGATCAACTCAAAATGGAACGCAGGAAATATAAAAAGCACATCAAAAATCCTCCTTCTTCTGCAGTGCACTAATCAATGCTAAAAATCGCCCCAAAGAACTATTTAATATCATTGGACAACAAACATCCAACCCCCCTCCCGCCGCCGCAATTCAGGCTCCAAAGACCTATGTGACAACTTTGCCAATTTCTTTAACGAAAGATCTCAAGGATTAAACTCTCACTGGAGGACCACATCCACCCACCCAATGAAAGCCCTTTCCCCTACAAAGAAGTCAATAACCCACCCAGGGAACCCCTAAACAACTGGAAATCATTCAAACCCGTCTCTGAAACAGAAATTGTCGAACTGACTACCGGAACCGAATCCTCGTCACACATTGAAGACCCCTTCCCTGCCCAACTGGCCAAAAAGCTCAAACTCTGCCTAGCCCCACTCTGGACAAAGATGAAAAATAGCTCCCCTAAAACAGGAATCATGCCAGAATGCTTCAAAATCGGTCAAGTCACACCATTACTGAAAAAAGCGTGCTCTGACCCAAACGATCTCAATAACTTCAGGCCTGTCTCCAATCTCCCATTCTTAGCCAAATTGCTAGAAAAATGTGTTCTCCGTCAATTTACCCATCACATGGACCTTTGGGCGGCCTTCGACACGGTTGACCACAAACTGCTCATCAATGTACTTCGGGTACGAGTAGAAGAGGGGGTCCTACAGTGGTTCACCTCCTTCCTGCAGAACCGCTCACAAAGCATAAAAATCAGAAACTTCACGTCTGACCTACGCCCCATAAGCAGGGGCGTCCCCCAAGGATCAGTTCTTTCACCCTCACTGTTCAACATCTACATGGAGCCCCTCACCACCATACTCAAAAAAGCCAACATACCCTTGCACCTGACGACACCCAGATCTACCTAGAAACCTCCACCATGGATGACATGCAAAGACTTAATCACACCTTAATAGAAGTCCAACAATGGCTATCCCTAAACCATCTGAAACTCAACCAGGATAAAACTGAAATCCACCTCATATCCAACTAAGAGCAGACCCCCCCAAAGCACAGATTGGCTAAAATCTATTGATGCTCTCAACTGCACTCTCATCCCGTCCGACTCCGTGAAATCACTGGGAATCACTCTGGACCCTAACCTAGACATGGTCAAACACATCAAGAACACCAACAAGAGTGCTTTCCTCAACCTAAAACTACTAAACTAAATCAAAGCCCTTCATCCCTCCAAGTGACCTTAAGCAAGCCACGCAATCCCTTGTGCTATCTAGATTGCATTACGGGAACGCCACCCTCACAGGCACGGCAAAATCACACTTTGCTCCTCCCAGATCAACCCTAAATGCAGCAGCCAGAATGGTGACTGGAGTAAAGAAATTCAAACACATCTCCCCCGCTCTCAGAGAGCTAAATTGGCTGCCAATAGAAATGGACGCCAACTTCAGAACTGCTTGCCTCACTCACAAAGCCATGCACACTGGCAAACCTGCCTATCTGGCCTCCAAACTCAACAAAGCTGGGCAGACAAGATATCTCAGGAGCACCAACACTCTACTTCTCATCCCGCCGAAAACTCGCAAACAAAAACCCTTTCACGCTCCTTCTCCGGAAATGCCCCCAAAATTTGGAACACCATCCCAGTACATATCAGGACTAACCCTTCTTTCAAAAAATTCAAAAGCCAGCTCAAAGCCCTCTTCCTCAATCGAACTCTTACAAAGTGATAGCTGACTCACAAGACGGAATCGTGCCCTCCTGAGCATCCAGTCACTGTGACAAGAATTACTTCTTACAGCATCTATCTCTTGACTCTCTCTTATGTCCCCCGTCTCGTATCATTGTGTTTACTACTATTTCTCTTTGTACTCGATTTTTACTTGACAAATGTTGTAAAGCGCTTTGATACCTTCGGGTCTGGCCAGCGCTATATAAAACTCTTAAAATAAAAAATAAATTCTAGTTATCTTTCTCCTTAGGCGCATCTCTGCCCCCCTGTGAATAAATGTTTAGCTTTGTAAATGTAGTTGCACAACAAGGGGAAAAGAGCAGCAAGCAGATTTCACTCCAACCACATTTCTCTTAAATTTAAAAACAAGCAAAAATAAGGCCTGCCTCCTTGTTTAACCGTGATAATGTCAGTGCGCCGAGGATCAAAGGCTAATCGGTGCAGGACAAGAGGCGAATTTGAAACCAAATCTTGTCACTGAAACTACCAAAGAGGCACTCTTCCAAACCTCCTTATTTGTGTTGGCTCGTCGCTCAATGAAAGAGGGAGCCAACCGGTGAAAGGTGGAGGCTGGCAGACTTCAGCAACACTTCAGGAATCGTTCAGGGCTTTTCAGCCTTGTTGCTGTAATATTATATGTACATACTGTATCCTCTTCCCAGTCCCAAGTCAACATGTATTTAGAAAAGTAATAAAAAAAGGAAAATGGACCTGAAAGCTCGCACGGCGCAGTGCGGAAAATAAAACGAGAAGCGGCCGCCATTATAACGTGGGGTGCCTGGCTGCTTGGAAAAATAAATACAAAAAAAAGTTCCCGCCATTGCTAAAGCTTGCGTCCCACCAGTGTGATTTTAGGTTAATTAAGCAAAGAGTTCTCCCAAAGGGCTACTGTAAGCTGAACAATAAGGACACAGTAGAAGGTCCAGTCCTGATGGGAGTTTACAAAAGAAGACAGGGCGGTACTAAGGAGGAACTAATAAGCCTATGAACAAATCAAGAGCTAACATTTAAATAGGACAGTCACAGCAGCCAATTGAAAAAATGGGCGGAGAGTGGGCGGAGCTTCAAGTCCATAACTCACTACTGCATGCCTCGCAGCAGCGCATGCGCTGCCCAGGCTCGATTTTAAAAATGGATAATTTTTAAAGCACTCACTGTGGCACATTCAACCTTTCACAAGGCTGGTGCCAAATACCTGTCCAACAAGATTTTTGAATACTGTCCAAAAAGACCTTTGCGTTCACAGTCCGCCCAGTTGCTGGCTGCTCCCTACATAAAACGTAGGAAGTAGGGCGGGTCCGCCTGCTCTGTTTTGGCAGCCAAGTACTGGAACAAGCTCCATCTTACACTCAGATGCATCCTAGAGAAAAACATGTTTCGAAAGCAACTGAAAGCACATTTGTTCAAACTGTAGGTTGGTTGATTTTTCCTTGTGGCCGTTTGTCTTAGCAACAGGACGCTCCCGTAGCTGTGTGTTTTAGAAATTCACTCAATCATTCAAGGCTGAAACACCCACTTACTTACAAACTGATCATCAATAACTTCAGACCAATGAGTCCTTGGTTAGATACACTCTATCTTTTCAGAATAGTCCTCCTCATATTCCAGTGTTTCTACTGGTTTTATTATGCGCTAATAAATTCCACTGGGGTGTTGATGGTGTATGTATGTATATGGTAATGTATAGTGCCAAGGGCAGCAGAGCGCTCTATAGGGTTAAAGGCAAGGATATAGTCAACAAGTGTATTGAGGGGTAGATGGTGTGTGGACTGTTATTGTATCATGATATAGTGGTTTTAAAGAGGTGCATCTTCAACCTGTTCTGGAATTGGTGCACGGTTGGGGCAGTCTTGATGGACAAGAGAATATCATTTTCGTTCCTAGGCATATAGATGGAAAAGGCTTGTCGCCTTTTTTTCTTTTCTGCACTTCTTTGTCTCTAGTCTGATGGTGTGTTGGCTGTGGGTATTCCGAGAGCCACCAGAGAAGGTTCAGTTCATGGTGGCTTTTAAAAGATGCATGTGGTCTTGAAAATTGTGGGCCAGCAAAGTTCTGTTAAAATGGGGTGGTGTGATCATATTACTTCAGTTTCTGGGTGAAGCATCGTGCAACATGTAGGGTGCTGTTAAAGAAAAGCTAGTGTGTAGTCTGGGAGGCCATAGTGCAGAATGTCCCCTCCATCCAGACGCAAGAGTACGAGGGTTTCAGCAGCGGCTTTGAGGTTGCGTTCTGGGAGGAATGGTTTTACTTTCATCAATAGAAACCGCTGGTACCATGCCCTCTTTGTCTTCTTGGGTACCTTGATGGGTGATTTGGTGTCTAGGGTGAGTCCATTTGATCTAGCATGGAGTGAAAGTTGAGGTTCAAAGCCATCAACTTTCATGATATTGAGTCAGGTTTGTACTATTTCTTGCTTGTTCTTTCTTGGTAGGGTTGATTTTCAGGAAGGTGCTGCTCCACCAGGTCTGGATGATGTGTAGGCAGATGTTGGATATTTGGAGAGGAGGAGACCTTCAAGTAGAGTTATGTATTGTTGGCATATTGGTGAATCTTAATGCTGTTATTGGTGTGATGATGGGAAAAAGCATGGACCTTTGGGGGCTCTGCAGGTATAGGGATGTTCTGGAACCTGGAAGTGCCCATGTGAATGTATTGATGTCTGTTACAAAGGTGGGAGAAGAATCATTGACGGACATTGCCAGTAAATCCAATTTAATATTTCAGAATGCGGATGAGGGTGGGATGGTCGATTGTGTCAAGGCAGCTGAGAGGTTAGCAATATTGGGAGGCAGGGGTCATATTCATCATTGGTTAGGGGGGCATCATCTACGATGTGCTAGGTAGCTTTCTCAATGCTGCAGCTTGAAGCCTTGAGTGTTCATTGTGCAGGAGATGGTTGATGTATATTGTGATCTTGAAGTTGAGCCTTCACAAGCATCTTGCTGATGAAGGGTAGGTGTGTTTGGTCATCGTAATCTAGTGGATGCTTCTTTAGGACAGGGAGGAGAGCTGGGAGGATGCCTTGAGTGCGAAAGGCATTGACAATGGTGAGTAGGCATGAGGGAAGTTCTCCAGCGATAGCTTTGATGAAGGACAAAGGTATTGGCTTTGAGTGCATCAGTGAGATCAGCTAGAAATAGGGCTTTGAGGGATCACCCGTTAGGTGATGGTATGAGAAGAGGCTTAGACATAAGCCAGCTTGGTATTGTCAAAGTGCTGTTTGGTCTTCTTAGTTTTTAAACTGAAGAAGAGGTTGAGGGCCTTACATTTGTCTGTGGAGCATGGATTAGGAGGGAGAGGGATTTCAAGACTTTCTTGGCTGTCTATCTGAAGAGCATTTTGCTTCTGTTGGCAGCCTAATTGATGATGTTAGTATAGTACTTAGCTTTTGCTGATGTGATGAGTGATCTACCTGTTACTCCGAGGAACTTGTCACTTTGGTTCTGTTTTTCTTCCATTTTTTTTTTCTGTCTGCAGATTGAGCGTTTTGTGTTGGCAAGTTATTTGGATTTCCAAGGTGCTAAAGATTTTAGCTTATATTTGTCTATTTTAGTTGGCGAGTGAGTGTTCACATTCTTTTCCAACAGTGTTGAAGTTATTTTGAAAGTTGTTGATGTGTCATTGGCAGGGCAAGAGATGAGTTCAAACTTTAAGTTGCTGATGGGGAAGTCTTTAAATTAACTGAAGATGCTGTGTTCTCTTTAGGGATGCAAAATCAAAGGGGATTATGGACGGAGTGGTGAACAGTGCAAGCACTCACCCCCAGTCAACTGATCTGGGTTTAATCCATCGTCATTCTTTAGCTCACTCCGCCACCCCAGTTCAGACATGGCCATATGCAAATCAGTCTGACACTGTGCCTCATGGGAATAGTCCAGCCTGAACTGCCAAGCCACGTCTTCCCTGGACTGGAAACAAGTATCCTGGGACCGGTTTCTGGCTAATCAGCCGTCATCAGCCAGGCTAGCTTGAATCCAGTGGCAAAGTGAGCAAGGGACCCACGTCTGGGCATACCCTGCCAACTTAGGGCGAAAAAGCAAACCCAAAGCTGTTCGGGCTGGACTGTTCCCATTGGGCACAGGGTCAAGACTGATTTGCATATGGCTGGGTCCAAACTGGAACTGGTGAGCAAAAAAACGAGGTAGGCCCAGATCTCTGTACTGGGGTGAATGTATGACATTGTTCTGCATTCTGTCCATCAATAGTTCTTTTTGCATTTCTCCTTAGGGATGACCTTTATTTGTTGATTGGACACTGAGCAGGTAAATTGGAATGCAGGGAGGTTGGTACATTCTAGAGATATTGTGTGATTGAAATAGTGCATGAAGCAGAACAGAATTCTGGCCCGCAGAGTGTTGAACATAATTCTCCGAAAGGAGAAATTTCGACTGCCATGTGATACTGCAACAAGCAGGGCAGTCCAAGAATTTGCTTTCTCTTTGTCGAGAGGCAGTGAGGTTGTGGTGTTGGCTAGTGCTCAGTGGGGTCTCGCTGCTGGCAAGTCATCTAGTGAGTTCCCTCAGCATCAGGGTGATCAGGTTTAGCAGGCATCATCTTCCCAATCACAAATGGCATATACACAAAGAAAGGGTTCCAAGTTGTCTGACCAATTGAGTACACCATCGGTGGATGTTTTTGATACTTTTGAAAATGCTGTCCAGCCTTTTGCACCTTCATTTTCCTCTTTGAGGGTCTCTGCTAACATTTCTGTCAAACTAAAGCAAGTTTGAGGACTTTCATGTGCAACATTTTGCTTTTCGGTTGAAGCACTTAAATTCAAAACTGGGGATCGATGCCAGAACAACTTAATCCAGACCCTCATAATTACAGAACTGGCAGAATTCATGTTTGGGGCGGGGGGAGGAAATGCCAAAGATACGGCACACCTTAAGTTGAGAACCAGCTGTTTGAATGGGTCGGGAGGAGTTTATGAAGTCTTTTTTTTTTTCTTTCTTCTATCTAAGGGGTTGGAATGTGACTACAGAGCAGAGTTCACATGGAGCTAATTTATGAATAAACAAATTTTTTACAAAAAAAAATTCTTTTTTTAACCATTTCTGTCCAAGCTATAATTATCAGGAAAATGCAAAATAAGCATTTAGTATGCCTGAGGAGAATTGCTTCAGTGGGCAAGGAAGCAAAGAATAGGACAATGACATCCGTCCAGTATGGAGTGTGCTCGCTCCTGATTGGTAGATCTCATGAACACTGCAACATTGTGCCCTTTGTTACATGGGATAAGCAGTTTTTCATCTTTTCCTAAAAATAGTTTTGTTCTTTTATTACCCCTTGTGTTTTTCCTTGAGTTTGTGATTTGGCATTACAGTACTAATGCGTGTTTATTTAGGTGTAACAACTTGACTGTGTAAATTTGACAGTGTTCTGTGAATTCTCTATAACCTGCACTGGCCGGGGAAATTCTGCCCTTAGACTGTTTGTATCAGAAGCTCTGGCTTAATGGACCAATTTTTTGTCTTTCAAATGGTCTTACATGACCTCATACTTACTCGTCTCCATCTAGTCGGAGTCTACAGCAAGGCCCTTCTGAATCTCATTTTATCTAGAAAAATTAGCTGTTTTCAGAATTTGTTTTACTTTTCTGGTTCTCCTCATCTTCTTTTTTGGATTTCCTCCTGTCCCAAGGGGATCACACTCAAATTCTTAGCCAGAATGATGATAAATCTGCACTGCTCACAAGAAATTTTCAAAACTGCCTCAGAGAAGTGGGTTCATGAATGAGACATAACTAAGTAAAAGTCAACTCTGACAAAACATATGTACATGATGCAGCCATCCGGCTTCATGGTCTAGTAGCTGATGACCGTCAGAATTTGGGACTACTATCGTGCCAGTCTCTTCAGTGCGCACCTTTGATCTATCATCCTTTTTCTGTTCAATTAAAAAAAATATCTTCCTCTTGATTTCTAGACGCCTGCCTTTTTACATAGAATCACTCCTTTTCTTCCTTTTTCTTTTTCGTTGCACATTTGCTCAGGTAATAGTTACTAACCAATGTGACTACTTCCCTGTTTCTTAGTCTTCCTAAATACTTGAAGTCTCATCTTCAGAGAATTCAACATGCTTAAGTTTGCCTCGTATTCAATCGTCCTTGCTATTCTCACATTTCAGATTTTATGATCACGCCTCCTTGTCTACCCGTTTTCAAACGTGTCATCTTCGAATCGCTCTGTTTTGTCCATTGAACATTTAACAAAAATGTCTCCTCCTATCCGCAATCTAAATTCTGTCATTACAAACCTCTCACCAATTGGTGGTCGCTCCTTCTCACGCCAGGCCACTAATAAATAACTCTCTCCTGTTAGGCATACAACTTGTAGAGGAAGATCTGTCACTCCGCAGAGCTCTTAAAGCCTGGCTCTGTCCCTCTTCTTAATTCTTACTATGGACTCAGAATTGGTTAGACTGTTCTAGAAATCCAACACAGTGTAACAATACAGCCTCTATAGATTTTGCTGCTTTGTCATCACATAATCATCTTTTTACAGACTGCTTGCTATTTTAATGCCTAAGGTTGATTACTTACTTTTCATAACGAAATTAGTTTCTTTTGTGGGGGTTTACAATGGCTTTACAAAAAAATATTGTGGCATCCTTCTGTAATCAACCTATGGTTTGAATCTCAAGCATTTCTGCTGAGTCAAATGCTTATGAGATTTCTTATCTTCAATCAGATTTCAGCTATAACTATGTGTCATATTTTGTTCATCTCTACTCAATTAGAGCAGAATTAGTTGAATTTTCACTTCATTTTCATCAAAAGAAGATATTATTCTGTTATTATGCATGAATCTGGCTTCTTGCTCTGTCTATTGCACATATTTGCTCTGAAGACTTTAATTAATGGCCATTTAGCTTCTGCCTATGCCAATAATGATTCTTTTAATTTGCAATGATTTTTACATTGGACTTTGATTCCTGTTATTGGCCCTCCATGTCTTGCGACCTCGTTCTAAGTTTCACCCTATGTTTATACACGTAGCACATATGGTGGGTTTTGTACAACATGCACTTAGTTCTAGGTTTTTGCACCATTTCCTCGAGTTCTTAACTGTAGGAAACTGTAAATGTGAAATGGTGTAACGGAGAGGAAGCCCATGTGGAAATGTAGTGTCAAAGACCATTGAGCCCATTATTTCCCACTGCACGGTGCATAACTTGGAATTGGGCACAAAAATGTATGTCTGGCATGATACCCTGCGCAATGGTATTTGCCAGATGATTTTTGCACCTGATTTTGCACTCCTAATGAAGCAACTAATTTTGCTTTGCTGAGGCAGATTTGGACTTTGGCGTCTTTAAACAAAATTACAAGAATTTGGACTGTGGTTGATCATCATCACAAGACTGGTGATGAATAGAGAACTTGGGGGTTCATTCTAAGGCTGTTTGTAATCTGCCTGATGTACTACCTCACTGAACTACCAATAGCAAGAGCACTGGTTATTCTTGAGACAAGATGGGAGTTAAACGCCTTTGATTACATTGAGCAATGTAGCTTGAGATATCTGACCCTGTTAGGGGGCAGTAGTGGCCTCCAGCATCCACTCACTGTAGCTAAAAGGAATGGTGGTTGAGCCAGTGATTGGAGTTTGTAATGCAGGTTTGATGCTACATTTTATTTTGATGCACGATGATACTGGTGAGCGACCGCCATTGAAATGTAACTCCAAAGTGCTCTGGAAGTTTGGCCAGCAGGAGTGACATGGACTCTTGTATAAGCCAGCCGAGCTTCATATTCTATGTGCATTCTGTAATTTATGGATGTTTATTTTTGGCTATGCCGAGGTATAAGATACTACATAACTGATAAGGAGGTGCCTTTAAAACCACTGACGATACAGTGGGAAATAGCTAGGTACCATTTCAATATATTTTGTTTTTAGTTGTGATTAATGCCTATATGGGCTGTACAGATGGAAATTGAATCATCCTGATAGACGAACAGATTTTTTACTTTGCGCAGCATCACACCTTGATGAAAAATGTGGATATACCAATCTGAAATGGAAGACTTTAGTTAGCTGTTCTTGCAATTTAAAGAAGGAAGCAATTTAGTCTCATGAAAGAAACGCTTGATTTCTGATTGATGCATCCCTGTTATTATGTTGAAAGGGGCACCCAAAGTTTTACGTAATCATTGAACTCATGCAGTGGAAGCCTTCTGAGATCCCACTCGTTAAGTGAGTGAGGAAAGAGGTGATTGTCTGAACTAGATTATTTGGGACCGGTCAGCAAGGAGTGAAAACCAGACAAGGCACCTCTGTTACATATTCGTGACAGTGGTGCAAGGTGGGATGGTTAATTTAGCGAAGTGTCAGAATTTACAAAGGATCAGCGTGATCAAATTGGCTTTGATCTGCAGCCTCTATTGGTTTTGTTAGTCTGTGTCGTATTGCAGGAGCATCAGGTGCGCTTATTTTGTTACAAAAACTATGCTGGTCAATGTGTTTCTATTTGTCTAGTGGCAACAATTTCGACAGTTTGTTGACTTCCTGTAAACTAATCAAATGGTAAAGGATGCAGGGGTTGGTAGAGGTGTTAGTAAATAAGGGTGTAATAATGGCCTTCTCAAATGGAATTAAAACCAACACCTTCCAGAAGGGACATGTTGGTAAAGATCCTAACGATAGAGGCAAAAGGAGATGGCATCTGCAGTAGCATCTAATCTGGAGCAGCTTTTAAAGCTGAGTCAATGGGTCTTTACAGATCGTAGGAGTGCCTAGGCCACCCTTAAGCCCAGGACATTTCCCTGGTCGAACTAACCCAAAGAAGCGGATTCGGGGGCGGCTGGCTTGGAGTGCACCTGCTTTGAATGGACCAGATGCTGTTCCTTGGAATGACTGCTTTTGTCCTGAGGTTTGAGGTTAGCTTTTGAGCTAAGCACTTGGGAAAGAGATCCTAGCTGCCAGATGGAGGAATTAGCAAAACACTCAAGAAGAAAATATTTGCATTCGCCATCTGCATTTTGAAAGACATGGTTACCAACACATATAAAGTGTTTGCGTTTTGAAATTCGAATAACGTTATACATCTTTTTTTTCTTTTGAATTTTCAAAAATGACGACTCTTGGTGTTTCTGTTAAATAATCAGTTCTGTCCCTAACTTAATTGTGGCTTTTTCTTAACCCAGAGAAGTTTTTCTAATTGCAGCACACACATTTTAATGATACCTTCGTGAATACGGCCTCCGTATGTTTGGTCTTTGTAATTAAGTTGTCACATTTGTCTGTCGATGATTGTTGCTTGGTTTAAAGGAAAACATTTTGATTCCTTGGAATGTCTTTCTCTCCCAAATCCAAACGTGTAATGTCCAATCATTATGTCGTTATTTTCTCTGTTTTTCTTTCCCTTTCTTTTTCTTTTCTTGCCCATTGCTGCTTCTGCATTTATTTCAGTTTGTCAAGAGAAAACTCTTAAACCTGGACAGATTGGGTGGGAGCGAAATGCTGATAACCTCCTAAGGGACTTGAAGGAGATTTTCACTCCCCCGTGGGATCTGACATCTCCCACCGAAGGTAATGCAGCACAGCATGGACTGTCTCCTTGTTGTAGCTAGAATATTTAATGTTGTTGTCTTACGAGTGCTCAAACCCAAACGGTAGGTGGGTTTAAATATGCAATACAGGGTAGGTACAGAGAAAGCAAACTATTTTAGGAGCTTCCTGCAGATTAGTAAGTTTGACTCTAAAGGGAGAAGTACTTTTTAGGTCTCGCCTGAGCCAGCACTTTAGCGCTGCTCTGGCGAGAGCTATAGAAAGCGGGATTTGGAAGTGCAAACTAGTGCTTTTCAGGCCGCCAACTCCAGTGCATGTGCGCCGGGCGCGCGCACCAATTGATCACTTTCGCGCCGCTTTGATGTTCTCAGTGAGCCGTGCGGCCACTGAGAACATCAAAGTGGCCGCGAAAGTGCTCACCATATGCCAGTCTCCCCTGTGTTGCTTTAGCACTCACCCCCACCGTGGCTCACTTTCTCTTCCATGGCCGCGCGGCCAATACTTGTTCTCCTCTACTCCTGTTCTAACCTCACTTCCACCACACCTTTCTCATCCTTTATCTACTTCTCGCTCTTTCCCTCTGTTTTCTCTCCAGCTGTTTGTTCTCGCCCCTCGGCACTCACTCTCCTCCTCTACCAAACTTTCCCTCCTCTGGGCACGCTCCCTCCCTTCTACCTCTAAAAATTTCCTGCCTTCTTTCTCAACTTCCCACTTACTCCTCACACCACCCCGCGTCCTCTCCGTTCTCTCTCCCCGTCCCCCTTTTCACTTTCTCCTCTGCTCTTACTCCCCTCCAATTCTTCCTCTACTCCTGCCCCTCCCAGGGACGTAACATAGACCCATGCAGCCCCGTGGCGCAGGAGGCTCAACACCCATTAATGCCAATAAATATCCATGAGATATGGGAGGCGCAGGCCCCCCATCTTACATGTGTTACAGCACTGCCTCCTCCTCTTTTTAACATCTCGCACTAATATGTCCTTGCACCTCGCTATGCTTCCTGTTTAGTCCCCAACTCACTCTCTCCTTTAATTCCCTTTTCCACTCTCTCATTTCCCCCAGCCACCATCCTTCCCTCTCGTTGTTCTGTTCTAGCTCACCTCCTTCCCTCTCTCCCTCTACTAGCCATTCATTCCCTCTATCTTGTTGTTCTGCTCTCTAGTCCTCACTTTATTCTCATCCTCTTCTATCACACTCCTCTTTCCTCGCCCTCTTCAGCATTATCTCCCATTCTGCTCTTCTTTCGAGTTCTCATTGCTGTCTTCCTCCTTCTCCCTAACTCGCTATGTTGTAGCTATTATCAGCTCTATGATTGATCCATTGACCATCTAATTTGCGTTAGTGTGTTATCCACATGACCGTTGTCTCACTGCAGTTCTTTAAGCGCTCTCATACCTTATGATGTTCGTCACTGTATAAAGCTGTTAAATAATTAATATTTAATTATCCGATATACAATTTTAGCTTGTTCACCTTCATGTCTGAGCTACGGGCTCACATATTATTTGCCGGGAACCTTCACTGCGGCTGAGAGATGGTCCAGTTATTCGTCCTGGTTTTTACTGAAAGTAAATAAAAGCAACATTCTTTGGAGGTAGCCTTTTGATTGCTATTTGTTCACTTCAGACCAAGAATGCACTGAATGCAGATGCTACTAACCGCCATTCCGCTACAGAACGTCCGTTAGACCACTGCACTGGACTCCCACACTCATTCATTCAGATTGAAAACCAGCATTGGCATAGCCAATAGGTCTCGCCTTTGGGACCTTATAAGTGTTTAGACATGCAACACTTGATGTTGTTGCACCAAGGATATTGTGCTGGATAACTAAACACTTATAAGGTCCCAAAGGCGAGACCTATTGGCTATGCCAATGCTTGTTATATATTACGAGCTGCAGCTGTGTATTTTTTTGAAATATAAATGTTTTGCATTTTCACTAGAAATGCACATGTGGTTGAAGTTTAACTACACATGGTATATCTATCTGTTCAGTTATTCTAGTGGTCTCAGTTGAAGGATTATTCTACTCCTGGTCAAGCCTTTGACACGCCTTAAAACCACTTTAGCAAAATAGTGGTAAAATGTGATATTTAAAATCATAATACATATTTTTGTTTAATACAAAGCTTTCAACCACCTTGTTAAATACCTCCTGGGCTTGCCCAGTCTCATTGTGCCTAGCTTCACTGCTTGACACGAGGCAGTGATGCTGCGTGTGTGCGCTGCGTGTGTGCGCTGCGTGTGTGCGCTGCGTGTGTGTGTTGTGTGTGTGTGTGTGCCCTGCTCAGTTTTGTCTAAGAACTTTCTTTTACGTTGTTTCCCGGTTCCGTCCTCCAAACCCTAGTGTCTGTTTTCACTCTAGATTTCCATTTGTCTCCCATTTTCATAATCCTTCACTCTCCTTGCTATTGATGGGGCACATGTTCACTTTTTTTTAAATCTCATATTAACCCTCTTATGTTTTGCTCCCTAAACTTCTCCCACTTTACCGCTGTTATGAAGTCCTACAGATATATAGTTATTTTTCCTTCTTCTCCCTAGCTCTCAATCTAAGACCTCAAATTTTGACCCTTGCGTCTGGTATTTTGCCATTTTGTCTCTTTCGGTTTCTCCCTCATTTATCTTAGTTCTGGAGTGTTTGAGCAGTACTTCAAATCTGCTCTATTTTTGCCTCTAATAAAGTGATAGTTGCCACCCTTCGCTTCTATAGTTTCTCGCTACCTCCCTTTGTTAACACCTTGAAAGAGTAAATGATTCTCAAATGTCTATTGCACTTTATACTAATATAATCACAGAAAAACAAAAGCGTTAAGGTTGGAATGTTTGAATTCATCTCAGCCACTGATAAAGACTTGGAGACATCTTCCAGCCAATGTGTTTTTGCCCTCGATGCCACTCTAGAACAAGATCGGTCATTTGCAAATCAAACTCCATTGCTGCAATAGGAACAGTCCAGCCTGAACTGCAAGGTCCCCTCTAAAGGAGAACACAAGCAACCCCTTCCCGGTTTCTGCCTTTTTAGGCTTCTTCTGTGATATGCACCTGGAGTCCAGTGGCACCCACGTCTTAGCATACGCATTACACTTATATAATCTTGCTAGTTTCATCAGTACCTCTGACTGGAACAATTAAACAAGCATTGGCATAGCCAATAGGTCTCGCTTTTGGGACCTTATAAGTATTTAGTTATGCAGCACAATATCCTTGGTGTAACAACATTAACTGTTGCATGGTTAAACACTTATATGGCCCCAAAGGCGAGACCTATTGGCTATGCCAATGCTTGTTTCCTCCGCGTCTAAGCTAATAATGCTCTTAAAAACTGCCCAGTCGCATCTCAATGTTTGACTTGAATGAAAACGCAATTATGTTGAGTTAAGTGTAGGCCACAGCGGTGTGAGACGCAGAGCTGCGACCAAGTATAGATCGCATTGCAAATAAACAAAGAGTGGAAAACCCATAAAAGTCGGCTCTGTCTAATGTTGATGTCTAAGAGTACTAGTGAGCAACGAGGTGAAGTAAACCAACAGGAAATCTGCTAATATAACCTGAAACCTTAATCCAGCAATTCATTTAAATATGTCTCAGTTATGAACATAGTGGTGGTTCGCAGCTTGGTTTATCGTTGGAATGTGCATGCATCTGCTTTCACACGTGGCCTGGGCAGTGTATTTTCACACGCAGGTAACTTAACCTCTTGAAAAGAAATGGAATTTGTAGTGCTTCAATGAGTCATCCTCACAGGGCGAAGAGGAGCAATTTAGTCGCAAACTGACTCCAGGTCCATTGTTATGTTGCTGCGGACGCTCAGGGGCACAGCATTGTCATCACTTTTACTTCACTGAGGCAGTTATGGCTGCGCGGGCACGGCTGAGAAATGGAGGGGTTGCTGGTCGAAATAACACGCGAGTGGTGAAGCGATGCTGAATAAGTCAAGCCTGGGAGTTGTGAGCGCGCGCGCGCTAAACCAAAATAAATTAAACACACAAGTGATGACACGATCTTCTGGTGGGAGAGGGAATTGAAGCGCAAGCAAGCAAGGTGGAGAGAGGCACGCAAGGCTTAATGAGCCTTGACAGAAACCCCCATTGCGGCTGCGCGTGTGAACGCAAGCTTGAGGCCAGCAAAAGCCTCTGGTAGCACTTTCAAAAGCCACTCACTAAATTTCTCGCAGAGCAGCGCATGCGCTGGCTCAGCGAGACCTAATAATGGCTAGCCTTTTACAGATTCTACCTTTTTGGAGACCAACTCTGAACTTACATGGTATCTATTTCTACATGTTTCTCGTCGTTTGGGTATTGTATGTCCACTATCCATATGCTTAGCTCTCCTGCAGTCTGGATATGGCCATCAAGGTATTACTATAAGCAGTTTTTGCATAGGATTGGTATGCACCCCAAACTAAGA
Source organism: Triturus cristatus (assembly GCF_964204655.1). Lineage (NCBI taxonomy): Eukaryota > Metazoa > Chordata > Amphibia > Caudata > Salamandridae > Triturus > Triturus cristatus. The sequence continues at coordinate 1,053,623,602 of NC_140584.1, read as the reverse complement.
TGAATAGCAAAATCCAACATTCGCTTTAAACAAATGTAATAGACACTAAATGTGTTAATGCTTCATGCTTTTGACACATTTCGTCAGGTAGGTACAAGATTATTCTTTTTAAAGTGCCCTCGCTCTTGGCTTGATGGTTTCAATGGGAATTATGTCACATGAAACCCTGCATTAACGTGGTTCTTCATAGCAACGTTCCCTATGAGATAGGCCCTATGGATATTCTCTTCTTTGGTGGTCACCTGAAAAGAACTTAATTCAGGTCTTCTGAATCTGATGTTGCATGGACAGTGTATTTTTTGGTCAATGGTTGTGAGTAAACAATGATGTCCACTGTATATTTTCAACAGAGAATTATTCATAAACCTAATTAATTTAGAGTGTAAGGTATTTCCTCATCTTGAAACCATTACTTCTCTCCCTTAGTGAAAAGAGGATCTTTGTACCATTTAAAGTACGTCAGCTGTTTTCAATAAAATTGATGGGTCTCTAACTTATGCAGTGGGATAGCTTGCCTTTCAGTAAGTTTTACATGGGAAGAAGACCTGTCCCTGGAGTGTGCAGCCCTTCTGCTTCGATGGGATAAATCATTCTGAAGGCAGTGTCTGTACCCAACTCCATAACTTGTTTTAGTAAAGCCCATTGCTAGATGATTTTGATAGCCAAACAGATTTGGGTTCATCTTTGTGCCGGGCATAGGTAAAGTAAAACTGTCATTTAAAGATGTTGGAAATACTTTCCACCATAGAGCACCTCTGTCCTCATCCTTCACCCCCCTTGTTTCTTCGATACTCTATAGAGTATACTATACTCCTGTGTATACCAGTTTGTACTGCTCTCTCCTTTGTAGCTAGCATTATTATATTCGTCCACATATTTGCTTAAAAGGAGGTATAATTTCTAAATACCCTCTTCTATACCCTGCCCAAATCTTTAAGACTTGGTTCTTGTTATTTTGACCTTTGAATATTTTGGTTTATCCTTGAAGAAAATCTACCTTCAAATGGATATTTTGCTTGTGGATTCCTCACCTTTAGAATATCCCCAGGTGCCAGACTAGATCCAGGATAATCTTCCAGCAATTCTCCTGCGAGCTAGTAGGTGTGCGTTGTAGGAGAGTAGGATCTGCTTCACATGGGTACCCCCACTTTTTGCTTTGCTGGTGTTTCACTGTTTTTCGACCTTAGTCTGGCTGTGGCCCTGCTAATCAGGACCACAGCCTAGCTGCTTCCTCTCTAAAATGGTTTGCATGTACATATCTAATTGGATTCTGGAGTGCCTTATAAGCCCCTAGTATATGGTATACTATGTACCTAGGGCATAGGTACCTCAGAGGCCTACCAGGGGCTGAAGCATGTATTATGCCACCCAAGGAAGCACTCCAAAATGGCACCACAGGTCTGCTACTGCAGCCTGGGTAAGGATGTGCTTGCACCCCTTACAGTGGTATAGGCTACCTATATCCACATATATATACAGACACATATAAACCTATAAGTCGCTCCTATGGCAGGCCTTGACAATCCTGAGCCCCTCTGCAGCTTTCAGAAATATTTCCTTATGGCTGTTCTGTGATACAGCCATACCATATACTCTTAAGTTCATTACAACCTCGCAGTAAATGCTAACTTTGGAATGGCTGCATCAAAACATGTTGTGTTTGGTGTCAAACGCTTTAGAATACTACCCTCCCCCCCCCCCCCCGTTCTGGCGGCGGGGGTAGCATTCCAGCCTTTCAGAGGGAGTGACATGTTCAAACTGGTCTAACCCGGTAGGACTTTCCTGAGCCCTGGCATCACAAAATGGATGCCTCTACCACAGACACGGGTCTGGCCTCCTGCTGCTGACCGAAACTTCGGCAGGGGAGGCCTGGACAATAGGTTTCCTGTCGAGGGGCAGTGTGACCACCTTCCCAGACAGGCAGATGTGTATTGGGGCTGGAGGGGAGCACTCTCTGGTGCTTTGAAGTCCTGCACTGGGGGCACACTTGGTGTCCCTGTGCATAGTCCAGTTCAAACCAGTTGCAGGGGCTACCTGCCCCTGCTCTGGCATGAAACTGCACAAACGAAATGGGTGTAACCACCCCTCTTTCCCAACCCTCCCCAAGGTGGGTCCCTAGAGTATGTCCAACCCCCAAACTTAGTATAAGTATGGGAACCCAGTCCTTGCGACTTTAGATTACCCTGGACGAAACTCTGCAACATATATCCTGGACCTTCGACGTTCTATCCTGACTAGAAGACTGAAGAAATCTCCCTTGGGGTCAAAGAGTAACTCCCCTGCTTGGCAGGCACCAAAGAAGCAACTGACCGGTCTGCATCGCTGAAGCTCCCGCCGGACGCCGAAGTCTTTGCATCAGCAGAGGTGGATTTCCAGACTTCCCTGAGGCTACCCTGAGTCCACAGCAAAGCTGAGGCCCGTGGCTATCGTGGGTGACGTGGAACCATGACCCCTGGACACCGTGAACGTTTGCAGCAACAGTATCTTCCTGGTCCTCCCCGAAGTTGTGCTTTGGGCTCCGAGTAGCCCCAGCCTTGAGCATCTCCTGCACCGAAGATTGCTGGCCTCCACTCCACGACTGACCCGTGGGCCAGTTTCAAGGGCGACCGCTCTAGGCTCCTTCGCAATCACTAGCCCGTTGGCTAGCAGGTTCCCACAAAGGCAACTCCTCTTCTAATTGGGCTTTCCTGGTTGCTCCAGACGTGCCCTGACTTACCCTTGCTGGGTGAGTCCCTCAAACCTTGCTGCTCTGCACCGCAGTCCTTTCTCTGACTTCCAGTGACTTGCCGTTGCCAAGGCTTGCTGGGTCCATTCTGGTCGCCGACACCGCAGCACTCGACAGACTTCGTGGGACAGCCCGAGTCCAGCTCGTGGACTTTGTCGACGCCTCCTGGACCTCGTGGCTGAAGAGTCAAGACACCCATCAACTTACCTGAAGCACCCGACATCTGTGGGCATTGGTCCATCGTGCCCTCGGTCACTGGCAAGTGACCCAGACTCTGTCCCCTCTGCTTTCAGGTTCCTTACATCGTAGATCCAGGCTTGGATCTCTTCGGACACTTCTCTTCACGGCAGCAGCAGTTCTTTGCAGGCTTCCATTGCAATCGACTACACGACCAGACACCAAAAGACACCTATGCACCCGGCTTCCCTGGGTGAGGTAACTCAAGTACCCTGGTGCTCCCGTGGGTGCTAGCCCGAGAACTTCTCAAGTCCAAAAGGGTTTGGTCCTGACTCGATTCGAAGTGTCCCTAATCTTTAAATTTCCAACCGCGACATTGCCCATAGAAGCTAACGGGAACCCACGTTGTGTTTACACACTGCACACGGCCCCCGTAGGTCCCCTGTGTCACTACCTTGGGTGGTTCCTTGGGATCCCAACGATTCTACAGGCTCTAGGCCTTGTATCTAGTTCAGTCGTGGTTCTTGTACCACTTTTTTGGTATATGGTTTGGTACGCCCCTAGGGCCCAAACGTGTATTTGTGCTATTACTGTTGATTGCTAACTTGGAAATTAAGTACTTTGAACTCCAGTCTCATAAAGAGACTAGAGGGGTGTGTTTTATCCTAAATACATATATTTTGAATATATACCTGGTGTGGATGTCCTTTCATTTGATCATTCAAGAGATTATAGACTGGTAAAACAAGCTGCTTTACATTCCTTCAAGACTTAGCCTGAAGGCTGCTCTCCATAGCTACCACTAGGATAGCTTTCAATAAAGGTTGTCTTTAACCAATTCACCATAAGGGGTTTTTTGGACCGATACAAGGTACCCACTAGAACTAGTGGACAACATATATCAGGCCACCTTCTCACATGCGTCATATGGCTTTGCGGTTACTCCATACCTCCTCAGAAATGAGGGAGTAGAGCCACATTTAAGTGGCACACCATAGTTCCTTTCTTTTTGTTCTCTTTAATGCAGACCTGGAGCACCAATTTCAACATGTCAGTCTTCCGAAGACTCCCAAAGAATTTTTACAGTATGCTAGGGTACTGTCTCCACTGACAACAAGAATTGAGCTGTGCTGAGACTGCAGGAAAAAGATGCTGGTTATGGTCCTTTACTAGTTTTGCCAGGGATACTTGGAACTCATGCTATGCCTCAATGTAATGTGACAAGTGTGCCCTCATGCTCCCTAGGTAATTCGGGACCGGGAGATTAACCTCTGAGTCAATGAACAGAAGAATAGGTTATGAACAAAATTAGGGTCCCACTCCCATTCCAGGTTGTGGGCCTGATCTCGGTTACAATGTCGCTTCTGCAAATAGTACACTTGCCACTTGAAGTCTTCTGGTGAGTCAAAGTCTTGGCACAATTGTAAGATGGACACTTGAAGTGTATCGAGTAGGCACAAGGATAATGTCTCCTAGGTCAAGACTGATCCTGCAATTGGTCCCAGTGCACCCCGAGTTTCCCAGGCCATCATTGACTCTACAACAAATCAGTTCAAGGTAATGTTTATTTAGACCATTGGTCCTTAAACACAAAAATAAAGGAAACATCTCCTTCTTTCCATAATACAATATAATTATTTACACACAATAAAAATAATCAATACTATAGTAAATAATTATTTCCTTTCCTAATCTATCCTGTTATCCTAAAATGAATCTCATAAAATCCCGGTTTATATACATTAAAAACTTTTTTAACCTCCAACCAAAATCTCCCCAGTGCGCTTGCAATATCTAAATAGATCATTTCCGTTAACAATTTTGCTGCCTGTGCACGGTTCTTTTCACCATATTTTATAAATAGTGGTCGTAAAAACATTTTCTGTGTATCAAGCACCTTAAGACAATCTAACAGTAAGTGTAAAATATTGCATCTCGTACCTAAACTGAAGGTGCAATTTCCTTCAGGATCCATCATAGCCTCTTTTTATCCCGTTTATTCATATAACAAGGATTAATTCCTATTCGTAATCTTAAAATTTCCCTCATCAGATAATGGTTAGGTAGTATATCTATATACTGGAACTGTTGGTTAGACTTCCAAGAATTGTTTTTTTTTTTTTTTAAAACACTGATTTCCTCCCTTCCAGATACATGCAATCCTGGTCTTGTGACCTTTCCAGGCCCAACTCCCTCAGTTCACATCTTGCGACATCAGTTTGCAAGTACTGCAGGTTCAGTTTCACTCCTAGTTCCCTGCATACTGTCTCCAGCATTTTCTTAAGCCTAATTGCCCATTTCAGTTCACTCTGCAAAATTTCCCTTTTGCACCTGTCTGCTATTTTTTGCTCTTCCCCATTTCCCAGGCGTTGCCAAAATCTTACAACAAGTAGTCGCCTTTGAAGGGCCATGCTGCCGATTGTTTTTTTTGTGTGTTACCAGCTCCTACTGGCGTGCCTTTGTTCCCTTGGGAGCTGCAGGGGTCTCCATTCGGACATCTTTCTGTGGGCCTTCCCCGACATTGTCTACCCCCTCTGGCCCTCTACCGTGCCCATAGAAACTCCATTACTGACTTCTACTCTGGTGAGAAAGACCATGCTGGTTCCTTCTATACTGGCACCAGTCGACGGTCCAGTCCTAATACAATTCTCTGACCCTGAACTGACATCTGCCTGCTCCAGGGCCATGTTTCTCTATTAAATCATAAATGCGCAACCAGTGGTTATACCACCGGATTCCAATCCTAGACATCTGCCTCGGCGCAGGTATTATCAGAGGATTCACACTCATTTTGGCTCAGTTTTCGAACCAAGCAGTGAAAAACAATGCGTCTCAGGGCACTCATGATGGTGTGGAAAGAAAATACTATAAATTCAGTGGGCCACTATTGAGACCTAAACGGATCTATTAAATAAGATTTTTTGAGGTGGTCAGCTTTTCCATAGCCTTTATTGCTGTTTAATGAATCCCTAACTGATTGCCTTCTGACTACATGTCCAAGCCATGCTCATGCATTCCAATCAGTCGACATCCGGTTAACCTGGCTAAGCATCCTACATTGGAGAGCCTGACTGTTCAAATAAGATCAGGCCAAACTCATTTCCAACCAATCCTTCATACAGAAAATCAAAAAGACTTGATACTTTCGGAAAGGGAATGTTTTCTGCGTCTAGTATAGCCCTTACGTCTATCAATGCAGTTTGTCTCTTGAGAAGTTCCAGTCACGTATCATGGCATGTGGCCAGCGACATTTCAAATCCCCATTATTAACCATTACAAGTATAACAGATCGTCCTCAGGAGATACTATAAAGTAACATTTGTAATTATTCATGCAATGAATACTCCTTTATCCTTACTTTGCTCACATTGTATTAAAGTTATCTAACATTTGTCTAATGAACAGAAGCTCCACAACATTCATACCCAGTTTGTTGAAGCAGATTGGGACAAGTTTACTTTGCCTCCCTCAATGTGTCAGTTCTGTAGTGTCTGGTATGGGGGGGGCTGTTATCTGGTCTCCGCTGGTGTATCGCGAGGAGAGAGTATCTTGCTGCACCGTCATCTTATCATACTATGTTCTCTGCCAGCTCATGTCTAAGTGCACTTCTCGGTAACTTCTTGTTATCATGTTGCACACTGCAATGTGATGTAATTGGGGTTGCTTAAAAGTTTTACCTTTGTGCATCTAAGTGAGTGTATTGTCTGTTTTGGCTGCACCACCAATAACATTTTCTCACAGGTACTTTGCCCTGTAGCTCCACTCCAGTCGTATTCTGTAGCACCATTCTCTCAGCTCTGCTCCATTTCTGGACATCCACTAGCCAACTTTTAATGCTTGCGGGATATCAAGTCTTCCATAACATTACTAAAGCTGTTTTACTAGTATAAGGCCCAGATCTAGCAATCAAATTGTATGTTTGTGTTTTTCTGGGCATGGCATTAGATCCAGTAAGCATTTCTTGATGTCTAATGGGAGCAGGCTATTCGTCAGTTCCTGTAGTGTCACCATAATTTGTGTCAAGAAATGTGCTAGTACTATGCACAACTATACTATGTGCAGGAAGTGTGCTTCCCGTGTCTGGCAATGTGGTCAAGTTTCTGACTGACTTGTGTCAATTTTTGCTAACCGAATCTGTGTCAAATATGTGTGGTGAAGATAATTGAATTGGGTGCATTTAAAGCTTGAGTTCCTAATGACTGTTTTTTTTGTAACGGAGGATCTTCTCACTGTCGGTGTCCATTCTATCCTTACTTAGTGCCCTGTTCCTCTACATTTTAAGGGCTGCCAAGCTGGTAGCCAGCGCTCCTGAGATAGCCCCATAGAGGAGAGTTAATGCATATCTTTCTGTCCCATGCGAGAGTACTGAATGTAGGAGGCACAAACCATAGTGACAGTCTGGATGCAGCCAAGTATGTGGTCTTTGGTGGCCTGGGCACCATTGACTGCATCAGCAGAGATATTGGCACCAGTGTTGTGTTCAGAATCACAGGGCAAGTGATGCTATTCATGTTAGTTCCTCATTTCGAAGGAGGATGAAGGCATCCAGTCTGTTTTGGACCTCTGTCCACTGAACACTTTTCTGAGGAATGACTGGTTTCAAACGCTCACTGTGGCTCAGATCCTGTCAGCTCTGGTTTCGGGAGACTTGATGGCGTCTTTGGACTTACAGAAAATGTATTTCCTGATACTCACCCTAGATTCCCACAGGTGTTACCTGTGAATCAAGGTAGGCCAAGAATACTTTAGGTTTACCGTGCTCCTTTTCGGTCTTACCTCAGCCCCTCAGGTGTACACAAAAGTCATGGCTGTGGTAACTACCCATCTTCAGAGGTTGGGAGAATTCTTATTTGGGTAACTCAGTGAGTGGCCTACAGACGACAGTGAATTCCTGACATCGCTGGAGTTCACCATCCACAAACTCCACATGGAGAATTTCCTTCATTGAGACCGATCTGAACACAGTGGAATTTAAGGCCATTCCACCACCCGAGTCTGGAACATACAGGATATAATCAAATTGTTTCAGGATCAATCCTAGGTCTTGATAGAGAGGGCTTCAAGACGTCTTGGTCTCCCGACTCCGTGCATCCTCTTCCATATGCCTGGTGGCATATGTGAAGCCCGCAATGAAACCTCAGATCCCAGTGGGTCCGTTTTCAGGGCTGCTTCTCTGATTTTATTCAGAGCTTGAAGGAGACAGATAGAGATTTGCATTGGTGTTTGACGAGTGCCATCCTGACATATGGCAGGTTGCACTACCTCCCCCACCCAGAGTTCTGAGCTGTGCCAAGTGTATTGCTCCTGGGTTTGGAAGGACATCTGGGAGAGATGAAAGAGACCTCTGACAGAGAGCCAGCTCCATATCTGTCTTCTGGAGCATCAGTCAAACTGCCATGCCCTAAAAGCTTTTCTGACAACTAGGAAAGAGAGGATGGTGCAGTTCTTCACTGACAACATGACTGCCATGTGGTACTGCAACAAGTAGGGTAGAGTAGGGTCCCTGATCCTCTGCCTTGAAGCCCTTCGCCTCTGGAGGTGGGTGGACTGGCAGGGCATCTTCTGGTAGACAACCACATAGAAGGGTCCTTGAATGTCAGAGTTGATAAACTGAGCACACCTCATCTGGTGCACCATGAGTGACACCTCTATACTGAAGTGGTGCAGGACATCTTTGTTCATCCAGTGAAATTTGCCTTGGCTTAATCTGTTTACCATAATCAAGAACATGCAGTGTCAACAATTTTTCATAATGGCGTTTTCCTTAGAGGATGCTTTCTAGCTGGAATGGAACAAAGGATTCCTGCCTGTATGCATGTGTTTCCACCACTATTTCTCCGGACATGAATTCTAAGGAAGATGAGGACAGACCAGGCACAAGTCATCTTAATTGCCCTCGATGGGGCCAGGAGATCTTAGTACCTAAAACCATGATTGAGCATTATTCGTGAAATCAGGCCACAACTTTGGGAGGACCACTTTCTTAGCAACAAGGCAGGGTCCTGCATCTATACCTCAATGCATGGAGATTCAAAAACAACAATTGAATGTGTTTGACTTGCCAATCCAGGTGGTTGATGTTATCCATTAAGCCAGATGCCCTTCCACTGAATCAGTTCACCGTAGGACAAATTTCTTGCCTGGTGTGGTACCCAAAATATCAACTCTTTACAAGTCAAACTTTTGGATGTTCTCTTGTTTGTTCCTTTGTTAGCCCAGCAACATCTTGTAGTGATCTCAGTCAAATATTATTTGTTGGCCCTTTCTGCGTTTAACTGATCAACAGTCTTTGTTTAAGTCACTGTTGTAATGTTTTGTAAAAAGTTTAACTCGCATGTTTTCCCCAAAATATTTGTTATGGCCAATGGGACCTGAACTTGGGTCTTAGCGTTTCTCATGTATGCACGTCATTCGAACCAAAATACAGCTGCACTTTCAGACTCTTGACACTAAACTCAATTTTCCTATTAGCAATTACCTTGCACACAGCATGAGTGAACTTCAGGTCCTTTCAGGGCAACTGCCCTAAACCACTTTCTTTCTGGACAGATTGGTTCTGAGGACCCCTGGTGGCTTTCCAAACAAAGGTTGTCAATCATGTCCACATTGGCCAGTCGATTAATCTGCTCCACCTCACCCCGCGAAAAAGAAGGAGCAATTTAATTTCCTTGACCCTTGGAAAGCATTAAGCTTTTACATAGACTACACAAAAGACCACTGCCTGGATGATTAACTCTTTGTGGGATGCTTGGGTACAAAAGAAAGGCAAGTCAGAACATAGGAGGGCCTTTTCAGGGTGGGTAGGCCTCTGCATCAAAGTCTGCTACTCTCTGGCAAAGAGGCACCTGCCTGAAGACCTTTAAGCAGTTTCCATAAGGGCCAAGCCTGCTGGAATAGCATTGGCTCGATGGGTATCTGTTCTGGACATCTGCCGTGGTGATGACATAGGCGTCTGTGCATACATACACAAAACACTACTGCCTTGACAGTCTGGTTTGCTGAAGGTCGCTTCACCTGCTTGGTTCTGTACGACTTCTTGACCGGAGTCCACGCCCCAGATTCTCAAGGGAGGTACTGCTATGATATATGTTGTAAAGGTGGGGACTCTGGCATTGGAAGTATCAATCAGATGAACAAGTTGCTTATCTTTGATAACGCTCTTTCGGGTTAATACTATATCTAACCCCAGACACCTCACAGTCCTCCCACCTCCCCGTTCGGTGGAGTGCCTTTTTTACCATCTAAAAAGGTCCCAAGTTAGGAATCAGCACACTGTTTTAGACATTTTTTCTGCACTCATGGTTTGAGGTTGGAGGTGAAGACACATGAAACTGATGTCGGCACATGAGTGGAGTATTATGTGGTTCCACTCCTTTACTTCTGGGGCGGTATGAGGTAATCGCAGAGCAATATAGGGCCACCTAACTGCATCTGATCCAGTCTAGCGTCTATGGATATTCTAAAGATCAGAAATCTGTGGTAAGATAGAATATCCACCAGAAAGAGCATTACTGAAAATAGCGTGTTCTTGTGTGGTACTGGAAAAAATCTAGAAATAAGAAATGGGGGTAGTAATGGTTTAGTATCTCACCTCGAAGAAGACCTATGTTTACTGTGGGTACAGTATCAAAGGTAGTTATCTATAAGGTGGTGTTATCTACACCATACTACCCAAGGTGTGATTTACAAGAGGATCTGAGGATCCAGAATGTATACAGTTTACAATAGATGCAAACCAGAGCAATCGAAACAGTATCTTTGAAATAGTACAAAGCTCGAACAGTGAGGGCCTATTTATAACCAATGTTTATTTCATTATAGGCAAAAGATCATGTGCTCTTCTGTAAATTCTAATATCCCAAGTGTTTTTCTTCAGAAACAGTCAACATGTTTTTCGTCACACAGTGACTTTTTCAAGGCTTTAAATGATGTAGGTAAAAGGTCACGAATTCCAAGTCAGGGAATTCAAAAGGGATCCAATAGTTCCTGTGTAGAACCCGTAGATGTAGTAAATCCACATGGTGTATGATAACACCAAACATACATTGAGACGATGGTGAGGGGCGAGAAAGTGATGTGGAAACTTCTGGTCCTAGTTTAAAAGTATATGAAGGGTCACTACACAACCAAATTGTAATGTAGGAGTCCATGCATGGATGGAGTCCATAGTAAGATCCAATATGACTGTCAAAAATTATGTATGTGGCAACTGCATAGGGATAAATACCTCCTGTTTTTGCACTCTGCATTAGCTATGCATAACAATTCTATAATGGCCCTGGCTTCATTTAATGACCATTATTTTTGTATGTTAGCCTTCTTCGTGCATTTAAATGACACATTCTAGTCTTACCTTTCTTCGCTTGTACCTAGAGAACACTCCAGCAGTTTTTTTCAATGGATAACAAATGGTTTGTTCAGCTACTTGTGGTGTTTTCCGCCTCTCCAGCAGCTGCAGCTCTTATAGCATTTGAACTTTCTTTAATGTTTTGGGCTCACAAGACTATAGAGTTCATGGTCTTTACTGATATTAAACAGGTGATACGAAAGTAAGCCGTGGTATCTCTTAAATCATTCAATAGGATTAATGTTCTGACTCCTGTCAGATGAAGTACCATATGCCGGATTCCAGAACCCTTTTGGCCTAAGGTGTTATTTGACTTTTACTTCAATAAGTAGTTTGTCCAGCATAGTTTCAGAGGGACAAAAAGGCCCAATTTGGATACATGGCTGTTAGGAGGGTACCAGACATGTTATTGTGACCTCCTCACTTTGTGTAGCTGCGTTTTCTGCAGCTGAGAAACTTGTGGTAAAAGCCCCAGTTTCTTTTGGAATCATGACTCGCGTTATCAAGTGCTTCACTTTTTAGGTCACGGGTAGTTCTCACCAAACCAATATCTACAGTATTTTAGAGATGCATCCCTTACAAGCAGAGCGCTAATTGGATCAAATCGCGCACACTTCGTAAAGAGCATGGGTTAGTAATAAGTTCTGGTACCAAAGCTTAGTTTGTTCAGGTGTTTCATACATTGTAGCAAGGCTATCTGAGGACTTTTTTTTGCCTAGGTTGTTTGTTTTTGGGAAATGTCCTATGCGCTTGGAGGAGGAAGGACTATGGAACATAAAAATAAGAATGTTACCGTAGTAACTCCACTATTAGTAGTCTTTCATCTCTCAGCTCCACTGTCCCAATCCAGCCACCATCGGATAGATCGCTCAATTGTGGAAACCGAGTACAGGAACTTAGTTACTAAAGAAATCTGTGTGTGGAGCACTTGCTCGGTGCTTACTAGACCAAAGATTCTTAAAGAGCAAGAATGTACAATATGATGAAGGCTGGTTGGAAGAGATTACAACTAAGAGTATCGTAGTACCACCAACCTCTATTGTTTTTAACGGATCTAAATGCATGTCCATGTTTGTAAATCCTCAGATTTATCACCTTTGCCATTTTGCTCCCATTCAGTCTGGTTTTTAGGGACAGCCCTGATGTCGCCATTTTGCCACCACTTGTATTTTTAGACCATAGAACGGGCTTCTGGCATGAAGTGCCTTATGTCCTTGCAGTAACCAGGCACCTCTGCTGCTTGCCTAGCTGTTTGTACTAATAAAAATTGACAAAGCCAACGGGAATGATGGACGGAGTGTTGAACATTGCAAGCACTCACCCCCAGTCAACTGATCTGGGTTTAATCCATCACCGTTCTTTAGCCCACTCTGCCACCCCAGTTCAGACATGGCCATATGCAAATCAGTCTGACCCTGTGCCTCATGGGAACAGTCCAGCCCGAACTGCCAAGCCATGTCTTCCCTGGACCGGAAACAAGCTTCCTAAGACCGGTTTCTGGCATTTCAGCCGTCTTCAGCCAGGCTTGCTTGAATCCAGTGGCAAAGTGAGCAAGGACTCACGTCTGAGCATACCCTGCCAACTTATGGCGAACAAAGCAAAACCAAAGGGAATGATGGATGGAGTGTTGAACATTGCAAGCACTCACCCCCAGTCAACTCATCTGGGTTTAATCCATCACCGTTCTTTAGCCCACTCTGCCACCCCAGTTCGGACATGGCCATATGCAAATCAGTCTGACCCTGTGCCTCATGGGAACAGTCCAGCCCGAACTGCCAAGCCATGTCTTCCCTGGACCGGAAACAAGCTTCCTAGGACCGGTTTCTGGCATTTCAGCCGTCTTCAGCCAGGCTTGCTTGAATCCAGTGGCAAAGTGAGCAAGGGACTCACGTCTGAGCATACCCTGCCAACTTATGGCGAACAAAGCAAAACCAAAGGGAATGAAGGACGGAGTGTTGAACATTGCAAGCACTCACCCCCAGTCAACTGATCTGGGTTTAATCCATCACCGTTCTTTAGCCCACTCTGCCACCCCAGTTCGGACATGGCCATATGCAAATCAGTCTGACCCTGTGCCTCATGGGAACAGTCCAGCCCGAACTGCCAAGCCATGTCTTCCCTGGACCGGAAACAAGCTTCCTAGGACCGGTTTCTCAGACGTGACTCACTCACTTTGCCACTGGATTCACCCAGTGCATGCGGTGCCACTATGAATTGGCACTTTTCAAACGACAAGCAGCCAGGGCGTAATGCCGTCCCCTGTGGTGCAGCCCGCGCCCGGCCCGTGGCCAGTGAATATCGGTGAGATGAGTGAGGCTAGGAGCCCTCATCAAATTCTGCAAGGGGAGGGACCGAGGGGCATCATTTTGCGATAGCCACTGACGACCGTATAATGGTGTGAAGCGTAGATAACGAAGTGAACGATCTGAAGCGCTTCACAAGTCCTGCACTTTTAAAGTGTCATCCTCTGCCGCCACGTGCCGAAGGATCCTGTGCTCACGCGCTCATAGGGGCTTATCTGAAACGTGCGTCTCTTCTTTGAAGGAACCACAGAGCAGCCTCCGATGCAATAGACGCAGACCTGTCTTATGCCCATTGCTACGGACACGTGCCGCCTTTCTCCTCCCATCAGGCCTTTCGCCAACAATTTAACTTTTCCTCATATTCTTGTTTATGGGCCCTCCTTCTCCCCTAGCCTGCCGTGACCCCTTCCTGTCCCCTCGGCATAGGGCCTATCTTTTTTCCACAGAGGAGGGCTTCGGAGAGGCAGCAGGGCCCTAAGAGAGAGATATGAGCCCCCTCTTGTCTATCTTTGTGGCGCAGCTTCCGCCTAGTTCACAATTATTCTTCGTCTGTTTGTAACTCCACCGTTTCCTGCTTCACACGTTGTGGAGTTTGACGAAAGGACCTGAAGCACGTACTACAAAATGTGGTCAACTATGGACTTGGGCTTCCATTCACGTTCCCTTGTCTTAAGCCCCGCTTCTCGACCAGAGACATAAATTAAAAGCAGTGTGAGAACACATCTGAGAATATTAACGGTGTGGAGAAGCGGGCATGCGAGCTCCATGTGCGGTGCTCTCAGCTTTGCAGTTAAAGTTAAACGTCTACATACTTCTTCCTGCATTTGACACCGTTCTTTCTCGTGCTGCTGCTTGCGCTGTGTTTCTGCTGCATCCCGTGTTACCAGCGCATCAATGTCGGGGCGTCCTTAGCTGTGTAGTACGGTGTGCTTTACAGATATGTGCTACCTAGCTTTAACTTCTTTGCAGTTGAAAACTCGGCACGCAGTGCAAGTGCAAGTGCATTATAAATTGGAATATCTGGACTTACACCCAAGGCTCCCATAGACGATTTATATCTGGCCATGATGTATAAAATGTTTATTTCATTGAGGACTTTCATCCTTGCTGGTAGGTCAGTTTCTAGAATCATCTGAGTGCTTGGGTGAAATGGATAACTGATTTCTCCCATTCACAGTACAGCTTGAATGCGGAGGGGACTATTGTTATCTGGAGAATTATTCATTAAATGGAGGTAACGTAACTCGGAGGGCGGGGGCATATTTTAGTTTATTCAGGTTACATATTTGCAGGCCGAGGGTGTGCCTGATGAAGCCACTGCTGTCAAAAGACAACTACAGGCCCTAAATTGTTTGACTATAAAAGGCTCACAACTGAGCGTCAATTTCTGCTGTAAGTTGGTGATGTGGTTGCAGCGTCAATGCTGCAAACCCTTCACCCTGCTGGCAGTTTTAAACCCGTGGCCCTAGAGAGGCCCACTGAATTGAAGATAAATACACCTTTTGTCTTTCTTTCTAAATGTCTCAATATCCTTGAACCCTGAACCACGGAGTACTTTTTCGCATTTTCCTAACTTTTTGTGAGCCTACATCTTGCTATGTTTGACCATGCCCCAATTTTTTTCTGACTATGAAGGGCCCCACTCATCCAAACTATCAAACTAGGGAGTCATGTGGTAAAAAACATGACCTCTCCTGCCATCAATGCACTGAGGACACCCACTTCTTTTTGAGTGTGTCCTCCATCTGAGATGTTGTGTTCTTGAGATGGTTCCTTGATGACATTGCTACCTGCATGGCACCATATTCTTTCAAACATAACCTTTCAGAGTCTGTATTTATTCTATCCCTATGGCCTTGTCGAAGATTGAATTCAGCAACAGTGCAAATAACTGTCCTGAGTCAATCCACCAGTACTGCAAGCCGCTTCATAGATACCCGATTTACGTCAGTCACGCAAAATCTCTGTTTTGAACTGGATTCAACTAGACCTGTAAATGGACATTTGTCTGGTTGTAGTATAAAAAGTTGTATACCATGCAAAGTTGTTTTGGGCATGATCCAAACCAAATAACATCAGAAGCTCAACTCAGTTCAATAAATGTCTTTCTTCTTTAGCCCTCCCCTCAAGCGTTGAGCCACAAACCAAACGTAGCCTTTTTTATGTTGAGTATTTACCATACTTATAGATCTCTTTGCCCTCTGAATGCCTGACATAATAAAGTCAAAAGTAAAATGTGGTTTGGGCGTGGCCAGCACATTCAAGATGGCAGACACGAGCTAGAGAAGCTCCCAACCCATGCCCCCTCATTCACCTCTGCCATATCTATTTCCATCTTAGCAGATAGTGTGTTCTTGAATAGTAAGAGAACATTCTTGCGGCTCTCGGACATTCTGGCAGCCAACGCCTACTCCTGAGACTGACGCTGGCCCTCTGGGCCTAACCTTGTGACTGAAACTAGGGACTTGCTTTAATCCCCTGGTCCGGAGGCCTGCAATAAGCACTGTTAAACAAGAGCATTCTCACCTGGCTCCTTGGCGTTCCACTGAAGGACCTGATTCCAATCGCCTTTTTGCATAGGACGCTGAGGAACCTGATGTGTGTCCACCTTGGGCTAGGAGACCATATGACCTGGTGCAGTCCCAGAAGGGGGGCCAGACAGGCATACTGGCACATCAGCCCCTTTAGGGACCTCAGGTGTTGGTCAATCTGGACCCTTTCTCCTTCTTTGCTTCCTTCAATTGCTTGGTCCGGCCCGTCTTTGGTCTTTTGGGGTGCCTGGGTGCCTGGACTGGTCTGAGCTGCTGCCCCCAACGCTGATGCAGGGGGACTGCCTGGGAGCGTGGAGTTGACTTCCTCTACTGGTGTGCCTCACCTGCTGGACACTGCATAGATTGGATGCGGTGGCTTGCCTGGGCCCTCCCTTCTTTTTCATCTTCTGTGGCTGACCTGCCCTTGGACTGCTGGAGCTCCTGTGAACCCACGCTACAGTTCCCATTTTCTGGTGAGTGGGGGGTCCCCTGTGAGACCTCTTGGAGGCGATTGAGGTGAAGGTTTCCCCTGCGAAACATCTCATGTACGTGCTCTCTGTTGCTCCCCCTGCTGCAAAAGTTAGTCCCTCTTGTTCCATCCAATTAAGGACCTTCCTCCAACTGAGACTGCTGGCCTTTTGCCCTGTTGAACTGGTCCAAAGCATGAGCCAGATCCACGTCTGGGGCGTTTTCCCTGTGGACCCTGTACTCCGGTTAATCTCCCACCCTCCTGGGGGACCCTGCAGCCCAATCTATGGGAGCTTGGAACACCTTGGAGCAGGAAGGCCTATCCTACCTTATTTTATTTATTTTAGACATTTGTAAAGCGCGGCTGTCACCATTGCAGGCATCCTGGCGCTGAAAGAAAAAGACAGTAATGAGAGCGGGCTAGCAAGGGAAAAGCCAAGTTTTACTGGTAGTAATACTGGCTTGGTCAAGACACCTGCAACATGTATGTCCCCACCTGTCGATCACTAGAAGCAAACAATTGCAAGCCCTACTTGTACTGCCACTGATTTAGTGGTGAGCTGAGTAAGCATTTGGCTGGAGGCAGGAGAGGTGCTGGAGAACCAACTTGGGCCTGCTTCTGTGATGGTGTAGTTTGTCTGGAGCATTAGACTCCTCCTCATGCTGCAAATCTCTTGAGAGGGGTCAGTTGAGTTGGAATGACGCCCTGAGGGCTCATCCGCTGGCACCTACCTGACTGGCTGGGGTCACATACTGAGAGGTGCACTACAATTTAGCATGAAGTGAAAAACTTTGAGGGAGATGAGCAGGTCTCCCTGATTGAGAGAGCCTACGCAAAAGGAGGGGGCTGTAGAGATGGGCAGTAGCAGGAGTTTGAAGGACATGCCTTTGCTCTGGTCCCCTCCCAGGACCTGTAACTGACCCTTGCTGCTAGTAGTTAAGGACGGACTGTAGGGACCACAAGATTTATTTGGGCGTAGTTTATTAAAGGAGAAGACAAGGTTCAAACAGAGGCTGCTGAAGACCTCTATTCAGTCGCGATTAAACAAAGAAATGAAAACTAAAGTCCTCCAGGAAGGAAACTGAACGATGCCCCAGGTCCGGTGGTCGCTTCCTCCGGTCCCTCTCCTGTTCGCTTTACGTCAGCTTCTTAGGTTTCTCTGGGAAAAGGTGGCGTCCCCGGGAGACAAAGGAAACAAAAGAACAACCTCCCGTCAGTAATAGGTCTCTCCTTGGATGTGACAAGCCCTCCACCTGCTTTTCTATCACCACGATTTGTGAGGGTGGGGGAAGTTGTGAGGGACAGGTCGGTCCTGGCTAGTGCCCCGTTTCTGGTGTTCCCCTGGCTTTCCCCCTCCCCGTTAAGCGCTTCAAGTAACTCAGGAAAGGCACTGACCTGAAGCTACAGTCCTCCAGGACTGTAGCATGGGGTGTCTCGGCGTCCTGACTCTCCCTGGGACGACTGGACACTAGAGCGGTGCCTGCCATTGAGCCGGTTACTACACAGCACATTGTTGCTGAGGACAGAGATCTCCATTGCTGTATCTCTCCACAGCTTGGACTGTAACATATTAGTATATTGAAGCAATACCTTGGCGCATTGAAATGTGGCCCATCTGCACCACAGTCTAACTACCCAACAGCCGATCCAGGCAAGGAGCAGCACGCTCCAGCGCCCACTAAGTTTTATAGAAACCTTAACTGCAAGCGACCAAACCAAAAGCAACAACTCTGTTCTTCATTGTCAGTTTCCACTCTGACCTGCCATATGTGATACCCCTATGTCCTCAATTGGGGCGTTAAAAACCAGGCAAATGGTATAAATTTAGTCCTGAAGATGATCCCGTTAATCAATGACCTTGGGATCGAAACGTCGACTTTTTAAAAATAGTGCCACAAATATCCATTGTGCTTACTTGTTGTGGTCTCTATTATGTCAAACTTGCTACAACTTCATTTATGCCTGCAAGTTGCAACGGCTCTCAGTCTTTGCCTGTAACTGTTGTTTGTCCTAAACTGTCTGCATTGTTATTCCCTTTTTTCCCCCCGCACGTTCCCCATGCTGTAGGGTGCAGGATTGTGCCCCACGATAAATGTAGTGTTTTCATTATCCTTGACCATATCCTTTAGTATCTGAAAAATAAAAATCCCCTGTCCGGCTGGACATTGGATGTGTATAGTAACCCATTGTGGTCTATATTTAATTTTATGTAAAATTTAGTGTCTGCTCAGGACCATTGTTTTCTACATATATAATTGATACCCGTGGTCCTTAGCCATTTTTCGGGTTCCCTTGTTTGTATAAAATATGCTGGAAACCCACGGCGTCTCTGCTCTTCCTCTCCGGTGCTCCCTCGCTCCTGCCTGCTAGCCTCGATTCTCCCTGGGTCTGCTCCGCGTTCTCCTCCGTCCCTCGCTGGCTCCCTCTCCTCGTCCGTCCGCGTTTCTCTTGTCCCGGCGCGTGACGTCAGCTCCGCGCCGGCCGGGAGGACTAGAGTGCTTCCCTCCTCAGGACGGGCCTTCGCCGCCGCCGCCATCTTGAAGGGCACGGAGGACGAGTCTCTCGTAGTGCCCGGATCACACTGCCTTTCTCCTGGGGATGGACGATCGGGCCATTCCGAAACAGGACAACGGGAGAGGAAGTCCACATTACTTTGTAACCGCCCCAGGAGGTGGATAGTCTGAAAGGAAAAGGGTTGTAGTGCTAAGAGCCGTCTCAGTATTTTAGCATTGGTATTCTTATTCGTGGCCAACCAGGTTAAGGGTGCATGGTCCGTTATCAGAAAGAAATGTCTCCCCGATAGATAGTATTGCAGGGATTCTACGGCCCATTTGATGGCTAAGCATTCTTTTTCCATGGTGGCATATCTAGTTTCTCTAGGGAACAATTTCCGGCTTAGGAATAACACAGGACGTAGAAGCCCTTGAGTATCAGGTTGGGATAGGACAGCCCCTAGCCCTCTATCCGAGGCGTCTGTTTGTAGTACAAACGATTTCTTAAAGTCCGGACAGGACAAAACAGGGGCACTGCATAGGGCTGTTTTTAGGGAACTAAAACTGTCCTCTTGCCTCTGTCCCCAGTCTCTTTCTATCTTTGTAGTTGTGTGTCTTAGTAGGTCCGTGAGGGGACTGGCCAGGTCAGAAAACCGGGGAATAAATCTACGGTAATACCCCACTAACCCTAAAAAGGCCCGAACATCTCTTTTAGTAGTGGGGCGTGGAATTTTCTGTATGGCTTCCAGTTTATTGTGTTGTGGTAGAATCGTACCATCCCTGATGGTGTACCCCAGATATTCGATTTGATGGGTCCCGAGGGTGGTTTTCTCTGGATTCAGGGTAAGACCAGCGTCTCTCAAGGTTTTGAAGATCTGGTTGAGATGTGTTAAGTGTGAGTCCCAATCGGGACTGTATACTACTATGTCGTCTAAGTAGGCGACAGCATATTCCCGATGTGCTTTTAACAGAACGTCCATAAGTCTTTGGAACGTCGCAGGTGCTCCGTGCAGTCCAAACGGCATTACCTTAAACTGGTAGAGCCCGGAGGGGGTGGAAAACGCTGTCTTTTCCTTCGCTGACTTGGTTAAAGGAATTTGCCAGTATCCTTTCGTTAAGTCAATTGTGGACATGACTCTAGCCTCTCCTAACCTCTCAACTAACTCGTCCACCCTGGGCATTGGGTAGTTGTCAAATTTGGAGTGTGCGTTCACCTGGCGGAAGTCTATGCAGAAAAGGAGACTTCCGTCGGGTTTAGGCACCAGCACAATGGGTGAGCGCCAGGGGCTGTGAGACGGTTCGATTATGTCGGCCTTGAGCATTGATTCCACCTCTGCTTCTACAGCCCCTCTCCTAGCCTAGTGTATCCTATAGGGTTTTAGGTTCACCACTACTCCCTCTGGGGTAAGGATGTCGTGAGCCACAATAGAGGTACGTCCTGGTTCCCCAGAACTCAACCCTGTGTAGTGGGTTAGCAGATTGTGAACCTGTACCCTTTGTTCGGGGGATAGCCTGGATCCCAACTGGGGTATGTCTTCTCGGGACATACCTTCGTGCTTCATGCGTACGTCCAAGGGTTTATTGAGGGTCACGTGGCATACCGGCTGTATCCCACTCCCACCCCCGTTGCTGTTCACTCTCTCCTCCCACTTCTTTAAAAGGTTTATGTGGTATGTCTGTCCTTGATCATTAGTGTGAGGGACTGCTATTCGGTAAGAGACCGGAGTAACCCTTTAGGTTACGGTATATGGGCCTTGCCATGTTGCCAGCAGTTTCTTTTCCAAAGAAGGCAACAGAATCAATACTTTATCCCCTACGTTCAACTCTCTCATTTTGCTGTTCCTGTCATACTGAGCTTTTTGGTTAGCCTGGGCTTTCTCCATGTTTTGATGAACCGTGTCCCACAAGGTGGCTAGGGTTTCTTTCAAGGTGGATACATAACCTAACAGGGGTTTCCCTTCGTCCTTCTCTTCCGTCCACTGTTCCGCGGCCATCTCTAGTAAGGTGCGAGGGGTACGTCCAAACAGGAGTTCGAAAGGACTGAACCCTGTGGACTTTTGTTCGTGCGTACTAATGGCAAAGAGGACCAGAGGCAACTTCCGGTCCCAATCTTTTCCTGTATCCCCAATCAGTTTCTTCAGGATGGTCTTGATGGTTTGGTTATAGCGTTCCACCAGTCCATCTGTTTGGGGGTGATATACCGAGGTTCGGATTTGACGTACCCCTAGGATCTTGCAGATGTCTTTCATTAATTTGGCCATGAAAGGGGTCCCCTGATCGGTTAAGAGCTCTAATGGGAACCCTACACGGGAGAAGAAGGAGATCATAGCCTGGGCTACGGCTACCGTGGTCATGCTAGTGAGAGGGATCGCCTCTGGATAACGAGTAGCATAGTCCACCAGGACCAAAATGTACTGGTGGCCCCTTGCTGACTTTATTTGGAACTACCAAGTCCATGCCTACCCTCTGAAAGGGAACATTAATGATGGGTAACGGGCACAGAGGTACTTTTCGATCTTTGGAAGGATTGATCATTTGGCATTTGGGGCACTCCGCACAGTATCGGGCTGTCTCCCTATACACTCCTGGCCAATAAAACCTGTCCAGTAGGTATTTTAATGTATGTTCCTGTCCATAGTGTCCCCCCTGTTTGGTTGTGAGCAAGCTGTAGGGCCTGTTCTCTAAATGCTACTGGGATGAGCAATTGTTCAGCCCTTCCTCCGGGCCCGTTAACGGCCCTGTACAGGAGACCTTTTTTTACAAAAAAATAAGGGCCTACCTTGTTGGGGTCAACTTCCTGAACTTGCTTCCAGGCCTGTAACAGGGTGCTATCATCTTTCTGGTCCGCTCGAAAGCTGCGGGCGGGAGTAGTGTCGTTGTCTGAGGAAGAAAACATACATGAAGATACACCAGAGCAGGCCTGGGCGTATTGTTCCTTATCACTTCTTTTCTCACTACGGGATTTTTTTTCCCTATCTTGGGGCCTAGATATGGGTTCTGTACAGAACGGAGCCTCTTGTAGCCAGTCTGCCTCTGCCTGCATGAGTCTGGTTAAATATTCATGAAAGAGGGGAAGATCCGTTCCTAACAACACTCTTTCAGGCAGTCCCGGTACTATCCCTACTTTTCTCACTTGCGGATACCCGTCTATCTCTAGTACAATCTCAGCTAAGGGATAAGACCTAACATCGCCGTGTACACAGGATACCAACACCGTCTCCCCCTCACACCCTTTTTCCTCTTGAAGTATCTCACTGGCTATGACTGTATGGTGACACCCTGTATCCAATAACGCCTCAATAGGCTTCCCGTTTATCCTGACGGTTTTCTTATACCTTTGGCTAGGGCTTCCTGTCACTAATACCCTCCCTCAGGACCACCCAACCTCCATGGGCTCTGAGGTGTCAGCGTTTAAAGGGCAATTCCTAGCTATGTGCCCCCATTCAGCGCAACAAAAACACTGGGGCCCCATGTGAGCTGGAGGTTGTTTTGGAAGGGGTTTGGGAACAGGTTTTGACATGGAAAAGGGTCTCCTGTCCCCGTCACTGGGTGGTTTGGGAGGAGTCTTGAGAGGAAATGGCGGGACTCTTGCTGGTTGGGCTTTAAAGTCCGGAGACCGATGATAAGCACATGCTAAGTCGATGGCTGTCTGTTGAGTCAACCCCGTTGCTGTTTTACCCAAGACCTAGTGGTGTAAGGTAGAGCTTCCAAATATTGTTCTAAGAACACCTTCTCCACTACTTCCTCCATGGAGGCGGTACTGGGTTGAAGCCATCGGGTTCCCAGATCTTTAATGCGGTAGAACAACGCTCTAGGGTTATCTCCGGTCACCCACTTTTCTTTACGAAACCTAGTCCTATAATACTCGTGATCACAACCCAGTCGTTCCAAGATAGCCCTCTTGATTTCCTGGTAGGGCGTGGTGCCAGCGGGGTTGGCAGCTTGGTAAGCGGCTTGTAATTCCCCCGACAACAGCGGTGCGATATACTGTCCCCACCGTTCCGGTGGCCAAGCAGCAGTAGTAGCCACTCTTTCGAAATTCGTAAAGAAATAATCAGGGTCCTCTCCCTCTTGGAACTTTTGTAGTACACTTCCCGGGACATGTGGATGCACCCGGGTGTTGGCTATCACATCCGTGAGTCTCAAAATAGCCGTGTCCTGTACTTGTTGGTTGTTGGATAGTAGGGAGGCCTGTTCGGTCATAGCCTTTTGGAATGACTCCCTCTCCTTCTGTGCGTTTTGGTTTTGCTGTTCAAGGACTATTTGCAAATGTCGCTGTCCCTCAGCTAATTGGGTGATTATGTCTTGTAGGGTCACGGGTTGTGTCATCTTCGAGCCTCAGATGACGATCCCACTTCTGACACCACTGTGCTCTGGTCCCCTCCCAGGACCTGTAACTGACCCTTGCTGCTAGTAGTTAAGGACGGACTGTAGGGACCACTAGATTTATTTGGGCGTAGTTTATTAAAGGAGAAGACAAGGTTCAAACAGAGGCTGCTGAAGACCTCTATTCAGTCGCGATTAAACAAAGAAATGAAAACTAAAGTCCTCCAGGAAGGAAACTGAACGATGCCCCAGGTCCGGTGGTCGCTTCCTCCGGTCCCTCTCCTGTTCGCTTTACGTCAGCTTCTTAGGTTTCTCTGGGAAAAGGTGGCGTCCCCGGGAGACAAAGGAAACAAAAGAACAACCTCCCGTCAGTAATAGGTCTCTCCTTGGATGTGACAAGCCCTCCACCTGCTTTTCTATCACCACGATTTGTGAGGGTGGGGGAAGTTGTGAGGGACAGGTCGGTCCTGGCTAGTGCCCCGTTTCTGGTGTTCCCCCTAGCTTTCCCCCTCCCCGTTAAGCGCTTCAAGTAACTCAGGAAAGGCACTGACCTGAAGCTACAGTCCTCCAGGACTGTAGCATGGGGTGTCTCGGCGTCCTGACTCTCCCTGGGACGACTGGACACTAGAGCGGTGTCTGCTGGAAACCCACGGCGTCTCTGCTCTTCCTCTCTGGTGCTCCCTCGCTCCTGCCTGCTAGCCTCGATTCTCCCTGGGTCTGCTCCGCGTTCTCCTCCGTCCCTCGCTGGCTCCCTCTCCTCGTCCGTCCGCGTTTCTCTTGTCCCGGCGCGTGACGTCAGCTCCGCGCCGGCCGGGAGGACTAGAGCGCTTCCCTCCTCAGGACGGGCCTCCGCCGCCGCCATCTTGAAGGGCACGGAAGACGAGTCTCCCGTAGCGCCGGGATCACAATGCCTGACACTACAAAAGGGGCATTGCATGCTGCTCCCCACTGTGGCACAGATCAACTGGCCTCAGAGGCACCAACCACTGCACAGAGGTTACACAAGCATTTGGTCTTCAAGGCCAAGGACCATGACCATCCTGCGCCCATTGGTGGATACCCTCCAGACACAGCTGACAACCCTTCAGTTAAGAGTGGTGACCCTAGATCAAAGGACGGAGGACTTAGAAGGCCGCAGCTGGAGAAATAACACCCGAGTGGTTGGGCTTCCGGAGGGAGTAGAGGGCTCAAACATGATTTGCTACCTCGAGAACTGGATTACAACGGAGGTGGCACGACAGAGCCTCTCCTCCTTCTTTGCATTGGAGCAAGCACATAAGTAGCCTGCTTTACGCTTGCCACCTGTGGGCCGGCCTGCTCTGTGGTTGCACGCCTACTCCTCTTCAGGGATAGACATGCGATCTTGCAGAAGGCACAATTATGGAAAATATCGGGTTGAGAACCCCAGCGTAGCAATCTTTTCAGACTGCATGCTTTCTGTCCAGCGTTAACTAGCATCCTTCCTGGCAGTGCAAAAGGAACTATGAGATGCTGGCCTTAAGTACAAGCTTATGTTTCCAGTGCACCTTAAGTGCTGGTTGATGACCACGCCTTTTTCATCGACAACCTGCCTGGTGTCTGAGACACATTGGAACTATTTTAACGCTAGTATTGATGGTGCAGCTTGGCACTCAGCCACCCCCTAAATGCAGGAGACGCAGCAGATCTAAAATGGGGAAACCGTCCTAGCAGCAGGTGGCACGGGGACGGATGGAGGCCTTGGAAACAGCACACTCATTTAGCACCTTGTTGCAGCGGACCCAAAGCGGGATGCCCTCTGAGTCATCCCTGAAAAGCATGAACTCTGGAAAGCTCCTTGAAGGATGCTTTGGGAGAAGGTGGAAGGAAGTGTGACACAGGCTCAGACTAAGATATGGTTTGGATGGTGGCTGGATGACACATGCTTTGTGGACCTGCATAATGAATGGGCTGATCCATTACAGCGGTTTGACTGTGCTTGGCGGGAGGTGAAATGAGCATGTCGGGCCACACACACACCTCGCATCTCTCCTGATATGGAGAAGTGATTTGACTTTTGGCTTGTTTTTTCTGGTTCGCTGGAAAGCTGGTCCTTACCAGACTGTCCTGAGGTGTAGGAGTTAGTGGAGGTCTAGTTATACCCACTTGGCCTGGTAGAAGTAATTCAGTGTCTCCTAACAATCTTTGTCACCCCGCCACATGGATGACATTGCACTCCACTATGACACAAACCCACTTTGACACAATTTACTAATAACTACTTCTTTATCACACCGAATGTGAAAGGGATGGGGACACTGACAAAGAGACTCTGAGTTCTGGCTTTCCTTAAGCTTCGATGAATAGACTCAGCCATCCTCCGGGAAACACACCTGATTACTCGATTGGTGACGAAGCTGCAGAGAGGCCAAGGGGCCAGCTCTACGCTTCTGGTTATTTCTCATTTGCTAGGGGCTCCCTGCTGTGGATTTACCCAGGATACCGCTTGAAAAGGACACTGCATACATAGACAGGGAGGGCTGGTACATTGGACTCACGGTACCCTAGATGGAGTCTCGGTACTATTGGGCAGCATTTATGCCCCTAATACGGGGCAAGATCGCTTTCTCATGTCCCTAGTGCCCTTGCACCCGGGAAGTGTGCAGGAGCCATGAATAGTGGGCGGTAACTTCAACTGTGTCGCTGACGTGCAGCTAGATCCATCCAGGCTGCTCAGGCTTGCATACAATCATACTTTTTGGATTAACAGTTGGGGGTTGATAAATGCCCGGTGTAATAGGAACTTGGGTCATAAAGAATGCGCTTTCTATTCCAAACGTATGGCTGGACATGATATTCTGCTCATTCAGGCTAGCTGCCGCGGTCGTCAACGGCAAGTACCTGTGTCACAACCTTTCAGATCATAACCCCCAGCTACTGAAGGTGCAGTGGGACACAAGAGTAGCCCGGTTCCCAAATGGAGACTGCTAATGCAGTTCCTACAGGGCTCCATACAGTACTGGAGTACTTTCAGATCAATTGCCATACCGCTGATTGAGTGAGTACTGAGCGGGAGGCTTTTACGGTGGTGTTCAGGGGATATCGTCTTAATCAGACTAGAGAGGCACAGAGGAACCTTGAAACTGAGCTCACTACGCTGGAAGGCTGAAATGCACTATCTGTAATTATGAGCAGAGACTGCCCATGCAGATGGCGTGGCTTTCTACGATGCCCAAGGTAAATACACTGAGGTTGCAGCATGTTTATGCATGTGAATATCTTACAGAATATCATGCTGAGGGAAGCACGCTTTTTTGCCTGCCTTATTCAATTAGAGGACAGGGGCACACCCATCACCAGATTACGGGCTGAAAAAGATGCGGAGGCAGACACAGACAGACACAGACAGACACAGACAGACACAGACACAGACACCCCACACCCCCTTTGCATTCATGGAGAAGGCACATGATGCTATGGGAACCTGAATAGACTGTGACATCAGGTGACCGAGGAAGAGCTTGATTCATTTCTGGAGAGGGTAGGGCTGCAGCATATACCACAGGAAGAGAGAGATGGGCCGATAACTGCAGAGGAGATCAAACTGACCAACCAAGACTAAGCCATATAAACCACAAATGAGGGAAACGGAGAGAACATGTGAGAGAACATGTTTTGTATGGTCTGGCACATAGTTCCCCAAGCCGACATTGCAATTAAAAAAAGAGAGCTGTATGGCCAAAGAATGATTTAAACACTGCTCAACAATAATTTCACAGGTCACAGTTGGGCTCCCAACTGAGTTTTATCAAAAATATACAGTGATTCCTATGCCACAACTGTAGGAGCTTTGTAAAGAGGTGATGGACAGGGCAATATTGCCACCTACCATTAGGGAGGCTTTTATTGTCTCCGTTCCAAAACCTGGGAAGACCGCATTAAAGGCGTTGTCGTACACACCCCTCTCTATGCTTAATCTTGAATGCAAGAATATTGGCACCGGCTGAGAGGCTCCTTGCGGTGGTAATTGTATCCATCAATCTGCAAAAGGCATTGATACAGTCCAATGAAGCTATCTGTGGCCGATGATGCAATGGATGTCCTTGGGGGAGGGGTGTATCAAATGGGTCGCCCTCCTATATGCATCTGCGAGTGATTGAACGGACTTCTGTATTTTGGGCGCATTTTCAGTTACCAGGGGGATGAGACAAGGTTGCCTGTTGTCCCCAATGTTGTTTGCACTGGCAGTCGAGCCGTTTGCCAGTATAGTTCGATCGGAGGGCCGATAGGCTGGCATACTGTTACATGACGGAGGGCATATTGTATCTCTGTATTCAGACAACATACATGTTCCTGTACTTGCGCGGGGACAGGACTGGCCCGGAGTATAAAGCTTCTTGATGACTTGGGCCGAATCTCTGGACTACACACTAAGTGGTCCAAAACATGTGCCTTTCCTGTAAACTCGGCCCTACAGCAGCCTCCTTCAGCACTAATGCGAATGGGCATCAAATGGGAACCCAAACCTTTTTTAATTCCTTGGGTGAAAGTGCATCATAGCGACAAAGACCTTTGGGAAGGAAATCCCATGCAAGCACTGAAAGCAGCGTTGTATTCTGGTGCTCTCTGAAACTGCCCATAATTGGAGTGTTCTGCGCTGTCTAAGATGATGATGATGTTGTCATGAATACTGCACCACTTTGCGAATCACCCTGTTTTGATTTCCCCCTCCTGGTACAGGGCGATGGATGCGTTACTAAGGCAGCAGATCTAGGATGGTCAGTGCTGTAGGGTCTCTCTCGAGGTACTGAGATATCCCTCACAAGAGGTGGTCTTGGGGCTCTGAACTATGAGGCATAATTCTTGGTGGTGCTACTCCAGTGGGTAGCCAGATGGCTGGATGGTCAGAGACTGGCAGAGCTGGATGGCATGGGCATAGCGACCGAGAGAGTTGCCTTACTGGCGTGGGCAATGACTGTCAGGCACCGGAACTAAGGGCTTCAGCAACTGCTGAAAAAGGGTCCCACACAACCGCCTACCATCCACTATATGCGATGGCACTCCCACTGTTTGGTATATCTGCAGTACAAGAGGGGGTACTTCGTTGCTGGGAGACTGCGGACCTGGACGGAAGTGGGGATCCAGACATTAAGTGACTGCTACCAGGATGGAAAATTCTGGGAATTTGGGAGCATGGTTAGGGAGGATGGTCTCCGGGATTCACAATTCCTGGTGTATATAGCTCTACAATACTCAGTGGGAAACTTATGGAAGGGCCATCATAGCGAGCCGCATCAGTACGTAACTTTGCAAATACAACTCTCGATTGGAGGAGGTGTAGCCTCATCTTTTGGTTGTATAGGTCCATGTTGGCTATGGCACTGCCAGCCCTCACTAAGTTAAGGACATTCTCAGAGGGCGCGGTGGGGAGAGACCTCAGGGATAACGAATGGGCCACCGTGCTGGAGCACCCTGGCTGGTGTTAAGAAACCCCAGGTTTAAAATCACACAATTCAGTTACCTGCACACTACATACTTAACACCTAATATATTTAATATTATAAATGTTACTGAATAAGAGTTGCACTAGGTGTGCCCTCAGGCATGTAGATTTTCTGAATATGACGTGGTCATGCCCGGTGATCACAGCCTTCAAGTAGGTGGTCACCACGAGACTTGAAATGGCGATGAAACAAGTCAGTCTCCATACACTTGAGATATTGCTTTTGGGCCTGTATGCACCACTAAAACCTGGAAGGGTTGGCTCTAAATTTCTAGGCCTGACCTTGGTGCTTGCTAAATGAGCCATAGCAATGTACTGGAGATCCCAGAGGGCCCACCCCAGTCTAGCTTGTAGGCAGAGGACAAGAAGTGAGCAGTGACAGCGGGTACTGCCCTTGCAAATACCGAATTGAGGAAAGGTGGGATGATCTTGTCACAGTGTTCACCGAAACCCTGAACAGACCCTTATAATTCACAAGGCCAAGTGCACCTTGCAGAAGGAGCGGGCGCGTGCTGACATCACCGTACTCCAGGATGGCATGCATAGCTGGCAAGATTTCAGATTGCTTGTGTGTGACATTTTCATAATTTCTGTGTAATATGACCGACCTTCAATGACTGAGTGACACTTTCCCTTGAGCAAAATGAAGCAATGAAGACTAGGGAAACATATAAATATCAGAAATTACACCCATTTGAGCAACGAGAAACTCTAAGAAGATCTGCAAAGCACCAGAAATGGAATGGCACCTCAGTGCCTGCTCTGCCGGGCCATGAGATACTGCAGGACACAGTGGGTTAAGCGTTTTGCCGGAAAATAACTACAGCAAGGTGCCGCCATCAGGATCCACATGAGGGCGCTGTCTCTGGTGTTGCCGTGGGTCTAGATAAATGTTTATATGTATTAAGTGCTTCACTGAGAGAAACAAAGAGGGCATGTGATTTGCTCATTCTGAGCTGGACGGGGTGACTCTGGTTCTCTTCCAGGGTATCCTCATCAATAGTCATAAACACTGACTATTCCCGCCTAGGCACGGGGACCCCGAAATACACAAAAAAATATATGTATAATAACCTATATATGCAGCTCTATATACATACATATAGATTATTTTTTTACAAAACAATACAGCATCCAGCAAAACAAGGCTAACCAATGCTCTGGGAATCTGCTTTAGCTCTAATAGACACATTCTGCTCTCTTTTTAATTCTTTTTTATATATATATATATATATATATATCCACTAGAAAGCTGCACCACTGTTGAGGCACCACACACGTGCGTCTTAAAACTTTGTTTATTCGACAAGTTGCAGGGAAAACCAGATTCGCCTTCACACAGCACAGGTACCAAACATGTTTCGGGCTCATCCGCCCTTGTTCACTGGTATCACAAGAGAGCCACAGCAGCAGAGTCTCGCGCCGTTTGTGCGGCGATTCAAATGTAGTCCCGCCCACTGGGCGTGCCTTGCTAGGGCATTCTGGTCTCTGTAGTTTGCTGAATTTGAATGTCCATATTGTAATGCCGCTGTAGTTCTCAATGTTTTTAAAACTATAGTAGTTCGTTGAGCGAGGCGAGGCTGGGTCCCTGCTATCATTCTCTTCGAAAATGGCAACGCCGTTCCATCAAGCGCTATTAACTTCCAGCGCATTAGGAGCCGCTCGTCCGCGGCGGGGTGCCTCGCGACCTGGGCAAGGCCGCTATATATCCACAAGAAAGCTGCACCACTGTTGAGGCACCACACACGTGCGTCTTAAAACTTTGTTTATTCGGCAAGTTGCAGGGAAAACCAGATTCGCCTTCACACAGCACAGGTACCAAACATGTTTCGGGCTCATCCACCCTTGTTCACTGGTATCACAAGAGAGCCACAGCAGCAGAGTCTCGCGCCGTTTGTGCCCCGCCGCGGACGAGCGGCTCCTAATGCGCTGGAAGTTAATAGCGCTTGATGGAACGGTGTTGCCATTTTCGAAGAGTATGATAGCAGGGACCCAGCCTCGCCTCGCTCAACGAACTACTATAGTTTTAAAAACATTGAGAACTACAGCGGCATTACAATATGGACATTCAAATTCAGCAAACTACAGAGACCAGAATGCCCTAGCAAGGCACGCCCAGTGGGCGGGACTACATTTGAATCGCCGCACAAACGGCGCGAGACTCTGCTGCTGTGGCTCTCTTGTGATACCAGTGAACAAGGGCGGATGAGCCCGAAACATGTTTGGTACCTGTGCTGTGTGAAGGCGAATCTGGTTTTCCCTGCAACTTGCCGAATAAACAAGGTTTTAAGACGCACGTGTGTGGTGCCTCAACAGTGGTGCAGCTTTCTTGTGGATATATATATATATATATATCGCACATATAGAAGAAGAAAGAATTGTGAGGACAAGGACAATTGAACTCTCTTTAACGAACAGCTGAAAATTACCATGTCACACAGCAGGCATTGTTATCTCATAGGCTGCATTGGAACCTTAACAGCATAGAAAATGAAAGCAATTGCAAGGGCAAAACTGGCACCGTGCCTTTAAGGCAGCCATGACCCCCAGCTTCCCATCATGCTGCAGGGGTGACAGGTCAGTTGCTCTTTCCAGGTCCTTCAGTCAGGACCCTGGATTTTCAGCTCTGTATCTTTTTGTGAAAAAAGTTTCCTTTTTAGCCAGTAACTTCTTATCATTTGACGTTTTTTTTACTCTTGAAGTAAGAAGTTACCTTTTTCTGACAGAAATGTTTATTTGTTTCTGTCAAATTATGCCTTCTCTTTTTGATCCTTGCGCCTCCTGTGGCAAAAAGAAGGCCAAAACAGGTTCACTTTCTGTTGCCATTCTCTGAGTCTCATACTTCTGAGACCTGCCAATACTGCAAGAATCTTTCTACACGCAGTAGCAAGGAGAAACAAATGATTCATCTTTATGGCCTCTTAGAAAGAAGAAATCTACTTCCAGAGGCAGATCTCCAGTGAGGCACAAGAAGAAGAGACCCAGGTCGACTTCCAAATGTAAGATCCCTGTCTGTTCTACTTCGGCGTCGGGCTCGGCATCAAAAATGCCTTCAACGGCGAAGAAAACTACTTCGAGGGTCTCTCCATCGACAAGCCCGCCATTGAAAGTATCGGAACACCGCACATCGTTGCAGATTTCTCAGGAAAATAGAGGTACGTCTTCCCATCAACGACATCCACCGACGTCAGTCCAACCCCCTTTCTTGCCGTCAGCTCAGCGACGGTCAACATCGAGGAGCAGATCTCTGTTGGCGCCTACACAACGCTCCACGTCGAGGCATCATTCTACGTTGGCGCCGTCACTAAGGCGCTCAACATCGAGGCGAAGTCCCCCATTGCTGTCAACCCAGCGACGGTCAACGTTGAGGCCTGATCAACCTTGACACCCTCCCGAAGAGGCTTAACGTCCAAAAGACATTCTCCGTCATCATCTCCTTGTATGACGTCCAGGCATTGGTCTCAGCCGGCTAGTAGACTCCCAACGTCCAAGCACCAGTGTCCGTCGGCAGGTCATCGCTTGAAGCCAAAATCTCACTCGACGTCAAGACTCCAGTCTCCGTAGGGGACTCATCTCCCAACCTCGAGAACTCCAACTCCGTCGGTGTCTTCCCAGCCAGAGGTCTTGGTGGCGCATAGCAATTCGATATCGAGGCACTCATCTCTTGACGTCGACACACCGATCACCATTGGAAAGACGTTTACAGTCTAACTGCTCAGCATTGAAGGGGCGCCCAGCGTCTTCAATCTCACAGACGAGATCACCACTGGTGCCCCTCTCGACGTCCAGGAACTTCATTTCTCCGTCTCCTGAATGGCAGGCAGGGAAAGACACACCACAGATGGCTGTTCCTACTGCACAGCAAGAGATGGGGCAGAGATCACCTTCCGTTCATTTATCTCCCAGATGGCTCCTTCCAGTGCACCACTGGCAGAAATCTTCCACTTTGCAAACACAACCGCCTCTGGACTACTCTAGTCCTCTCCATAGATCGCCTTTGGTTCGCCTGGTGCAAGCGGTAGACTTTTCTCCCACCACTCGACAATGTTACCGAACTCCAACTCCATCACCTACATATAGCCAACGCAAAGGGCATCGGTCACCTTCATGGTCCTCTTCTTCTACACATTCTTCCAAAAGGGACTATTCTCCCACCTTAATGGACAGTCCATGTTCTAGAATATCTCAGGTGGATGACATTAATACTTTTCACAAGGTTCTTACGTTGTGGGAAGCTCATAAGTTGAATATTGAGATGCCCACTCCTCAAACATCATCTTCGGTCATCTTTGAGACTTTGCAAAGGTCGGCAGTAAGACCATAGCTACCTTTTGGTACCTGGACTCTTACAACCAGTCATGGATACCTTCCTCGCTAAAACCAAAGGAAATGATGGACGGAGTGTTGAACATTGCATGCACTCCCCCCCAGTCAACTGATCTGGGTTTAATCCATCACCGTTCTTTAGCCCACTCTGCCACCCCAGTTCAGACATGGCCATATGCAAATCAGTCTGACCCTGTGCCTCATGGGAACAGTCCAGCCCGAACTGCCAAGCCATGTCTTCCCTGGACCGGAAACAAGCTTCCTAGGACCGGTTTCTGGCATTTCAGCCGTCTTCAGCCAGGCTTGCTTGAATCCAGTGGCAAAGTGAGCAAGGGACTCACGTCTGAGCATACCCTGCCAACATATGGCGAACAAAGCAAAAACCTTCCTCGCTCCCGCATCTCTCAGAACGGCTCCAGCGTGGATCTTAAAGAAAGCTAAACCTCCAGAGCAAGACCCTTTTTTCCTGAGAGTGAATCCCCCTCCTGAGTCTGTTATTATTGCTGCTGCTAAGAAGACTCATGCAGTAGCCTCCTCTTCAATGGTGCCTCCAGACAAAGAGAGTAGAGCACAGGACTTTTGGGGAAGGAAAGTTTGTGGCACCGCAGCTTCATCCTTGAAGGTATCCAGCGCTTTAGCACTGTTTGGGGCACTATGATAGGGCTCTGCGGGACTCATTTGAATGCTTCAAAGGCAAGCTACCCAAGGAGGATCGCCTAGACTTTGCGGAAGAACTTCAGGATGGAGGTTTGGTGGTAAACCAGATGATTAGTGTGGCATCAGATGGGGTGTCTCTGGAGGTACACTCTTACTCGCACGGCATCTGTGCTAGAAGATCATCCTGGTTACGGCTTACTGCGCTGAAACCGGAAGCCTAACAGCGCATTCTAAATCTTCCTTTTTTCTGTAACTTTCTCTTTGGCTCCCACACGGACGAGGAAATGGCTAGGATGAAACAGAACATGACACTCTAAAAGCAGTAGAGAAGAGAAAGGAATTCCGTCGCTGATACAGATCTTACGACCGCAGGCCATTTCATCAGAGGGTTCAAACCCCTCAATAGTCTCAGAGGCAGCAACACCAGACCAGAACGCACTACCAGGGGCGTTGTCCCTCCCATGGAAGAGGCACCCCTTGCCAACCCTCCTCCACGTCAAGAATACAACCAAACAATGAGCAGCTGCTTCCCCTGTCACCTTTACCCACTCCAGTTGGGGGGTGGGAAGTATCGCCTACCATGTGCAAGAGTGACGCAGCATCACAAAGGATCAATGGGTACTAAATATACTGCAGAATGGATACTCTACATTTCCGTTATCCACCCCAAGCAATTCCTCCAATAAAACAAGGTGTCCCCAGCTGTCACTGCTACAGCAAGAAGTAGGCACTCTCTTACAAAAATCTGCAATGGAGGAAGTTCCTCCCTCTCAACAAGGGAAATGGGTCTACTCAAGGCACTTCCTAGTACGAAAGAAAGGTCGCAAAGCAGAGTTCAGACCTATATTAGACCGAAGAGAAAATGTTTTTATTGTGGCTCTCCATCAAATATATCCTCGTCTCCAGCAAGGAGACTGGATGTGCTAGATAGATCTTCAGGGTGCATATTTCCATGTAGCAGTCACCGTACGCCACTGGAAGTTCCTGCGCTTCATGGTGGGGACCAAACACTACCAGTACAAAGTTCTTCCGTTCGGATTGAAGTCAGGCCCTGAAGTGTGTACCAAATGGATGGCCGTAGTAGCGGCTGCTCTACGTTGCCAGGGACTATTCATGTATCCATACCTCGATGACTGGCTCCTGAAGAGTTAATCTCCTCAGGGTGTGAAAGACCACTATCCAATCTGTCTCTAGTATTGTTACAACAGCTGGGACTTCAGTTCAATTTGGGAAAATCAGTTCACCAACCTACTCAAAGAATACACTATCTGAGTGCTACTCTAGACTCCAGCACAGGAAGAGTGTATCCTTCGGAGACTATCATCTATCTCTCTAAAGTGCAATCATCTTCTTCACTCTCTTCATCCCTCGGTCCAACGGGTTGCCTCACTTCTGGGGTCGATGGCATCTTCCTAGTTCCCAATGCCAGGATGAGGATGCGACCCCTGCAACAGGATCTGGGGGACAAATGGGATCAGAAAACTGCTCGATGGGATGACAGGATTCTACTTTCCCAAGCTGCGAAATCATCCATCCCATGGTGGACTCCTCAGAAAAATCTTCTGGTGGGGATTTCCTTCCATCAAACCCCGCTAACACAATCTCCAATCACAGATGCCTCCCTTCAGGGTTGGGGAGCTCACATGGGCCCTCTTCAGACTCAAGGCCTGTGGTCGATCAAGGAACAGGCATATCACATCCAATTGCGGGAGCTACGGGCAGTGTATCTAGCCCTCAAGACCTTCTACCCCTCCATCCAGACCAGCTCAATATTGGTCCATACGGACAACTCGACCACTATGTCCCATCTAAACAAGCAGGGAGGGACACTCTCTCACCCTCTCGCCTCGGAGAACTGGCATTTGCCTCTGGCCAGACAACTGTCAATTACATCTGCCAGGAGATAAAAACGCTCAAGCAGATTTCTGAAGTCGTCACTTCGAAGATCAACAGGACTGGGTTCTGCACAACGGGGTGGTGCCAGACATCTTCCAAGAATGGGGTCATCCAAGAATCGATCTCTTTGCGGGCGACACACACAAAAAATTCCAAGACTTTGCATCAAGATATTACCGGGAAGGGTCGAAAGAGAATGCCCTTTTGATCAATTGGTCTGGGGACTTTTTGTACTCTTTTCCACCTCTTCCTCTCATTCCGAGAGTAATTACCAAACTCTGCCACTCCAGAGTGAGGATGATACTGATAGCACCAGACTGGCCATGGCAGTGGTGGTACCAGATCTTCTACATCTCTTGGAGCGTCCACACGGGAGGCTTCCGTGCAGGCTGGACCTGCTTTACAAGCTCAACGGGAGAATCCATCATCCCAACCTTCTCTCGCTTAACTTAGCTGCATGGCTCCTGAGGTCCTCCAGTACGGCCATCTAGGACTTCCTCAGGACTGCATGAACATTTTTGAAGGAATCCAGAAGGCCTTCCCTGAGGTGTTCTTATGCATTTAAATGAAAAAGATTCTACATGTGGTATATGCAAAAGGGTGTCCAGCTGACCCAAGGGCAGGAGGAGGTAATCCTTCCATATCTCCTACATTTGGCCAAGTCAGGGTTAATATTTTCCTCCCTAAAGGTATATCTTGCTGCGATTATGGCATACAGAAACTCACCTTCCCAACCTTCCTTCTTCCACATTCAGTGGATAAGGATTTTTTTAGAAGGGCTAAAGAGCTTTTTTTCTCCCGATTCACCCCCCTTATCCTCCCTGGGAACTCAGTTTGGTTCTCTCCAAACTCCTGGGTTCCCCCTTTGAGACAATTCACAAGGCGACCCTGCAACATCTCACATGGAAAGCTGGCTTCTTGGTGGCAATCAGTTTGGCTCGTAGGGTGAGCGAGATTCAAGCCCTCTCCTCAAAAGAGCCATACACCGTTTCCCACAACAGAGTAGTGATGAGGACCCACCTGTCTTTCTTACCGAAGGTGGTGTCCGATTTTTACGTTAACCAGTCTATTTCACTTCCCACTTTCTTTCCCAATCCCTCCACTACAGCTGAAAGGTCTCTTCACTCTTAGGACCTTAAAAGAGTCCCAAAGTTCTACCTAGACAAGTCTAAGACTATTAGGAAGTCTGATCACATGTTTGTAAACTACTGTCTCATCAGAACAGGTTTTCCAGCCTCTAAACGTGCATTTCCAGATGGATAGTGTCATGTATCAAGCTGGCTTACCAGTTTTCAAATAAGCCCTTTGTGGCTAAGCCCAGGGCTCATTTCACAAGGGGGAAGGCAGCTACTGTAGCTCTTTTGCACAGTGTATCTGTCGCTGAAATCTGAAAATCAGCCACGGCGAAGTTGGTACATGCGTTCATGAGATACTGTTGTCTTGATTCGGATACAAGAGCAGACACTCAATTAGGCCAGGCCTCCTTGAGAAATTTGTTCCAATGAGGAACTCAGCTGATACTGATTCTATTCATTTGCCTGCAGGTGTAGAGGTTGGGCTTGCTATTCGATTCAGTGCTTATGACCATTGATGAGGTTCCCCTGGAACATAAGGATAAGTTACTTACCTGTAATCCTGGTTCTCTTCTAGGGGTATCCTCATCAAAGTCATGAGCAACCCACCCGCCTCCCCAG
Organism: Triturus cristatus; assembly: GCF_964204655.1. Lineage (NCBI taxonomy): Eukaryota > Metazoa > Chordata > Amphibia > Caudata > Salamandridae > Triturus > Triturus cristatus. Next base: position 1,053,586,198 of record NC_140584.1, on the reverse strand, counting down.
GCAAATGATTAATCATTGGATCGTCTCTTTGTGCTGTGACCTCTGGGTCTCCGCTAAGAACAACTGACCTAACTGTCACCCCTGAGGCATGATGGGAAGCTGGGGCACATGTCTGCCTTAAAGGCACGTTGCCAGTTTTGCTCTTGCAATTGTTTTCATTTTCTATGCTGTGAAGGTTCCAATGCGGCCTATGGGCTAACAATGCCTGCTGTGTGATATGGCAATTTCCTGCTGTTCATTAAAGAGAGTTCGGGTGTCTTTGTCCTCCTTATTTTTTATTCTTCTCTAAATGTGTGATATAAGATATATACATATATATATTAAAACGAGAGGAGAATTTGTGTCTATTACTGCTAAAGCAGATTACCTGTGCATTCGTTAGCCTTGTTAGCCCCTTCGCCGCAGGGCAAATTCCGCCGCGGTGGAGGGGGGCGGGGTTGGGCGTGGCGCTCCCGTGCTCAGGACGGCTCCCGGCCGTCATAAATCACGGTGGGCGTGTGCTCATGACGGCCGGGAGCCGTCCGAACTCCGCCCACTGATTAATTCTCTCGCACAGGCAGGTAATTAATATCGCGCGGAGCGGCAACATTCGGACGGCTCCCGGCCGTCATGATCACACGCCTACTGTGACTCATGACAGCCGGAAGCCGTCATGAGCACTCAAGGAGTTAGATTGGATGCTGCATTGGCTTATGAAAAAAATGTGTGTATATATATATAGAGAGAGAGAGCTGTATATGTATATATGTTTATATTTATTTTTTTAATGTATTCCGGGTCCCCGCGCATGTGGGGGAATATTCAGTACTTTTTACTTTGAGGATCGCCCTGGCAGAGAACTAGGATTACAGGTAAGTAACTTATCCTTTATTGAGCAATTTAAGAATTCACAGTACAATATATTCCCAAATGTTTGCGGACCATTTGCGACGAGTCTGGTTGCACCGCATCTATAATGTTTGTGCCTAAAATGCAAACTCGTGTCCATATGCACACACCACTTCACATGATTAGATGGCTACAATTTAGGGACAGGAGAGATAAAACCGCACCATACTACCAAAGTAACATTTCATACAATTGCAATTCAGGACCGCAACAAATCCGCGCTCTAAGCTCCTCCATGCCTACACTTGACCATCCTCTTATCCTTAATCATGCTGACTGGGCGGCAGCAGAATTCCTGGGGCCCGGCCGGAGGGCAGGAAACGGAAATGAAACATCCTGCCACAACCTGCGTGACCGGACACTCCACTTGCATGATCGAGTTACCTTAGTCCACGTGGGACCCGACTAGAACGTGAAGATTGCCCGCTTCCGGGCCATTCCTCGTTCTACTGCGGCCTCGGCAGGGCTTTAAGTGGGCCGGGTCTCACCGGGTCTGAGCACCGGCAGGTGATTTTTAAGGGGGCCTCGAAACGGGTCTCTATCGGGCTCTGTGTTTTGTGCTTTTTCCGGACTGCAGTGACAGCAGGCACATCGATGTGCGCTGCTCACAGTGCTCTTCTCACTCGTGGAGAAGTTACGACATGAGTCATGCCAGATGAACGTTGTAAGAGAAGGAAAATCCTTCAAAGAGTCATTTTCTCTCTGGATTTCCCTTCTCCTTTTGAAACTCGAGAGCAGAAACATCGTCCTGGTGTCAGCAGAGCTTTAAGCGGAAGCTTTTTCAATATTCTATACAACAAGCCATAGTTGCTGCTTATCTTATGCAACTAACAACCATTGACAAAGCCAATAGTCCTGCCTTGTTGTAGGTATGATGTTACTTGTTTTTATCATATATCTGGATGCAATGACAGAAACAGCAAAATACAAGTTGGGCAACACACTATGCTAAGCACAGATTTCTAGCTTATGTGTTTTAAGCCACGCCCTTAATTGCATTGGCCGCGCTCCTTTGAGAGACCCCCGAGTTTCTTCATCCCATTTAAAGCCCTGGGCCTCGGTATTCTTCCGGAATATGGAAGCTGCCAAATTAAAGGAAAGATAACTGGGGGTGGCAGCACAAGTTGTTGCCGGAAAATCTGCTACGACCAGGTCACGTACCACCCCCGGATGATTTAAATTAGACATCCCTACCATTGCAATCCACGTCACAGACACAGACTGAGACAGTCGTGGCAGGTCTCAGCTGCTATAAATCCGCTGATCTCAGCCCGCCGCGGCACAAGCCCGAGGATGACACAGACTTCAACAGTTTTCGCGGCTGCAAGAAATTAAATTGTTACTGTGTGTCCATGTTTCCAGCACTGGAGCCCGAGTGAGTTATTTTATTCATTAAAAATAGTGCTGCAGAACTGACTCGTGCCCAGTAGCGCACCGTCTCTGCAGAGCACAGTGAGACACATACACAACAGTGCCGGAGAGACGGGTAGCAGTAATTACCGCAGGGTGGCTCCTTGCAGACTCCCAATTCACAAGATTGCTCGTCATCCCTTCAGAGACCCTGTTCCACAGGAGCCTCGACACGGCACGGCTGTTCCTCAATCCGCAGTGAGCATTCGGACACGCGCAGCCGTAATTAAATGCAGCTCCCACAGTAGCGCCCTCGCTGCTCACCTATCACAGCTTGCAGGTGGTCAAGGCGCTATACATGCACGACTAATGCATTTTAATGCTGTGATGAGGACTACCACATTAAAATGCGTTAGTGATGCATGGTGCTTGGCAGGAATTGCCATGAAAAGCAGCTGATAATGAATGTGGGAGGGGCAACATACGTCATACATGAAACAGAACCTGGGACTATCTAATATCTAGAGGAAGAAGGGCCAGGCAAGAGGGTTTATTTCAAGTTTACATTTCTTTTGTGTTTATATGTATAATGTATTTTCAATGCCCTGTCTACATAAGAGGAGTGACTCACCAGCTCCATACACCCTTGGAACTAAGGACATTGTGATGCTGACGACAGAGATGCAGGAGAAAGGCAGATAAAAGCCTGGACTGACACGAGACTGAAGGGGGCATGATTGTGCATGCATTGAATATACTTGTATATAGCTATCTTAACAATATATATAATACATTTTTTGTTAAAGGTAAAATTAGGTCGGAGGCCCCTGTGCAATTATAGAATCCGTTCGCAGAAGTCTTTTTTTACTGTACACTTTGCAACCCAGTTTCATTTCTCACTTTTAAGTCGCAGCCTACCAAACAGCACAGTTGTTTAGTATGCTAAAGACATCTTGGGGCTATTCAGACCTAGGAATGCATTCCGCCTATTGCTTACCATTGGTTTTGTGGTTTGTGACTCACATTTTCTGGCTTTCTATTTACTGGCTTTATTTGCTTTTGGCTGTCCAGCTCGAGTGCGTCCCTCCCGTTGCCCAAACCTGGTTTACTGTATTCTTCCACTAACTCGCTTTCCATAAACAGGCCTTTAAATCTTGTTCTTATCTTGTCACATTTGTTTACGTTCAAAGACCTCAAATGTCAAGGTGTGTCTTCAAGGGTGTTTGGTGTTTGTTTTTGTTTTTTTGACTTCAAAGTGAGAGGATTTATGTGACCATCATGCTGGCTCTGGAAAAGTACCTGAGGAAGGCTGTACAGTGTTGTTTTTTTTCCAAGCACATAAAAATTAAAATGTCTGTAAATGAACTGTGCTGATGTCCAAATCAATACACTAGGTAATGACATTTCCACACATTGTTTGTGCACTGTGTACTTTTTCTCAGTAAAACTTTGTGAGTATAAATGTAATGGTTATTTCAATTAAAGATATGTTGTCTTTAAAGGCAGTACACTACCATAGCATACATACTCCACGTTACCAAACTCCACTCTGCACCACTCCACACTGCTGCACTCTACTGTTCACAACAGTACAACACTCCACGCTGTCACTGCATTCTTCTCTGCACCACTCCCCTCTTCTCTAGTCTACCCCACACTACTCTACTTTGCACCATTGCACTCTGTCACTTCTCTCAACAGCACTCTGCGTCGCTCCACTCTATGCCGCTCTACTCTGCAACACTCCACTCTGCCAATTCCCTCTAAGCCACTAAAATTTACTCTGCATTACTGTACTCTATGCTAATGCACTCTACACCACTTTGCTCAAAACCAACGCACTCTGCACAACTACACTCTGCGCCACTGCACTCTACACCATTGTACTCTGTCACTGCACTTTGTCATTCGATTCAACTCTGCTTCACTGCACTCTATGCCACTCTACTCTGCGCCACTCTACTGTAAGCCAGTGCACTCCAAGCCTCTCTACACCACTGTACTCTACAACACAGCACTCTGTCACTCTACTTTGTGCCACTCTATTTTATGCCATTCTAAGCCACTGAACTCTACTTAACTGAACTCTGCATTGCTCTACACCACTTCTCTCTACGCCAATCCACTCTAAGCCACTCTGCACCACTGCACTCTACGACCCTCTGCTCTATACCACTGCACTCTACACCACTTCACTCTACTCTGAAACAATCTACTCTATGCTGCTGCGGTCTACGCCACTCTATTCCAATCTACATCACTGCAGACTGCACCACTTTACTCCAATCCATACACTCTACGCCACTGCACTATATGCCAATCTACACTGCACGCCACTACACTCTACTCTATACCACTGCACTCTGCGCCACTCTTCTCCTCACCATTGCAATCTATGTCACTTTACTTTGCACACTGTATGCCACTGCACTCCACACCAATCCACTCTACGCCACTGTACACCACACCAGTGCTCTCTACAATACTCTACTCTGCAGCACTGAACTCTGCGTCACTCTATGCCACTGCACTCTACAATGCACCACTGTATGTATGTTGCCTAGTCTAACTTGTCAAACCGATTGAGACCAAATCCAACATGAATGTGCATAGCTTAAAATTTGCGAACTTTCTTCACACTCCAAATGATTAGAATGGGAATACTGGTACAACTTCCCCCCGCAGGTTTAAATTTAGCTTGTGATCTGGAGGATTTGTATACGAAAAGCAACACGTTTAAAACCGTTTTATATCTTTGGTAATGTTCGTATTTTTTGGCCTTCTATGACAGAGAACCAGGAAGTAAAGACTCCAAGCCCAGCAATCAACAGGCAGCCAAGCATAGAGACTGACCGAGTGTCCAAGGACTTCATAGAATTTCTGAAGACTTACCAGAAACCTGGCCAAGAAGTTTATAAGCAGTGTAAGATCTTTTTGGAAGCGATGCATCACAAAAAGGTATGTATAGCAAAACAAAGTTCCTAGTGGGCCTATGAAAAAACAACGTAAGAAAAAATGAATCGAACTCTTCTGCTCAAAGGGCCAAGTTATATTAAACTGAAATTTTTCGCTCAACGTTTATTCCAGGAGGAAGACCGAGAGTGCATATCTATGCAATATAGATAAACTTAGTCTGAGTATGTCTATATTACTGACAAGTAGCAAGAGCGCCCAAAAAAAAAATATGAATTTCCATGCGTTTCAACTTTGATCTGAGGGAAACAGCAGATCACTCGTCAAATAAATTTATCACATAAATAAAAAGTTGAGTGAAAAAATGTGTGCATTTTATATTAATTTGTAATGAGTTTACGAAACATACGGAAAAAACGAAAGCCTTTAACAGCAAGTTAAACCGTTTTTAGCTATAGTTCTCTGCTGAGAGGTCCAGTCTTTGGAAAAATGTGTTCACTAAGGTCATGCAACCCTTATCTGGCCCTGAAATCCCTAAGGTGGCTTTTTTTCGCTGAATTAATAAGGGCAAGGGTGCTAGATGTTAGGAATGAGGTAAGCAAGCCTGGTGTAAAGATAATTGAGTGTAAGGAAGTGAGAGACCGACTACCTAAGACGCCTCTGTTCCATCCACCACTCCTCCTGTTTGCATGGATGCGTGGGCATGTCTGAGTGGCAAGTTTATACGGTTTTGTGGCAGCGTCAAGTGTGTTTGTGCTCATAACATATGAAAAATGACTCTCATTCTAAAATAATAATACAAGAAGTGTAACGAGGGCAATTGAGGCCCAATAGAGGAATAACTGTGTCTCAAAATGGGAAAAGATTCAATAAAGATATTGAGCATTGTTCGTATCCGCGTAATGCAACCGCTAAGGGGAAAAAAAATTGAGCTCAGTTGCTGTGTTTTAGTGACTAACATAAGCTGCAGAATAGACAATTTAGTAGTTTTGTCATGGCATATACACAGTCCTGCCTGTCTGCATGAGAAGGGATGTGTCATTCTCATTCGAGCATCAATTCATTGTATTTAATTGTTTAGATTATACACTAAACTGAATATATTATGTGACTGAGGTTTAGCAGCACACTGAGTGGACACCGAAAAGGTGTGCAAGTTTAACAATAGATAATATGGACTGCAGTAATTAAAGCCAGGAAATTATCTGTAGAAGTCAATGAAGTTAACTTGATTTTACTCAATGTCAAGCAAAGTATCCCAAGATTTCAGTGCACCTGGGGGTATTACGTATGACATTTGATTTTGAAAACCCTCAAGGAATTGTTGGAATTCATTTTGAACTCTTTATATATCCCCCCTGACGAATATGTTTTATTCAGGAAATGTAACACTGGTGGAGAATCAATTGGTAGCTCTAAATGGGAAATTTGAGTCAAAAAGACCAGCATCAATTACTTTTTTGCTTATGTCAAAGAGATAAATCCAGTTGCCTACAATATACTCTTTGCAAGGTTTGGTTGCTATACAGCGTATAAGGTATTAGCTAAGGAAAAGACTGATCATTATGCACCGAGCTCGTCGCTGATCTTTAGACCTAAGAAAGTAGTGATTTACGCTCCAAATATGCAGCTCAGGTTTTCTTAAAGGATGTGAACGAGATATCCTGACAATGCGTTCATTCAATTTAAAGCAATCCAGGTTTATAAAGTGGCATTGCCTTTTGACTAAAACTCCATGGAAGAGTATACATTGGCTACTGCTCAGATCCTTGCCTGTCCTCTGTTTCCACACTTAAATTAAATTCAATGAGAAGGGAGAATAAATGGTTTGAAACGGATTGCCTCCAAGCAAAGAAAACTCTTAAGCAGAACCAAAGACTCCTATGACGAAGGAAGAATCAGACAAACCTAGCTATATGTCAGGTTTCTGAAATTCAGTGTTCAGACTTGGCGAGCCACTCAAATGTGATGAAGACCAATCTTTCATTGAATTTTACTTGGGAAGCAGTTCCAGACAGTCTCCCTTTGTGTGTCCTTAGATAAAACCTGGAGTGGTGATCAATCTATTATAGTGATTAAGGCCAATTAAAAAGCCGGTATTAAAGAAACCCAGTGTGCTATTGCACTCTCTGGCCAGAGTTTTTGCACTACTTATTTTGGCCTGCCTCCATGAATACTTGCCTCTTTGCAATTGGCTCCAATTGAGCAACTAGGCTTTCAACATGTTTGTTCTGTGGTGAAACAATGTGTTCTTTGAGAAGTCGCCAGGCCGTCCACAAGGCAGCTGGGTATGTTGTATATCAGCTTCATGGACTTCCTGGGTCCTTTTGATGCAATTAACGGAAACAAACACTGGGAAAAGTTAACTGCCTTGAACATTCCTTCAGGTTCACTAGCAAATATACAGCATGTGTATTCGAATAACTAGGCTCAAGCTGGTATTTCGAGCATGGGAAGACTTTCTTGAATGATCCTGGTCAACTCTGGGCTGTATTTTAGCTCCATTATTTTTTTGCCTATTCATTTTTTTGGGTGTAGTTTTATAAATATATAACATGAACTAAGCCTATAGGCGTTAGTGCACTTTACATGAGCACCACATTACATTACACAAGGATAGTCATTTTTATAGGGATAGGTAGATTAAGTGATTTGCCCAGAATCATGGTATGTTGCACGAACGCCAGAACTCAAACTTGGTTTTCCAGAGTTTGCAGCTCCTTCTATTAGGACACATCTCCTCCCACAAATTCTTGGCGAATTTCCATGGGTGCTTGGTGTCAGTAACTCACTTTACCTACGTTTGGTAATGAGCATGTTGGGACGATCATGGATTTAACTGTCTACAGGAATTGCAAAATATACATCTGCGGGATGAAATCTTGAAAAGGATAATTGTCTGAATCTGGCATGAGGTACTGAGTGATGGAAGCAATAAGGGATTCAGTATTTGCTCGCTGTTTTTTAAGTACACAATCCTACATCTGCTTCTATACTGTCGATTTTACTGTCTAGTCAGTTCTATTTCTATCCTGTATTTTTTAAGTACGATTTATATTCAAGGAATACTTCAATCACATTAATGTTCAAGATTTTCTAAATATAGCTGGAGATCATGGTAAATTAATAACTTGATAATGTATGCTTTATTGAAACCGTACATTTTATGAACAATGAGCTTTAATTTTTGAGTGTGGTTAAGAGTACATGGTTTAAGCAGTGGCTAAAACCAGCAAATGAAATGACCACCACTGCATACATTACTACACAGTTCTAGCCAGGAGCTTTTCAGAAAAGCTTAATTTTCTGAACATGCAATGGTCAGCTTCGCTTTGAAATAACTTCATTTAAAAGTGGTGCTCCTGTCACTTTGACTCCAGCTGCTCTATCTACATTTTGCTTATTAAAACTCGGGCAAAAGACACACAATTGAACGGAATGCAGAAACAAATAAAAACATTCACCCCAGTCAAGAGATCTGGGTTAAATCCATCATTCTTTTGCTCACCATGCCACCCCAGTTTAAACCTGGCCATATGCAAATCTGTCTTGACCCTGTGCCTCATGGGAAGAGTCCAGACCGAAGTGCCAAGCCAGGTCCTCCCTGGACCCGAAACAAGCATCCTAGGACCGGTTTCGGGGTTTCACCCCTCATCAGCCAGGATAACTTGATTCCAGTGGCACAGTGAGCCCAGGACCCACGTGGTCTGAACGATACGATAAAAAGAGATAGGTTAAATCAGTTACTACGAAGGCGGACATTATTTGTCAACAGGAAACGCACTTCCCTTGGCAAAAAAGAGGGATCAATGTGATCCAAGGGTACACACAAGTGATCTGCTCATCTCAGACCACCACGACTAGAGAGGTCTCAATACATGTATCGAACCGCATGCCACAAGTTGAGCGTACACTCTCAGATAAATGGGGTCGGTGGGCTATCGCATTAATACCTAGGGGTCCAACAATCTGTACGATCTATGGGTCAAATGTTGATGACCCGGAAGTGTTTAAAGAACTCGAGTGTAAACTTGCATCTTGGCCATCCCACTTAGTTATCTGTGGGGATTTTAATATCCATTTAGATGCAGATAACTCATTCTTGAAAAAATACCAAGGTAGGAAGCCACAAGTTTATAAGGCACTAGAGGCTTTGGTGATAAGCTATGGGTTGGTCGATATATGGTCTCTCAGAAAATCCGGGGAGGCAGGTTCTACATATTACTCCTGCCCTCATGAAAAATATGTAAGATTGGACTACTTTTTCATTTCTGCTAGTTTTATAGAGGGCACCTGCATCAGGAAACTTCCAAAAGTTTTGTCGGACCACGACCCGTTGATGTTAGAATTACCATCACAGGGGGTTGTGCGGTCAACCACCAAATGGACTTTGGATAGGAAATTGTTTGTCACCGAAAGGTTTGCAGATCACATCAGGGAGTGGACCCGCCAATACTTTGATATAAATAGGTATAGTACGTCCAGGGAAATGGTATGGGACGCGTTTATGGCGGGGTTAAGGGGAGAGATTATCAACTTTGTAGGTTCTCGTAGGAAGCAGCAGAGGCAAGAAATACAGCAGTTAATGGAAGAATTGTCTAAATGCGAGGAAGAGCATACAGGGGCAATTTCCCAAAAACAAGAGGAACTAATAAAATATTTAGGCCTTGCAGCCATAAAAATTAAAGTGAAAATCAATGGCTTTTTTTAGTAATACCGTCGCCAAAATATATCAATCATATGCTCGAGACAACTATGAGTACGGCGAGGCCACAGGAAAATACCTGGCATTACGCCTTAGACAAAGGGCAGCGGCAAATAGTGTAGTGAGACTTAAAGGGACGAATGGGGAAGTGGCCACGGAACCTCAAGAAGTTTTGGCAATCTTTACAGATTTTTACAGGAGCTGTATCAATCAAGGCACGATCCATCGACTATGACACAGCTGGAAGCAGATTTAAATTCCTCTCCTAACATGCAGGAACTAGAGGAGGATATGACAATAGGGGAACATAATGTTGTCTTGCAGGGTATGGCCTCTGGGAAGGCAGCAGGTCCGGATGGCATCCCTATGGAAATTTATTAGATCCTGCAGACGGAGCTTGCCCCCATTCTTTTGGATTAATTTATAGTGGTTCAGCTTAGGGGTATTCCGCCCAAGTCTTGACAGGAGACTAATATTTGCCTTTTTTTAAAGAGAGGCAAAATGGCAGATGACCCTTCTTACCGACCAATAACCTTTTTTTTTTTTTTTTTTTTAAATTATTTTTATTGAGTTTTTGGCAATCCATTAGAACAAAAAAGAAAAAAAAATACAGTTTATCAAACATAAACAATATGCTGGGACAAAGCATCATACATCAACAAAGAGAAAAGAAAGAGAGACCCACACAAATCATATATAAGAAAATTTCAACAATTTAAAATATAGTAACAAATATCGAAATCTGTCTACCCCATTCAAAGAATGACTATTAGTCAAAGTAAGATTCCCAAATTTTGGTAAATTTACGTAGTGCCCCGGTCCTTTGTGCAAAAATGAATTCGGATTTCCTGACTTTCCTACTTTTTTGAAACCATTCATCTACAGTTGGCACTGTTTCTGTCTTCCAGTGCTGAAGAATCAGTGATCTGGCCACTGCCACCAATATATACAAAAGTTTCGCCATAGACTCGGGCAATTTTAATTCTAGATCCAATCCGAATATGATTAAATTTTCGTACCTAATGATCGAGAAATGTAAATGAAGAGAAAGCAAAGAAAACATTCCTTTCCAAAAGGACTTAAGTTTAGGGCAGAAGGCCATTATATGCGACCAATTAGCCAGGTCCGGTTGTGTACATCTAAAACAATTAGACGATGAAGAGCTATACATCTTCGCCATGATTGCAGGAGTATAATATAAGAGCCACTTACTAAAGAAAAGCATACGTCGCCAATTGGCGCCTCGCACAACCGTAAAATTAAATTTATTTAAGATATTCCAAAAATTATCAGTTATTTTAATGTTTTCCTGCTTCTGCCACTTTTTTATTGCTTTAAGGCTTATATCCTCTTCCCTACTTTGTGCTAAACTTTTTTTTCCATTTTCCGGGATTTTTAAAAAGTGGGGACCAAAAAAGGTCATTTGTTAACTGTAATAGTTGATTATTTTGTGCTAAATCGAGTTGAGCCAGAGATTTATACAAGAGAACATATGAGCCTATAAGTAGAAAGTTTCCACAGATTAAAGTAGCCATCTCATCAATAGTCAGCCATATTCCATTTTTCACAAAGCTCGATAAAGTTGTAAACCCAGATCTGGCCCAATTTTGTATGATTTCTGACCCAATATTAATCCCTAATCCCAGAACAGCATCCTTCAGCGGAGTTACTAGGCTCAAAAGAGGGAGAGAGTACCTTTTTAACATAACTTCACGTTTTTTAAAAAACCAACTCAGGACCTTATATCTAACTAATTTGGGTGATTTAACTATCGAAAGAGGAGAGGGAATTTTGGACTCTTTACAAATTAAATCGAAAAAAAAGTTTATGAACAAAACGACTCTAGGTATTGAGTATTTAAATCTTGAAAGATACTGTGCAAAATAAGCATAGTAATAGTCTTTCAGATTTGGCAGACCAAGACCCCCTTGTTCTTTATCTGCATATAAGACATTAATAGCTACTCGAGTTTTTTTTTTTAGCCCAGACAAAAGCTGAAAATAAAGATTCAACTTTTGAAAAAAAAAACGCTTGGGCGAGAACAAGAAATGGTAGAGAACAAAAAGTTAAATAAGGGAAGTATTGCCATTTTAATCAATGCCACCCTACCCAGAATAGATAAAGGCAGTAAATTCCATCGTGAGAGCATATCACGAACTTTTTGAATCAGCGGCTCAAAATTCAATGTGTATAGATCCCGTACTAGAGGTGTAAAAAGAACCCCCAAATACTTTTTGGGTCTATTGTTAACACAGCTCTGAATATCTGGGTGCAATTCAGGATTATTCTTACCACGGATTAAGATTTCTGTTTTCTTCTTATTAATTCGATATCCCCCCAGTATTTCAAATTCAGTGAAAACGGAAAAGGCCAGTCTTTGCGTATGTCTCTCAGGTTTCAGCAGCAGCATAATATCGTCTGCATATAATTTAATTTGGTCCATGCCGGGAACAGGCGGAAGAATATCCTTACTTTCTCTAATTGCTACTGCGAGAGGCTCAATAAAGAAGGCAAAGAGAACAGGAGACAAAGGACATCCTTGCCTTGTCCCTCTTTGCACCGAAATCGAGCCAACTATGAATGAATTAACAAGGATATGAGCCTTTGCCCCCTGATATAAATTCCTAATTAGGGTAATGATTTGAGAGGGAATACCAAAGTGCTGTAATATAAGAAAAAGTGTATCCCAAACCACCAAATCAAAAGCCTTTTCTGCATCTAAAAGGAGAACTAAAGCAGGAACCCTTCGTACTTCAAAATAGTCTAAAGCCTCAATCAGATAATGTGTATTAGTCATTAATTGACGACCGGCAATAAAACAATTCTGGTCTGCGTGAATCAATTGTGAAGAGACGTGATTAAACCGAATAGAAAGTAATTTTGTAATAATTTTATAATCTGAGTTCAGTAATGTTATGGGTCGATAAGAGTTAGGATCTGAGGCTTGCTTCCCTTTTTTCAAAAAACCAATAACCTTGATAAATACTAATGAGAAACTTTACTCGCAGACTGGCAAGAATTATCACACCTATGCGTCCGTGGCAACACCGATTTATACCAGGAAGAGGGACCACTGTTCATATTCGCCGCACTATAGCATTATTTGATATAGCAGAGGCTACAGGGCAGCAGATGTCCCTTATACTGCTCGATGCTCAAAAAGCGTTCGACCAGGTAGAGTGGACTTATCTCTGGGATAAACTTCGGAAAAAGGGATTCGGTCCACGTAGATTAACAACTATAAAAGCTATGTATAATCAATCTTCCGCAAGGATTTTACTTATGGGTAGGGAAACAGAAAGGATTCCGATAGCCCGAGGAACAAGACAGGGCAGCCCTTGCTCCACTATCCTTTTCGCTCTTTATATCAACCCCCTCATAAATACAACTATACAAGATCAAGATATTAGACCAGTTGTGGTCAGGGGGGACAAGACCAAGGTCTTAGCATATGCTGACGATATAGCGGTCATCTTGCCTGACCCAACTGGTGCACTAGCAAGGATAGAGGAGCTTGCCCTCGAATTTGGCAAGGACTCGGGGTATGGCCTAAATATAGATAAGACCAAGATAGTGTGTACTAAAAATACGTATTGCCAGGACCCTCGTAAAACGGAATCTGCTACCTACCTTGAGATTGCTATTTCGGCTCAGGTTGACTCCATATGGGACATTAATGCGGCACCTCTTATAGAGAAATTGGGCGAGACCTCAGGAGAATAGATAATTTACACCTTTCTATTATAGGAAGAAGTAATATAATAAAAATGACGATGTTCCCCAAGGTTCTTTACTTACTCGCTGTATCCCGCTAGAACCCGCAAGTTCTTTTTTCACAATTTGTATGGAATTACAAAAAGATAAGAAGATCCATCACATTTATGACACTACCACAAGACAGGGGGGGCTGGCAGTTCCAAATCTTTTATATTATTATTGGGCCATAATGCTGCCGCAAATAGTCATTCTGTGTAAGTATACAACAGATCCATCCCTGCAATGCCAGGAGGTAACCCCACCATCTATTTCTGAACTAGCTATCGGTGGTGTAGCACCGGGGATCCTCCTGAGACAGCTGGAGGGGAGCTACTACAAAAAAAAACGGTTTAAGACTCTCAGGGCAGCCTGGAAAGTGTGGCATAAAGTCTGCACACATCTAGAAATACCGAATATACATAGATATATCTCCTTATGGCGCTCATCGAGCTTGTCTGCCCCATTATATGATAAAATGGGGAAAAGGTGGGAACAGGCAGGAACTAATAGCATAGGTGACATGCTCGACTTGAATGGGGTTATCTCATTTATAGAACTCCAGGAGAGGTACGGGTTGGAATCCAGCTCTCTTTTTAAATATATACAAATAAGGGAAATAATCCGCCCTATAGTACTACAGGTGCTAAATAAAGGTAGAATATTGTTGCTTGAACGCCTCCTCTTTAAACACCCTTCCATTAAGGACTTGTATTCTAATATGCTCATGGCTAAGGTCGATGAAATTTCATGAGCCGTCCATCAATTGTATGCGTAGCACTATTAAAACTTGGGGGCACAATGCTGAAGTGCTACTGAATAAGAGAACTGGCAGGCTGATCCTGTAAAATAGGCTTTGAAGGTAGGCCGGATCCTTGCCCAAATGTGTACGTTCTCCTAGATATAAAGCCTTAAATTTGATTGATTCTCTTGAGGACCATGTGCCAGTTGAGATGTGCTACTACTGCGTTAATTTGAAAAATGTAATCTCAATGTAGAGTAAACCAACAGCCCCAAAAAGAAATTTTACTAATCCAGCCTTCCCCCCTCGACAACCCTCAGCAGTGTCGCATTTTTTCAAGTCTTATCTAGTATTGACTATATCTGGCTCTTGTTTCTCACTGCTATCATCATTTTACTGCGTACTGTGAAGTGGGAGCAACACAGAAGTACCATTCAGTTTGGTTCTTCTGCTGGTTTTCTTTTCCATAGAAATATCTTAAAGGTAATTGTGGTTCGGGTACCCTACCTAATCCTAAACCGTCCTCTCCTCTACCTACCTTGTGCCCTGATCGAACCCTTCCTCCGTACTACACACTACATCTCTGAAATAAGTTAATTTAAATCATTGTCCAGAGAGTGGACCTGTAACTTGATTATCCTAGACATATTTTCTAAGTAAGTGACACTTCCAATGGGGAGTTTTATCCAGATTCACTACAATCCAGAATTTACTGTAACGCTGTAAGGAGAGTGAAATGCCTAAAATAAATGATATTTCATATTTCATTCTACAGTGCTGCTCTAGGTGTGTGTGTGTGTGTGTGTGTGTGTGTGTGTGTGTGTGTGTGTGTGTGTGTGTGTGTGTGTGTGTGTGTGTGTGTGTGTGTGTGTGTGTGTGTGTGTGTGTGTGTGTGTGTGTGTGTGTAGGTGTGTGTGTAGGTGTGTGTGTAGGTGTGTGTGTGTGTGTGTACATGCACATGCTATTGGTTGGATGCAGGCGAGAGAGAAAGATGGGGTGTGTGTGTTGTGATGTGATGTGACGTGGCTTGACTGCAGTATGTTGGTCCGTGGAGCCTTTTAACAAGAGACTTATGACTGAAGAGCTGCTGTTGGCAGTATTGGTTGGTCAAGATAGATGTTGCCCCAAACCTGAGCATATTTGATTATATTAATGGTATTTGTAAAAGTTGATGGGTTTATATTTGTATAGGATACAGTTTTAATAGGATCATAACTTGCAGCCTGATTTGCAACCAGTTAAGTGTTCTATGAAGGTTTTAAAGAACGGTAACACTACAAATGCACTATGTTTGCTAACATTAACTTTGGTAACTTTTTGGCAAACTAACGACCCCTAATCTTTTAGTGTGGTTTGGGCTTTCAGGCACTGAAGAAATTACACAGCAAATGATTATGCTTGCGTAGAACTCTGACCTTCCCATTCAATAAGCGTGAAATTCAGAATAGTGATGAAATCTTCACAACGTGAGATAAAAAAATTCCAGAGTGAGGGATTGAATATTGTTGGGAAGGGAATGGCCCCTTCATGGTACCGATTTTTTGTGAATCACCAGTGTGACCAGACAGTTTTCCTATATCAAGGAGAGTACGATCTACCGACCCCTTGCTTGTGAAGTTCTACTATTATGTGAACTTCAGATCCTAGTGTTGGCATTCCATGTGCATGTCAAGTACTTTACATGCAGTGATAGTGTGGCACATGTATGGTAGAGGTGGTAAGTGTCTCAGTATTGGGACCAGTGGGATCCATTTTGGATTGGCGCCTGATGTACCAAGGTTCAAGATGGAGGCTGAGCACAGTTTTCCGAGACAGACATGCAGTCAAAAACAGTATCTAAAAATACAATAGAAAACTAGATCCCACAGACATTTCAAAACTACCCTAGGTTAGTGAATCTTGCCACAGGCAGATATCACCACATGCTACGGCTCAACGACCCTCCAACCCTGTACAATGGCATGTCACACAAGACAGGCCAGGGCTCAGCTTTGAACGTTAGAATTCAAGAATACAGAGCATGAGCAGCGATTCAGCACACGGATAGGAACAGCCTTGCACAATATCACACGTGTGCATGCTGACATACTCCCTTCGCAAGAACCTATACAAGTATCCAGCCAGTCAATGTGCTGTACACTCATAATAATACAGTAATTGGAAAACTGAAATAAAGTACATGTAAAAGTATCCAATTTCAACTACCTCATAAAGGAAAACAAATATTCAAAACCTGCTTCTGTGAACATTGGTGATACCTAAATTCCCCCCATAAGTTTAAAAACAAGTGATGTCAGTCACCGTAAATGCAAGCAAAATCTCCATGCAAGTTAGTTGATGTGCTACCACACACAAACCGGAAGACCGACATCAATGCTCTAAAACTCCATCCAGTGACAACATACGCATACACCACACCCAGCTCTACAAGAACCACGCATCAGGCGTTAGACTAACTCCTTTTAGTGCTGGCGTGAACATAACTGTTCTTAAATGCATTAGTCACACATATTAGAGCTCCTGGTGCCGACGTGTGCACTGGGGAGCGGCATTCATATAAGCAGCGCGCTGAGGGTTGCTCTGTACTGCTGGTTTTCAGTGAGTACGTAAATTGGCCCGGCCTCTCTGGGGCACGTGGATCTGACGTTGCAGTGGATCGGTGAAATCAATATACAATAAGGCGCCTTCCGATTGTCCATTGTGTGTCCTGGCGCCCAATATTTAGCCTCGGCAGGCAGTCTAGTTTTGTTCCCACTACTCTGCTGTGCGCTTAGTCCCAAAAGAAGAAGCCTCCCTCAGTCTGCATCCCAGTGATCCCCCAGCATGGCCTCCGTTCGAAGACCAGCTCGCCCTGGCAGTCATGTCTGGTTGGTATATGTGACTAAATGCTGTGTGGGCAGTGTCAGAGTGTAAGGTCTGAGCAGAGTCCATTTAAACTGCATCTAAAATAATCGAGTGCACACGTTGTAGGAAACAAATTATTTTATATTATGTAGCCTCGACCTGCTCCATTAAGAACTATTGTTTTCATCACATCCACCATAGTACATAGCATTCACTTTCTTCTAATTTTTATTTCGCCTGTTCTGTATTTTATTTCCATATGAAATGTTTACGTCATTAGGAATGTTGTGCAGTGTTAAGTGATCTATAGTCAAGTGCTGGTGAGGTCTGCCGAACTGCCTAGTTCTTCGTGCCATTTCCTCTGTACTTTCATTTAACGTTTTTAATAAGACTAATGTGCCGTCTGGTATTGTTGTGAGCCTATAAGTTGACTTACTAGTAGTAACAAGTGGCCTGAATGAGGGCAGGCTCACCGCGCACGCCACTAACCACCCCCTGTGAGTTAAAGTGTACTGCACACTGCTCTTTAACGTTGGAAAACTGGGTAGATCTGCTCGCAGTGAGAGAACGTTCAAATTTTCATTGAATACACTTGTAAATGTATCTGCTCACCTTCATTTGTATTTTCAACAAGCCTCAATTGAGCACGTTTAGCCATGTTTGTGGTGTTGTTGAGTTAATGCCACATGCAAAACCACCAGAAGCACAACTAGAGCCAAATTTCGGAGGGGGCGTAGGGGGGCTAATACAAATTTCGGGGGAAGCTAATTATTCTAGCAATGGGCAGAGTGGAGATGCAGGGACTTTAAGAAGGAGTGAAAAACAACAAAGCCTCATTAACAAATAAATGGTCTTTTAAAGACCTGTGAAGTACTCGGGTGCGGCTGCAATAAGACGGTTGCCAGACCAGCTAGCCAGTCTACAGCAGCTCAAAAACTGCCTGTACGTCTGCCCGGGAAGCTGTCTCAGCCCGGCCTGACACACGACGGGGGGCAAGGGCTGAAGCCCTTTGAATCCTATGGGCATTACGCGCCTGAAAACCTCTGACCTATTGCCTTGGCGTGTACGCAAGAACTCTGTTGCCTGATTTTCTCTCAGTCCAATCATTAACACAATCACGGCAGATGTCTGAGTGCGTAACTAGAGAGAAACGGAATTCAATCCTGGTTTGCGCAGTGGCAAATACTGATGTTTATTTATAGTGCTACAAGCAGGGCACAAGTCCTAAAAAAAGAAGTGGGAGGACTAACCTAGTTAGGCAGTATGCAAGCGACATCACGGCGTGCGACATCACGGCGTGCGACATCACGGCGCGCGACATCACGGCGCCTGACATCACACATGGCATCACAGGAATTGACATAGAAAGTGACATCACAAGCCACGACTTCAGAGGAAGTGGCATCACAAGAAGTGACATCAGATCTAAAGCCCTCACATATATGTTTAGCATGTCTATCATGTGTACGTTTGAGCGCAATGCGTGGATAATAGCACAGTGAGCTATGGAAGATGATATGTGACTTCTACACCTTGCAATCTCCCAGTTGTATGTAACACATCCTGTACATTCAATTACAAACATATAATTTATTGTACATGTAATATGCACAAGTTGATGTAAAGTGCTCTGACACCCTGCATTGGAATGAGTACGGCTACACAAGAAAAAATAGTTGTACTTAAATTATTTCAACGCCTCCTCAGGGTAAGTAAGCTCTATATAAATGCAATTTGCTTTGTGTAAATACTGGGAAAGACCAACACATCTGATACTCTTACAGTGCATGCATATCTCCTAACCAGGCCCCGAACAAAGTGAAAAGCTGCCTCTATGTGTGAAGTGCTAACAAGGTGTGAGCCTTTGTTTCTCCTCCGCTTCATTTGCATCAGGTGTGAGGCTCCTGACTGCTCCAGCCAGGAGCATTGAACAAAAGGAGACCAGATGACCCCTCAAATACGGCCTTCCTTATGGGCCCAGCAGGAGTCCCCGCCTGCACGTTGTTGCTTGTTGCAAATGGAAAGCAGACAACAACGTGCAGGCGCTGTTGAAAGTGTCCCGGTGTTTGGAAATTACACCGGGACGAGGTCAGCACATGCAGTGGGGCCCAAATTCTTGGAAGGGTGGACGGCGTTCACCCTGTGAAAATAGTGGATGGGCACCGTCCACACTCGTGTACCCCCTACTCATGCCCTGGCTACAAGGTCCCAGCCTGTCACTGAAAGCACTGTATGCAAGTCATTAGTTCAAAGTTTACACAGCATAAAATACCGCAAAATGTGCAAAGAGATTTTTTTAAATTTTTTATTTTATTTATTGGTATTTTGAAAACAAGAACAGTTACAACAACTCGGTCAGAGAAGCAGTTCAATTACACTCGTAAGGCTCAAATAGGTGGCGGTTACAGATGTATATGGTGCACTCGTTATATTTCCTGATGTACAAGGTGCAACATAGGGGTGAAACAGGCATGACCCAATATAAACAGTTAGTCAAACCAACCCGACATTGGAAGAGGGGGCACCAGACCAGCCCTCCCACTATTTATAGTCCATACACAGAGAGTTCGTAGACCACAGTGTAAACATATACAATCATAAACTAAACCTCCAGTCACTTATTACCTGTCCGCAGCTGCTGTTTGTTCCAGAGCCTCATCTCCCGAAACTTGTATTGTGCGAGCCCAGTCGATAAACTGGGCCCAAATATCCTTTGGTCTGGACGCTGGTGGTATAATTTTCCAGAAGGTCAACAGCTGAGTATGGCTAAATGCGACATCTTGTACCCAGGCTGCCACCGTGGGGGTCCTCCTCTTTCCCCAGGACATGGCTACCCTGTGTTTAGCCAACAGCCATGCATGTAGCTTACGCGTAGTTGCCGCCGTATCTTTCAGGTAGCCCAGTATGCCGATAATTGGTGCTGGCTCAGGAGGGGTACCTATTATGTAGTGTATTTTACTGAAAATATCTGACCAGAATGTTGCCAAAGGTGGGCAGCTCCATGCCAGGTGTACGAAGGTGGCCGGTGTGTGGCCACAGCTCCAGCATTTGTCATCTCCCCTGAGACCCATGCAGTATAACTGAACTGTGGTTCTGTAAAAGCGGTGAAAATATTTTAAATGGATCAATCGTAACTTATAATTGAGGGACAGCGGTGTAAGCTGATTGCAGCAGAATGCTCACTGATCCTCCGTGATCTGAGTAGTGAACTCTGAGTTCCAGCTTTGTAGGGAATTCGGCTTTATCAGGGGTGCAGTGTTTTGCATGTTGTTGTAGAGACAAGTTATGAGCCTTCGGGTGGGAAGAAGTCTGAAGAACATTTTCAAGCGCCAATAGCGTGGGCGCCGGAAAAGTAGTGTGCACTTGCCTGCAAGTCGCCCGAAGTTTGTAGTATAGGAATAGCTCTGAGAAATTCCCGGCACCTCCCTCCCGTGTCGTCAGCGGGGACCTAAATATCTCCTCGGGATATAGATCCGCAAAGGTGTGAAGCCCTAAAGACTTTGCTGCCAGCCGACTTGCTCCCTCGGCCATTGCAGGGATCATGGGGTTGTGCGCTAAGGGAACAGCAGGAGCATATAGTATTTGGAGCTGGGCTCTGTTGCGCAGTCGGTCCCACGCCCCGCGCAAGGTCTCGACCTTGTCGATCCCGGCTCGGGGTCACTTATATGGTTGGTAAAGTCCTACCGGTAGTGGGACTGGGGCCGCAACGTCTCGTTCAACCGCCGTGTGGGGTTGAAACGAGGTGGGGTACACCAAGTGATGCAGGAATTGGGCCTGTGCGCAGTACGCGTATAGTGGTATGTCTGGGGCACCCATGCCGCCCTGAGTCAGCGGCAGGGTCAGAAGCTCCCATGACATCCGCGCCGGTTTCCCAGGCCATGCCAGCGATATTAGTAGAGTGCGGATAGTTTAAAAAAACGCCTGAGTAATGGGCACTGGGATATTTACAAATAAGTACAGGAATTTGGGTAAAACCACCATCTTGGTTATGGCAATCCTTCCTGCCGGGGCGAGTGGCAGCTGAGTCCAGGCATTCACCTTCTCCTCCAGCCATGCAACCACTCGCCCAAAGTTCATGTTCCAGATTTCCTGTTTATCCCTGCTTAGCCGAATTGCTCAAGTGAGCGGGATATTTACAAATAAGAACAGGAATTTGGGTAAGACCACCATCTTGGTTATGGCAATCCTTCCTGCCGGGGAGAGTGGCAGCTGAGTCCAGGCATTCACCTTCTCCTCCAGCCACGCAACCGCTCGCCCAAAGTTCATGTTCCAGATTTCCTGTTTGTACCTGCTTAGCCGAATCTCCAAATACTGAATTGGGCCAGCTGCTCAAGTGAGAGGGTACTCTACGGGGAATGGGGCTGTGCTGTCTGTGAGCGGGAAAAGTGTAGACTTGGACCAATTTATAGATATACCAGATAGCCCCCCGAATTTGATCAATTCCCTGAGAATAGGAGCAGTGTTAATGGCGGGGTTTGAAATATAAAGGGTAATGTCGTCCGCATAAAGCAAGACCAGCAAGCCTCTAATGCTAAATCCTAGCCCTTTAGCTGCATGCTGCTGTCTCAACCTGGCTGCCAGCGGCTCCATCGCAATAGCGAACAGGAGCCGGAAGAGAGGCCAGCCCTGTCGAGTTCCCCGAGTAATGGGGAAGGGTTGTGATGTAATACCATTCATGCGGATCCTTGCAGTCGGCTCCGTGTAGAGGAGATGTATAAGGCCTATGTATAAAGGACTAAACCCCATTCTCTCTAGTATTGCAAATAGATACGTCCACTCTATCGTATCAAATGCTTTTGTAGCGTCAAGTAGTACAGCGACTGCCTGGAATTAAGGGTGCAGGTTGTGGAGCACCGTGAAAAAAGTGCGGAGGTTATGGGATGTGGACCTCCCTGGGATGAAACCCGACTGGTCTAGTCAGGCTATCAGAGGGAGTAAAGGCTGAAGTCTGCCTGCAATCAGTTTGGCAAGAATTTTAGCAGTTACATTAATTAATGAGAGGGGCCTGTAGGAGTCTACTTCGTTGTTGCTTTTCCCTGGTTTAAGTAACATTATGATCATGGCTTCACGCATGGAGTGTAGTAGAAACCCTGAAGTCTGAGCTTCTTCATAGACTGCTAACAAATGTGGGGCCAGTTCAGACGCATACGCCTTGTAGAAAGCGGTGGTTAGCCCATCGGGGCCTGGGGCCTTGTCGAACGGTAGGCTAAGTATTGTCTGGGCTATGTCTTCGACTGAAAACATCACATCTAAATATTCTCTATGTCCCTTCCCCAACCATAGAAGCTCCAGGGATTCCGGACATGGCTAAAGGTCCTCAGGTACTGCATTATGTGTGGCCTTGTAAAGCTAAGCATAGAATTGTTTAAAACGTTCTACGACATCCTGTGGGCCTCTGATCAGGGTGTTGTCCTCTCCCAGAACCTCAGTCACGTATGTGGGGGCGGGGTTTTCTGAGCATGTTTGCAAGCGTTCTGCCCGGCCTGTCCCCTTCTCTTATTGCCTAGCCTGTTTGCCCATGAACTTCACCTCCCTCTGTGCTGCTTCTTCAAATTCTGCGATTGCCTCTTTTATTGAAGCTAGGAGTGTCCCATCGTTTGTAGTGAACTACTGGGATTCTAGACTCCGAATACGTGTCTCAAGGGACGAGAGAGTATCCCATATAGCCTTAAGGATCCCAGCTTGCCGTGCTATGCATTTCCCTCTTATGACCACCTTGAAGGCCTCCCACAGAGAAGCCTGAGTCGTGACTGAGCCAGTGTTGGGAGAAAAGTATTCCTCTATCACAACATATTTCTTCCTTAAAGGCCTCGTCATGTTTGGGTTACGCCTGCGCCAAACATCAGATAGGCTACCACCTGAAATGATTGCATTTAGAGTGGCGCTGGAGTTGGGATGAAGTGTGCTGGATACCCCATTCCTGTCAATAGCATCATTTAACACCGTATTAAAGTCTCCTCCCCATATTATGGTGTCGCATCCCATAGTTTGGATCTTAGCCCACACCCTCTGGGAGAACTCTGGGCTGTCTGTATTCGGCCCATAGATCGCAACAAGAGTTATCTCCACGCCAGCCAGTGCCCCCAGCAAAATCACCTATCGGGCCCCCTGGATCTATATGAGATTCTGACAGTTTCCAATCTAAACCCTGTCTTATGAGGATCGACACCCACCCCCACCCCCACCACCAACGCGTGTAGTTAGAGAATGTCTGTGTTGCAGCCTAGTCAGAGGAGTGCTATTTAAGTGTGTTTCCTGTAAAAAAACATACCTCTATGTGATGTCTCAGTAGGGAGGCATGAACAAGTCTGCTTTTTCATTTAGACCGCAGATGTTCCAGGTTAAGAAATTGAAGGACATTATATTGGTCTAGTTGGCAAACAGTTGAATGCCTGATGATGGATACCGGGGGTGCCCACCCCCCACCATCGCCTCCTAAAACTTAATTGCATTAGTCACCGTTCCAGCCCCCTGTTGGCCCCACATGTGAGTGTCTCGCACATCGTGAGCATGCATGTGTTGTTTGCGGTTCTGTTTTGCTGTCTTGACTGAAACTACAACATCACCCCCCTCTACACTCCCCCCAGCCACACCAACCCCTCAAACAGGTTGTGTACAGTTACCCACCCTAACTAACAAGTTAAACATTTGCTTCAGCAATATAAACGAAGCGTGGTTGGGAGCTCTCCCTGGGGGGCATGGATTCGCCGGCATTCTAACAATCCAAAAAGGGGGGACGGGGGCTTTATTTAAGGAGGTCCAATGTACATGCCCCAGAAGCCTATTTCCAAAACGGGGTACAGAGTTCCTCAAGTACAGGAAGGAAGAGATAAGGATAAAGGTGGAGGCAAGATTCAGCCACCAATTAATTATCAAGAAGTAATCAGTGGAAGGCCAGGGAAGCTCCCTTGGTGGAACTAGAGCTCTCACACACCCAGCGAGCTAGGTGTCATGCTTCATCATATGAGCACTGCCCCTCGTCAAGTCGGCGCTGCAATCCTTGACGGGCTCCCGAAACCGGGGCTCTTTACCGGTGATCTTTTGTTCCTGCCGATATGTGCTTGGGGGTGAGGGGCCTAGTGTAATGGATGTAGCAGGAAATGGAAGTTAAAAAAGGTTAGTCAGGCCTAATAATGCTTTATTCAGAAGGTAGACTACCCTATTAAAAATGGTGTAGAGTGGCTAAGTCCTAGAAATGAGGTGTCTAGACGTGAAGCTCTACTCTAAATGATCAACATGTTTCTTGCCATATATGTCTGGAGGATCAGGGCAATTCATCAGGATCAAAGGCTGTCTACATAAAAGTGGAAATGTGAACTCTACATACCACGTCCTAGGTTTCTGACCTGTAAAGATAAAATAACAACGTGAAGACTAAAATCAATATCATCTCTTAGTCTTGTACAAAAATTGTCAAGAATGGTGTTGCAAGAATCACCGTGCAGGACGTGAGTAAAACAGAGTAGTTATTGGTGCACTATTTCAAAGGATCAGTGAACGTGAGGGGGGGGGGGTTAAAGTCTATAGCTATTAATTAGCTGGTGATGCTCTAAAGGACAAAAGGGAATCACTCACCTAGGGCATTGACTAGACAAGCTAGCAACGGAGCTGGCGGCTGTAAAGGACACCAATTGGGTCCTGGAATAATTGGGTACAGGAATTAATAATGTGGTTTGTAGTGATGCCGACAAGGCTTAATATAGAAGTCAGCGTCTCACGCAATAGTTACACAATGGTTCCATCCAACCCAAGACACGTCCTGACTCAATTCAGAACAAAACGGACCGGAGCCCAGGATCAAGGGTCTACCGTGGTTCACGGTAACCGGCATGATCGATTTAGGGGGAGAAGTGTCATGAGGTCGAGGTAGCCTTCAAGTGAATAAGGTATCGGGAGTCTGGGAACAGAATGTACTCACCAGCGTCGAAGAACGCTTATCCGGAAGACCTACCCAAACCGCCAGGGACCGGGGTGGTGAGTAGCGTATGCCGCCACGGCTAGATATACTCAAAATGAAAGTAAGCGCGACGTGCTAACAATGCGCCGTCACGTGGCGTGGTGACGTGTCGAGTTGCTAAGTGATGAGCAAGGACGCCGGGGCGTGGAGGAGTGTACGCCTCCATGGAGTCTTAGTTAACGTTAAATAGGATGTAACAGGTTGCTAGGTAACGTGAACGGAGGCGTCACGATCTAGCATTGTAGTGAGGGGAACCTCACAGGGTACGCAGACCCATTCACAAGTAGTAGTGCAAGATGTTCGGCATCAGGGGTGTGTAGATGCCACACTCCGCTAAGTTACGCCAAGGAAACCTATGTATTAAGCGATTGGACCAGATTGTGTGTGAATGGGATCCTATAGCGTATCTAGAGTCGATCCATGGTGGTGTCAAGAACTGCAGTGGTTTCGGAAATAACGTCGTAATAAACCACTAAAAAACAGTGTCACTATCTTAATGACTGGTGTGTAATCGCGGTGTAGACCAAAAAATGCCACAGTCGCTTGTTAGGGATGCGCAAAATGTAGTGCAGGACTGTGTATTGTGTTCGGTCTAACTACAGGTCTTAGGAGTAATAAGCCAGATATCGTGTGGACTGTTAGCTCAGTAGACTATACAAGTAAGAGAAAGGTAGTAATATCATATTAGGAAGACAAGGTGGTATGGGCTATTAATTCACTGTCAATGATAGTTGGAATAACTGGCCTTGGTGTCTCAGTATCAACGTATGTATAAGTTTCTCAATCTCCCGGTGGCA
Source organism: Triturus cristatus (assembly GCF_964204655.1). NCBI lineage: Eukaryota > Metazoa > Chordata > Amphibia > Caudata > Salamandridae > Triturus > Triturus cristatus. Next base: position 1,053,560,249 of record NC_140584.1, on the reverse strand, counting down.
GCATCCAAATTATGGAATGGTACTCCATGGGATGTCGTCATTAAGGCCTACAGTGTCGCATGAAAGTCTATGCACCCATCTTTGTTCAAGCCTGAACAGAGTGGTTTTAGAAATCTGAGTGTGGGATTCTAGTATAACCCAATGTAATGAATCAGGGGAATGATGTGCCTCCAAGAAGTGCCTGTAAAGTTTGGTCGTAGTGCGTTGGCAACGTATGCTACTCCTGTGCTCTATTATGCGAGTTTTGACTGGTCGCATGGTCATACCTATGTATTGTAGCTCACAAGGGCAAGTGATTAAATAAATACATTGTTTGGTGTTACAATTGGTATGTTTCTTGATACTCCATTTGAAATTGGCACGTAGTGTGACTTCCTTGGTAGTTGTAGTGAAATCACAGACAGTACACGTACCGCAGGGAAAATGATCTTTGACCGGTGGTAAGCCCCAGAGTGTAGTCTGTGATGGGATAACATTTTTCTTCGGTCTAGTGTGAATCAACATGTCTCGCAGGCTACAAGTCCTTGTGTAGGCAAATCTGGGTCTTGGTATCTTTAGGTCTCCTGTATTAAGAATCCCCCAGTGTTTCAGAATGATTTTCTTGGTCAGAGCTGAGTTGGGTGTGAAGGAGGTGACACGTGTCATAATGTCCTCGGGTGGTTTGTGGTGTACCTCTAGAAGGGACTCTCTAGGATTGTTGAGGGCCCTCTTCATTGAGTCTTTAATCACCTTGTGAGGATTGTGAGAAGTTGGCCTGATGTATGATGTCACTAGTTCCAGTGTACACCTTATATCAGTCCAAATACCCTTATGGTGATTGGTTTTAAAGTCAACCTTATAGACCAGCTATCCTAGTGGTAGCATGGACAAGATCAGTCTTAGGCTAAACTCTGAATGGCATGTGAAGCCAGCTGTGATACCATATATAATCCCTTGAATACCAAATGAAAGGACACCACAACAGATATATATAAAATAAAGTGTATTTATTCTAGTCAAACCCTCAGCACTCTTTATGAGATTAGAGGTAAGTACAACACAGTCTTATTTAATCATACATTAAGTCACACAGGTAAGTAATACAGTTAGGCCCTAGGGGCCACGCAAACCATATACTAAGTAAGTGGTATAAGGACCACTGTCACGGAAATAGGATAGGCATAGGCCTAGGGAATCGCTGGGGCTACACTACACTAGCAACAGTTAGGAAGTGGGAGGCCCACGGGATTCAGGTGCAGAGTGGAAACACTCACGCGTAATGCGTAAAAGTCGATAGAAATAGTAGTTGTTAGCAATTAACAGTTTGACACTTCTAATGCAGCTAGAGAGTCGAGACTCGGAAACTAGACCCTAGGATAGTCACTACCCTTGTGAGCACCGAAGTACCCAAGGTACCTAGCCCACAGGCTGCGGGTGCATAGGTGTGAACTTGCGTCGGGTTTTGTCGTGGACTTCTATGGATGCCTGAAGGAAAGATGCTGACAGGCAGTCAGTGAAGAGTGTCCGGTGGATCCCAAGGCTGGGATCAAGAAGAGAGGAGACCTGCAAGCAGAAGGGACAGAGTCAAGGTCACTAGCCAGTGACCACGTGGAACCAGGAAGGAACCAGGCGATGTCGTGAAGATTGCAGGTGAAGGTGAAGCTTGTCGCTGCAGCCACGAGGACCAGGGAACGTCGAGGACGACCAGGACCAGGAGGCGAGCTGTCCCACGAAGGCTCTTGCTGTCGGCGGCGTCAAAGTCGGACTAGGACTCACCAAGCCTTGGCAAGCGGAACCCACGAAGAACGGAGGACTTGCTTCTGGTGCAGAACAGGAAGGTCTGGGGTGCTTCTCTTTTTCAAAGAAGCAGGAGCCAGTCTGGAGTAGCCAAACCAGCGGTGAAGATTACAGGATGCGTCGTCACAAAGGCCACTAGCCAGCGGGCAAGCAACCGGACAGACGCGGCAAGCAGGAAAATGCAGAAGGGCCCCACGCAGGACTCGTGGAGTGTGGGGGGCTGATCTTCGGTGCAGATGGTGCTTGGGGTTGGGGCTTCTCAATCCCCGGTGCACAACTTCGAGGGTGCCTCAGAAGCTGCGCTTGAAGATACTAGCCACTTTTCCCAGGTAGCCGGTCCCACGTCTCTCGTCGCCTCCACGGATCTCAGCTCGGCTGTGGATGTGGATCAGGGTCGGAGAAGTCTGGAAGTCAAGGCTCTGGTCGGGCTCTGCAGTCGGTCCCTCGTAGAACTTCATCAAAGCAAAGGATAGTCTCTTGATGGTGCCTGTTTGCACAGGGTAGCCACTCCTTGGCCACAAGGGAGATTCTTCAGTCTTCTTCTTTCGTCGAAGGTCCAGAGTTTCTGTTCAAGTTGCAGGTTCAGGATAATCTAAAGTCTTGAGGCCCAACTCCCACTCTTATACTAATCTGGGGGGCTGGGATACCTGCTAGGTCACGCCTTATGGGTGGGACCTGGGAGGGGGGTGGTTACACCCCCTTCCCTTTGTCCAGTTTCGCGCCAGGACTGGGGCTGGAGTGCCCCAGCACCGGTTTGAACTGGACTATGCACGGGACACCTTGTGTGGCCCAGGCATGTCTCATTCTATTCATCCCTCCCTGCCCCAATACACTAAGGCCTGTCTGGGGTGGTGCTAGCACCTCCCCAGGCAGGAAACCTATTGTCCAAGCCTCCCTTGCCGGGATCACTGCCAGCAGCAGGAGGTCAGACTCGTGTCTGTGGCAGCAGCATCCATTTTGTGATGCTGGGGCTCTGGTTAACTTTAACCGGGTAAGTAGGTTACAACATGTCTTCTCCCTCTAGAAGGGAGGGATAATATCCTCATCCCCAGAAATGGGATGGGGGTAATATTCCAAAGTGTTAGACACCTTACACGACATGTTTTGATAAAGCCCAACCATAGTTACCATAACCGTTTAAGATTATAAGGCACTTTAAGAGTATATGGTAGGCTATATCATAGAACAGCTATAAGGACATGGTTCCGAAAGCTGCAGACAGGCTCAGCTCATGCTAGAGCACCATCTCACATGTTACCAAGCACTCTGCCTCCAGGATTGTTAAGGCTTGCCATAGGAGTGGCTGATAGGTACACATGTGTCTATATGTAAGTTAGGTATAGGAATACTACACCTAAGCAAGGGGTGATTACACGACCTTGCCCCAGCTGAGTGATCAGCCAGTTGTGTCATAATGGAAGGCCAGGCCAGGGGTGGCATAATACATGCTGCAGTCCCTGGTAGGCCTAGGGTACACCTATGCCTTGGGTACCTAGGGTACACTGTACAGGGGCCAATAAGGAGATCCTATTCCAATGGGTCATGCACCTAAAGTACATAGTATCAATTTAGAGAGAGAACAGCAGGGCTGTGGGTCTGGTTAGCAGGCCCACAGCCACATCTAAGTCGAAAACCAGTAAAGCAAAAGCAAAAAGTGGGGGTGAACATAGAAAGCAGACCCTACTCTCCTACACAACCCCCCCCCCCCAAACTTATGGACATTAAACTAACCTTGACCAGTTGAGTCTTCATGTTCTAAGTGGAAATATCTGGAGAGTCCATCTGCATTGGCATGGTCAGTCCCAGGTCTATGTTCCACTGTGAAGTCCATCCCCTGTAGGGAAATGGACCACCTAAGAAGTTTGGGATTTTCACCCTTCATCTGATTTAGCCACAAGAGGGGCTTATGGTCTGTCTGAATCTTGAAGTGAGTGCCAAACAAGTATGGCCTCAGCTTCTTCAGGGCCCAAACCACAGCAAAGGCCTCCCTCTCAATAGCTGACCAACGTTTCTCTCTAGGGGTCATCTTTCTACTTATAAAAGCAATGGGCTGGTCTTGACCATCTACATTCAGTTGTGAAAGAACAGCTCCCACACCTAACTCAGAAGCATCTGTCTGGACAATGAACTCTTTGGAGTAGTCTGTACTTTTCAGAATAGGTGCACTGCACATGGCCTGCTTCAGGTCATCAAATGCTTTTTGACAGCTTACTGTCCACTGAACTTTCTTTGGCATCTTCTTGGAGGTCAAGTCATTAAGTGGTGTCACAATGGACCCATAGTTCTTAACAAACTTTCTGTAGTACCCAGTCAGGCCCAAGAAAGCTCTGACCTGAGTCTGGGTAGTTGGAGGAGTCCAGTCCTTTATGGTCTGGATCTTGCTCTCCAGTGGTTGAACCTGACCCCCACCAACTAGGTGGCCCAGGTACACAACCTTGCTCTGCCCTATCTGGCACTTAGTGGCCTTGATAGTGAGGCCTGCCTTTTGCAGAGCCTCTAAAACATTCCTCAGGTGGACCAGGTGATCCTCCCAGGTGGAGCTAAAGACAGCAATATCGTCAAGATAAGCTGCACAATAATCATCCAACCCAGTAAGGACTTGATTCACCAACCTTTGGAAAGTGGCAGGTGCATTCTTCAAACCAAAGGGCATTACCACAAATTGATAATGTCCTTCTGGGGTCGAGAAAGCAGTTTTGGCCTTTGCATTCTCAGCTAGTCTGATTTGCCAGTAGCCTGCTGTCAGATCAAATGTGCTCAAAAACTTAGCAGCTGCCAGTCTGTCAATGAGCTCATCTGCCCTAGGTATTGGGTGGGCATCTGTCCTGTCCTAGTGACAGCATTGAGACCTCTGTAGTCTACGCAAAACCTCATCTCTCTCTTACCATCTTGGGTGTGAGGTTTTGGCACAAGAACTACAGGACTAGCCCAAGGGCTCTCTGAAGGTTCAATGACTCCCAGCTCCAACATCTTTTGTACCTCAACTTTTATGCAGTCCCTGACATGGTCAGGTTGCCTGTAGATTTTACTCTTCACAGGCAGACTGTCACCAGTGTCCACCTCATGGGTGCACCAGTTTGTCTGACTTGGGGTCAGAGAGAACATATGTCTGTAGGATTGCAGAACCTGTCTGCAGTCCTTTTGCTGATGGACAGTGAGGCTGTCAGAAAAGACCACACCATCAACTGAGCCATCATCAGGGTTCTGAGTCAACGGGTCTGGGAGAGGGTCACTCTCTTCCTCCTGCCCCTCATCTGTAGCCATGAATAAGCCCATGTCTGCCCTGTCAACATATGCCTTCAATCTGTTGACATGAAGCACCCTGTGGGGGCTTCTGGGAGTCCCAAGGTCCACCAAGTAGGTGACTTCTCCCTTTTTCTCAACAATAGTGTGGGGTCCAGACCATTTGTCTTGGAGTGCTGCTGGGGCCACTGGCTCCAACACCCACACTTTCTGCCCTGGCTGGTAAACAGTCAGCACAGTCTTTTGGTCATGCCAAGCTTTTTGGAGTTCTTGGCTTGCCTCAAGGTTTTTAGAAGCCTTCTTCATATACTCTGCCATCCTGGAGCGGAGACCAAGTACATAATCCACTATGTCAAGTTTGGGTTGTCTGAGAGGTCTCTCCCATCCTTCCCTTACCAAACACAGGGGTCCTCTTACAGGATGCCCAAACAAAAGCTCAAAAGGGCTGTAGCCAACCCCCTTTTGTGGGACCTCTCTGTAAGCAAACAGAAGGCAGGGTAAAAAAATGTCCCATCTTCGCCTAAGCTTGTCTGGTAAACCTTTTATCATTCCCTTTAGGGTCTTGTTGAATCTCTCAACAAGCCCATTGCACTGTGGGTGATAAGGTGTGGTGAACTTGTAGTTCACACCACACTCCTTCCACATTGCAGTCAAGTATCCTGACCTGAAGTTGGCACCTCTGTCAGAAATGACCTCCTTTGGAAAGCCCACTCTGGAGAATACTCCAAGCAGGGCCCTTGCCACAACAGGAGCTGTTGTGGTCCTCAGGGGAATAGCTTCTGGATACCTGGTGGCATGGTCCACTATCACCAGTATGAATCTGTGCCCAGATGCTGTTTGTGGGTCCATTGGTCCTACAATATCTATGCCCACTCTTTCAAAGGGGACCCCCACCACAGGTAGTGGTATGAGGGGGGCCTTTGTGGTGCCACCTGATTTGCCACTGGCTTGGCAGGTGACACAGGAGCGACAAAACTCCTTAGTATCTTCTCACATATGGGGCCAGTGAAAGTGAGGGACAAGCCTGTCCCAAATCTTGTTCTGGCCTAAATGTCCTGCAAGGGGAATATCATGGGCCAAGGTAAGAAGGAAGCCTCTGAACTTCAGTGGTATGACCAACCTCCTGGATGCACCAGGCTTGGGGTCTCTAGCCTCTGAGTACAGTAGCCCTTCATCCCAATACACTCTATGGGTACCTTGAGCATTCCCTGCAGCCTCAGCAGCAGCCAGCTGTCTGAGGGGTTCAAGAGAGGGGCAGTCTAATTGAGCCTGCCTCAGATCTGCCCTTGAAGGTCCCCCTGTCCCAAGAAACTCAACCTGATCAGGCTCAAGTTCTTCTAGGACAGTTCCTTCAGGGCTCTCAGAATCATCCTCCTGGGAGGGCTGATCCACCACCTGAGGCAGGGGGGAAGGCACAGCCTTAACCCTACCGCTCTTTCTCTTGGGTTGTGACTGGTCCATAGTTTCAGGATCCAGCACTTGTTCAGTGGTGCACTTTTTGGCCTGTGACCTGGTCACAGCAAGGACATGTGCATCTATCCCCAGCATTTCTGCATGGGTCCTATACTCCACTTCAGACCAAACTGAAGTTTCAGGATCATTGCCCAGTAAACACTCTACAGGAAGGTCTGAACTAACAACAACTTTCTTGAGGCCAGTTATCCCTCCCCAGGAGAAGTTAACAATAGCCACACTATGGGAGGTAGTGGCATTGCTAGCGTTGGTCACTAGGTAATTCTCACCTAGTATGATCTGTCCAGGGTCCACAAAGGCAGGTGTCACCATTGTGACACTAGCCCCAGTGTCCCTGTAGGCCTGAGCCATTCTTTGGTTGATAAAAGGAGTCTGTCTGTACTTGCCCAGGTTACTGGGGCCTACAGTAGAGGACAAAGCTAAGTCCCCATCACAGATCAGAACAGCCTGAGTAGGTACTCTGACTAGGCCAGAATCCTCCTCAGTTCCCAGGGTTAACCCTACTACACCCTTTTGCTGGGAACCACCACTTACAGCTGGACTAGGGGGTACAGTTGCCTTAGGGGCAATGGTGGCTGGGGGCTTATCCTTTTTGGTGCACTCACTAAACCAATGTGAGTTGGACTTACAATAGTTGCACCATGGTTTCTTTTGGCCATCTTTACTTTTATCCTTTTTGGGACCACCCTCCCCCTGAGCCTTTTGGGGGCCTGGTGAAGACTTCTGGTCTTTTTGTTTCTGATCATTACCCTTCTGGTCTGCCTTTTTCTGATCACCGCCCTGGTTCTGGTTTTTCTGCTTAACTCTAGTCCTGACCCATCTATCTGCCTTCTTTCCCAATTCTTGGGGAGAAGTCAGATCAGAATCAATCAGGTGTTGATGCAGTAGCTGGTTTTGACAGTTGTTAAGGATTTGCTCTCTCATGATCAAATTATACAATCCTGTATAGTCCTTAACCTTACTTCCCACTAGCCAGCCTTCCAGAGCCTTAGTGGCACAATCTACAAAGTCAGTCCAGTCCGGAGTCTGTGTCTTCTGGGTATCCCTGAACAACAACCTGTATTGTTCAGTGGTTAGGCCAAACCCATCAATTAGAGCACTCTTCAGGACAGTGTAATTATCTGCATCCTCATCACTAACTGTGAGGAGCTTGTCTCTGCCTTTCTCAGAGAAGGAGAGCCATAAGATAGCTGCCCACTGACTTTGGGGTACCTGCTGTACTTTGCAAGCTCTCTCCAAAGCAGTTATCCATTTGTGGATGTCATCCCCACACTTGTAGGGAGGGACAATCTTGCTCAGGTTTCTATTATCATAGTGCCTGTCTCTATCCTTAGGGATATTGCTGCCACCAGTGGGTTCTGACCCACTTAACGTTTGCTCTCTAGCCAGAGCAAGCTTCTCTTTGGCAAGGGCAAGTTCTTCCCTCTGAATCCTCAGATTAGCTTCCCTCATTCTGGCTTCATGCTCCTTTCTCTCAGGGGAAGTCATTCCCCTGTGAGAGGAAACACTAGAGATGCTAGAGACATGGGAGTGGATGGATTCCCTTGAAGGGGATCTGTCCCTCCTGCTTCTCTGGTTAAGCCCACTTGGGGGTCTGTATGGGGGGACCCCATGCAAACTCCCATGTAAGCTTAGGTTAGCCTGGCTAAGTCTTCCTACTTGGCCCTGGCTGTCTACCTCTTCATCTGAAGCCCCATCTGACTCCTCTGTGGTGGGTAGACCCTTATCTACAGCTATGGCACCATACTTGGCAGCTCTTTCAGCATCATAGGCCTCCAGAAGCTCCACTAGCTGTCTAAGGGTAGGGTTGGAACCCTGTTTTAATCTCCTGGAGGTACACAGTTGTCTCATCTCCTGGAAAGTGAATGCATCATATCTAGAGGGAACCTGTCTAGGATTCTCCTCTCCTGAGGGAGCATCAGTGTGATCTCCATTCAGGGACATGATTCTAGTGAGGGTGTGGTGTGTGCACCTACCTACACTAGTTGTATCTACTAAACCTTTCTAGTAGTTGTAGTCAGGGTGTGTTACTCCCTTCAACCTACAACCACTAAGTCTAGTAGGACTTAAGTATTATAATCTATGTTATATGTACCTAAACAATATCTGTGTGATCTTTCAATTTAGTATCTCAAGATTACAATGGTATTACAACAGCAAGCTCAGATCCCAACTGCTGCTCACCAATGTGAGAAGTTGGCCTGATGTATGATGTCACTAGTTCTAGTGTACACCTTATATCAGTCCAAATACCCTTATGGTGATTGGTTGTAAAGTCAACCTTATAGACCAGCTATCCTAGTGGTAGCATGGACAAGAGCAGTCTTAGGCTAAACTCTGAATGGCATGTGAAGCCAGCTGTGATACCATATATAATCCCTTGAATACCAAATGAAAGGACACCACAACAGATATATATATAAAATAAAGTGTATTTATTCTAGTCAAACCCTCAGCACTCTTTATGAGATTAGAGGTAAGTACAACACAGTCTTATTTAATCATACATTAAGTCACACAGGTAAGTAATACAGTTAGGCCCTAGGGGCCACGCAAACGATATACTAAGTAAGTGGTATAAGGACCACTGTCACGGAAATAGGATAGGCATAGGCCTAGGGAATCGCTGGGGCTACACTACACTAGCAACAGTTAGGAAGTGGGAGGCCCACGGGATTCAGGTGCAGAGTGGAAACACTCACGCGTAATGCGTAAAAGTCGATAGAAATAGTAGTTGTTAGCAATTAACAGTTTAAGGACACTTCTAAAGCAGCTAGAGAGTCGAGACTCGGAAACTAGACCCTAGGATAGTCACTACCCTTGTGAGCACCGAAGTACCCAAGTTACCTAGCCCACAGGCTGCGGGTGCATAGGTGTGAACTTGCGTCGGGTTTCGTCGTGGACTTCTATGGATGCCTGAAGGAAAGATGCTGACAGGCAGTCAGTGAAGAGTGTCCGGTGGATCCCAATGCTGGGATCAAGAAGAGAGGAAACCTGCAAGCAGAAGGGACAGAGTCAAGGTCACTAGCCAGTGACCACGTGGAACCAGGAAGGAACCAGGCGATGTTGTGAAGATTGCAGGTGAAGGTGAAGCTTGTCGCTGCAGCCACGAGGACCAGGGAACGTCGAGGACGACCAGGACCAGGAGGCGAGCTGTCCCACGAAGGCTCTTGCTGTCGGCGGCGTCGAAGTCGGACTAGGACTCACCAAGCCTTGGCAAGCGGAACCCACGAAGAACGGAGGACTTGCTTCTGGTGCAGACCAGGAAGGTCTGGGGTGCTTCTCTTTTTCAAAGAAGCAGGAGCCAGTCTGGAGGAGCCAAACCAGCGGTGAAGATTACAGGATGCGTCATCACAAAGGCCACTAGCCAGCGGGCAAGCAACCGGACAGACGCGGCAAGCAGGAAAATGCAGAAGGGCCCCACGCAGGACTCGTGGAGTGTGGGGGGCTGATCTTCGGTGCAGATGGTGCTTGGGGTTGGGGCTTCTCAATCCCCGGTGCACAACTTCGAGGGTGCCTCAGAAGCTGCGCTTGAAGATACTAGCCACTTTTCCCAGGTAGCCGGTCCCACGTCTCTCGTCGCCTCCACGGATCTCAGCTCGGCTGTGGATGTGGATCAGGGTCGGAGAAGTCTGGAAGTCAAGGCTCTGGTCGGGCTCTGCAGTCGGTCCCTCGTAGAACTTCAGCAAAGCAAAGGGTAGTCTCTTGATGGTGCCTGTTTGCACAGGGTAGCCACTCCTTGGCCACAAGGGAGATTCTTCAGTCTTCTTCTTTCGTCGAATGTCGAAGGTCCAGAGTTTCTGTTCAAGTTGCAGGTTCAGGATAATCTAAAGTTTTGAGGCCCAACTCCCACTCTTATACTAATCTGGGGTCTGGGATACCTGCTAGGTCACGCCTTATGGGTGGGACCTAGGAGGGGGGTGGTTACACCCCCTTCCCTTTGTCCAGTTTCGCGCCAGGACTGGGGCTGGAGTGCCCCAGCACCGGTTTGAACTGGACTATGCACGGGACACCTTGTGTGCCCCAGGCATGTCTCATCCTATTCATCCCTCCCTGCCCCAATACACTAAGGTCTGTCTGGGGTGGTGCTAGCACCTCCCCAGGCAGGAAACCTATTGTCCAAGCCTCCCTTGCCGGGATCACTCCCAGCAGCAGGAGGTCAGACTCGTGTCTGTGGCAGCAGCATCCATTTTGTGATGCTGGGGCACTGGTTAACTTTAACCGGGTAAGTAGGTTACAACATGTCTTCTCCCTCTAGAAGGGAGGGATAATATCCTCATCCCCAGAAATGGGATGGGGGTATTATTCCAAAGTGTTAGACACCTTACACGACATGTTTTGATAAAGCCCAACCATAGTTACCATAACCGTTTAAGATTATAAGGCACTTTAAGAGTATATGGTAGGCTATATCATAGAACAGCTATAAGGACATGGTTCCGAAAGCTGCAGACAGGCTCAGCTCATGCTAGAGCACCATCTCACATGTTACCAAGCACTCTGCCTCCAGGATTGTTAAGGCCTGCCTTAGGAGTGGCTGATAGGTACACATGTGTCTATATGTAAGTTAGGTATAGGAATACTACACCTAAGCAAGGGGTGATTACACGACCTTGCCCCAGCTGAGTGATCAGCCAGTTGTGTCATAATGGAAGGCCAGGCCAGGGGTGGCATAATACATGCTGCAGCCCCTGGTAGGCCTAGGGTACACCTATGCCCTGGGTACCTAGGGTACACTGTACAGGGGCCAATAAGGTGATCCTATTCCAATGGGTCATGCACCTAAAGTACATAGTATCAATTTAGAGAGAGAACAGCAGGGCTGTGGGTCTGGTTAGCAGGCCCACAGCCACATCTAAGTCGAAAACCAGTAAAGCAAAAAGTGGGGGTGAACATAGAAAGCAGACCCTACTCTCCTACAAGGATAACCCCTAGTCATAAGGTTAGTTGCTAAAGAGGTAGCTTCTACCTTGTAATCTTTAGTTGATGTACAATTACGTCTAATACGTAGGAATTGGCCAACGGGAAGATTATATCGAAGGGCTTTGGGATGGTGGCTTTGGTATAGAAGGAGGCTGTTGCGATCTGTGGGTTTTTTTAAATATGCTTGTCGAAAGCTGTCCCTCCAATAGCTTGATGTTTAGATCCAAGAAAGCAACTATTGTGCCTGAGATGGTGTGGGAAAACTTCAGGAAAGGGTTCTGTTGATTGATCCACTGTACAAAGGTGTTACAAGTATCAGTGGGACCACTCGAGAAGATTAGAATATCGTCAATGAACCGTTTCCAGAGGACTAGATGTTGATGAAACGGATTGCGATCAGTGTTGATGATTTGTTCCTCAAAGGCTGCCATAGAGAGGCAGGCCAAGCTGGGAGCAAACGTACTCCCCATTGAAGTACCTTGGCATTGGTGGTATAGTTGCCCCTGATATTCAAAAAAGTTTTCAGTCAGTGCTACGGAAGCAAGGTCCATTATAAACGTGACCGGAGTTGGGGAAGACCATTCCAACGAGTTTAAGGCCGTTTCTACTACTGTAAGGGTGTCATCCTGAGGGATATTCGTGTAGAGGGCCTCTACGTCAAGGGTTATAAGTAAGTTGATGCAAGTGGGGTCTTCTATTGAATCAATTATTTTGAGGATATCTGTCGTGTCTCTGATGAACGATGGTATGTTCCTCACCATGGGTTGAAGGAAATGGTCGACAAATTTGGATAAAGGCTCAAGTATTGAGCCAATCCCTGAAACTATGGGTCTCCCTGGGACCGGACTGGTACCTTTGTGTATTTTGGGCAAGGTATAGAAGTGTGGGGTCCTAGGTTCTGTGGCATTCAAGAATGCTGCTTCTTTCTTGTTTATCCACCCATTGGCAAGTGCCTCGTGAACTAATATCGAAATGGTATTAGCGAGGTGTGGGATCAACGGAGATAGGGGCGTAGTACCTATCATTGTTTAGTTGTCGTTTGCACTCCACATCATAGTCATCTCTAGATTGGATCACAGTTGCCCCACCCTTATCCGCCTGTTTGATGATTATAGATTCGTCACTGGCGAGAGTGTTTGCCGTTTGTATCTCGTTCATAGATAAGTTGTGGAAAGGGGTAGGGGAAGGAGATAAGGCTAAGTCCTTCAGTACCGCCTTCTCAAAAGTTAAGATTTCGACCGGGATCATGGCATTGTGAGGTGTAAAAGTGGATGGATTACTCAATCCTGAGTCTTCATCCTGGTTGGTTGGCTTGTCCAAGAAGTATGACCGTAGTCTTATTTTGCGGAACAATTTCTGAACCTCACAAACATCTCTAAACTTATCAGTTTTAGGGGTGGGTACAAAACCTAACCCCTTCTGTAGTAGTGATGTCTCGAGGTCTGACAGACCACGTTGTGATAAATTAACCACTAGTTCTTCTTGTTCTGAGTTTTGCTCCGTGTGTCCATCCCTCCCATGGGGGGGTCCTGCCAGTGGACCTGTTTCTGTGGACCTCTTCTGTTGCGACCTCTTCCTCTGCCCCAACCTCTGTCTAAAAAAGGGGGTCCGTTGTTACAGAATTGAGGAGGTCCTTGTTGAAATGACTGGTACTGGCAGTAAGGGGGTGGCGGAGGACCTGGAAATAAGGCAGGTCCCTGAAAGGTGGGGACATTGTAGTGGTAGTTGGCGCGTTGATTACATCGGCCAGTATTCTTGCCCCAGCTGCCCGTACTGGAATTACTATCAGAAGAACTTCTCCTGTCTGAATTGTCATCAGAAGAATAACTATTCTTAACTGATGTGTAGTCTGACCTAAGATATGGATATACCGGCCTGAAGACGGGGTGACCGGGACTTTAGTGAGTGCCATTAGTTTAGGATTACCAGTGTCAGACGTAGTCTGCAAACCAGACAAAAGAATGCATGTAGTACTGTTCCATCCGAGACACCCGCACATCCACTGCGCTCCAAACCAGCAAAAGTAACCGTAGGCACAGTAGAGGTATGAACAGCTGGTCACCAATACGACTTGGAGTCAATCATTGTCACTCAACCCAGCTTCTGAGCTGGGTCCGGTCATAGTTTTTCTGCTGCCCTTCCCTCCTACGTGCTTGGCAAACTTCAGGGCGGATTTTCATCTGTGAAGCACCGGAACAGGATCCGGCTTGACTCTGGTACCCCCACACGCTGCACACCATCTGGCCCAAAGCGTCTTCAAGCACCCCGTGCCGCCGCTGCATTCAGGAGGCACAGCCGCCAGGGAACAATCCACTGTTCTTGTAGAAATTCACGGTTGTAATTGGCTGACAGGGGGAAGGCACACTCTATATGCGGAGATACCACATTCACACTGCTGCACGCAAGTGCGGCGACGAAGCACAGGTTGAGACCCAGGCGGTGCAGGCCAAGTATAGCTGTTTTGATTCCCCAGGTATGGGCCTCCAAGCGACTCGGTCTCTGGCGAGGCACCCACACCCCAGCGAGACGAAGGCACATGTCACACACCCTCCTAAGCAGCTCAAGGGTAACTGACCGCAGGATGGCCCAGAAAGCAGAGCATAGTCCAAGCAACAGTCACACAGGTGGGCCGAGCAGACGGCGGAGTGCCAACAGATCTCAATCACCAGAGCTCTTGCCCCATATGGATCGACGAGCACACCAACAGCCTGAATCGTATCACGATCAAAGGTTTAGGCCCCCGTGGGCACACACAGGTCCCCTCCTCACCTTACATTACACTGTATCCGCCTTGGTGAGCTAGGGGTTATGCACAGCGTTCTCGGCTTTCAGGCTGCCACTGTGCGGCTGCACGGCAATCTCCGCTCGCTCCCGGGTGTCGGGTGAGCCCACCCGAAGTCGCCTCCAGCAAGGCCCCCAGCAGTGAGGATCCTCACTCAAGATGGCGGCCAGGCATTGGCCTGGAACAGAGGCTCGGGCGGCAGAGTAAAAGGTAGCAAGTCGGTAGCCCCAAGAAGTCCTTAGCCTTCAGCTGCCTCCTCAAGCCGTGGGCATCGGAGATCTGTAGCGGCAACTGCGCTCGACCCTGGAAGGCTGCGCCCCTCCCCTCAACCTCCGGGAAGCAGGGCCTGTATCGTGGCAAGTCAGCCGATCACCGCCAGCCTTCCCCTCAATGGCAGCCGTTACGGTGGCAAGAAACGACTCATTCACCGTGCCTCACCGCAGGTAATGCTCTGGTGCAGTCTGTAGGGAATCATGGCTCTCCTGTGCCGTGGATAATTTAAGCATTATGGCCCGGCTGGCAGAGCGCGCTCAGCAAGCGGCCAACTTGCAGCGCAGTAGACCACGCCCACTGCGTAGAGATTTAGGGCCTCATTGTGGTTTCAAAACCGACAGCGGATCTCCTCCCTCCTTGCTACGCCACTGTCTAGAAATGAGTACATTCGATGTTGTTTAAAGTCCTCTTTAGTATCATGTCAAGGCCTTAGCAGACTCTTAAACCAACAACAAATGGGCGGTATTTTTCTCTTGGAAAGGTGGCAAGCAATCCGACCTCTAACATAATGCGGTCAAGTGCTTTTTAAGTTTCCATACCCGTACTGGGATATGCACTTTGTATGTTCATCTCAGTACTTCTGCAGATGAACCATGTGGAAATAGAACGTGTTCTTGTCGCGTGATTACTGCAACCCTTCCGTGTGAAGGAGGAAACGCTTGCGAGCCTCTCTAAAGAACTCAGCTGCAAAGCAGAGTCCATCTCTCAAAGTGTGAAGTACACAAGCACCTGTTCGCAGTCATCTAGAGTGTTCACGCGTGCATCTTTTGTTAGCTCTCAGCGCGTGTAGAAACCATAAGATTTTTTTTGTGTCGCAGTTTGAAGGCTTCACGTGCCAAAATCAGACGGGCAAAAATAAAGTACCCACAACAATTCAGATGGACCACAGTGCATCAGATCCACACGCTTGTGGACTTGGCATTGTTTATAGGCCCAACACTGTCTCTTAACAGCTGAGGCCTATTGGTACCTTGTAAAAGCATGGACTATGGAAATAGGTTGAAATCAATAAACTCTGTTGTCCTGTACTTTACTGCCTTAGACACCTGCTTGAGCAGCACAATTAAGCAACAGCTTGTGCTTTTCCCCAATTCAGTGGACACCAATGCTATTTAAACTGAAAACGCTGCACTCCTCAAAGCAAAGGACTGTGGCTGTAGATTTCCTTCAGCTTCACCACCACAGCAGTTTCGTGTCGAATTGTTATAGTCCTTAGTCCCTCTCACTGGGGATCTTCACTGCAGTAGCTGCTGAAAAAGGGTAGTCTTCCTCTCAGTTCTAGTATTTCACTCTCTGCCTCGCTTTATATTCCATATCAGTGCGCTGTAACATCCATACTGCAGCGCCCCATAGCTCTCACTCTCCTGAACTGCAGGCGCCTATCCTGAGCCTGGGCTACATCATGGTACAGGATTGATAGGAAACTACACTCCTCGCTGACTCTTATTTCACCCTTCTTGTCGACTTCAGAAACTGGAAATCCTGCTGGAACTTCTCTTTCCTTTGTATCGCTTATTAGCACCAGCTGTTTTAGATTGTTTAATAAATACAGCTAATTAGTCCAATTGCCAAATTACTGTTCTTGGAAACTGCTGAACTCCGTTCATGAGGATGCTGCTGGAATAAAGGCACTGGTGGGGTTCTGTGCAGTTTGCTTGTATACTGTACTTCAGTCTTAGTTGCGTTTTGGTTCAGTTTTCTACTTGTTTTCCCTCAGCTTTTCCTTCCTTGTGCTTCTGCATATATGGATGAACAAATCTCGTCCCCAGTATTATAAAACAAAGGAGGCAGATATATAGCTTGCTGATATATCTAATAGAGACTTATAGCCGCAGATCCTTTACCTTAGAATATCCCCAAGGCCTCAGACTGGATCTGGAAGTTTTTGAGCAGTACCCCTGCATGCTGGTAGGTGGCGTTGTTCGGCTCCACATCTGCATCATCTGCACTGGAAATGACGTGTTGATGTGTGTGGGACCTATATAGGTGCCAGCCCATCGCGCTGTCCGTTTTTTCCTTTCTACGCCAAATAGCACTTATCAGTGAATACCTACCCTAAGTTCTTTTTTGACTGGCTTTTTCTCGACTTTTGTCAAACCTTTTTTTGAGTGTTTTTCTCTCATGGTGTGACAGGATATCCCCAAAGAAAACATCTGATTTCAAACCTTGTAGTGCCTGTCACAGGCAGGTGTCTGTGACAGACCCACATTTGTTTTGCTTGTGGTTTTTGGAGAGGCGCCACGACTCCCAATACTAGCGAGGATTGCAGCGACATCCACTCGAGGGTGCTGAAGGAGCAGTCCCTCAAGCTCCTTGGCGCCTGACGAACCTGCTAAGCTCAATATCCCGGTTGCTCAGAAGGTCACGGTACCGTTCGCAGAGTCACTCCTGGTGATCGTCGTCCCGCTCTAAGCCATCAGAGATAAGTCCCACAAGCGAAAGAAGTCGGAAAGGTCTTCGACTTCGCCGCGCCCAACAAAGTCTTCTGACAAGGTGCAGGAGTGTCAACACTCTTGGCATTGTGCTTAGGCAGAGCCTGAGTCTGAGTCCACTCAGAGTTCCCCAGACTTTCCTGGAGCCGGAGAGACCCCCACCCAGCTCCAAGAATTTTGTGAGGACATGCACCTCATATTTGGGTGGCCGAACCCTTCTGGAGCACCTTCGGGGCCCATAGGCTCAGGAGGGCCCCCCCTCTGGATTCTTGCAGGCGGATTCACCCTCGGCGCCAGTTAGGCCCCATTGAGCAGAACCGCCAGCTAGACTAAGAACTTCATCAGCGCCCACTCCAGTGGCGACACCCCACGGTGGCACTATCCCCATCTTTATTCCCAACTCTTAACACGGAGCTGGACGGCCGTCGGCCAACGTCAATTTTGGCATCGGCTAGGACCCTCCCCTCTGAATCGGAGCCAATGCCTTTTGCCTTTGACAGACCTGGAGAGGGATCCGAGGACCTTTATCGATACCAGCATACCCCAGATGAGACTGAGGACAACTGGCATGAGGAACTGGCAGAGGTCAGTGGGCTAGACACAGCACAGACACTGTCTTGGTCTCAAGTCCTATTGTGGCAACGGAGGAGGGAACCTCTTTCGCAATGGTAGTACGTATGGCAGCCAAGGTCTTAGATGTTCAGTTCAGTGGCAGTCAAGACAATCTACTTGACAAAGGTGCTTCTGCCAGGAGTCACCACTTCCTAATCCTTAATCCCATTTAATGAAGCCCTTACCAACATCCTACTTGGGCCTGCTCCCAGAACTACATAGAGGCTCCTGAGCATAGGACAATTGCTGCTGCATCACCCTGCTCCTGGGGACCCCAATTTTCTTACACAGCACCCCACCCCACCCTGGAGAGCTTGGTGGCCCAGGCCTGGCATGTTCCCTTCTACTCCCTTGGATGGGTGATCCAAGAGGCTGGATACCTTTTGGCAAGAGAATGTTCTCTCCGCCAGCCTTGCACTGTGGTCAGTGAACACAGCATGCCTTTTTGCCTGATATTCCCATGAGATCTGGGATGCGGTTATGCAAGTGCTGCCTATTGTCTCGGAAGAGGCCCGAACCATCCTCTCCCAAGCTATTACTGATGCGAGTGATGCAGCAAAATTCACTATATGGTGTGAACTGAGCACGACCGACTCGCTGGGTATGGTGAATTAATTGTCACCCTGCAATGCCATGCCTGGGATCCTTTGGCTTTTCAGGGTATGTCTAACCCCCGCTAATGGACATGCCCTTTGATGTCTCTTCTTTTTGGAGTGAAGGCGGACTCGGCGCTGGAACGATTAAAGGACAGCGAAGCTACGGCCAGGTCCTTGGGTTTGTCTATGACCCTTTGTCAAACCTAGTCTGCCCATTTCATGGCCACAGAAGTGGTGTCCAACTGTGTCCATACCCTAATAGCCACCACAGATAACAGACTTCCTATCCTTTTCGTGGCCAAGGACGCGGGTCCGGTACACCATGTGGGATAGGTAGTCAGAGGTTCGGCCATGGCACTACCCCCTGGCAGCCTCCAAACCCCTTTAGTTTGACCATCATAGGCATCTAGTGGGGGGCAGGATACGCCATCACCTGCACCACTGGAGGTCCTTATCATCAGACAGTTGGGTTTTGCAAAACATCCAAAGGGGCTACTTCATCCCCTTGGAGGCCATCCCTCCACCCGTTCAACCCACATAAAACCAGCTGATAGGGTACCACCTCTCCTTGCTCCATAAGAGAGTGCCAGGTCTGTTGGTAAAGGGAGCCATTGTGAGGTTGCTGGCATCAGAGTCGGTCATAGTTGCTATTTCCACTACTTTCTGGTGCCCCAGAAGGATGGAGGCATTTGTCTTATCCTAGACATGTGCCATCTCGGTCTCTTCCTGAAAAAGGAGAAATTCAAAATGCGTACGCTCGTGCAAGTTTTGTCTGAACCCGGGAGACTGGATGTTAGCATTGGACTTGCAGGACGCATATTTCTACATCTCCATCCTGCCTGCCCCAGACGTTACCTGCAGTTCACGGTGGGCCAAAAGCTTCCCTTTGTCCTTACCAGCACCCCTTGGGTGTTCACCAAGGTGTGATGGTGCTGGTCGCAGCTCATCTGCGGAGGTTAGGGGTTCCAGTCTTTTCCTACCACGATGATTGCCTGTTCAAGGTTGGCTCACTAAAGGCAGTCATTTTCCACCGCTAGAGTACGGTGAACATTCTGCACTCGCTAGAGTACACTATCTGCATGCTGAAGTGACACCTGACTCCCTCTAAGACGCTCCATTTCATCAGAGCTGTTCTGGATACCGTGCAGTTTTAGGCCGGTCCTCCCAAGCGGGAAGTCGAGGATATTTAGCCTGTGATACCAATTTTGTACTTTGACATTGGTCTCTAACTCCCGCCCTCCATAGCTTCAAATCTTCTTATTGTTGGACTGAACAGTAGCCCCAAACCGGGCATCTTTAAGCACTGGCCCTTCGTCTTTAAGCACATGTGCCATGTTACTACGGGGAAGTCTTGCTTGTATCTCAGAAAATGCTGAACCTGTATGATAAACCAAACTACCCCTCACTCAATGGTTTTTATCTGAGACCATATCTCTACGTAACATGACGAAAGAGTGCCAATGTTAGTCTTCTCTATTCTACATGATCCAAAGAAGGAACAAAGTTGTTCATCAATTTGAAGAAAAAAAAAATCCCCTATCCTTTTGTTATGTCACAGTAGGGACTAGAGTATTGTAACATATGTGGTACTGTTTAAAGACCAGGTTCGAAAAGGAATACTTGAATGCTCAATGTTTTATCATTCCCCCTCAACGTTCTAACAGAGAAACTATCCTGATTTTAATTTAGATATTGACATGCTGTTACATCTCCCAGCCGATAGCTGTCTCTATTGAGCCCTATCCCACTTAAAGAATGATTTTTATGTTAAAAGAGATTAATAATACCCAACATTTTAACTTTCCATGTATAGGATTTCTCCTAAATCAATGATCTCAAACATGGGGGAAAAGGGGTCCTGATATGTAACATGTCACATATCAGTAAAGAATCACCAAGGTATTGCTCATTAAGGCTCACATAGTGTGCGGAGGCCAAAGGTCCACAATACTGTCCTCACTTTTCTTTTATCACTGACACCCCCCCCGCCTATTGTTTAGCTTGATTATTTTCAGTGAAGCTCCATTTTATTTGCTTTGAATTGTGTCGGTCAATTTTGTAAGACCACAGGCGCATTCTGTATTTTTGTACATTACTGATTAATGTTCGACTAACCTAATCCATAACTCGCTGCCAGTTTCTCCTGTGTAGCCTGTAATATATATACACATGGTAAGATCTATCACAGTGCTTGTTCTATAGTTGGTCAAATCATATAAATACTGGAAATGTTCCTCAATGTTCAGTCGGAGCCTGAAGATCCAAAATAATTTTCTCCGTTTTCTTTTGTCACTATCATCACCCCCTCTTTTGTTTATCATGATTATTGTCAATGATGACCCATTTTATTTGCTTCGAATAGTGTCTCTTAATTATACTACACAGGCAGTCTGGTTGTGTTCTTTTACGCATAACTGATTAATATTAGTTTAATCTAATCCATAACTCTCTGCCAGTTTCTCCTGTGTAGCCTGTAATACATAGACATGGTAAGATCTGTCACAGTGCTTGTTCTATAGTTGGTCAAATCATATAGATACTGGAAATGTTCATTAATGTTCAGCAGATTTGTGATTAATTCTCCATCATAAGCTTGGCAAATTACGCATCTATGATTAGCTTTAATTAGAGGTAATCCATATGTTGCTCTCTGATTAGTATAACATTTTGAGGCATAGAATGCACCAGTTTGTCCTGTTTGTATGTTTTCCCGGGAGGCGAACAGTGGTTTGCCTAATTGGCTGTCATCTTCTCCTGTATTTCGCATTTGCCAATGTGAATTTATAACATTTCGTATTTTATTCTTAATAATTGAGTGACAAGTTACACAAACAAACCCATCTCTCTGCTTGTCATTTTGAACAAACCTCTTATGTTAACCTTGTGATGGGAGGTCTTTCTTTCAAAATAGAAGAATGCTTGAGATAATCGTCGTTTGTGGAACAATTCTTTCTAAGACTTGTGAATTGACTGAACTGCACACTGTTTTTGACTTTTTGGATAGAAACTAGTGAAATGAAGTAAAGTACTTTTTGCAATGGGTTTGGTGAGCAGGTCTACCTCCAAATGATTCCCTTTGAAATTTACAGTACAAATTGACAGAGTGAAAACTGAATTTTTGGACATCTGGATTCAGAACAAATTTTCATTACAAAGGTTCAACCATTTCAAAAATTATTCCAATTGCTCTCCTTGAACCTCCCAGCTGAAGAAAATCTTATTAATAAAACATAGGCAGCATTTGATGTTTTCAAAACCTGGAACCATTTTTTGTAAATGCATCATTCTTCAAAGTTGCCCATATAGATAGTAGACACAATGTGGGAGGAGGGGGCGCCTATGCTGGTCCCTTTGAGGTATTAGTATAAATTTCCTTTGATGTGGAAACAGTTATTCACCAATACAATTTAAAAGTAGCTAACAATCAATTCATTTGGTCTATTTTGTGTATCTTTCAATAACATATCTCGAATGATCTTAATGGCTTCTTGCTGTGTAATATTTGTATAAAGTGCTTCCATTCAGTGTGTTACTGAAAATTCACTCCCTCATTAAAAGAGAGATATCCTGCTTTCTTGATCTCGCAGTGGCTGCTCCTCCGTTAAGGCGGAGTGTCGCCCACTGACTTCAACAGGAAAAATAATATAATAATTATTGTTAATATACATTTTATTTTTCCTATTGAAGTGAGTGGCACTCGGGCGGGGCTGGCCAGAGCAGGATGAGGAGTGGTTTGCACTCCTTAAGTGCGCAGGACTGCTTGGCCGGCCCTCTGGAACCAGCCAAGCAGTCCAGCGCACTCTGTATCTTCCCCACCAGGCTGCATCTCAAAGCCTAATGAGGAACATGCAAAGCCTCCTAGTCCCATGGTTCGGCGCTCCGACCATTCACAACGCCACATTGCAGCATTGTTATTGGCTATAGGGAGCCTGGGAACCCGGGTGCTTCCTGCTCCTTCCTGCAGCCGGCAGAGACAGGAAGAAGAGGACGGAAAAGAGGAGGCAGCCACCCAGCCCAACTGTGTTTTTTGTGGGGGGGGGGGGGGATTTACCCCGTTCTTTATCAATATATATTTTTTTACTGTGATGGCATACCGTGGGCGAAGAGTGACACTGCTGCTTATTTGTGATGAACAAGCCCTTGTTACTCATGGATCTGTATTTCACCGGTCCAAACAGTGCAAATGGGGAAGGGTTGATGGACTGTTACGGTAGTATGTGGCATGCATTACAGTCAGGCTGTGAGAGGCCCGGGGACTCTATGTATGCATACACTTGACATTGGCATGGTACTGGCAGACCATGTTAACAAAGGCTTATGGCCAGGTGAGAGAGCTGGAGTAAAAGAGATGGACTCACTTAGGAAATCAGAGATCTGAGCAAGGCCATAACGGGTGACGAGGAGTGGCCATTGTTAATGATTATCCATTTTCTGTGCTGTACTGTGCTAATGATTGCTAAATGATCCTAGACATCTCATGCAGCACACCAGGATGTCATCAAAGAAACCCAACCTCCTTTACGTTGTATGATTAGGATGCAACGTAAAATAAATGTTGCCTTCACTATCCATTTTTAATTTGTGAAATTTCATCCCTACAGGAACTGAAAACACGTCTAAAAAAGTGTATTTTTCATATTTGTGTTCTTTCCCTTTATTGTGTTTATTTTATTTAGGAGTTAAATATAGAAGAGCAGTCAGAGTACGTTCAGGACTTCTACCAGAACACATCGGATAAACTGCAGTATCGCTGGAAAGGTAAGGGAGCAGATCCTCTTCATTGATAACATTCTAGAAATTGATCTGACTGTATTGATGAATGATCTGTGCTGGCTGGCATGTATGAGTTGGCTGCTTCCTTATTACAGTTTGCAATTTGCCTAAAAGGTACCCTTAGCTTAATTAATGATTTTGTGTATTCACGTAAACTACTATTTACCTCTTCTTATGTAATTTAACGCCCCGTCATTTTAATAATGAAAATAAAATGCTGTCCCTTGTAAAGGCAAAAAAAAAATGAAAGTGGCGACTACATTTCAGTGACTTTAATTTCACTGTTGTCCTAATGTTCTTTCAGCGTGCAGAATACTACTGGTCTATTACTTTGGAAGTAGATGGGGCAAAGTCAGAGATGGCAGCCTGCCAAAGAGTAAACGGTGGGGCAGCCTTTCAAAGAGTAAACTTGTTCCCTTTGTTTATGTAGTGCCTCCCTGAACCATCTACAAACATTTTTCTGGTATCTGCAACTGCATTCACTCCCAAAACCAGAGTAAACAGTCTACCCATGCTGCAGCCATCATGCAGATGGTCTATGCAGCAATTCACACTTAGAGGTATTCCCAGCAAAAAAAATCTGGTACCTGCAGGAACTTTTCTGACGAGCACCTAAAGGTTATTCATCTAGGAAGGGATGTTCTTCAAGTCTGCAGCCAATTCCTCTTCAGTGTTTACCTTCTTTGGGTATCATTTATCTTGTTTTATGTAGGATATTATTCTGTCCATCCAACCACACAATACTGTTAGCCATTTCTCTTCTCAGTGCTCTCCTACTGTGTGGTACCTAAAGATTTAGGGGCCTCATTATAAAAGTAAATGTGGTGATCTTAAACACGTTTACAACCGAATTTACGTTAGATGCTTGTCAGTCATCAGTAAATCAGTAGAAAGAGTAGAATTTCTAGGGAGCTGAAACCCTGCAAAGGGCGTCTAAACACTCCAATACAGGGGAATCACTCAATTAAGTTGGTCTTTAATGCCTTCCTGAAAAGAGGAGCTGATGTATTTAAAGCATATCACCCAGGATAAAATTCTGCAAAGAACTACCTAAACATAAAGAGACATGCAAAGCGGTGTCAGTGTTTTAAATTGTATTTATGAGGCGGCTGGCAGGTAATAAGAGCTTTCTCAAGCTGCAGAACCTTAACCCATAACCTTACTAACGCCTGCCACAAATTTTTCTGTCCAGCTTAAATTTTTACCTGTGTGGAGATGTGGAATTGGTATGTTCTCAGCACCCATAAATCCAGCTATAGGGGTAAACGTTAACCGGCATGGTTAGCCTTGGAAGTTTGCGAACGGCCAGAAACACTGCTGTTTCTCTGCACTCACAAGCTCCTCTCCTTTCCATTTTCACCCTGAAAGGGTTGGATATTTACTCTAGCCATGGGCTGAGATAATTTTCCTTCCAGAGTGGGGGGCTGAGTAGATCATCCCCAGATTTCCTAGAGGTGTGGGATCCGGGGTTTCTTCACAGGGGAAAACAAAAATTTGCCCATAATCATGGCCCTTTGAAAATATTTTCTTTCTCTCTTCTAGTGGACAGCACTACTTCCAATTCCTGCTAATCTTTTTTTTTTTTTTGTTATCCTTCCACTCTTAGATTGTGAATAAAGTGTTGGAGTACACTTAGGCTCCTCCCACGTTCTTTAATCTCTGTTGAGGGTGATTGTTAGTAATGCAGGATAAGGTGACGAAAATCTTTCTTCTCTTCACTGGATGGTTCCTTTAACAATAGCTAACTTTGGACTGCTTTAAAGTTATCTGTACAGTCTATCAGCTTTCTTGCTCTCCTCTGTATCCACCCTAAAGTGAATTTCCTTTTGTGTGAGATGCTAATATTACTGTTGCAGGAGACAATGAGCAGTGATGCCCGTTCACTCAGTTGAGAATCGCAGCATTCCTTTGAGTTTCTACCTAGAAATTGATATTGATCTTGGTACTGGTACTTGTAATACATGTACCCAGTATTTGAGGAAGAAATAATTAAAGATCGAGTGTATGGATCTACGAAAATTCATTATTATACAGATTACGAGTGAAGGAAGTGTGAAGCAACCTAACCTCCTTTACGTTGTATGATTAGGTGGTGATGGATAAGGTTCCCCTTAAATTCTGTTTTATAATCCTCCTGTAGTTTACCATAACTCATCTGGACATTTTGTCAGACCAAATCTGCTGGACTTTACACAGGAAATATATTTCAAGTGTCCTAGATTGAGCCTTTCTCAACACAAAGAGAAAGTGAAGATTTCCTAATGGAAAACTGTCTTGTGCTTTTTCAGAAGAGAAGTTGCTGCAGCTTAAGGAAAGCGTACTGAGGACTTTTGAGTATGTCATGTGAAAGCACTTTGCCACTGGTCAAGCTGGTGGTATGAGACCTTCCCGTCTCTGGATCATTCTTTCTCCACTGGGGCACTGGTGCCTGCCTTACTCTGGTCGAAAATGCCCCTCTTGTCTTTTAACCCTTTGGCTCTGAATTTCTTATGTGACATTTCTGGGTGACGATAAGCCTCTTCACTTCCTGGGGAAACAAAAACTGCACTATATCGTTCGCATTTAAGCTCTATAAATTAGAGCTCAATGAGGTCAGGCAGTGTTTAAACATTAGGGTAGCATTCTATCCGACCACCCCTTGTGTGCCTCTTTGTGGCCTTCCCTCCACTTCCGCATGGATGCGGTTAACCACTTCCTCCACTTTTAAGGATGTACTGCCCACCCTCAGGGGGTGCTCGTGGAGACAATCCAGCACAGGGCCCTGTTTTTCCAGATCACTCTGTGGGCCTCTGCATCATCTTACAGTGGGGGAGTTGGAGACTTCAACACACACCGGAATCCTCACTTGTTACGAGCCTAGTGCTCACCTGTTGGCAAACCAGAAGCTTCAGTGTTGCTGAGGACTTTCGTCGGTAGCTGCCTCTCCAGACCATTAAAGTAGGACCTTTGCTCTAGAGCTCCTTAGTCCGCGTCCGACCGGGAGCCCAGCAAGCTTTCTGTTGTAATGTAATAAGTCCAGTAGCCGAAGTGTAAAATAAAGATAAAGGTTTATTTATCTTAGTTCATAGATGGGCTAGAAGTCGAGGTGTAAAATAAAGAGAAAGGTTTATTGATCTTAGTTCATAGATGGTCTAGAAGTGGAACTCTATTCAGCCCCACCAGGAGCAGCCTCCTTGCTGCTCAGCCCATACTCCAGCTGACACTCCACATCCAGGCATCCTCACATTCCACTACATCACCATGCACACCAACTTTCCACAGCACATGCACACTGGCTGAGCAGCAAGGGCAGAGAAGCAGGA